>NC_081357.1:69165236-69813361 GCF_030684315.1 Stegostoma tigrinum | reverse complement strand
TACATTGCCAATCATTGTTGATCACTCAAGATACAGTGAAATGTTTGGGTTGGACAAGTAGACTGGGTGGTAAATAGTTGATTGTAGCTAAGAGGGGGCATATAAGAAGAGGGAATTGAAGGAAGCAGAGGTGGCAAGGGTTAAGAAGAGGAATGGCAGGGGCAATGAAGAGAGGAAAAGAACAGACAGAGCAAGAGATTGGAAGGAAAGGGACAAAGGAAAGGAGGCAGAGAAGGGAAGCATTGAGAATAGAAGGTGGAAAATGATGGACAGACTGAGAAGGTGGGTTTTGCATTGATCAAAGTATCACAAAATGCAGTGAGATGAAATGCCATTTATCTAATGACTTTCAGCATTTTAGGTGTTATTGGTATCACATGAGCTATGTGCTTCTACAACAGTATAAACAGGCTATCAAGAACATTATGTCAGGCAGATTCTTTTTTCGCATGATGTTCTGAATCATTGTTTCATTTTCATTATCATCAGGTATCATTAACCCTTGCTGATTTTCACCTTCCTCATCCAAAGACATCCTAGGCCATGTGTCACCATCTTACTACTATGCACTTCGACTACTGTCTGACATATTCTATTAACCACAACTACTTTTGTTACTCAATGCAAACAAATATATTGGGGTTGCTAATAAGTTTGAGTGATCGTATATAATGAGTACTATGAACCAGCTGCCATTAAAGATTGGAATTTATAACAAACAAATGTAAAATGGAATGCAGATTCACTATCAACCGTTTCATGCAAGTCATCAAAATCTGCCCTTTTGCAATAGTTGCAATTTCTAAGGCAGACGGTACGCTAATTGATATCCCACTCAGGCATAAGATCAGGAATGCAATGGATTCTTTCCTTTTCTACAATAAATGAGCAGTGAGATGCTGTGATCCAGCTTTGGTGTCCTTAGATGAGGGAGGTGAAAAATCAGCAAGGGTTAGCGAGCCTTTCTTCAGGAAAGTACGCTCTGAACATCAAGTGAAGAAATAATCTGTCTGACATAGTGCTCCTGTCAGCTCACGAGCATACATACTCTAAGCTCAAAATGAAAGAATAGAATCTGATTTTCAAGCACACCTGGAGGTTATTGAATCGTCATTTAATATAAATTCTTGGACCAAAGTGGCATGATACCAGTGGATAAACAATAAACAGGAATATTGCAAAGGAATTCCAAATGAAAAGTTATGAAAGTTAATATATTGCCTGCCCTTTGAGTCATTGTAATGGTAGCCTCTATGAACATTCAGGTTTGCTTGCTGTTCATGGTTTCCATGATATGAGAGAAAGAAGAATTAAATATTAATGACTCCAAGTATAAGAATTGATTACCCAAGATGATCAATCCAACTGCCTAAGGCATTCAATAATAATACTCCTTTTGAAATGATTAAAAGGTTCCCATTCTTCTGTTGCCTCTGAGGCTATTATCCAAGTTGTATTGCTCAAAGCCCTCTACAAAAAAGTTTATTTGCATATAGACTGCTCAGAGTCTAATAATTCACAATATATTTTTTCCTTTTTTTGGACATTACCCTTTCTTTCTCCATATGTCTTCTGTTATTCTGTTTCTCTGCTTGTTTTTACACTACTTTACCTCTGTTTACAGCGTTGTCAAGTTGAAATGCAGATATGAGGTTGCATTGACAGAACAAAGATGAATCCGTCATCAATACATGTGACATTATTCATGAAAAATACATGATAAAAAAATTGAAATAGAAACAGAAGATAATACATTACTGTTTTCTTTTAAAAAATGAGTGTGTTTTGGACTTGACTTCATTTAACAATAACATAATGCACTGAGACAGACTTTTACAACAAGCTTTGATTTTAGATCAAATGTAACAGCCTCTCTTTGCAAGACAGGTTGTGAAATGAAAATTCAAGTTATGGAGTTTCCGAGAAGATTTGACAACTGACTATCTGGTAATATTTGTTAATACCAAACTTGTTATTTCAAAATACAAGTAACAGGTTATAAAACTTTGGAAAATTCGATCTACCCTCAACAAAAGATATTCAAATATAGATGATGTAAAGAAGCTTTACATTAAGAGGAAAATCTGTGTGCTTTGCTTTACAGTCGAAAATGTGGACAGTATAGTATGAGCCAAGTGCATTCCAGAAACATGGAGAAGCCTCAATATGAACGGTCCTACTCCCAGGATTCTCTGGATGAACTTTCCATGGCTGACTATTGGAATGAAGTGGAAAATATCCAGACAACCCAGGAAAATTGCCAGGAAGAGCAAGAAGAGGTGGCCGTGAAAGTGCCTGATGGTAAATAAAAGCTTCTTGGATAAATTGTGTGATATAACCAAACCGAATTAATCAAAGCTACCAGTTTAGTAAGGCTCTCAATAGGGTCCCTCATGGGAGGCTCTTCCAGAAGATTAAGATGCAGAGATCCACGTTGACCTTGGATTCGGAACTGGCTTGCCCATAAAATGGTGGAAGGATAATTTTCCGGCTAGAAGTCATGACTAGTGATGTTCCGCAGGGATCCATACTGGGACCTCTGTTGTGCATATATAAATGATTTGGATGCAAATGTAGATGGGTGGGTTAGTAAGTTTGCAGACAATATAAAAGTTGGTGGAATTGTGAAGAGTATAGAAGGTTATCAAAGGATACAGCAGGATATAGCTCAGTTGCATATATGGGTGCAAAATGGCAGATGAAATTTAATCTGGATAAGGTGTGGGGTGTTGCACTTTGGGAGATCAAATGTTAAGGAAAAATGCATAGTTAATGCCAGGACCCTGAAAGTGTTAATGTACAGATGGGTCTTAGAGTTCAAGTTCATAGCTCCCTGAAAGTGGCCACACAAGTAGGTCAGTAAAGTCGGCATATGGCATGCTTTCCTTTATTGGTCAAGGAATTGAGTAAAGAGTCAGGTTGCCATGCTGTAGCTTTATAAGTCTTTGATTAGGACACACTTAGAGTATTGCATTCAATTCTGGTTTCAATATACAAGTAACAGGTTTATAAAACTTTGGAAAATTAGACCTACCCTCAGCAAAAAATATTCAAATATAGGTGATGTAAAGCAGCTTTACATTAAAAGGAAAATTTGTGTGCTGTGCTTTACAGTCGAAGATGCGGCGGATATAGAATGAACCAAGTCCATTCCAGAAACATGAAGAGGGTGCAGAAGAGGTTTACCAGGATGCTGCCTAGATTAGAGGCTATGAGCTATGAGGAGAAGCTAGAAGAACTCAGTTTGTTTTCTCTGGAGTTGCAGAGGCTGAGGGGAGGCTTGATAGAAGTCTATAAAATTAGGAGATGCAGAGGTATGGTTGACAGTCAAAATCTTTTTCCCCAGAGTTGAAATGTCTAATACTTGGGGACATACATTTAAGGTATGGGGGGTTGGGGGGGGGGGGGGGGGTTCAAAGGAGATGTGAGGAGCAAGATTTTTAAACAGATAGTGGTAGGAGTCTGAAAAGCAGTGGTGGAGGCAGATACGATGGGCATTTAAGGGACTTTTAAATAAGTCATGAAGATGCAAAGAATGGAGAGATATGGACCAAAAGCAGGCAGAAGAGATTAGTTTCAGTTGGTGTCCAGCACAACATCTAAAGAAAACAGTCCAAGCCTGTCTAGTCTGTCTTACAACTCATTAGCTCCATCCCAGGCAACGTCCTGGTGAGGCCATTGTACTACCTGTAGTGCTATTACATCCTTTCTGAAATGAGGTGACCAGAACTGCACACAGTACTCCAATTATGGCCTGACTAATACTGTTTACAATTCCAACATTACCTCCTTACTCTTTTGCTCTATGCCACGACTGATGAAAGCAAATGTCCTATATGCCTCTTTAACTATCCTATTGATGTACACTGCCAACTTCAGGGATTTGTGAATAATTGATCCAAGACCCCTCTGTTTCCCTGAGCTACCTAGTGATCTGCAATTTATTAAATACTCCCTCATCTTGTTTCTTCTTCCAACAAACACACCCTCGCAGTTATCAGGGTTAAATACCATCTGCCACTGCTCTGCCCATCTGTTCAACTCATCTATATCTTCCCGTAACCTACAAATGCCATCTTTAGTATTAACCAGCTACCAATCTCAGTGTCATCTACAAACTTATTTAACATTCCCCCCAAATTTTCATCAAATAATTCATGTACATAACAAACAATAAGGGTCCCAGTACTGATCCTTGTGGCACACCACTGGACACCAGCCTCGAGGCACTCCGTCTTCTACCACTACCATTCGTGTCCTATTACTTTACTAGTTTCTGATCAATATTGCCAAGTGTCCCTGAATTCCATGTGCTTTAGCCTTTTCAATCAGTCTCCCTCATGGTACCTTGTCAAAAGCTTTGCTAAAATCCGTGTAACCTACATCAACTAAGCTTCCCTGGTCCTCTCACTTGATCACATTTTCAAAAAAATCATCCCATGTCACTGTTAAATTGATTTTAATGCAGAATTTTCACACTTAAAATAAGTCCAAAATCTGGAGCATAATACCAGTGCTTGAAGGGGCAAATTACTGGAAATACCTAGCCAGAATTAATCACTGTTTCTTGCCATTTTTCAGGGAGTGTCTTTCAAAGTTAGGACAGGAGATTCGGGTGAATCCCCATGGAATCATACAGGATAAGTCTCTTTTATATGCTTTTTTAAATGCAGATAGAATATTTTGAATGCTAGTTTTTTGATTACGTATCCTTTTGCCCATCAAAAGCTCAAACATTGGAGGGCTGGCAGGCTTGGATTAGAGGTAGTAATAAATCAATTTTTAAAATATAATGAGAATGAGCAAGAATTGGTCATCTGACATCTTAAGCCTGATCATATTCAGTATGATCATACATGATTGGGATTGTGGACTCAAATCCACTTTTGTACTTGCCCTCCTTATCCCTCGATTCCCTTGGAGGTTAAAAATACGATCAGCTTAGCCTTGAATATATTCAAGTCTGGCAGCTTTTCTGCTCTCAGCAGCACCACAGGGATATCAGTGGCTGCTGGCAGTATTACACCAACCCAAAGTTTTGGATGAAGTCAGCGTAAGTGAGTGATGGCAGGAGGGGTTCAATACTACAGTTAGGGGTTGCCTTTAAGCAGGACCCCTTTTCCCAGCCAATGTCAGTGTCAAAGAAACAAAATTGTCATACACAATTTCCCTTTCATATGAAACAATGTTGCCTTTTCTGATTTGGATAGTTATTTTCTTAATATCCGGCTCCCACTTCCTCCGTAATGGAATGCATATATTTTTATGAACAGATCTTAGGCTAAATGGCAGTTTCCTGCTTGCCCATGCCCGTCCACTCTTGAGATTTAGTTTATTGGTCAACAGGCCCCAAAACCCACAATGCCTGGTCACATGACTTGAAGCTGTGAAGGTTTGAAGATAACTCTAAGTCTCTGAGCCTAGCCTCAGTCTGTATGAATAGATATTTCTTTTTTAACTGTTCAATTCATTAAATTTCTTTATTGTCACTATTTGTCTTTAATCCGTGCTTTTTTTTGCTCTCCTTGTAGAAGGGGAGGTGGAGGAAGAGTGGCTGAAGAATGCGGGCCTTTCCGGACTAGTCAGCGGAGACACCCAGGAGAGTATAACAATACTATCGACTCTAACCCGTACGCAAGCAGAAGCTGTCCAGAGAAGAGTGGAAACATTTACAATGACAATGAAGAAAAAGAACAAACAACATTTCCCTGATGTCAGGGACATCTTTAGTCCACAGGTAATTAGAAAGATGAACTCAGTCTAAAAGAAACTTGTGGAGCAGTCCTCTTGTTCTCCTGATGTTTAGGCATTCCTAAGTAGGGTTTCTGTGATAGGAACTTAAATTACTGCAAATTTTAATTATAATTAATTATAATAGAATAAAGAACTGCACATGCTGGAGATTTGAAACAAAAACAAAAATTGCTAGTGAAACTCAGCAGTCTGGCAGCATCTGGGGGAAGAAAGCAGAACTAACATTTCAAGTCTTTGACAGAACGTCAGCAGGTAGGAAAGGGTGGTATTTTTGCAGAAGCTGAAGCTGGGGGAAGGGGGCATTGAAGGAAGGACAAGGGGATAGATGAGCAGGTAGGTAGAGGTAGAGCCTACAGAGGGGGGGAGAGAGAGAGGGAAAGAGACAGAGAGAGAGAGCTTTATGAAAGGAGTAGATAAACAAAAGAAAAGCTGAAAAAGTGATAGTAAGAGATAAGAGTAGAGAAAAAAATTAGGTGAGCTGTACTGGTTGCAAGCCATATAATGTGATGATATGCCAAGGAGGATGTGAGAATGGGTGACTGTGCAAATGTAACCCATGTCATAATTCTCCAGGTGTAGGGTGAGTAAAAACCTGGAATGATGGCATCGGTTTCTAAAGTTATTGAACTCGAAAATGATCCTGAGTTCCCATTTGCCTGCCACTTCAACACATCTCCATCTTCACACGCCAACATTTCTATCACCAGCCTGCTTTAGAATTCTAGTGAGCCTCTGTGCAAGCTCAAAGAACAACATCTCATTTTCTACATGGGGACCTGGCAGCCTCAAACTCAACTGGAATAACTTCGCCACTAATACCAGATTTTCCTAGCTGCTATCCATTTGAATGGAGAGTCACCGGACTCAAAAATCAAATTTTGCTTTGTTTCCACATACATGCCACCAGACCTGCTGAGTTTGTCCAGCAATTTCTGCTTTTGTTTCAAATATTCAGAGTTCTTCCTATGTAGTAAGAAGACAGTATATATTCAAGATTTGTCGGATGACAAAAGCAAAGAACAAACATCACAGAGAAAGACACAGGTATACAAAATACATATAAGCAATGCCCTGAAATCATACTGAGTTCTCTTGAGTTTCTGCACTAACACAAAGTAGTAAAGCAGAAGAAATCCAAGAGACACTGCGTGTTATCAACCAACCGCATCATCACTCTGGGACTTTCTGCAAACATCGTATCGAAGGGAGATTGAGAATTTTGGGACCATTATGTGGCATGGTGACAGTAACGGCTCACATTTAACAAGTGCTTTCATAATGGAAAATTTTTTCAAAACATTCAGAGAAGCAAGGAAAATGGGATATTAAACACTGCTGAGTGTTAAAAGCTGCAGCATTCCACGCCAGAGGGTAATTAAGAACATTTGGTGTACTTCTGTTTACTGCCTAGAGCGGTCATTCATTCTAGTCTAGTATCTGGCAAAGGTTTCAAAAGTAGGTAAACCGAAAATGACAAATTAGTTAATGAGCAGAAAGATTGATTTCTTTGTGCAATAAACTTCAATATCTTATAAACTTATAATTATATATTTAGTAAATGTAAAATATTAGTCAAAATGCAATAGCACAATGTACGACCGTACCTAGGCACAAAAGAAATGGATTTGAGCTTCTACTTTTTCATCCGTCAAGTTCCCAATTCTCAATATATCATTCATAGAATGCACAGAGGACACCTGCAACTGTATATAAATGAAAAACTAATAGGATAGAAACACGCATTAGAAATACTTACTGCTCAAAAAAGTCAGATTTTACTGACAACCTTAAGTAACACATGATTTCGGTATTATTACTGGTGATATCAACAGATGAAAGCTAAGTTATTTATCTGACATTCAACAGTCAATTGTTATGAATTAAGTTGTTAACACATTTGAAGTAAAATTAGGTAGTTGCCAATATTAACTTACTAAAAAACGTAAAGCCTTACAAACCAATTAAGAACTCATTTGTTGATATCACTAAGATAATTTTAAACTCATAATTTTGGCTTAATTAAGCTTTATGTCATGTCACACATTATATCACCACATCTTGGCTGTGTTTTCTCCTCATTGCATTTCAAGACTCACCATGATGTATAATATTTATCCATCTATGTACAGTCAGTGTTAACATCTATTTCAAAATTCTAGACCCAAGATTCCAAATTCAACTTACAATTTCTCAAAAAGCATCTACATTTCAAGTGAATTATCACAATTTTGCTCTAATATTTGCCACCACTGAATACATATTCCCATTTCATAACATTGATATTACATCCAACTGTTAATACCCCTCATGACTTAAATGTTCCAATCAAATGTCTCTTAATTTTCTAATCTCCAGCAGAAATGAGCCTGGCCAGTCATAACAGCAGGCACAATCACCCATTTCAGTATTGCCTGGTAAAGCTTCCCTAAACTGCTTCTAGTGGATTTACATCTTTGCTTGAATAAGGTGACTAATACTGTGCTTAGTACTCTGAATATGATCTAACCAGTGTCTTACCTGAATATAACCATTCCACCTTTGTACTCAATTCTTGTCCCAGCAAGCAAGCATTCTATGATGTTATCAAATCACTTGCCGTATCTGCATTATAACCTTTCTCGATTTATGAACTAGGCTCCCAATTCCCTTGACATCTCAGAAATCTGCAATTTCTCACGACTCAGATAATTTTTTTATACTTCCTACCAAACTGGACATTTCCACATGTCCGTTATGATACCTCATTTGTCAGATCTTTGCTCACTCATTTAACCCATCTGTGTACTCTTCTCAACTTACTTTCCTGTCATCTTTATGTCATCCGTTATCATACCTCCAGTGCCTTCATTCAAGTCAGTGATAGAAATTATAAAATAACCTTGATCCCAGAGTCACACTACTCAGTACGACATGCCAACCAAGAAATGACACATTTGTGCTGACTCCTGTTTCCTGTTATAAAGAGCGTTGAACAGTACAGCACAGGAACAGGTCCTCTGGTCCATGATGTTTTGCCAAACATGACACTAAATTAAACTAATCCCTTCTGCCTGTCCAAGGCCCATATCCCTCCATTCCTTGCATATCCATGCGCTTATCCAAAAGTTCCTTAAATGTCCCTCATGTATCTGCATCCACTACTAACACTGGCAGCAAGTTCCTGACTCCTACCACTCCCTGTGTTAAATACTTGTCCCTCACACCTCCTTTGAACTTTCCCCTCTCACCTTAAATGCATGCCCCTAGTATTAGACATTTCAAATCTGGGGAAAAAAGAGTCTGTCAGCCCTATCTATGCATGTCATAATTTTATAATTTTATAATTTTATTTACTCCGTTAGCAAGCCAATTGTCTATCATGCCTTATTGGTCATTGACAGAGACTGAGGAATCAGGATTTGAGTTGTTTTTTTTCCCTTGAATGTTGCAGAATTCTTAGCCTCTGACCTGTTTTTGCTACTGCAGTATTTATAAAGCTAGTCCTTGTCATTTTCAGGTCAATGGTAACTCGCAGGATCTTGTTAGTGGGCGATTCAGGAATGATAATGCCTTTGAACAATATGGGTTGATGGTTAGCTTCCCTCTCACTGGAAGTGATCATTGCCTAGCATTTGAGTGACACTATTGAGAGAATTACGGTGAATGATCCACCCAGCACTTCTGGCTGAACTTTAAACCAATGTTATAGAACATAGAACATAGAAAAGTACAGCACAGTACAAGCCCTTTGGCCCACGATGTTGTGCCGTGGAATAATCCTAATCCAAAAATAAAACAACCTAACCTACATTCCCCTCAATTCACTGCTGCCCATGTGCATGTCCAGCGGTCGCTTAAATGTCACTAATGACTCCGCTTCCACGACTACCACTGGCAAACTATTCCATGCGCTCACAACTCTCTGGGTGAAGAACCTCCCTCAGACCTCTCCTCTGTACCTTTCTCCTAACACCTTAAAACTATGACCCCTCGTGGCAGTCAATCCTGCCCTGGGGAAAAGTCTCTGGCTATCGACTCTAATCATGCCTCTCATTACCTTGTACACGTCAATCAGGTCACCTCTCTTCCTCCTTCTCTTCAGGGAGAAAAGTCCGAGCTCAGTCAACCTCTCCTCGTACGACAAGCCCTCCAGTCCAGGCAGCATCCTGGTAAACCTCCTTTGCACCCTCTCCAAAGCCTCTACATCTTTACTATAATAGGGCGACCAGAACTGGACACAATATTCCAAGTGTGGTCTCACCAGGGTTTTGCAGTGCTGCAGCATAACCTCATGGCTCTTAAACTCAATCCCCCTGTTAATGAAAGCCAAAACACCATCTGCTTTCTTAACAATCTTATCCCTCTGGGTGGCAACTTTGAGAGAGCTATGCACTTGAGCACCAAGATCCCGCTGTTCCTCCACACTGCCGAGAATCCTGCCTTTAATCCTATATTCAGCATTTAAGTTCAACCTTCCAAAATGCATCACTTTGCATTTATCCACGTTGAACTCCATCTGCCATTTCTCAGCCCAGCTCTGCATTCTGTCAATGTCTTGCTGAAGCCTGCAATAGCCCTCGATACTATCAACAGCACCTCCAACCTTTGTCTCATCAGCAAACATAGTAACCCACCCCTCAACCTCCTCATCCAGGTCATTTATAAAAACTACAAAGAGCAGAGGCCCAAGAACAAAGTCCTGTGGGACAACACTCAGCACTGACCTCCAGGCAGAATACGTACCATCTACAACCACTCTCTGCCTCCTGTCAGCCAACGAATTCTGAATCCAGACAGCCAAATCACCCTGTCTCCCATACCTCCTGACTTTATGAATGAGTCTGCCATGGGGAACCTTATCAAATGCCTTGCTGAAGTCCACATACACCACATCCACTGCTCGACCCTGGTCAACCTGTCTCGTGACTTCCTCAAAGAACTCAATAAGATTTATAAGACATGACCTTCCCCTCTCAAAACCATGCTGACTCCCTTTAATCACGCTATGCTTTTCCAAATACTCATAAATCCTATCCCTCAGAATTCTTTCCAAAACCTTGCTGACCACAGACGTAAGACTGACTGGTCTGTAATTTCCAGGGATTTTCCTATTCCCTTTGTTGAAAAGAGGGACAACATTTGCCTCCCTCCAATCTTCTGGTACGACTCCTGTGGAGAGTGAGGAAGCAAAGATCTTCGCCAGCAGCTTAGCAACCCCCTTTCTCGCTTCCTTGAGGAACCTAGGATAAATCTGGTCTGGCCCTGGGGACTTACCAATCTTAATGTTTGCCAAAATTTCCAGCACATCAACTTCCTCAATCTTGATCTGTTCAAGCCTGTTTTCCTGCTCCTCGAAGTTCTCATTCACAACAAGGTCCCTTTCCTTAGTGAAAACCGAAGCAAAAAACTAATTTAGGGCTTCCCCTATCTGTTCAGACTCCACGCTCAAGTTCCCTACGCTGTCCCTGATCGGCCCTACCTTCTCCCTGATCATTCTCTTATTCCTCGCATATGTTCCAGCTGGCCTTGGCATGGGTCTGCAAATTACCAGTCCAATGACATTATCAATACAGCGCCACCTCTCTACACATCATCAGCACAAATAACAGCATGATGAATGTTAATAAGACCATAAGACATAGGAGTGGAAGTAAGGCCATTTCGCCCATCAGGTCCACTCCGCCATTTAAATCATGGCTAATGGGCATTTCAACTCCACTTCCCTGCACTCTCCCTAATGACTGTTGGTCAAACTCTTGCCTTTAATATTAACAACTAACAGTGTGGGGTCTCATTTAAAAACCAAAATTATAATAGTTTCTCTTTATTGTTTCCACTTTCTCCCTGTCTTAATCTAATCTTTGTTTTATCTTTATTTCTTTACTCATATTGTACTTAACACAGAATTCTAACCACTATCCTTTTCCATTCATCCTCTGTTTATGTCATTAAATTTCATCACTGATTCCTGCGATGGCAAGTTTATTGTGTTTTGAAAGCTTTCGTCAACTGTGTGTTCACTGTGGTTTAGAAGAATGAGAGAGTATCTCATTAAAAGGAATAAAATTCTTAGAGGGCTAGTCAGACCTAATAAAAGGAGGATGTTTGCCTTGATCTCGAGATCAAGAGGTTACAGCCTCAGGATATCTGGCAGACCATTTTGGACTGAACTGAGGAGAAATTTGTGGACTCAGACTGTGGTGATCCTGTATCATTCTCGACCATAGGGGTTCCAGAGGCAAAATCACTGAATCAATTTTTAAAAAAAGAAATAGGTTTCTAGAGGCTAAAAGTGTCATGGAGTATGGAGAGAGCAGCAGTGTGGTGTTGAGATAAAGAGTCAACCATGATCATGGTAAATAGTTCTCAAGATTAATGGCCTGTTCCTGTTAATTTTTTTATCTTAAAGAGATACTAAGATTTTTTTCAGTCCTCCCCCAGAATTCTTGAACTTTATGAATTGATACTTCCAGTAAGTTACAGGACAAACTGCTTTTGAACTGAAGGGTGCAGGGAAAGAAACCCTCCCCAACCGAGGATAAGGTATTCTGTTCCAGCAAATAGAATCCCTACAGTATGGAAACAGGCTTTTCGGTCTAACAAAGCCACACCGAACCTCATAGCATCCCACCCAGACCCATCCCTCTGTAACCCACCTTATCTACACATCCCTGAACACGATGGACAATTTAGCATAGGCAATCTACATAACGTGCACATCTTTGGACTGTGGGAGGATAGTGGAGCACCCGGGGGAAACCCACACAGACACGGGGAGAATGTGCAAACTCCACACAGACAGTCGCCCGAGGGTGGAATCGAATCTGGGTTGCTGATGCTGTGAAGCAGCAATGGTAACTGTTAAGCCGCCGTTGCCATCGGCCAAATAATCACTCTCATTCTATTTACTTATTATTATAATAAATCAAGCATAATCGCATCATATTGTTCAACTTCCAGCATGTTCTCATGCAAAATACCATTGCCAACATTTAACCAAGTGATAGAAACGTGATACCATATGTCCTGATCGATGCTCCATGAAAAGTCTACCAGTCCTTGAAATGTTAATTCGGTTTCTTCCTTTAAAGATGCTGCTAGACCCACTGAGTTTCTCCAGCACTTGTTGTTTTTATTCAGTACCTAAAATAGTCCTCCTTTGATGTGTGGCCCTGTATGTTCACCATGCATTGCTAATTGAAGGGATGTGTGACAATTTGAAGACCTACATATAAAGGGAGGACATGACGTATATGTGGAATATATTAACATTTGGATATCATTATATCATTCCATTGTATCCACTTTTGAAATGTTTTTATTGCAGGTAAAAGGAAGTTTTTTTCAGTTTCCCTTCATTGTTCTTTACTTTCGCCAGCTGCTTGAGATTTTCTCCTTTAGTTGTCCAGTTCAGTCATTTCAGCTCTTAAGTATCATCATTTCATTCATGTTTTTACCTGAATTATAGAGTTATAGCTAGGCTCTTCATATTCACTTTCAGGCCTCAAGTACAAATGAAGTATCGGCTGCTGCAACTGATGGTGATGAAAGAGAAGACATGGCTGAGAAAATAGAAGGTACAACATCCATTCTGTCCATTTTACCATTTTGGCTTTTTTGCTACTTGCTTTCCAGTTTCACTTGCTCACACATATGGAGTTTTGTGCTGGAGAGTTTCCAAAGCCATGTGCCCCACACAATGGATAATATTCACCTCTGGCATCACTGGGTGCTTTTGAACAAATTCCTTATTTAGTTTTTTGATTATTTTATAAGGGCAAGCATTTGGCAGATTTTAAAAATGTATTCTACAACTTCTTAAGGGAAACAGTTAAAATTTTCCTTTTACTTCCATGGTTCCATTACTGAAATCCTGATCATTAGGTATGCTGAGACACAATGTTGCATCATGAATGTTTTATGAAAACCGTAAATATAATTCCGATACAAATTTACGATATGGCGTCCATTGTAATGCATAATAGGTTGTCTTTTAGTTTCTGTGCTCTACATGTGTCATATGTGCCATACTCACAATTTGATTTGCTTTGCTTTGATTTATTGTTGTCACATGTATCTAAGTACAGAGAAAAGTTTTGTTCTGTGAGCACGGCAGGCAGATCATAGCAAAGAAGGACATACAGATCATAGGGTGCTTAGACAGAGTAAGACATACTAGGTTATAGCTGCACAGGAGGTGTACAAAGCAAGATGAACATTAGTTTTGAAATTAGAAAGGTCCATTTCGCAGTGTAATAACAGCAGGGAAATAAGCCTGAATAAGACAGAACAATGCTGCAGGAGATGTAAAGGAACATTTAAATATTGAAGTCCAGTTCTCAACTGAAAGGGCTCCCATTTGGGACAATGACAGGCATCTCTTTTCCTTCTAGGGCAGCTGAACAATCTGGCTATTAAGGACGAAAGCATCCAGCACACAGATATCAATTTAGAAATATCTTACTCTGAACAGGCCTCAAATACGAAGGATAAATCAAACAACAAAAATCCTATACGAGAGGATGATTCATCCCTGCCTGTAAGTAGAAACAAAGAATGACGTAAAACAGAGAAAGGCCATTTGATCCATCATGCCTGTGATAGCTTTTACAGAGAACTTCTCCCAACGCTCTGCAAAATGTTTCACTTCAAGTACCTGTCTAATAATCATTTGAAAGTTTTTATTACATGTACTTCCACCACTCTTTCAGTCAATGTACTCAAGATCATAGCAACTCTCCACAAAAGATAATAAAATGTGAGGCTGGATGAACACAGCAGGCCCAGCAGCATCTCAGGAGCACAAAAGATGACGTTTCGGGCCTAGACCCTTCATCAGAGAGGAAGATGGGGAGAGGGAACTGGAATAAATAGGGAGAGAGGGGGAGGCGGACCGAAGATGGAGAGTAAAGAAGATAGGTGGAGAGAGTATAGGTGGGGAGGTAGGGAGGGGATAGGTCAGTCCAGGGAAGACGGACAGGTCAAGGAGGTGGGATGAGGTTAGTAGGTAGATGGGGGTGCGGCTTGGGGTGGGAGGAAGGGATGGGTGAGAGGAAGAACCGGTTAGGGAGGCAGAGACAGGTTGGACTGGTTTTGGGATGCAGTGGGTCGGGGGGAAGAGCTGGGCTGGTTGTGTGGTACAGTGGGGGGAGGGGATGAACTGGGTTGGTTTAGGGATGCAGTAGGGGAAGGGGAGATTTTGAAACTGGTGAAGTCCACATTGATACCATTAGGCTGCAGGGTTCCCAGGCGGAATATGAGTTGCTGTTCCTGCAACCTTCAGGTGGCATCATTGTGGCAGTGCAGGAGGCCCATGATGGACATGTCATCTAGAGAATGGGAGGGGGAGTGGAAATGGTTTGCGACTGGGAGGTGCAGTTGTTTGTTGCGAACTGAGCGGAGGTGTTCTGCAAAGCGGTCCCCAAGCCTCCGCTTGGTTTCCCCAATGTAGAGGAAGCCGCACCGGGTACATTGGATGCAGTATACCACGTTGGCAGATGTGCCGGTGAACCTCTGCTTAATGTGGAATGTCATCTTGGGGCCTGGGATAGGGGTGAGGGAGGAGGTGTGGGGGCAAGTGTAGCATTTCCTGCGGTTGCAGGGGAAGGTGCCGGGTGTGGTGGGGTTGGAGGGCAGTGTGGAGCGAACAAGGGAATCACGGAGTGAGTGGTCTCTCCGGAAAGCAGACAGGGGTGGGGATGGAAAAATGTCTTGGGTGGTGGGGTCTCCACAAAAGATGGTTTTCCCTGATGTTGCTTTTAGTTTTCTTTTGTTTTCTATTGATTAGCGGGATGTAGGCATTGCTGCATGGCCAGAATTTCTTGCCCATCCCTAGTTGCCACTGAGAAGGTTATGGTGATGTGCTTCCTTGAACCACTGCGGTCCACCTACTGTAGGTTGACCCACAATGCCATTAGGGAGGGAATTCTAGGATTTTGACACACTGACAGTGAAAAAATGGTGAAATGTTTCCAAGTTAGGATAGTGATTAGCTTGGAGGGAACTTGGAGGTGGTGGAGTTCCCATTTGTCTGCTGCCCTTGTCCTTCTGGATGGGAATGGCCATGGGTTTGGAAGGTGTTTTCTGAGGATCTTTCGTGAATTTCTGCAGAGCATCTTGTAGATGGTACTCACTGCTGCTACTGTGCGTCGATGGTGGAGGGAGTGGATGCTTGTGGATGTAGAGCTAATTAAGTGGGCTGCGATGCCCTGGATTGTGTCAAGCTTCTTGAGTGTGGTTGGGGCTGCACTCATCCAGGCAAGTGTGGAGCATTCCATCACATTCCTGACTTGTGCCTTGTAGATGGTGGGCAGGCCTTGAGGAGTCAGGAGGTGAGTTACTCACCACAGTATTCCCAGCTTCTGGCCTGCTCTTGTGGCCACTGTATTAATGTGACGAGTCCAGTTGAGTTTCTGGTCAATGATAACCCCAAGGTGTTGACAGTGGGAGATTTTAGTGATGGTAACACCATTGAATGTCAAGAGATGGTGATTAGATTGTCTTTTATTGTTTTGGTCATAGCCTGACATTTGTGTGGTGCAACTGTCACTTGCCACTTGTCAGCCCAAACCTGGATATTGTCCAAATCTTGTTGCATGTGAACATGGACTGTTTCAGTATCTGAGGAGTCATGAATAGTGCTGATCATTGCGCAATCATCAGCGAACATCCCCACTTCCGACCTTATGATGGAGGGTGAAGCAATTGAAGATGGTTGGGCCTGAGGAACTCCTGCAGAGATGTCCTGGAACTAAAATGATTAACTACCAACAACCACAACCATCTTCCAATGTCTCAGGTATGACTCCAACCACCAGAGAGTTTGATTCCAGTTTTGCTACGGCTCCTTGATGCCACACTTGCTCAAATGCAGCCTTGATATCAAGGCCTTTCACTCTCACCTCATCTCTGGAATTCAGTTCTTTTGTCCATGTTTGAACCAAGGCTGCAATGAGGTCAGAAGCTGAGTGGCCCTGGCGGAACACAAACTGTGTGTCACTGAGCAGGTTATTGCTGAGAAGGTGCTGCTTGATTGTTGATGACACCTTCCATCACATTACTAACCATTGAGTACAGACTGACAGAGCGGTAATTGACTGGGTTGGATTTGTCCTGCATTTTATGTACAGGACATATTGGCAATTTTCCACATCACTGGGTAGCTGTATTGGAACAGCCTGGCTAGGGGAGCGGCAAGTTTTGGAGCACAGGTCTTCAGTACTATTGCCGGAATGTTGTCAGGGCCCACAGACTTTGCAGTATCCAGTGTTTCCAACGATTTCTTGATATCACATGGAGTGAATCGAATTGGCTGAAGACTGGCATCGGTAATGCTGGGGACCACTGGAGGAGGCTGAGATGGATTATCCACTCAGCACTTCTGGCTGAAGATAGCTGCGAATGCTTCAGCCTTATCTTTTGCACTGATGTGCTGGGCTCTTCCATCGTTGAGGGTGGGGATATTTGTGGAGCCTCCTCCTCCAGTGAGATGTTTAATTGTCCACCACCATGGGGCAGCACGGTGGCTCAGTGGCTAGCACTGCAGCCTCACACCACCAGGGACCCAGGTTTGATTCCAGCCTCAGACGGCTGTCTGTGTTTGCACATTCTCCCCATGCCTGCGTGGGTTTCCTCCGGGTGCTCCAGTTTCCTCCCGCAGTCCAAAGATGTACAGGCTAGGTGGATCAGCCATGCTAAATAGCCTGTAGTGTCCAGGGGTGTGTGGATTATTGGGGAATGGGTCTGGGTGGGATGCTTCAGGGGCGGAGTGGACTTGTTGGGCCAAAGGGCCTGTTTCCAAACTATAGGGAATCTAATCTAATCTGACCATTCACAACTGGATGTGGCAGGACTGCAGAGCTTAGATCTGTTCCGTCGGTTTGGGATTGCTCAGCTCTCTCTATCACTTTTTGCTTTTGCTGGTTGGTGTGCATGTAGCTCTGTTTGTTGGCTTCACCAGGTTGCCACCTCATCTTCAGGTATGCCTGGTGCTGCTCCTGGCATGCCCTCCTGCACTCCATTGAACCAGGTTGATCTCCTGGCTTGATGGTAATGGTTGAGTGAGGGATATGCTGGGCCATGAGGTTACGGATTGTGCAGAAGTGCAATTCTTCTGCAGTTGATGGCCCACACCTCCTCGTGGATGCCCAGTCCTGAGTTGCGAGATCTGAGCAAATTCTGTCCCATTGAGCACAGTGATAGTTCCACACAATGTGATGAAAGTTATTCTTAATGTGAAGGTAGGACTTTGACTCCACAAGGACTGTGCAATGGACACTCTTACCAATATTGTCATTGACAGATGCAACTGCAGCTGGCAGATTAGTAAGAATGAGGTCAAGTATGTTTATCCCTTTTGTTCATTCCCTCACCACATGCCACAGAGCTAGTCTGGCATTTATGTCCTTTAGGACCCCACCAACTAGATCAGCAGTACTGCTATCAAGCCACTCTTGGTGGTGGACATTGAAACCACCCACCCAGAGTCCATTTTGTGCTCTTGCTATCCTCAGAGCTTCCTCTTAGTGTTGTTCAACATGAAGGAGGGCCAATTCATCAGCTGAGGGGAATGGTATGTGATAATGAGCAGGAGGTTTCCTTGTCCATGTTTAAACTGAAGCCATGAGACTTCATGGGGTCTGTAGTCAATGATGAGGACTCCCAGAACAACTCCCTTGCAGCTGTATGCCATTGTGTATCCTCCTCTGCTGGGTCTGTCCTGCCGGTGAGACAGGACATATCCAGGGAAGGTGATGCTGGGACATTGTCTGTAAGGTACGATTCTGTGAGTATGACAATGTCAGGCTGTTGTTTGACTGGTCTGCGAGACAGGTCTCCCAGTTTTGGCACTACCCCCCCAAGAAGTTAGTGAAGAGGACTTTGTGGGGTCTGCAGGGCTGTTTCTGCCATTCTCTTTTCCAGTGCCATGGTTGATGCCAGGTCAATCTCTCTGGTTTCATTTCTGAGACTTCATCGTTATTGGTACAACTGAGTGGCTCGCTAGGCCATTTCAGAGGCCAACTGAGAGTCAGCCACACTATTGTGGGCCTGGAGTCAGATGTAGACCAGATATGGTGGGGGTTGTAGAATTCCTTCTTCAAGGAAGGACATTAGTGAACCAGATTGGTGGAAAAAAAACCTATCAGAAATGAGTTCATAGTGATCAGCAGATTTGTAATTCCAGACTTTTTTTTTCAATTATTGAATTCAATTTCCACCATCTGCAGTGATGGGGTTTGAACCCAGGTCCCCAGAACATTAGTTGGGTTTCTGGTTTAATAGTCTAGCAGTAATGCCACTGGCCCATCATCTACCCTTTCTTCTAGTCATTTTAAATATGTGTTCTACAGTTTCCAACTCTCTTCCCATTGGAAGAAGATTCCCCTTATTTTACTAATGCCTTTCATCACTTTGAATCCACTGATCGAATTGCCCTGTAGCTTTCTCCAATGCAAGAAACCTCTGACTTCTCCAGTTTCTCCACAAAGTTGAAATCGTGCATTTTTCACACCATCCTCGTAAACCGTTGCTGTACTTTGTCCAACATCATCACAACCTTCCTAAAGTGGGATGTCCAAAGTTAATTGGACACAATAACTAACTGGGGCCCAACTAGTGATATAAAAGGGTTTTGGTACAGGTAGTTCTGTTATAATGCATGTTTTGTTAATGCGAATTTGGATAATGTACACTTTCTGCTATACGGGTAAAGCAGTTTTCTGTGGCGATTTTCAATAGCACAAGGTCATCCACCAATGAAACTATCGCATTTTTGGAGAACTACCTGTATAACTTTCTTCCTTATACATACTTTTAAAAAAAGGATATGGGCATTGCCGGAAAAACCAGCATTTTTTGACCAATCGTAATTGTCCTTCATTTGAGTGGCTTTGTGGGTCTGAAGTACCATACAGGTCAGACCAGTTCAGGATGGCAGATTTCCTTCCCTAAAGGACATTAGTGAACCAGACAATTTTTTTAATGAGACTGGTCATTGTTTCATAATTCTCTTACTACGTAATTTGTTACCGTGCTTTAAGTTTCTGAACTTTACGGACTGGTTGAACAGAGGCAAAACCTAAAACTATCTTAGGGTTAGACTTCAAATTAAAACCACTTTTGGAAACTTAATACTAAATACTGCTATGCATGGTAATTATATATACCCCAGGATTTGATCATCTATTTGTTTTGGGTAAGGGCTAATCTATCATTTTTGTGAGCTCATCTCCATGTGATCATGTATCTTCCAGGCTAATTTGGCTAAGTTTCTTCCAGTGTGTTCTAACTGTACCAAGACTGTTACTTAAACTCAGGGATGTGCAATCTTATGACATAATTCCAAGACTGCTGCTGAAGTCTGAAATCCCTACACAGCACCAGTCACCATTGCTGAGACAAGTTTTCAATAAAAGATTTATGAATTGAATTCAGATTTCTCCATCCGATGCAACTAAAATCTGTCACCAGAGCATTATGGTGTAAGGTAAGAATTCTCAAAGATTTAGCATTGAAGTTACATGGCAGAACCCAACATAAGAGATTGTACTGTGTTTGGATGGAGAAACAGTTTTGTATGAAGTTTCAAGGGAGATGGCTAGCTCCTAATATGTTGTAATAACATCTAACTAGCAAATGTTACAGAGATCTTCCTGCTCGTTACAGTGCGGGTCTGATCCAGGCAGAGCACCAACACCAAAGCAAACTTGGCTTATTTATGATAACCACATAAGTGTTGATATTAAATCAAATCAAGTTTTGATTTCCTTCATCTTTCCCTTCTCCTTGAAGAAGAGGGTGATGATGCTTTTCCTCATAGTCTGACGTGCTGCTGGCTAGAAGCACACACTCATATAATTTCAGCAGGTCTTGACCAATCAGGTCCCACAGAATTCAATACAACTAATTCAGTAAACGTTCACTTGCAGGGATTTTATTGAAGACAAGCACATATCATTCTATTGCACAGAACAGACTCTGGAACATATTAAAAGAACTATCTAGTATTTCAACAATGTTCTCCAACTCCACAAGTTGATTTTTGGTCCCTAATTGACATTAATCTTTATTTAACTTACCATTTTATTGTTTAGATATTTTCAAAAGACTTGTGTGTTTCCATTTATACTGTTCATTAATCTGCGGTCAATGCAGTTTGAGAAGTGTACAACAGAAATGTTTTGGGATTACCATCATTAATTACTTTCTGTAGGCGAACCTGTCTGAAAGATTGCTTTTATTGCTTCAAGATATTAATACGTAAGCATCAGCTGAGAAAAGATCACTATGAAGAATAACTATTTAGGCAAGTGGGTATAAAAGGATAATTAGTGATAATGAATTCAATGCTACAAAACTTTCAAGAAAGAGGGAAAAAAAGTACTGATGGAATATTGGGAGAATAATAAACACCCACAAATTACAGTCATTGAATCATCAGTCAACTCATCCATGCTGACCAGCTATCCTAAATTAATCCAGCCCCATTTTCCAGCATTTAGCCCATATCCCTCTAAAGCCTTCCTAATCATTTACCCATACAGATGCCTGTTAAATATTGTAATTGTACCAGCCTCACCACCTCCTCTGGCAGCTCATTCCATACACGCACTACCCTCTGCATGAAAAATTTACCCCTTAGGTCCCTTTTAAATCTTTCCCCTCTCACCTTGAACCTATGCCATCTAGTTTTGGACTTCCCTACCTTGGGGCAAAGATCTTGGCTATTCATCCAATCCATGCCTCTCATGATTTTTTAAACTCCTATAAGGTCACCACTCAGCCTCCGATGCTCCAAGGAAAATAGGTCCAGCCTATTAAGCATCTCCCTAGCGCACATTAACTAACCAACAGGTCAGCCATGGCCTTTATTGAGCGGTCTACTCTTATTCCTGTGTATTTATATGTGCGTACAATTCTTTATGATAACGGCAGACTTGTAGTCTATGATTGTAGCTCATGATTTAAAATTCTATTGATTTAATGATTATTGTTGTGCATTGGTTGGTTAAATTTAGTGCCAAACCTATTCAGACTTCTCGGTCTCTTATAATTTAATTATTGCCTTTTCCACCATCTGTTGGGGTTAACAAGAAAGGAATAGAATCGATCATCCAATTGAATGACATTGAGGGTAATAAAGGGATATCAGAGTTTAAATATATAATTTTTAAAAGTCACTTCCTTTAGTTCCTTAATGTCAGCTCATGCTTGTAGGTACTTGTGCAGCATGTCAAACATTATTCCTTTAAAAATATTTTGTTCATTCTTTACAAAAATTTTGTTGAAAATCTTCACTTTGAAACTTACTTGATTTAATACCTCATTTCTTTTAAGTATGTCTTCTTAAACATTATCCCTCATCTATATTTAACATCTAGGCACCAGGGCATCAGTATCTTCATATCTTCCTAACACTTAATATATTTAAGTGATATTTAATTGCTACATCTCCACAATGACACAATAACCAGATTTCTGCATGTTAATGTTATGTCTCCTTATAAAGACTTTGTAGATGCTCTCGACATAATTTCAAGCACTCCACAGTTCACCCAATACGTTCACATTAAATTTATCCTTTAAGCAATTATGGCAAAAACTAGTGGAATAATCACATATTTGAGTATTGTTTGCTGTGCATGAATTCCATGCCAGAATTTGTTATATCACAGTAATAATTATATTTTAAAAGTATTAATTGTCTATGAAGTCTTTGTTAACTTTATCTTTCTCTTTCTTAAGAACTACCGGCTGCCAAAGGAAAAGACAGGTACGACGAAAGCAGGAGATCTTGCTCCTCAGGATATGAAGAAAGTTCATTCACTGGCTCTGATTGAAATAACGGCTCTGTATGATACTCTTGGTGTGGATTTTAAACAGCATAAAGCAATGAAGGTCAAAATTAGAGGTAATGAGGAAAATAATACTTCAATTTGAAACATTGATTCTGTATGAGGTTGATAAATCTACATGTCTATGTGTAAAGTTTTCACTTATGTTAACATTCATGTAGCCTCAGCTTTTCCTTATACGTGGTCTTAATTGCAATATTTTCACTCCATTAGAACCAAGACTTGATTGCAGAAGTTAGTAGGAATTGTAGATGCTTGAGAATCTGAGATAACAGGGTGTAGAGCTGAATGAACGTAGCAGGCCAAGCAGCACCATAGGAGCAGGAAAGCTGATGTTTCGGGCCTAGACCCAGGTCTCGGCCCAAAACGTCAGCTTTCCTGCTCCAACGATGCTGCTTGGCTTCTATGTTCGTCCAGCTCTACACCTTGTTATCTCACTTAATTGCAGAACTTGTGCTATGTATGGGGATATATAAACGAGAAAAATAATACCCCATATTTTGCACTTGTTAACTTTCCCTAGCAACGTTAATGTTGATAACAACAGCTAACAGTGCGCTGGTCTAGATTAAAGTTCAAAGTTTACAGTAGGAAAATAGCAAAGAGAAAATCTCTTGCCACCACAATGAGCAAATTATTATCTTCAACCCAGGAGCAACTTGAAGTTAACAATTGTACGAGGAAATTTGTTTTCCTAATTCTAGTATAATCTTCACGTATTCTGGCTGCCGAAGTCGCTGTTTTCGAATGCTGTTATAGGCTCAGAATGTGAAAATTTGTCTGAATTTACAAAATCATCTCGATCACCAGATTAATAGTCATCCAAATGCACATAATGCTCAATTGAAAGCTGCATCAGGAAATCTGTCCAGATACTCAACGTTCAGCTCTTCCTAAACATTAAAAGTTAATCTTTCTCCCTCTGTTTCATTTCAGACTAGGATCATTCTGTAATGTTATTTCTGACCTTAAGCTTTGAACTCAGTACCAGTTTAAAAAGGTAGAAATACTTTTTTAATATGAATTAGAATATAACATAATGCAATGATACAGATTTTTTTCAGTCATCAAGTACAGGAAGGCACAGTCTCTATCAAAGATCAGTAAACTCTGGGCTTTCAATGTGTACTTTCAGAAACGGGATTGTTTGGTGTTCCACTTTCAGTGCTATTGGAACAGGATCAGAAAAAAGTTCCAGGAACCAAGGTCCCACTCATACTTCAAAAAGTAAGTACAGAATCAATGTATATTCATTTGAAATTAACTTCAAATTATTCAAGTTTTGTCATTTTGATCGCACAGTCCCCAAACTGGCATTTTTGCAGATGACACCAAATTTAGGGTATAGTGGACAGGAAAGAAGGTTATCTCAGAGTGCAAAGAGATCTTGATCAATGGGCTCAATGATCTTAAGGGGTGGTAGATGATGTTTAATTTGAATAAATGCGGGGTATTGCAATTTGGAAAAACAACAAGGGCAGGACTTACACAATTCAAAGTAGGCCTTGGGTAGTGTTGTAGAACAGAAAGACTTAAAGGTTCAGGCATATAATTCTTTGAAGTTTGTGTCACATGTGGACGGGATGGTTAAGGTGTTTAGCCAATGTGCCTGCATTGCTCAGACCTTTGAGTATAGGAGTTAGGATGTCATGTTGAGGTTGTAAGGGATGTTGTTAAGGCCTCTTTTGCAGTATTGTGTGCAGTTCTGGTTGTCCCGCTACAGGAAGGATATTATCAAGCCGTAGAGGGTTCAGAAAAGATTTACCAGGATCTTGCCAGGAATGGTACGTTTGAGTTATAGAGAGAGGGTGGATAGGCTGAGACTTTCTTCATTGGAGCATAGGAGGTTGAGGGGTGACCTTATAGAGACATATAAAATCATGAGGACATAGATAGGATAAATGGTAAATGTCCTTTCCCTATGGGGGGCGATTTCAAGACTAGGGGGCACTTTTTTAAAGCGAGTGGAGAAAGATTTAAAAAAGACACGAGGGGCTTTATCCAGAGAGTGGTTCTCGTGTAGACGACCTTCCGGGGAAGTGGTAGATGCAGTTTCAGTTACAGCATTTTAAAAAGCAATTTGAATAAGCACATGAAGAAAAAAATTTGGAAGGATATGGCTGGCATGGACTGATTGGACTCAAAGATCTGTTTCCATGCTGTATGACTCTGAGTCTATAAATCACATCAGAAGTACTACAGTGGAGGCATACAGCAGTACATTAGCGCATTATCTCAACCAATATTTTGGAGGATGGACTAATTAAGGTTGCAAACAACTTCAAATAGGTGTAACATTAATCTTACTATTTCAATTTGATACATAATTGATCCTCAATGTATTGTACATGCATGAGTTACAGATAAGTAAGTATTTTCTCAATAACCTAGTTGTTCAGAATTTGCAACAATGTCTGAAGTTGACAATTTGCTTTACCTTGATTTAGATATTTTAGGTCAAGTGATACGAATTTGCTAATGTGGGACAAAAATGTTTTTGCAGCTTATTGCTCACATTGAGGAAGAAGGATTAAACACAGAAGGGATTCTACGAATACCTGGACTTGCATCAAGAATTAAGGTATTTTTAGAAGAATTAATATTAACTGGGAGGAGGCTACTTGCAGAAACACAAAGTAAAATGATATGCTAAATTACTGACTCTGTAATACAGTCCAGGGAATCACCTAAACAAGTTATTCAATTGACATGAAGTGTCATCAGATTGCGTGAGCACCAAATGAAGTAAAATAAAGCCTTTTGTGTTTTCCATGCTGTTTGTTCAGTGAGAACAAAACAATTTGACAACTTGTTAAAAATTACTGCTCTACAGTAATTTTAACCTTAGTCAAAAGCATGGGGTGGGGTGAGGGGCACCTGGGTGTGGTGGGTAGTGAGGAAAGATGGATGATGACTGCATAATTGTACAGTGGAAAGTGACTGACCCAGATGGAGTCCACAGTTGTGCACTTACATGCAGCTCGGACCAGCTGGTGGGAGTATTTTCAGACCTCTTTAACCTCTTCTTACACCGATCTGACATTCCCACTTACTTCAAGAAGACCACAATCATCCCAGTTCAAAGGAAAAATCAGGCATCAATGATTATGACATGGTGGCTCTGACATCCATCATCACGCAGTGTTTTGAAAGGTTAGTCGTGGCAAATATCAGCCTCCCAGACTGTCTTGATCCACTACAATTCACCATTGCAATAGGTCCACGGCAGAAGTCATCTCCTTGGCCCTACATTCATCCATGGAACATATGGATGATAAGATGATAGGGCAGCACAGTGGCTCAATGGTTAGCATTGCAGCCTCACAGCACCAGGGGCCCAGGTTCAATTCCAACCTCAGGCGACTGTCTGTGTGGAGTTTGCACGTTCTCCCCGTGTCTGCGGGTGTTTCCTCTGGGTGCTCCGGTTTCCTCCCACAGTCCAAAGATCTGCAGGCTAGGTGGATCAGCCATGCTAAATTGCCTATAGTGTTCAGGGGTGTGTTATAGGGGGGTGGGTCTGAGTGGGATATTTCAAGGGGCGGTGTGGACTTGTTGGGCCTGAAGGGCTTGTTTCCACACTGTAATGAATCTAAGCTAATCTAAAGACTTCAGGCTCCTGCTTATTGACTATAGCATTGCCGTCAACACCATAATTCCAACTAGACTCGGCTCCACTCACTGTAACTGGATTCTTGACTTCCTGACCCACAGACTGCAATCAGTAAGGATAAGTGACAACACCTCCTCCATGATAATCTTCAATGCCACTGCCCTGCAAGGGCGTATACTCAACCCTTACTATATGACTTACACACTCACAAATGGGTGACTCTGCTCGAACGCCGTTTGCAAGTTTGCTGATGACACCCACAGTTGTGGGCTGGATCTTTATCAACAATGAGACAGAGTACAGGGAAGAGATAGAGAGCTTAGTGGCATGGTGTAAAGGCAATGATCTTTCCCTCAATGCCAGGACAATGAAGGAGCTGATCATCGACTTCAGGAAGTGGATTGGAGGATATGCTTCTGTCTGTATCAATGGTGATCAAGTAGAGGTGTTTGAGAGCTTAAAGTTTCTGGGAGTAAATATCTCCAACAATCTGTCCTAGTCTATCTATGTCAACGTTATACCTAAGAAAGCACACAAACATGCTACTTCCTCAGAAAGCTAAGGAAATTCAGCATGTACACAATGATTCTTACCAATTTTTGCAGAACTGCCATGAAAAATATTCTATCCTGATACATCATAGTTTGGCATGGCAACTGCTCCACCCAAACCATACGAAATTGCAGGGAGTTATCAACACAGCCTAGTCCATCACGCAAACCAGACTTCCTACTGTTGACTCCATCTACACATCCCGCTACCTCAGGAAAGAAGCCAACATAATCAAAGACCCTTTGCACCTTGGTTATACTCTCTTCCACCCTCTTCCATCGAGAAGAAGATACGAAAGTTTGAAAACATGTACTAACAGGTTCAATAATAGCTTCCCAGGTTCTTGAGTAGATCTGTTGTGGTTGGTTGACTCACCGAGCTGGTTTGTCAGTTCGCAGACACATCATTACCCTGCTGGGTGACATCATCAGTGCAGCCTCCGATAAAGCGCTGTTGTGTTTTCTCACCTAGCATTTAAACTCTGGTGTCTGTTGGAATTGGTTATCTCATTTCCGGCTTTTCTTTGCATTGGTATGTATATATGGTCTAATACTGCATATTTATTGATGGTCTTCTTGGTGGACAGCCAAGCTTCTAGGAATTCCCATGCTGGTCTCTGTTTGGACCCTGATATTGTCCAATCGAACTGATGATTCTCCTTATCTGTGTGAATGGAGACATGGCCTGTTCTCATTTGTCTCCATTTCACAATAATTTTTAACTTACACAAACAAAAATTCCTTGTACAACAATTAAAAACATATACATGAAAATAATCATGAATAACTGTTCCACATAAAAAGGGAAATTTAGGACCTTGTTCTCAAATGTAAACCAATGTTGTACTGATGATCTTGCTAAAGGTGATGCATAATCTTTTCTCCCCTATATGTTTAAGAGTCTACGTGATGAGCTTGAAGCAAAGTTCTATGAGAAAACCTTTAACTGGGAAAATGTACGCCAGCACGATGCAGCGAGTATACTAAAGCTCTTCATAAGAGAGCTGCCACATCCGTTGGTCACTCTCGAGCACCTTGATGCTTTCCTTGCTGTTCAGAGTAAGTTATTAATGCTACATGTGTTGTGGAACCAGCCATCGGCAGCTCGTGTTGACATAGAGTGCTGTCATCAATCATCCTCTGTGTACGGGGTCTGGGAAACTGTTTAGTTAACACTGATAAGCGATGAACTTCTTGTAAGTTTTAACAGGGAGGGGCATTTGACTTAACAACAAGATGTAGTGTATTGTATAATGGCAATAGGCACAAGTAATATTGGCTAGTTAGGTTTCATTACTAAGAATAGTGACATTAGAGATTCCAACGTTCTTTCAATCGCATGGCTGACTAAAAAATCATTCTGTTGACAATAAATTTCTTATCACCTACCATTGTTGTTCATTGCAAGGATTTACAAGTTGATAGTCAACTTAAATTTGGCCATCTTATGACCTAGATCTTCGAACTCAGGGGCAGGGTGCTTCCCACTGCTAAAACAACTTCTTATTCAATAGATACTTTAACAGCAAGGCCCCAGTTTTAACACCAGGCAGGTTTAAGTTTGTTGGTTAAGGTATTAAGTTGGAAATTCTCCCACTGCCTAAGAAAATAGTCTTGGGCTATTTCAATATTTAATTAATTAAAACGGTGCCAGACTTCTTCAGCGAATGTTGTACTGACAAACTAAAGGTTTGCTATTTTAATTGTCAAAAAGACTTCCTGTATTGCCAAGAGGAAGAAGAAAACTGCCTTGACTCTACCTTCATTGGAATTAGCCTCACCCCACCTCTTTCCCTCCCTAATCACTTCTCAGGATTTTCCTTTGAACTATTACCCATATGGCAAGTGACCTGCATTTGTGCTGTTAGGTGAACTCCATGTGGAGAAGTGACAGGTACCAGCAGCTCAAGACCCAATTTCAGGCAAGATCAGATCTCCTCGCATGGGGTAAATTAATTTCTGCCAGATGAATTTGTACTGTTCATTTGTATCAATTTCACTATAGTTTGATCTGGGGACTCTGCGATGCAATTCGCTTTAGTAACATGGTGGGAATATTTGTTTGACAGATCTAGCACATCGAAAACATCAGCTACAGGCACTTAATTTGTTGGTGCTTCTCCTTCCAGACCAAAATAGGGACACGCTGAAGGTACGTGTATTGTATTAAACATATGGATTTCTTTTCCCCCAAAATTGAACTTTAAAATGTGAAGAAGACTTTGTTTATTTTTCCTAAATCTTGGTTTCTTAGTCTAAACAAAATAATGTTTAGATGAGTAAAGAGTTTTTGGGCCTAGCTCTTTAAACAACAGGCTGTTGTTGTATGATCTAAATTTCCAGTTTTTGGAAGTTCTCCAAACACAAATAACTATTTATTCTTTCTTGGGTTGTGGCAGTATTTGTTTTCCACCCCTAATAGCCCTTTAACTGTTAGGAGTCAATCAGTTACGTTCCTGTGTGGTCTGGAGTCGACCAGGTCCTTTGAAAACATAAATTCAGCTGGTCCGGGAGAAGGATATTTACCAGGGTGGATCGTTTCTATGTCCATAATATACTCTTTGACACTTGTTGAAAGGTCTTCATAATTTGAACAGTTCCAAAAGATTTAGGCATCATCTTCTCACCAGTTATCAGTCCCAAAAGCTACCTGACTCCCAACGCAAAGTCCCCCATCCCCATCCCCATCGCAAGGTGCCATGCCACCATATCTACAAGTGTACCTTGTGTCTCCAAAGGGGTATCTAAAGGAAATGCACTGAGAGCAGGCTCCTACTTGGTTAATCTCCACATTCTGGGTTCCAGACACCAGGGACGCCAAAATCTGATTTCATCAGAGGCAGCTGATCAATTAAATGGTCAACTGTATCTAGCAAATGGGTACGTGTGAACTGTGGCCAGCTCCTCATCTACCTCTGTGAAAATGATAAATGATGGGTTCAGGAGGTACTTAGTATTTCTCAACATTTTATTGCATCTTCATTGTGACAGAGATTTTCACCAGTGGGGCCCAGGATTAATACTTCAGCTTTCTGAGGAAGCAGATGCATCTGTTTCATTTCCATAAAGTCCTCTTAATTCAGTCTGGCTTATTCTATGTGTAGTTATTGCTGTCCTACAATAAACGTTCTTATTATCTAGGGACAATAAATACTCTATGGTGGTGTATTAACTATCATTATTTACTATGTAGCGCAAGGAAAAAGAAGGAATTGTCGCAATGGTCAGTTCTGAAGAAGAGTCACTGAGCTTTAAACATTAACACTATTTTCACTTCACAGATGCTGCCAGCATTGCTGAGTTTCTTCAGCAATTTCTGTTTTTGTTTCAGATTTCCCACATCCTCAATTCTTTGTTTTTGTTTAGAATTACATTGACTGCTATGTTTCCCACATTATCACAGCAAATGAGTGAGGTCCTACAAACTGTAATTGGATAATGATTTTTCTTATTCACCATCTAATGGGTGTGTCGCTGGCTGGACAGTACTTTATTGCCCTTCACTAGTCACCCATGACAAAGTAGAGGTGAGCTGCCCTCTTTAACCACTGTAGTCCACACTGGAGGTTGCACCTTAATATCCTTAAGGAGGCAATGCCATGATTTTACTCAGCCACATTGAAGGAACAATGATATATTTCTAAGTCAGGAAGGTGAGTGGCTTGGACGGAATCCTACACCCATCCAGGCAAGTGGGGAGTATTCCATCACACCCTTCACTTGTGCCTTGTAGATGGTGGAAAGGTTTTGAGGAGGCAGGCTGGCCTCTAACCTTCTCTTGCAGACATTGTGTTTACGTGATGAGTCCAGTTGAGTTTCTGGTCAATGGTAACCCCTAGGATGTTGATGGGGATTCAGTGATGGTTACACAATCAAATATCAATGAGCAATGGTTAGATTGTCTCATACTGGATGTGGCCATTGCCTGGCATTTGTGTGACATGAATGTTACTTGCCACTTGTCAGCAAAAGAGTGTGTGTTGCCCAGATCTTATTGCATTTGAACATGGACTGCTTCAGTATCTGAGGAATTGCGGATTGAACATTGCGCACTCAACTGCAAACATCCCCACTTCTGACTTTATGATGGAGGGAAGGTCATCGATGAAGATGGTTGGGTCTAGGACACTACCCTGAGGAACTCCAGCAAAAATGTTCTGGAGCCAGGATGTCTGAATCCGACAACCACAAACATCTTTCTATATGCCAGGTATGATTCCAACCAGCAGAGTGTTTGCCCTCTGATACACATTGAGTCTAATTTTCTAGGGCACCTTGATGCCAAATTTGGTCAGAGTCAGTCTTGATGTCAAGAGCTATCACTTACCTCTGGAATTCAACTCTTTTGTCCATGCTTGAACCGAGGCTGTAAATGAGGTCAGGAGCTGATGGATCTGGCAAATACTACTGATGATACCTTCTGCCACTATACTGATGATCAAGAGTAGACTTTAGGTTGGTAACTGGCCAGGTTGATTTGTATTGCTTTTTATGTACAGGACTTAAGTGGACAATTTTCCACACTGTTGGGTAGATGTCAACGTTGTAACTGTGCTGGAACAGCTTGGCTAGGAGAGCGGTAAGTTCGGGAGCGCAAGTCTTCAGTGCTATTGCCAGAAAATTGTCAGTGCCCATTTCAGTATCAAGTGTCTCTAACCATTCCTTGATACGTCACAGAGTGAATAGAATTGACTGATGACTGGTATCTGTCATCTAGAGACCACTGGTAGAGAATGAGATGGGTCTTTCGCTTGGCACTTCTAGCTGAAGATTGCTGTAAATGGTTCAACTTTATCTTTTGTGTGGTTGGGCTTTGTTGTGCTGGGGTCTTCCATCATTGACAATGGGGTTATTTGTGGAGCCACCTCCTCCAGTGAGATGTTTAATTGTCTACCAACATTCACGACTGGATGTGGCAGGACTGCAGAGCTTAGATATGATCCATTGGTTGTGGAATCGCTTAGCTCTGTCTATCACTGGCTAGTTATGCTGCTTGGCACACATGTAGTCCTGTTGGATAGAATAATACGTCATTTTTAGGAATGCCTGGTACTCCTCCTGGCATGCCCTTCTGCATTCTGTATTGAATCATGACTGATCCACTGACTTGATAGTAACGGTAGAATGGGGGATATGCCAGGCCATGAGGTTACAGATTGTGCTGGAGGACAATTCTGCGGCTGTTGATGGCCCACAGCATCTCATGGATGCCCAGTCTCAAGTTGCTAGATTTTTTTCAAAGGCTGTCCCATTTATTACAGTGTTAGTGCCATACAACACGATGGAAGTTATTCTCAATGAGAACGTGGGACATTATCTCTATAACAACCTTACATTTACCATAGCCATTGAAAGGGAAAGGAACAGTTACCAGGGGAAGATATTTAACTGGGGTAAAGGAAACTATGATGCCGTCAGACAGGAGTTGGGAAGTACAGATTGGGAGTAATTGTTCCACAGAAAGGGCACAGCAGACGTGTGGAGCCTGTTGAAGGAGCAGTTGTTGCGAGTGATGTATAAATTTGTTCCTCTGAGACAGGTAAGAAGGGGTAAGATTAAGGAGCCTTGAATGACGGGTACAGAGGTGCTGCTTGTCAAAAAGAAAAAGGCAGCTTACGTAAGGTGGAGGAAGCAAGGGTCTAACACAGCTTTAGAGGATTACAGGCTTGCTTGGAAGGAGCTCAAAAGTGGACTGAGGAGGGCCAGGAGGGGGCACGATAAAGGCTTGGCAGGAAGGATTAGGGAGAACCCGAAGGCATTTTACGCATACGTGAGGAAGAAGAGAATGAATAGGGAGAAGGTAGGGCCAATCAGGGATAGAGTAGGGAACTTGTGCGTGGAGTCTGAACAGATAGGGGAAGCCCTAAATTAGTTTTTTGCTTCGGTTTTTACTAAGGAAAGGGACCTTGTTGTGAATGAGAACGTTGAGGAGCAGGAAAACCGATCAAAATTGAGGAAGTTGATGTGCTGGAAATTTTGGCAAGCATTAAGATTGATAAGTCCCCAGGGCCAGACCAGATTTATCCTAGGTTGCTCCGGGAAGCGAGAAAAGAGGTTGCTAAGCCGTTGGCGAAGATCTTTGCTTCCTCACTCTCCACGGGAGTCGTACCAAAGGATTGGAGGGAGGCAAATGTTGTTCCTTTTTTCAACAAAGGGAATAGGGAAATCCCTGGAAATTACAGACCAGTAGGTCTTACGTCTGTGGTCAGCAAGGTTTTGGAAAGAATTCTGAGGGATAGGATTTATGAGTATTTGGAAAAACATAGTGTGATCAAAGGGAGTCAGCATGGCTTTGAGAGGGGAAGGTCATGCCTTACAAATCTTATTGAGTTCTTTGAGGAAGCCACGAGACAGGTTGACGAGGGTCGAGCAGTGGATGTGGTGTACGTGGACTTCAGCAAGGCATTTGATAAGGTTCCCCATGGCAGGCTCATTCATAAAGTCAGGAGGTATGGGATACAGGGTGATTTTGCTGTCTGGATTCAGAATTGGTTGGCTGACAGGAGGCAGAGAATGGTTGTAGATGGTAATTAATCTGCCTGGAGGTCAGTGCTGAGTGGTGTCCCACAGGGCTCTGTTCTTGGGCCTCTGCTCTTTGTAGATTTTATAAATGTCTTGGATGAGGAGGTTGGGGTGTGGGTTAGTATGTTTGCTGATGATACAAAGGTTGGAGGTGCCGTTGATAGTATCGAGGGCTATTGCAGGCTTCAGCAAGACATTGACAGTATGCAGAGCTGGGCTGAGAAATGGCAGATGGAGTTCAACGTGGATAAATGCAAAGTGATGCATTTTGGAAGGTCGAACTTAAATGCTGAATATAGGATTAAAGGCAGGATTCTCGGCAGTGTGGAGGAACAGCGGGATCTTGGTGCTCAAGTGCATAGCTCCCTCAAAGTTGCCTCCCAGAGGGATAAGATTGTTAAGAAAGCATATGATGTTTTAGCTTTCATTAACAGGGGGATCGAGTTTAAGAGCCGCGAGGTTATGCTGCAGCTCCACAAAACCCTGGTGAGACCACACTTGGAATATTGTGTCCAGTTCTGGTCACCCTATTATAGTAAAGATGTGGAGGCTTTGGAGAGGGTGCAAAGGAGGTTTACCAGGATGCTACCTGGACTGGAGGGCTTGTCTTACAAGGAGAGGTTGACTGAGCTCGGACTTTTCTCTCTGGAGAGAAGGAGGAAGAGAGGTGACCTGATCGAGGTGTACAAGGTAATGAGAGGCATGGATAGAGTCGATAGCCAGAGACTTTTCCCCAGGGCAGGATTGACTGCCACGAGGGGTCATAGTTTTAAGGTGTTAGGAGAAAGGTACAGAGGAGATGTCAGAGCTAGGTTCTTCACCCAGAGAGTTGTGAGCACATGGAATAGTTTACCAGTGGTAGTCATGGAAGCAGAGTCATTAGTGACATTTAAGCGACTGCTGGACATGCACACGGACAGCAGTGAATTGAGGGAAATGTAGGTTAGGCTATTTTATTTTTGGAATGGGATTATTCCACGGCACAACATCATGGGCCGAAGGGCCTGTACTGTGCTGTACTTTTCTATAACTCTATAACTCTACAAGGACTGTGTGGTGGTCACTCTCACTGATACCATCATGGGCAGGTGCATTTGCAGAATGGTAGGGATAAGTTCAAGTATATTTTTTCCCACTTGTTGGCTCTCTCATCACCAGCTGCAGACCCAGTCTAGCAGTTCGTCCTTTAGGACCCGACCAGCTCAATCAGTAGTGCTGCTGCCAAGCCATTCTTGGTTGTGGATTAAGAAATATCCCATTTACACCCATGCACTTTCAATGCTTCCTCCGAGGGTTGTTTCACGTAGAAGAGCACTTATTCATCAGCAGATGGAGGACAATGTGTGATAATCAGCAGGAGGTTTCCTTGTCTGTGTTTAACCTAAGGGCATGCAACTTCATAGTATCTGGAGTCAAAGTTAAGGACTACCAGGGCAACTGCCTCCACATTGTATACCATGCACTGCCATCTCTGCGGGGTCTGTCCTACCAGTGGATCAAGACCTATCCAGGGAAGGTGATGGTGGTGTCTGGGACATTGCCTGTAAGGTATAAATCCATGAGTATGTCAGGCTAACAAAGTGTGGAGCTGGATGAATGCAGCAGGCCAAGCAGCATCTCAGGAGCACAAAAGCTGACGTGTCGGGCCTAGACCTTCTTCAGAGAGCGGGATGGGGAGAGGGAACTGGAATAAATAGGGAGAGAGGGGGAGGCGGACCGAAGATGGAAAGAAATCAAGATAGGTGGAGAGGAGAGTATAGGTGAGGAGGTAGGGAGGGGATAGGTCAGTAGGGAAGATGGACAGGTCAAGGAGGCTGGTGAGGTGGCAGGTAGGAAATGGAGGTGCAGCTTGAGCTGGGAGGAAGGGATGGGTGAGAGGAAGAACAAGTTAGGGAAGCAGAGACAGGCTGGGTTGGTTTTGTGATGCAGTCGGGGGGAGGAGGGGAAGAACTGGGCTGGTTTTGGGATGCAGTGGGGGAAGGGGAGATTTTGAAGCTTGTGAAGTCCACATTGATGCCATTGGGCTGCAGGGTTCCCAAGCGGAATATGAGTTGCTGTTCCTGCAACCCTCGGGTGGCACTGCAGGAGGCCCATGATGGACATGTCGTCTGAGGAATGGGAGGGGGAGTGGAAATGGTTCACGACTGGGAGGTGCAGTTGTTTGTTGCGAACCGAGCGGAGGTGTTCTGCAATGCGGTCCCCAAGCCTCCGCTTGGTTTACCCAATGTAGAGGAAGCCACGCCGGGTGCAATGGATACAATATACCACATTGGCAGATGTGCAGGCGAACATCTGCTTGATGTGGAAGGTCATCTTGGGGCCTGGGATAGGGGTGAGGGATGAGGTGTGGGGGCAAGTGTAGCATTTCCTGCGGTTGCAGGGGAAGGTGCCGGGTGTGGTGGGGTTTGAGGGGAGTGTGGAGCTGACAAGGGAGTCGCGGAGAGAGTGGTCTCTCCAGAAGGCAGACAAGGGTGGGGATGGAAAAATGTCTTGGGTGGTGGGGTCGGATTGTAGATGGTGGAAGTGTCGGAGGATGATACGTTGTATCCAGAGGTTGGTGGGGTGGTATGTGAGAACGAGGGGGATCCTCTGGGGGTGGTTGTGGCGGGAGCGGGGTTTGAGGGATGTGTTGCATGAAATGCGGTCAAGGGCGTTCTCGACCACTGCGGGGGGCAAGTTGCGTTCCTTGAAGAACGTGGACATCTGGCATGTGCGGGAGTGGAATGCCTCATCCTGGGAGCAGATGCGGCGGAAGGGGAGGAATTGGGAATAGGGGATGGAATTTTTGCAGGACGGTGAGTGGGAGGAGGTGTATTCTAGGTAGCTGTGGGAGTCAGTGGGCTTGAAATGGACATCAGTTTCTAGCTGGTTACCTGAGATGGAGACTGAGAGGTCCAGGAAGGTGAGGGATGTGTTGGAGATGGCCCAGGTGAACTTGAGGTTGGGGTGGAACGTGTTGGTAAAGTCAATGAACTGTTCGAGCCCCTCTGGGGAACAAGAGGCGGCGCCGATACAGTCATCAATGTAACGGAGGAAGAGGTGGGGTTTGGGACCTGTGTAGGTGCTGAAGAGGGACTGTTCCACGTAACCTACAAAGAGGCAGGCATAGTTTGGGCCCATGCGGGTACCCATGGCCACCCCCTTTGTCCATAGGAAGTGGGAGGAATCAAAAGAGAAGTTGTTGAGGGTGAGGACAAGTTCGGCTCGGCAGATGAGGGTGTCAGTGGAGGAGGATTGGTCGGGCCTGCAGGAAAGGAAGAAGCGGTTGACTCATCTGTGAGACAATTCCCCCCCAATTTTGGCACTAACCCCCAGATGTTAGTAAGGAGGAGTCAACGGGGCTGTTTCTGCCATTATCTTTTCTGGTGCCTAGGTCAATTTCAGATGGTCTGTCCATTTCATTTCTTTGTTGAGACTTCGTAGCGATTGATACAATTGAACAACTATTTCAGAGGATAATTGAGAGACAACTACATTGCTGTGGTTCTGGAAGATGACAGATTTCCCTCCCTGAAAGATGTTAGTGAACCAGATGTGTTCTTCCTGACAATCATCAGTAGATTCTCAATTTCAGATTCTTTTCTTAATTAAATTTCCTGACAATCATCAGTAGATTCTTAATTTCAGATTCTTTTCCTAATTAAATTCAGATTCCACCATCTGCCATGGCAGGATTTGAACACGGGTCCCTGGAACATTAGTTGTGTTTCTCAATTAATTGTCAGCAATAACACCACTAGGCCATTGCCTACTTACAATCAACTTGGAATCCTTACAATGTGAAAACAGGCTATTCGGTTCAACAAGTCCACGCTGACTCTCCGAGGACCATCTCACCCACTTGTAATCGCACTCTACACTATTGCTATATTTCCTCCTGGCTAACCCACCAACCCTGCATATCCCTGGACATTATGGGCATTTTAGCATGGTCAATCCACCCAACCTGCACATATTTGGACTGTGGGAGGAAACCAGACAACCTGGAGGAAGCCCACACAGACACAGGGAGAATGTGCAAACTCCACACAGACAGTTACTCGAGGCTCGAATTGAACCCAGGTACCTGGCATTGTGAAGCAGCATTGTTAACCATTGAGCCATTGTGCTGTCTCCTGTCTGGTAAATAGCTCTGGGGAGGCAGGAGGAGAGTTACTAGCTGTGGTATCCCTTGTGTCTGACCTGTTCTTGTAACCACTGTATGTGTGTGGCAAGTCCAGTTGAGTTTCTGGTCAATGGTAACCCCAGGATGTCGATTGTTGGTGTTCAGTGATTAGGTTGTCTCTCTCTTGTTGGAGATAGCCATTACCTGGAATTTGGCACTTGTCAGTCCACGCCTGGATATTGTCCAGATCTTGTGCATTTGAACATGATCTGCTTCATTATCTGAGGAGTCCTGAATGGTGCTGAACATTGTGCAATCATTGACAAATATCCCAATTTCTGACCTTATGATGTGGGGAAGGTCTAATAATCTGTTTTGGTGTTATTGGCATAGGGATTGATAGTGGCCGATTAATCAGGGATAACTCTTCTGTTTGCCTGTAAAACTCTACTCATTTGCATCCACCTCTGAAAACACATGGGGTAATGATTTAAAGTCTCATCAAAAAGGCAACACCTGAAATTGTACAGAACTCTCACAGAATGGCTTTGGAGTGTTTGCCTAGATTTTTGTACTCGTCTCTGAAATGGGTCATCAGTCCAGATCCTTCTGACTCTGAAGTGGAAGAAAATTGTTACGTCTCAAAATCAATAATATATTACCATATTTGCACTGAAGAAGTCTTATTTTGTGACTAGATCAAGACTGGCAATAAATTTGTTTACAATTAGAGAAAAAGAATTTGATGATATTGAATAAATTGTTATATATGTCACAGTTTGTAATAAACAAGTTAAAACTCTACGACAGTGAAGTCCTTTTCAATATGCTAAAAGAAAGGGTTTTTGCTTTTTTTTTCAAATATGTGCAGTTATGTGTTTTTGGCTCATTTCAATGCAGTTTTTCCTTTTAAGGTTAGGAATACCTTGAAACCTTGATCATGTAATTAATATCCTTTTCCAGTCATTGCTTGAATTTCTTCAGAGATTAATAGACAACAAGGAGAGCAACAGAATGACACTAAACAACGTTTCGGTCATCATGGCACCCAACCTGTTTATGTTTAAAGGATGTTGCTCAAAGACTCAGTTAGCGATGGCTGCTGGGACAAGCACGATTATGCGCTACTTGATTAAATACCAAGAACTACTTTGGACGGTAAGAACAATCTCAAGTTTGCAGAGCACGTGTTCTCTAAGTTTCTGGAGGTAATATAATGACTTTACTGTCCTGGCAAGGAGCCTCATTACAAGAGTACATTTTTAGGATTCTGGCATACCTAGTAAAGAATTTCCAAAAAAAATCAGAAATTGTGCATGACGCATGGTACAATGAAGTGAGAAACTATTGCTTTTAAGCTTGTATTATTATGCATGTAGAAGTGACAGTGAAATTTTACATGAGCCAATAAAAAGTGAGAGTTTGCAGTATGGAATTAGTATACATTCACTCTCAGGGGAAGATACAGCAAATGGTAATGGATGAGAGATCCAGGGATCCAGGCTAATTTTCTGGGAACATGGATTTGAATCCAAATTTGAACTTGATTAGCAAAAACCTGCAATGAAAAATCTAACCTAATGGCAGTTGTGAAGCCATTTTCATTGGTTATGAAAAGCTCATAAGTTTTAACAAAGGAATAAAAAGTTACAAGTGGATGCAAATTGCATAAGTTAAATTGACTTAAGTTTGGCAAATGGATTTAAACATGGATAAGTACAAAATTATCCATTTTGTTGGGAGAAAAGAAAAGCAACTTAGTATCTAAATGGAGAGAAACCTCAGTGCAGAGAGAGCTGGGTGTCCTCATGCCAGACTTGCAGAAAACTAGTCTAGAGGTACAGTAAAGAATAAGGAAGGCAAATGAAATTTTGGCATTTATTTCTAAAGAAACAGAGTATAAAAGTAGGGAAATGTTGCTGCAACTGAACAGGTCATTACTGCGACCGTACATGGAATATTTTATGTACGGATTCAGTCCCCTTACTTGAGAAGGGATGTAGTTGCACTGGAGACGATTCACGAGTTGATTCTAGGAGAAGTGAGGGGCATGAATTATGAAAAGAGTTTGAGCAGTTTAGGTCTATACTGTTAGAGTTCAGAAGAATGAGAGGAGATCTAATTGAGGCATACAAGATGACAAAGAAGATATAGAGAGGATGTTTCCTCTTATATGACAATCTAGAAAAGAGGTCATAGTTTTAAGAAAGGGGGAGCAGATTTAAAACTGAGGTGAAGAGAGATTACTTTTTGTCAATGGTTTATGAAATTATGGAATTTACTACCCAAGACCATCATAGATGTTGGGACAAAGAGTAAGTTTAAGGAGGAGATAGGTTATTAATTAGCAGTGATTTGAAGGTTTATGGAGTGTGTGCAGGAAAGTTGAGTTGAGACATCGATGAGATCAGCCATGTTTGTATCAAGTGGCAGTGCAGGCTCAAGGGTTTACTCCTGCTCCTAGTTCTTATGTTCTCATCTGGTTCACTTGTGCCACTTGGGGAAAGAAATCTGCCATCCTTACCTGGTCTGGCTTTCATGTGACTCCAGACCCTCAACAATGTAACTGACTCTTAATTGTCCTGGGAAATGGCCACACCTTGTATCAAACTATTACAAAGCCCAAGAAAAGGAATGAAATTGGATTGACAATCTGGAATTTAGTTAGAAACAGGAGTCAACATTAGGAAAATCATCCCTGCCAATCCTGCATTATGAACATCTGAGGGCTTACACTAAAATTAAGTGAGCTGTAATAGAGACTAGTCAAGCACCAATCCTGAAAGGGCCATACTCGAGGAGTTGTGCCTTATGGAGACTGTCTTTTTCACCACTGTCACAGGAACATAGTAACAGGGGTAAGTCATTCAGCTTATCAATCCTGCCCCACCATTCAATACAGTCACAGCTGGTCAAACACTTCAATGTCTTCTACCCACATCACACCCGTAACTCTGCATGACACTGGAAGTCTGAAATCTATCATTCTCTATCTTAAACATACTCAAAAACTGAGCTTCCACACATCCCTGTGTGACAGAAAATTCCAAAGGTTTGCAACCCTCTCTCTATCCCTTTAAGTGTTTTGTATGTTCCAATGCAATCATCTGTCATTCTTTTAAATTATTGAGAATACCGGTCTAGTTTGTCCAGTTTCTCTTCATAGGGTGGCCCTTCCACCCTGGGAAGTAGTACAGTGAACCTTCGTTGCACTCTCTGTATGACAATAATATCTTCCTTGAGATCAGTAAACCAGAACCAGCACCCAGTACTCCAGATGCGGTATTATCAGGATCATATCCTGTTCTAGTCAGTACTGAGAGACTTTGTTGGGAGTATCAAGTTGATGAGATGGTCTTAAGTTAACGAGTTAAACTGTGACAACTGTCAACTATATATGAGCATTTACTTCCAATATCTTTCAGATTCCAAAGTTTATTATGAATCAAGTCCGACAACAAAACATTGAAAATCACAAAAAGCTGTCCAAAGAAAAGGCTGTGATGAAGCTCTTAAAAAAGATGACGTATGATAAAGATAAACATGAACGGAACCAAACTGATAAAAGCCTTCACGATGTGAGTAAGCTACTCCAAAATTTAGATTCATTTCAAAATAATTTAAAAGTGTAACAAATTATTGTTTGGCATTGTTCAATGGGTATCAAATATGCCAAAAGATGAATATTTTGCCAGATGCAATTTATAAAACAGTGCATTACATTAAGTTAACTTTACTAAAATTTCTTAATAGGTGCACAGAAATCTAATTCGGACGAACCACTGATGATAGTTTGGGGTTGGAGGGTGGGGTCCTTGTGAAGAGGAGAATTTGCAAGAGCTTGCCGTTTCCCTACATGTATTTCTAATGGATGTGGGTCACCGATTTGGAAATTTCTGTGAAAAGGAATGGTATAGAATTACCTTCTGTCAATGTGTTCCCACAGCCAGTCACACTTCAAGGTGCAATACGAGTTCAGGCACCGTCACTTTCCAAAGTTTCCATGGCAATTCAACTAACAGAAGATCTCAAAGCCGGTGATATATTGGCACGCTTCCAACAATGTCTTAGTCAGAACAGGTAGGCCAAATCCTCAGATTTACTTTCTATGAAATTATCTCTCTCACGTGCTCATTATTTACCTTGACACCAAAGTAACAAATTGCTAACAGGTTGTATTTGAACTCTATTTTGGTGCTTGATATTATTAAATCTACACCAAATAACGTTTTTGTCCACTTTTTTAAAAAAAACAATCTGGTATTAACAATGCATTTTGTTCATAACAGGATTACTGAATCTACGAACAAAGAGGAAGTTTGCTTGTATGAAATTGGAGGAAACATTGGTAAGAACTTGCTAATTGTATTTAGCATGAAAAATCTATAATTAAATTGCAGGAAGGAATCTGTGTCATTTTCATTGTGACACATAATTGTTTTGGAGAAAATATTTTTTCAGCCAATATACTTCCTGATAGCAAACAGCCTGTTAAGGCTTCCGCTACATTGTCTGAACCTCAATTCAGTTCTTAATCACCTCCCAACTTAGCATGACATTTTCATTTCTCACACCAACAGCCTCAATGGGTCATGGTGGCTCAGTGGTTAGCCCTGCTGCCTTACAGTGCCAGGGATCTGGGTTCGATTTCAGCCTTAAACAGCTGCCTGTGTGGTGTTTGCGCATTCTCCTGATTTCTGCATAGATTTCCTGTAGGTACTCCAAATTGCTTCCGCAGTCTAAAGATGTGCAGGTTAGATGGATGGCCAAGCTAAGTTGCCCTATAGTGTTCAGGAATGTGTAGATTAGATGTGTTAGCCAGGGGAAATGCAGGGTTACAGGGAAAGGATAGGGGGATGGGGTCTGGGTGGGATGCCCTTCAGAGGGTCGGTGTGGGCTTGTTGGGTTGAATGAGCTGCATTTACACTGTAGGGTTTCTGTGGTCACTCGTTACAGAGAATCTAAAAGAGTCTCATGAGCATGGCTCCAGGGATGAGGACTTTAGTTATGTAGAGAAGTTAAGACTTTTCACTTTAGAGATGAAAAGCTGGAAAGGAGATTTGGTACAGATATGTAAAATCATGAAGGCTATGAACAGAGCGGAAAGAGAGATGATATGCCCAAAATTGGGACTATCAAGAACAAAGTGACACCAATTTAAGAAAGTTAGTGAAAGCAGCAATGGAGACATGAATACAAGCAAATATGAAAAAAAAACACAGGTCAGGCAGCATCTTTGTCGAGACACTGACCCTTCCTCTGTTGCATTTTTTCAGTTTTGTTTTCAGACTTCTGAGACCTTATAGTACTTTTCTTTGGTGCTGCCAAAGAAAAACATTTTTAAACACTGGTTAAGTTCTGTGCTGCGTGGTGGAGGTGGGTTCTATCAAGGCACTGACGAGGCATTTGGATTGTTATCTGGACAGGATGATTGCGCAGGGTCATGGAGCAAAGACCGGGATCTGCCATTGAGCACATTGTTCAATCGGCGTCTGTGTAGCCGCCTCCTTAGGTTTAAAATCCAGTGACCTAACTTAACTGAACTGGACTCCGAAAAATCCTCCAGTAAGTGACAGGAGAGAGCTGCCCAAACAAATCTGTACACGGTTCAATGAGAATTAATGAATTATTCTTGAATAATCAAACTCACCAGCCAAAATGAAACATTACTTGGTGGGCTCAAGGGAAGAAAGAACATGCCTAAAAATCAATCAACAGATACTGACTGGCCTGCTGATTGTTTTGACAATGTGAACAGAAATAAAAGCAGCACAATGAATTATTTATGGTTACTGATTATCATGATCTTCAGTGTGCAGTTATTTGCTGCACTGAACAAGAAACATTTTGGATACCCTTGACTCTAGTAGTTTAAGAAACAGCCTTAAGTATAAATCAAGGCCTGTAAATTTGTCAGGGATAATGGGAACTGCAGATGCTGGAGAATCCGAGATAACAAAGTGTGGAGCTGGATGAACACAGCGGGCCAAGCAGCATCTTAGGAGCACAAAAGCTGACGTTTCGGGCCTAGACCATTCATCAGAAAAGGGGGAGGGGGAGAGGGTTCTGGAATAAATGTTTCTTGACGGCAGTTGGAGATGAAGAGGTTGAGGGAGCAGGAACAGCAATTCATATTCCGCTTGGGAACCCAGCAGCCCAATGGTGCCAATGTGGATTTGTCGTTTTCTTAATTTCTGAACCAATTTTCTAAATACAATGCAAGGCACAGGTGCAATCTTTCTGTGGTGGTAGCAAGAGTAGAGAGAGTAAGAATAGGATTTCTTCTTATAAAAATCAGCTGATGCAGAAATTTGGCTTTTGATTTGACTTATTGTTATTGTCACATGTACCTAGGTCCAGTGAAAGGTTTTGTTTTGTGTGCAGTACAGGCAGACACAGCTTACAACATGTTGCTATGCTCTGGCGCCATCTTGAATCTGTAGTGCTCATGTACATAGTAAGTAAGATACAGCTGAGACAGCCCCTGCCACTGGGACATCTACTGTACAGTTAAAGAAAACATTTGCAAATTTACCATGCCATGCTTTTCTGAAGAGAACTTTCTTTCAGCACAAAACAAATAGTGTGGAACTAGAGCATAACAGGAGGCCAGGCAGCATCAGAAGAACAGGAAAACTGACATTTCATGCCGGGACTCTTCTTCAGAAATGGGGGAGGGTCCCAACCCAAAACATCCGCTTTCCTGCTCCTCTGATGCTGCCTAGCCTGCTGTGTTCCTCCTGCTCCACACTGTTATCTCAGACTCCAGCATCTGCACTACTTTCTATCACAGCATCATAACTATTGGCTTTTGAAACTGGTAGTGGATCAGAAGTATCTGTGGTTTTAAAAATTTAATTCATATTAACTAGAAGCAATACCAGCATCAACTGACCTTAACTGTGAATGTTTTGCTTTCAGGAGAACGCTGTCTGGATGATGACACATATATGAAAGACCTATATCAACTGAATCCAAATGCTGAGTGGGTTATAAAACCTCGCTGTCAATGAAATTGATGTACTAACAGATGGGCAGCATGATCAGGAAACACTGGATGTGAATGGCCCTGTGCAGTAAGGGAAATGAGACCATGTAGTTAGGCAGGCTCGTTCTCCTTGTGCTGGAGTTTTATTATTGGAGTCATCCAGAAGATAAATAACCATGTCTAATTCACAACCAAAACTGAACTTGAAACAGAGACGGATACCAAAAGATCGATTCCATATGTTGTTTTTTTTTAAACAACGTCAGGTTTATACATTATGTAGGTGTGTCTACTTTAAGGATATTAATATGGAAGAAAGATTACCTTGAGAGAAGACCATAAAAAGAAATTCCTGTCCATAGAATTGAAGCTTTGTTGGACAACAGACTACTCAAAAGCAGTGGGCTCATTAAACAGCATACTTGTATAACAACAGTGCATCATTAATGAGCACTTAATTATTACAGCCATGCACACCCTGATGGTAGAATATGATTCACCAACACTCTAGCCCATGAGCAAAGAAGTGGTAGATTATGTGATGACAGGAAATTAATCGATAAGAATTCAAGTCTAACGTGATTAATCAGCTGAAATTCACTCTCGCCAGTTCCTGAAGGTTGAAACTAACACTTGGCACTTGCCTTTCCTGTGGCCTGCTCACCGTCTCTCTCCAACTTGCCACCTCTCTCCCCTCCCTTCCCACTCACTGCTTCCCACCTGACCCTCTTGCTCACTGATTCCCTTTCAAACTATCCCTCTTGTCTTTCTGTCGTTCACTGCTTCTTTCCCCAACCCTCCTTCTTGCTTCCCACCCCCAATGCTTCCACACACACTTTCTCAGTGGGCGAGCTGGGATCCGGAAGCAGAGATTGGGAAGGGAAAGTGGCAAGTGGAGGTGGTGAGTAGAAAGCAAGTTGAAAGATTTTTAGGCGTTCAGTAGAAGAATTTTAGGCGTTGATACCACTGATCTAGTCATTCTGTTGTGACTAGTTTTGTAGAATTGTTAAGGGAAGATTGCTTCGAAAGACAGTTAACATATTAACATATGATTCACCAACACTCTAGCCCATGAGCAAAGAAGTGGTAGATAATGCGATGACAGGAAATTAATCGACAAGAATTCACATATTAACAAGCGCACATACGAGGTGCTTGTGAGATGTTTTGGCTTCCTGGCCCAGTTTTCCAAGTTACAGTACCCAGGTTCTTGATGGGACATTTCAAACTGCACATACATCCAAGTACCACCTCTCCCCAAATCAGTTCTGTGTGCATTGCAAGAAACAGTTTGCTTTCATAAATCTTTTATCCAGCCTGGTTCAAACCATGAGCCCACATCCTGCTCTCCCAACCTGGCTAATTCTGGAAATGGCCATGTTGTGCTCTTTCACAATCTTCATTGATTCAGGCCAACATTTAAATGGTTTGTGGTTCATGGCACCTCAGGTATTACCTCTGTGTGAGGTAACCTTTTGAAAAGCAAGTTAAAGGTCTTATCCATTTCAACCTACCCTGCCCTGCTCAACACCCATGGCCCTTCATGGCCTACATGCCAGGTTATGGCTTTTCCATGCCTACCCACCCATGATACACTGTACAGAAGCAACAAATCTTACAGTGACCACAGAATATCAAACAAAAGCTTTAAAATGTCATCCATTCATTCATTACTTTCAATTTGTGTAAATAAAAACTTCTTTTTGCAACAAACAATCAAATTCAACAAACCAGATTTTTTAATGCCTCACTAGCAGAAACTGCAATTGCTTGACTCTTCATCCACGTGTGAAAAATGTTGTGAATTTAACAGAAGAGACCAGGGAGCTAGAGTTGCCAATCAATCAGTGTTTTTCTTGGGGATCAGCTGTTTTAACATATTAATGGATTTATCTGTTAATCAAGAATGCATAATGAAGCTTGGCTTAGTAAGTGGGGGAGACATAGCTTGGCATTGATGACCAAGAGTGAGCTTTGGGTGGGGTGGAGCTGGCATGGCATGGAGAGTGCAAGCAGTGAGAGCTACAACATTGTTTCCTTTAAGTTATAACTAGGATTGAGACTTACAGCCTTTTAAACAGCCTACTTTGACAATTACTGTGTCTATGATGGAGCTGTTTCCGACACACCATCTGCACCCCACTCCCAACAATGAATATCCTGGTTTTCCTGGAATTTCATCTTGGGGAAGTTCTGCATAATTATATTTCTTGATGCAGAAACAGAAAGACTCAGTTATTTTTTCATATTCAAAGCACTTTTAGGGAAGGAAAACACTCAATAAATGGGACCATGAAAAGCTGCCTTTGAACTTTTTCTATCAATTCAAAAGGCTAGCCTTCTTGGCTCTTTCTATTTAAAATTTGTTCTTTGAAACCTAAAGATACTTGCTTTAACCCATTGATATCAATTCAACTTTTCTTTTATTAAATGACTAAAATAGATGCTACAATAGATGCTTCTGGTAAGATGGCGGTGGAGTAGGGCTTCTGAATCTGGGGTCCTCTTCTCCATCTGTTTCTCCTTTCATTTCTTTTTACTTTTTAAAATCTATTTTCTCACTTTATTTTATTCTTTTGCTTTTTGTGCCTCTTGTTGAAGAGCTCAGTCACAGTGATGGCATCTGCGGTGGCAGGTAGTCCCAGTGTGGATTTGTGGTAGTCAGTGAGTGGGCCCAGTGCAGACCCATGGTGGCACTGGAGGGGGTTCGAGTTCCGGCAGTTTCCACATTGATGAGGCGGTCCTGGCACCAACTCATTGCTGCTGTGGCAAGGTGAGTTTGGGTTCCCAGAAGCATTTATGTCCAGCACAGATTCTGTGGAGGTGAGTTTGAGCCTGAAGTGGCCTCATTGTGGCGGAGTTAAATTTGGGCTGGAACGGTACCTGGCGGCATCAGTGGTATCTGCATTGGCAAGATCCATTGAGGGCTCATAGTGGCGAGGGTGTCGCTGCTGGCAAGATGGCACCAAAGAGTGGCAACTTTGATTCCAGTGGTGACATTGAGGCAAAAGGACTCGTGCCTGGCCACCAAGCCCATGGCCCATGGCAGAGCACATAATAATAACGGCTGTAAAGTTGAATTTTTTTTCTTTATTTCTTTACTGTTCTGCCTTGATTTTCTATGTTTCGATTTATTTCTCTGTCTTTTAAGATGGTGCTGGAGAGTGGTGACACTATACAGTACTTTCCACACATGACTATAAATAAATCAAACCATCAAATCATTATAAACACTAACAAATACATCTCTCACGCATGATATGTAGTAATAATGGCTAGTTAACCTAGAAGTTGCGAGTTCAAATTCCATCTTGTTAATTTCAAAATCCATTCAATGATTTGCAGTCCAGCATATTTCCATGTCAGTAGATGGAGGGTGATACTTTTTTCTTTTTCTTCTATTCATACTGTAACATTTTTAAAAAAAAGTATATATATATATATACATATAGTATACAGCCTTTTGTTTCTACTGGTGGTGCAGCTGAGGACTTTATTTCAATGTTGGTGTACATAACCAAATTCACTCCACATATGGGTAGAAACATTAAGGAGTAAATTGCCTAGACATAAAACATGGCAATACCATAAGTCATTCATGCACCACAGCTCCACAAAACAAATTAAAATGTGGTCTGTAAGAACAAGCTTGAAAATACTTTACAGATTACATCACAGTCTAGATTTAGGACTAAATGTACCGAAAAAATGCTCTCATATAAAAGTAATTTATTTTTCTACTGGTTGAGGCTATTGAAGGTAACCGAACCTGAGACACCATTTCCACAATGACAGAGAGCTGTGACGTACAAAAAAATCTAACTTTATACTCCATTACGTTCAATAGGAATATAACTTTAATCTAGTCGAGTGGGTTGAATAACTTGCTTCTGCCCTTGATTTTATGCAGCCACTAAGCATCTAAAATAGCTTTTAATTTATTTCTTGCACTTTTCATGCAGGAGCATTAACCTACTTAAAACAAGGAGGTTAATGTCTGTACTAAAGTAGAAAATAACAAATTGTACAAATAGGTTGTGTGTTGAGGTGGTGACATAGTGGTATTATCATTGGATTGCAGAGGCCCAGATTCAAATCCTATCATACAGCTAATGAAATATAAATTAAATTAATAAATCTGAAATTCAGTGGTAGTCTCAGCAGTGCTGATCATGAAAATATTGTCATTTGGCATAAAACATATTTAGTTTGTGCCAGATCATTAGAAAATCTGCTGTCTTTACTTAGCCTGGCAGAGACATGCGTCCAAACTCATAGCAATGTGCTTGACTCCTAACCGCCCTCTGAAAATCACGAAGTCAGTCATTCAGTTCAGTAGTAATGAGATATGTACAATAAATTCTGGCCCACAGAGCAACACCAACATCCTCTGAAAGAATAAAGGAAATGAAATTGCAAACATTAATCTCTCAACTTATTTTCATGCGACTTAAAATCATGAATAATCAAAATTCTGTTGCAGAAATAAATGAGATTGATATTCAATAAAAGTAGAAATGGAGACAAATTAAAAGTCAAGTAAGTCAACATATTTGTGAAAATAGTCTCCGGTGGCAAAATATAAATGCCAACTGAAATTTAGAAAATGCTTTTCATTTGTCATCAAAGAATGACATAATATTAGTCACAAAACAGCATGTTTAATGAGTCTCCATCATACTGATTCAATGGTACTGCTTTTTCAGAGGATTTCTGAGATTTTGTTTAAAACACAAATTATCCAATTCTTTTAGATTTTTCTTTTGTTGAATATGTTCAAAGTTAAATGGCTGTTTTGTATATAAATATCTCAGTTGTTTGAATACATTTTCAGTTTTCAAACTGTACAGTTAATATTTTATAGTCCTGTAAATAAAAAGCATATTTGATCCATTTGTTGCAATGATGTCTATCACATTACAATTTATGGTTTTTAGTAAGAAAGCCTTGCATGTACACATGCAAAATATTTATATGGATTATAACATCATTATCACTGACACAATCTTGCAATATTTTGTCACAGCATTGTTACATTTCAATTTGAGCAACATGGTAAGTACTACATCCATAGTTACAATGCAGAGAATCATATTAGCATCATATATTTATGGATAAAATATTTTAAAATAACTTATAATCATTGGGCATTAGCATTATTCATTAAACTTTACACTTCAGGCTCATAATATTGTTAAAAACTCAGAATTACAGTTAGTGTTTGCTTGTGGGAGAAAGATGGCTGAATAGTAGAATCTGCTTTATCAGTCTCTTGTTAACAAAGGACATGTGATTGGGCAGGCATTGCCAGGAAACATCCAAAGTGGATAGATCGTAACATCTGTCAGCATTTAATTCTGATATATGGCTGAATGTCGGTGGCAGACTCTGCAAGATTGGAATTTGTGGAGATTTGTCATTCATCTCTCAATGGACACCTGTGGTTTCTACGGCTGTTCTTACAGGGAAATATTGCTCTATGCCAAACTATCTCAACGTGCCTATTTGATTCACAGGTGAAATTCAAATAAAGTCCAGGCATTAGAATCACAGGCCACTTCACCACCTGTATGAATGGTCTGCACAGTCTCCATGCAGCAGTCATTTAAATTTTAATACTTGTCCTACAGAGTGATAAGCTGTATGTTCTGCTAGTTACATAGAATATATGGAAAAGAAATAGATCATTTGATTTGTAATGGTCTATACAAACATTTATGTTCCATTTGAGCCTATTCAGACAATGTTTCTTCGTCTGGATCTACCTTTGTTACCCTTTATTTTTCCCTTCTAGTCCTTATTGCTTGTCTAGCTTCCATTTAGATGTATCTACACTATTCACTATTAGCACTTCCAGTTGTAGCGAGTGCCACATTCTCATCACTCAATCAATAAAAAAGTTTCTTTTGAAACTTCTATTGACCAAGAGACGATGAGCTTTAAGAAGCAGGTCCTTCAGCCATTCAAATCTGCTCTTCCATTCAATGAGATCATGGCTGATTTGGTAATCCTCAATTCCACTTTCCTGGCTTTGCCTATTGATGTCTTAATTATTGTTACTTTCTTAACTCTTACTATCCTTACTGATTAGAAGTGTCTATCTCAGCTTTGATATTTATCAAACAAATTCAACAGTCCTCTGCACCAAATAATTGTGTGGATTCACTACTGTAAGGAAAAAAATACTCATTTCTGTCTTAAATGGGTGACCTCCTTATTCTGAGATCATTCCCTCTTCTCCTATACTCTCCTACAAGGGAAGGCAACCTCTTCACATCCATCCTCTCAAGCCACCTAAGAAGCTTAGAAGTTTCAATACAATCCTACCCATTCAACCTTTCTTCGGAATAAAATCCCTCCTTCCTCAGGGTCAACCCAAAGAACCTCCTCTGGACTAGATAAAGGGATTAAAACTGTTCACAGTTCCAGATGTGGTCTAATTAGTGTTTTATATTATGTTAGCAAAACATCCATGCCCTTTGAAATAAAGGCCAACATTCCATTTTCCTTCCCTATTACTCACTGAATGAAGATGCTAGACTTTTGTGATTCCAGGACAAGGACGCCCAATCCCTCTGTGTTGAAGCTTCCTGCAGTCGCTCTCTATTTAAATAATAATTAGCTGTTCCAATCTCCTTGCCAAAATGCATAACCTCTTACTTTTCCACACTATAATGCATCAGCCAGATTTTTGCCCACTCACTTAATCTGTCTATATCCCATTGTAGACTGTTGCATTATCCTCACTGCTTGCTTTCCCACTAATTATTGTGTCAATGTGGCAACAGTATATTCACTTCCACCATCCAAGTTATTACTATGGATTTCTGGATCATTACTTTATGGTGATGACCCTTAGTTGTGCTCTTCCCACAAGAGGATACATTTTTCTGCACCCATTGACTCAAAACCTTTCACAATTTTAAAGAAATTGGTTAGGACACCCTTCAGCCATATTTTATCAAGAGAAAATGGCCCAGCTCCCTCAAATCTTTCTGATCATGTACATCCTCTTACAGAGATTTGCTTGTATCAAATACTAACTTGTAATTTCATTCATTGGCCATATACAGAACTTTTGTAAAAAATACGCTTCTGCTAAACATAAGGATGCTGACTTGAAGTACATGCTCATCTATGATGTGAAGTCACATCCTATTATATGGAGAGGCCAAGTCAATGGCACCCTTGGAGGTGTGACCAACTCCTTCCAATCTCACTAATGTGGGAGGACAGATCAATTCAGGACTAGCAGTTGGAATATTAAAACAATATATCACCTCAGCTATGAAACAATGGCAAAAGTCATCTGTGAGAATCAGGAGATAGTTCTCCTAATTCTTCAGAATGTACAACCTCCATAGAGAGCGATCATTTGGTACAACCTTTAATGTGGTTGAATTTCATGAATTTGGGTTTGAGAAGGCAAAAGCTGTTTGAAGGAGTGAGCACCTCTTTTTTTACTTCTCTCTTTCTGAAAGCTCCCTCAACCCGTGAGCCCTGTTTGTAGGCTGAAAACCCAGCCAAAAATCTCTTTATTCCTAACAGAGAATGTTGCTGAAGATTATAACTCAGTGGGCTAAATTTTACCAAAAATTAGCAAAATATCAAGTTTGACCTGTACATGATACTTCTAAGGGCACCTATCATTATTTTTTGCTTCACCAAGATGACTATGATCAATTTGTAACAACCAATGACATGGTGAACAAATACTGGAGAAACTCAGCAGTATTTGTGAAGAGAGAAATAGAGTTAACATTTCAAGTCCACAATGACTTGGGTTGCCTCACAGTGCCAGGGACCCTGATTCATTTCCACCCTTGATGACTGTCTGTGTGGGTTTGCTCTGGTTTTCCCCCCCATAATCCAAAGATGTGCAGCTTAGGTGGATTGGGAAATTCAAGGTTGTGGAGAAAGGATGGTGGCGGTGGGGGGGCGGCGGTGGTGGTGCTTCTGGATAAGATTCTCTTTGTGTTGGCTGGGGGGAGGGAATCAGTGTGGACTTGATGAGCTGAATAGCCTGCTTTCACGCTGTAGGGATTTTGTGACTATTCCTCAGAATAATATGGTCAAGATTGCTTAAGGCCAGGATTTGTTGGTCACAGCCTCCATTTTTCGTGCAGAATTCTGCAGTCACAGAAATCTTCAGTCTGGACTGTGCAAGTGCTTGATTAACGCAGTTGCTCTTGATGGATCTCACATTGTTAAGAAGTAGAGTCCACTACTTCAGACAGAAAGAAAAACACTCTAGGTATGGTGGCAACTATTTTTGATTTCCATGTGCTGTAGAAGTTCAGATGAGGATGGTAGGAAACACATCATGCTTCCTGGCAGAAGTCACATGCTCAACCTATTTATCTAGGTCACATCCATAATACTTTCACGCTCCCTTCTTCCTTGAGACGCCATCAGTTCTGAACTTCCCAACACTCGCACTTAACTTTTTCAAAGTCCTTGTTGCCCCACGTTATCCTTTGAGCCTCAGGGCACAACATACTTATTGCAATGATGCAGCGTACTGCCAAACCTTCCCCAACACCGCGAAAACTAGGGTGGTGGGCTATCGATCACCATCTTTCCAGAATTAATTGAGTCATCCAATGCTCAATTGCCCCCTACTCAGTTGCTTGCCTCATCACAATTACTGTCTCTGCTGCTGTTCTGCATGAAGAAACACAGCATGTCCTTGAAAGTTGACAAAACAAATTTGTTTTTATCAGATAGATCGACCAAATATTCCACTTCCCATGTTAGTTGAACAGGAGGCTCTGGAATATGTTGCCAGTGAACGTTTGACAACAAATCTCTCTTTCTGTCAACAAAAATCATTGAGTGCAGAGCAATCACCCATCGCTACCTTCATGTGCTACATGCTAGATGCTGAAAACCATTCTCCTGTCGGGTTTTGTTTACTCAATTCTCAAATAGCAAAAATTTTCGGAAGGACAAAGGAAACTCTTAACTCTCCACTCGTAAGATTTTCTTGAAGTGCAGCAGCATTTATATTAATGATTAGGAGGAGCTTGCTACCCGCCAGTCATAATGGTGACATCATCTCCATCAAGTTGTAACATGATTTGAATCATCATGTCTTAATGATGAGGCAAAGTGGCAGGAAAGAAAAGGAACAAATTCTGCACTCTTGATCTCATTGCCCCATGGACCATCTGGCACCAGGTGCCCAAATGATCTGTCAGTTGAGAATCAGCCTGTTCAGTCACATGAAGAGCCATGAAAGAAATTTGCTACAGTGAGTAGATATCATCTTCAAATTGAAGAATAGCCAAAGGCAATGGTCATTCTTAACGAAACATACTAACTGATGGATCCACATTGAATTTAATTGGCCAAAAATTAGGCCAGTCTGCAAGCTTATTAATGTCCTCATGGAATTTGTTGCAGTTCTCAATGTTATCTATCCTACCCAAATTGACGTAATTTGCAAATTTAGTCATTGTGTTTTTGCTTCCAAAGTCCAAAGCATTATTGTAAATAGTGCACAGCAGTGGTTATAGCACTTACTCTTGTGAATATCACATCTTTTCTTGAATAATGGACAGATTGAAGATGAAAACTTTCCCCAAAAGAATCGAATTTAAAAATAAATTGATGTACCAGAATCCATATATGATTTTCCGTTTTCCGCTCCTGTCAAGTGGGTTTCCATACAGACAGGAAAATCTTGCAACTGCAAGGTTTTTATTTTAAAATCACAGATCTTCATAGATCAAGGGAAATATGAGTGAGTGACAAAGAATCTAAACATCTCTTGTTGTTACTGATGAAATAAAGTGATTTCATCAAAGTAAAGGCTTTCTGTGGGATGTTACTACTCTGTGATCACATTTTCATCTCTGCTATTTACTGTCTCTCCAATAAGCTTTCAAGATATAAATTAAGACAACTTTTCTTTGTACCATGAGTTACATTTAACAAAAGAACATTATATTGTAAACAGTAAATTATATTAAAGCATCTCTATCTATTCAAAAGCATAATGACTGAAAGAAAAATATGAAGAACAAGTTATATTGTTACAAAGTCACAAGGGATGAAAGTAATGATTTCTTTGTATATATATATAAAGTTTTAAATAACTCTTGATAAATTTACTACACAAAGGAAACAATAAAAGTATTAGATTATGAGATCCTAAAGAAAATGTATGATGACAGCTTGATATTCAACAAAATCAATTATTCATGTTCAGAGAGCTCAAAGCAATTACTCCATTGATGCTTGCAGGGCTGTTCTCAAAGCAAATACCAGAAAACAATCTATTTTTGAAAGGGGCGATGTTGGCCAAGTGGTATTATTGCTAGTCTGTTAATCCAGAAACTTGTTAATGGCTGGGGACCTGGGTTTGAATCTTGTCACAGCTGTAAGTGGATTTGAAATTGATTTTAAAAGAATCAAAAATCTGGAATTAAGAATCTACATGATGATGATTAAAAAACTCATCTGGCCTGCTAATGTCCTTCAGGGAATGAAATCTGCCAACCTAACCTGGTCTGGCCTACCTGTGACTCCAGATCTACAGCAATGTGACTGACTCCCAAATGCCCTCTGAAGTGATCTAACAGGCCATGCAGTTCAAGAGTAGCTAGGCACTAAATGCTGGCCAAAATGTTCACAAAGCATAATCAACATTGTGTGGCAGAGATGAAGTATTAAGAATGACTAAACATGTTAGTCTAATGATCCTTTGAGAGGAAAGATGACAAATTTTCATACAATTCTGAAACAGAAAAAATAAAGAATAAACGAACATCACTTTTCAAAACTTCAACTCTTATTTATGCTTCCAAATTATGTGCAGTTTAATAACTAGTCTTAACTCAGGGAGCCAATGAAGTTTTGAAGCATTTTCAACAGCTTATTAAAATAAAATGATTACCTATTGAAACAAAGGAAAACTCAACAAACAACGCTTGTTTAGTGCATGTATATAATTTTATGATAGCATTCACAGCTAATGGGATAAATAAATAGTAATGTCTTCAAGAGAATCCGTATTACAGAAGAGGAGGTACTAGAGATCTTAAAATGCACAAGGGTAGATAAATCCCAAGGCCCTGATCAGATGTTTCCCTGGATAATGTGGGGAGCTTAGGGAAGAAATTGTGTGGTCCCTAATAGAGATATTTGTATCATTGAGAGCCATAGTTGTGGCACTGGAAGACTGGAGGGTGGCTAATTTTGTGCCATTTTTTTAAGAAAGGCTGTAAGGAAAAGTCAAGGAGCTACAAATCTGTGAGCCTAACAGTTGTGATGGATAAGTTGTTGGAGGGGATTTTGAGAGACAGGGCTGATTAGGGATTGTCAGCATGTTTTGTGCATGGGAAATCATGTCTCACAAATTTGATTGAGTTTTTGAAGAGGTGGCCAAGAAGATGGACGAAGGCAGTGCAGAAGACATTGTCTATATGCCTTTGACAAAGATCCATTGACTGGTTAATAGAGTTTGATCACATGGGATCCAGGGTGAGCTCATCAATTGAATACAAAACTGGCTTGATGCTAGGAGACACAAGGTGGTGGTAGAGGGTTATTGCTCAGATTGATGCAGCAGTATGCCGCAAGGATCAGTGCTGGGTCCACTGTTGCTCGTCATTTATATAAATGATTTGAATGAGAACATAGGAGGAATAGTGAGTAAGTTTGCAGATGACATCAAATTGGTGGTATAGTGGAGAGTGGAGAATGTTATCAAAAGTACAATGATATCTTGATCAACTGGGCCAATGAACCAAGGAATGGCAGATGGAGTTTAATTGGGATAAATACAAGGTGTACTTTGGTAAGATGACCAAGGGCTGGGCTTACACAGTTAATGGTAGAGTCCTGGGGAGCATTGCCAAACAGAGTTACCTGGGGTGCAAGTACATGAATGTGGACAGGTGGGCAGGGTGTTGGAGAAGGCATTTGGCACTCTTGCCTTCATTGATCAGAGAATTGAGTACAGGACTTGGGGCATCAGAGACTGCTCCGATTCCCTTTTAAAAACCATGATTTTTATACGGTTTTAAATGGTTAGCACTGCTGCCTCACAGCACCAGGGGCTCGGGTTCAATTACAACCTCAGGAATTTGCACATTCTCCCTGTGCCTGCGTGCTCCAGTTTTCTCTCACAATCCAAAGAAGTGCAGGCTAGGTGGATTGGCTATGGTAAATTGTCCATAGTGTTCAGCTGTGTGTAGAATAGGTGGGTTATTGGGGGGATGGGTCTGCGTGGGACACTTTTGAGGGTCGGTGTGGACTTGTCGGGCTGAAGGGCCTGTTTCCACACTGCTGGGACTCTTGATGATGATGTTATAGCTGTACAAGACATTGATTAGGCCACATTTAGAGTACTGCATACAATTCTGGTCACGCTGTTAAAGGAAGGATGTTGTTAAATTGGAAAGGATGCAAAAAATATTTATCAAGGCTGCAACTGAGATTGAAATGTTTGAGTTATAAGGAGAGGCTGGGGTTTTTCTCCCTGGACAATAGGAGGCTGAGGCAGGATAATGTAGAGGTTTATAAAATCACAAGGGCATAGATACGGTGAATAGCCAAAGTCTTTTACCCAGGGTGGAGGAGTCCAAAACTAAAGAGCATACATTTGAGGCGAGAGTGGAAAGGTTTAAGAGGGACCTGACAGTCAACTTTTTCATGCAGTGGGTAATGCATTTATAGAACTAGCTGCTGGTTGATGTGGTAGAGGTGGGGCACAAGTACAGCATTCAAAAGATGTTTAGACAGGTACAATGACAGGAAAGTTTAGAGTGAAATTGTCCAAGCACAGGCAAAAAGGACTAGTTCAGTTTAGGAAGAACACAGCAGGCCAAGCAGCATCTCAGGAGCACAAAAGCTGATGTTTCGGACCTAGACCCTTCATCAGAGAGGGGGATGGGGAGAGGGTTCTGAAATAAATAGGGAGAGGGGGGAGGCGGACCGAAGATGGAGAGAAAAGAAGATAGTTGGGGAGATAGGGAGGGGATAGGTCAGTCCAGGGAAGACGTACAGGTCAAGGAGGCGGGATGAGGTTAGTAGGTAGGAAATTGAGGTGTGGCTTGAGGTGGGAGGAAGGGATAGGTGAGAGGAAGAACAGGTTAGGGAGGCAGGGACAAGCTGGGCTGGTTTTGGGATGCGGTGGGGGAGTGGACTTCACAAGCTTCAAAATCTCCCCTTCACCCACTGCATCCCAAAACCAGCCTAGCTTGTTCCCGCCTCCCTAACCTGTTCTTCCTCTCACCTATCCCTTCCTCCCACCTCAAGCAGCACCTCCATTTCCTACCTACTAACCTCATCCCGCATCCTTGACCTGTCCGTCTTCCCTGGACTGACCTATCCCCTCCCTACCTCCCCACCTAGACTCTTCTCTCCACCTACCTTCTTTTCTCTCTATCTTTGGTCCACCTCCCCCTCTCTCCCTATTTATTCCAGAACCCTCTCTCCACCCCCATCTCTGATGAAGGGTCTAGCCCAGAAACGTCAGCTTTTGTGCTCCTGAGATGCTGCTTGGCCTGCTGTGTTCATCCAGCCTCACATTTTATTATCTTGGAATTCTCCAGCATCTGCAGTTCCCATTATCTCTAATGCTTTAGTCATTTGCTTTTCATCATAACTGAATGAGGACAATGATTTTGAACTCATTCAAGGGAGAGTGGATGTCATTGTTTAGGCCAGCATATTGCCTATCCCTAATTGCCCTGGAGAAGACAGTGGGGAGATGTCCTCGTGTAAATGTAAGAGTTTTTCAGTCTTTGGAAGAAAGGAGAGGTCAGGAAGAACAAAGGAGAAAGTCCATGAAAGGATGGACCATGAGCTAGTGGAAATAAAATAACCTAAGATTTCATGGCACAACTAACGGGAGTGATAATACATATGGTGACAAAATAAGCATGAATTGATTTAATTTATACATTAGTGTGACATGGACATTGCTGGCTGGGCCAGCATTTATTGCCCATCTCTTGCTGCTGTTGAAAAGGTGATGGTGAACTGCCTTCTTTAACTACTGAAGCCCATGCACTGTAGATCAGCCCACAATGCTGTTTAGGTCAGATTCTAGGATTCTGGCCCAGTCACATTGAAGGAACAGTGATATATTTCCAAGTCAGGATGGTGAGTGCCTTTGAGGGGAACTGGCAGGTGGTATTACACCGTAGCAGCTCTCCTTGCCCTTCTAGATGGTCATGAACATTGATTTGGAAGATGCCATCTAAAGCTGTAGTAAATCTCTTAGATGGCACTCACTGCTGTCACTGAGCATTGGTGTTAGTGAATGTTTGTGTATGTGGTGCCAATGAAATGAGTTACTTTGCTCTGGATAGTGTCAAGCTTCTTGAGTATTGTTGGAGCTGAATGGATCCAGGCAAACTGAATATTTACGAACACTTCAGGTTTGTGACTTGTAGATAGTGGACAGAGTTATAGAATCGGGAGGTGAGTTACTCATTGCAGGATTCCTAGCTTCTGACCTCTTCTAGTAGCCACAATAAGAGGCTGGCCACTTGCTCACTGGAAGGGCTCATGTACTCAAATCTCTTAGTCATTACAATGCACATGCAGTTTATATTCCCATGGCTCCACAAAACTTTATTAACCTTAGATATTCAGGAACTCATCTGCTTCTGATGCTGGATGGAAATTCTTGTGTGTGATACCTGAGGACCAGCATCTGTGTCCCATGGAGCAAGACCATGTCCATCCCCTGTCCTTCAAAGGGAAACTACCCATGGCTGATATTCTCTTTCTCCTGCTCATTCCTGATGTGCTGCTTTAAGGCAAACTGAGTCTGTGCCGGTGGCTGGGGACAGGGCAAGGTCTATGAACTCTCACTTGCCTTAGATACCAATAACAACTATTCAGGCCACTCAGCTCCACTCCATAATGTTACCGGACCATAGGCTTGCTCTCCCATTAGAGAGAAACAGTCACCACACCTCAGGTGGGGAGAGAGGTTGAGAACAAAGTCTTGCAGGGGAACCTCAGCCAGTGTGGGTATCGAACTCAAAGGGAAGCTATTAGCGTCCCTTTGCCTTGCAAACCAGCCATCCAGCCATTTGAGCTACCTAACTTCAATGAATATCAATTCTTACTTTAGTTTAATTTGAGAAGAAATATGAACATAAATACTTTAGGTAAGGTAAACCTCCTTTGTTTGCTATTCACATTTCTGATCCAGGCAGAATTCTGTTTCAGCAGCAAAGGTCCTGAAAGCTAATTAGGAAAAAATTATGCAGGACACCTGACTACTTGGGGAGAAGTTGGCTATGTGCAACGGTGCAGTTGTCAATATGTTAGATGTGCAGAGATCAATGGCACAAACAAAAATATCAATTTCCAGCCCCTTTCAGTCCCAAAGAAGAGTCTTTCAATGGTTTCTTATTCTGCCAAACCTGCTGAGTTTCTCCAATATTTTCTGTTTGTATGTCAGATTTCCAGCATCTGCATTAACTTGCTTTTATCTGACTGTTTAATTCACTGCTGCTTCTCTTCCAGGTGCAAGCAACTTGAAAAAGTCCTGCACATCTTTCTAAAAGAATTTACAGTCTAATCTTCCATCCTGTTCTCTTTCACTGCTACCTGTTTTCCCCCTGGTGTTTGATCAAATGCTTGCCAAAAATCACTCCATTTCATTCTTTGCATATTTATACCTTAACAAGAATCATTTTCTTCACCATTCAGGTGATAACAAGCTGCAAAAGCTCACAGGTACAGCCATTGGCCATATTCGTCCACCCCATGCCTTGTCTATGAACTCCATCGCTTTTTTCTAATTGCACTTCTTGCCAGGTATTCACTATATACTCTAACCTTCTCTTTGATGCTGAACAATACATGCTTTTCAAAGGACTTTGCTTTATTCTTTAATGCTCCACCTCAATGAATTTCAGGCAAATGTGACGTTGAACTCCTCTTCCATCATTTTCATCTCTGATCCTATTTCTTTGGATAGCAGTGCTCACACTACTCCATGGACAGTTTCATCCATCTCCAATACGCCACCACCCGGATCCCTCCCTTTGTCCTCTTACCTGCCCTTGAACTCTTTATTCAGAACTGTCAACATGACATCAGCCACCTTCATTTCTCTTCTCACTTCACTCACTCTAATCTGCTCCTCTCTAAATTGGCTCCACTGCAGTCTCTTTGGTCAAACAATAACTGTGTTAGCAAACCTACTGATTAAGGGTGGCCCTGTTGTTGTCATCTGGTTTGCCAACTTCTCACTTACACAGACTAAGTGTCAACTCTCGGAAACTTCTTCCCATCTCCCCCAGATTGTGAGCACCCCCCTCCCCACTGTTCTCCATCAAGCTGTTATTTCCAGGACTGTTGCTGACCTCATCGTCTCTGGACATCGCTCTTCGAAAGCTTCCATTTTTATTCATGAGAGGAGGGTGTCACTGGCTAGGTCAGCATTTTATTGCCCATCCCTAATTGCCCAGAAGGCAGTTCAGAGTGAACCACATTGCAGTGCGTCTGGAGTTACATGCAGGCTTGACAAGGTAAGCGCGGCAGTTTCCTTCTCTAAAGGACATTAGTGAACCAGATGGGTTTTGCTGACAAATAATAATGGATTCATGGTCATCATTACATTCTTAATTCCAGATATTTATTGGTTTCAAATTTCACCATTTACCACAACAGGGTTCGAATGCTGGTCCCCAGAACATTACCTGGGTCTCCGGATTAACAAACTAGCAATAATAACACTAGGCCATTACCTCCCTTTCCCACCTCATAATCCCTTAACTCTGCACAACCCTCTTCTACCTTCTTTCTGAAATTCACAAACAGGACAGCCCTGGTAGATCTAACATTTCAGCTTGTCCCTGCCTTACTAGCTTATTTCTTCTCTTGACTCTCTTATCTCCCCATGTTCAGTCTTTTCCTGCTTATATTCATGGCTCTTCTGATACTTTACTTCCATTCCACAATTTCCTGTCACTAACTGCTCCCTCTTCACCAGGGATGGGCATCCCTATACATGTCCATTCTCCATTTGGGACATTCTGAAGGTTTTTCCTTGAAAAGAAGCCTAAATAGTCCAATCTACCATCTCTCCTTCATCCTGAACTCAATCTCACTGGAACAACTTCTTAAACCACCTCAAAGATGTTATGATGTGTTCCTGCATGGGTCACAGCTATGCCTGCCTCTTCATATGTTCTGTAGAATATTCTTTGATCCAATCCTACTCGGGACCCAGCTCACAACTCCTTCTCAGGTCCAATAATTACATCATTAGTGTTACTTCCTACTCTCACCCAGAATTGGAAAAAATTAATCAGTTTTTCTTCCAATTTCAATTCTGCTCTCTCCATTATCTGGGTCATACCTGACTCTTGCCTTCCCTTCCTGACTTCACTGTTTCCATTTCTGGGGTTACTGTGTCCACCAATATTCACCACAAGCCCACTGACTCCCATAGTTGCCTTGACGATATGGCCTGGCACCATGCTTCCTGCTAGGACTCTACTCCATTTTTCCAGTTTCTCCATCTCGCCATATCTATTCTGACGATGCCACCTTCCATAGGGATCCTTTGAAAAGTTGTCTCTTCAAACGATGATTGTCCTCCACTGTGGTTGATAGGGCCTCCGCTGAGTCCATCTCACATCCTACATTTTTGTCATGTCCCTTCCCCTCCTTCTGGGAACAAGGAAAGTTTTCTGCTCGTCTTCATCACCATCCCACACACCCCTATATTCAAAGGATCATGTTCTGGCATTTCTACCACATCCAGCAGGACGCTACCAAACACATCTTCCCTCTACCATCCACTGTCAGCATTCCACAGGTACTGTTCTCTATGTGACACGTGGTCCACTCCTCCAACATTGCTAACATTCTCTTCCCCTTAACGGCACCTTGCCAAGCAATCCCGGAATGTGGAACACTTGTCCATTCACCTATTCCATCCTCACTTCCCAAGCTTACAAACACACTTTCCATTTGAAATATTTACTTGTACTTCTTTCAATGCAGTTTACAGTATTAACTGCAAATAATTTCGTTTTCTACATGTCCATAAGATCTAGAACAGACTGGGTGACCACTTTGCAGCGCACTTCTGCTTTGCCCATGAGAATGGCCCCACCCTTCTAGACCTACTGCAATGTTCCAGTGCAGCTCAAAATAGCATCTTATTCCACTTAGACAGTGTATAACAAAGTATGTACGCTGTCTTCCATTTTGATCATCAACCTCCCAGTGTCTTGTTAGGTTTTCTCTCAGTAATGTGTTCCTGCATGGGTCCCAGTTTGTCTGCCTCTTTATGTGTTATGTTGAATATTCTTTGTTCCAATCCTACTCAGGACCTGGCTCACAACTCCTTCTTAGGTCCAACAATTACATCATTAGTGTTACTTTCTGCTTTCACCCAGAATTGGAAATTTCAGTGATGATCCCTACCAGTCCTGTGTTGTAGTATTCAGGAACAGTGGAAGTTGCTGTTTTCCTATGATATCACCAGAAGCCCCTCCCTGATCAAAGGGATCTGGACAGCAGAGGTTAACAGCCATATGCAAAAGCCCATGTGGTCACTGATGTGCTTTTGAGAAAGAAATATGACCCACAACAATATGGTTAGCTCTTAACTGTCTTTTGGGAAATTAGAGACAGGCAATAAGTGTTAGCTTCGTCAGCAACAATCAAATCCCACAAATGAATTAAAAATACTCCCACCACGCCACGGTGGAATTTCACCAAAGTGGCTCCCATCAAGGCACCAGGCAATGTATTTCTGGCAGTGGAGCTCACACTCTGAAAGCCTCAGCACTACATGTAACATGAAGTTTAAATGAGTGAGACAATCGCTGTAGTATCTCCAAATGGAACCCTTGTGTCCATCCAGCTCCACAATTTGTTATCTCGGATTCTCCAGCATCTGTAGTTCCCATTATCTCTGAGCACAATTTTAACCCCCTTCCCTTGTGGTCATCTGTTTACCCCTACACCATTGCCTGAGAATGACTCTGGCTCCTCCACTTTCTTGATTAGTAATTTCTGTCTGCTGCACAACCTTGTGTATAGTACAGCAAACCACAATGACCCTGGAAATCCTCTGTGCAGTATCCTGGAGTGATCCAGGCAGCAGAGCACGCTCTCCAGCATTCCAGTGGGCCGTTCTTTCTTTTTGTCCCTGTTGAGCTGTGGAAGACTTTGTGCTTCCCCTCAACAGGACTTTGCGGGTTCCATACAGGAGTCATGTTATGGGCCAAGTCTTCAGGAGATACTCATTCTCACCCTGATGCCACTCCAGCAGTTGGCAAAGGAGGAGGCAGTTCATGGCAAGGAACAAAGAGCAAGCTGGTCTCACACCGTGTCCAATCAAGGTCCTGGCATTGGGAAGGCTAAGGCCCACTGAGAACCATCCTCTTGCCTTGCTGCTACGCTCCCCACAACCCACACTCACTGTTACCCTCCCGACCTCATGCCCTCCTTCACACTAACATTTACCTGACCCTGATCCCTATCACAGGTCTTGGGTCATTGTAGTACTGGCTGCGATCACTATGTTCACAGTAGCACTGCTGAATGCAGAGAAACTACCAGGATCTATAACCCTAGGGTCCTTGATCCTACAAAAAGGCCCAATACTGGTCAGCTAAGTGCCCGAATGGCTCCAGAAAAGGCAAGTCTCCCAGAAGGGAGACAACGTTGGGCTCTTTCCAGCCCTCGAGCCGATAGATAAGAGTCCCAACACCCCCGAGATCCCACACTTTGTTTGGTAAATGGGAGGCCACCACCAAAATTCTGAAATGATTCTTGTCAACAATTTGCCTGTTTGAATTGGTCTCAGATAGGGTCTCAACAGCAACAGTTATGAGTCAAACAGGCTTAGGCAGACTCCTGATTTCAAACAGAAATAGGCGAAACACACACTGCATGTCAATCTACTTTCTTCAGGCATTAAGAAACCAAACCAGTAATCCCTAAAGGAACTGCTATTAAAAAAAAACGGAATAAACATAACACTTTAAATAATCACAGACAGTAAAAATCACTTTACTTATGATCCTATTTTATTAATTTCACCAACACCTTTATCCACATACTAGGCTTAAGAAAAGCAACACTTGTCTAATTTAATTGCAGGCTTTTGCGATGATGCCTGTCTGGGTTACAGATATTTTCATTAACCCATTCAGTCACATACCTGAGGCTAGGCTTGAATCTGGGCATCCTGGCTGTTACAGGGATGTTACCATTGTGTCACATGAGCCCTTAATGTCAGGGTTACACATTTTCTGTCTCACCCTCTTCAGAGATGTTATTACATATCTCTGGAGCAAGTGGGGTTTGAACTCAGGCCTCCTAGCTCAAAGGCTGGGACAATGTCAGTGAGCCAAAAGAATCCTTGCTGCCATGAATGGTTATACTTGTTGGCTAAATGGCAAACGCCTATTGTGTGAAGAGAACAACTGAGGTTTTTAGTCATCGGCTGCATCTCAAATTGGTTTTGTCTCTTACCTTTTAGTACCTTGACACAACAGTCACTTTCTTTAGAGTAACAAAGCAATGTACTGTTTTAATTCTGTGAACTTAAGAAATAAACCATTATTGCTATGTAGTTGTTATATCCTTATTACTTCATCTTCATATCAATTGAACATTTACTACTTGTTTAAGTGCATTTTTCCATCTCATAGTTATGCACTGATTGTCTTTTTGCACTCAGTGGACATACACTGTGTATAGATTTCGTGTATGAAGAACTTTGTAATCTCTGTATTATTTTACAGCTGTGTGTTGTTGCTACGTTGAATTAACTTGTATCAAGCATCAATTGCTACCATTGAAATCCACACCACTAAGCAATTCTTTATCCAAAAATGAGAACACTACAGAACATGCAATATTGATACCTGCACATTATAATAATTAGGTGTTTTGTGTGGTGAGCCCAAAACGTTAATCATCAGTACCTGACATCGCACACAATTTCACCTCCAATTAGTGGACAAAAAAATTACAAAAAGGTGCCTCATAATCACAGTAGCAAAAGTTTAATGAAAGAATAAGAAAAATCTATGAGATGTATATGTTCCACAGGTAACTGACGCCTTTAGGGATCCAGGCAGAAAGTAACATCTAAAGATGACCAACACTCTGAAGAAATCAATCAGAAACTGAAGTTGGACTGTGTCTGAGAAAGTGTCGACAAGCTTGTTTTCAGTAGCTAATTAGTTCAGTGGTTAGTGTTTAAAACTGAAGTCTCACACTAACAAGAGACTGAATTGTTGCTCAAATTGTTTCACCTGCCAAAGGCCTCATTATAGGTGTCTATAAATCACAAAAGAAAAGAAAATGAGGATCAATGGTCGGCACAACATTGTGGGCTGAAGGGCCTGTTCTGTGCTGTACTGTTCTATGTTCTATGTAAAAGCTGCCTTCTTTGAATAGGAGAATAATACAGGCTGGTCATATCCCTAGTGAAATAAAACTAAAACCTAGAAGGCATTCATTTCTCTCCACTGCCATGCCGATAGATCAGAACCCCAAATTACACACGTGTTGAACTTTTGGATAAGAAGTGTTTTTTTCAAAACAAAGATTGCAAGACAAGCCTGGCCTGGCCTACACTGCAACTTCTCACCATGGATTTTATTGACAGCTGAAAGATTCCCTGTATGAATCCCTGGAATGCAGCATTTTGTCGGGTATCAAGAAAGTTTCAAATAGCAGACATGAAAGAAAATAAAATTAACTCCACTCAACAGGAAAACATTTCTCATAGATTATGTTCAAAAGTGTAGACACGAGTCACAACTTAAACCTGTGTTTTACTTCTGCTGTGAACTACTAAAAGCCAAATGCAACTCCTGATCTGTGTTAGACAGCTGACGTACTAGTGTGTCACAGTTGAACGCTGGAAGCCAGTCACCATCAAACAGAAAGCAGTTGAAGATAATTCAGATATCCCACAAAGCCAAGAATCCCAAAACAGACTGCTCAACAAATAACATTAATGGTACATTCACTATCTACTCTTTATAAACAACCAGACACTGAACCAAATAAATATGTATCCACACATTTTTTTTTACTTTTATCTTTTTTGGACACACTTCTCTTTTCTCGTCTGTGTGTACACGTTGCATTGTTACTTCTTCTCATGTTTATTGACTAATAAACTCATGTTTTATTTAACTCAAGAAAGCCTGGTTAAATCGGCTCATTTTAAAACATAAATTCATTTAGTGTGGGATAGAAGTATCCACAGGAAGGAGATATTTTTTAGATTAATCTTGACATAACCAACCAAGGAACAGATGATTGAAGAAGGGGAACCCGTTCATCTCCCGGGAACACAATTTGGGGCATTATGTCTGGACTGTACTCAATTGGGGAATCTCCTTGAAGACTCGTCATAACACTACTAATAGTGGTATTTTAATGAATACTGTATCAACTGGAATCTTCAAAGAACAAGGAATTACTAGTTTGTGATAGTAACAAAATAAGACCTTTTCCTATTTAAAATTCATGATGAAGTCAGATAGAAGTGACATGAAAAATGGCTACATTGGAGAAATGTTTTGGTCATATTCTGGACATAGTTCCTTAAAGATAGTGTAACTTGTGAGATTTGTTGCAAATTCCAACTCTCACTCAGAATTAGAACTAATACTTTCACTTCAACGAAGCATTTACTAAAATATTTCTGCTGTATTGCACACTATGCATTACATTCACACGCTAAACAAAAGAAGCAAACTCAGTAACTATATATATATAAATAATCAACAAGAAGTTGAAATTGTAGGATGAAAGGGTACTTATTTTAATTTTCATGAATAAATGAAAACGGAGAAATATTTTTAGTGATAATGAGTAATACAGAAAAGAAAATATTAATGTAACTTGATGAGATTGTTTCAATTGCATTACCAAAATATTTCTGCCGTGTATGAGTTATACAGGCTTATTCTGAACCACACACATTCATCTTTGTTTAAAACATAGCAGTAGATTTCACTATGCAGGACAAGTAAGGGGTTGAACTCCCTTGAGCTCAATTGCTTTGCTGAAATCGACTTCTAGAGTCTGTGTCCCCTTCGTTAGTTTCAGGTTACGTATGCAGCCCTTGAAAGGAGTATCAATGGTCAATGCTAACTGTTTCATGTCACCTGAAAAAAGATTGAAGAAAATGTTATTTGATAATTATACAACAAACCCTTGCTAAAAACAACGTACTACAATAAAAACAAAAAGACAGTGCAGGTGCTGGGAATCTGACATAAACAAATACAATGTTGGAAGCAGCTTAGTCAATGCTTGTGGAGACAGAACAGAGGTTAGTGGCCTAACTTCTGATGGAGGATCATTCCAAACTCACCACTGCAGCAATACTCACAGAGCTGCACAGATAATCAGTGCAAAAATCTGTGCCCTCTTTTTACAGCACCAGCTGCTGTACAACATTAGCAAAGTTTAAATTCCCAAAGCCTCTTTGAGATGCTAAGCAGGCAAGTGTGTAATGCTAACAGATTGGATGGTAAGGTAAGTGTCTCCTCCTCCCCGCCTCCATGACCTGTTCATCTTTTTTCCACCTATCTGCTCCTCTATTCACCTTCTTTCTTCGCCTCCCCCCTCTCTATTTATTTCAGAGCCCCCTTCCTCTCCCCCAATTCTGAAGAAGGGTCCAGACCTGAAATGTCAGCTTTCCTACTCCTCTGATGCTGTCTGGCTTGCTGTGTTCATCCAGCTCTACACCTTGCTATCTCAGGCTTCAGCATCAGCAGTCCCTAATAGCTCTGAGTGATTTCATATTTTTGTGGTCTTTCTAACAGCAACATGAAAGCAGAAAAAACAATGAACCACTCTCCGGATCTACTAAATGTGAATTAAATGTTAAATTGTCAACCTCTGACAACGGTCCACAGTACAACTGTGACAGAACAACAAACGTATGCTACTCAAAAATGCAATTTTCAGAACAATATTGCAACTTAATTGTTATATTTATTCTTCTGATTTCTTCTTGAATATTCCCTATTAATCCGAAATGAAATGTTGCCATTAATTTAAGCAATTTTCTCCAATTACCCTTAGCTCTGAAATAATCAAGTTAACAAAAATTTCTATGGTTACACTTATATTTGTGTGAAACATCTCTTTTTCTTTAGGAAAACTGGAGTGGAAATTTAGGTTGAGATTGACAGGAATGTGTGAAGTAAACACAAAATACTGAGGATGCTGAAAATCTGAAACAAACACAGGTCTGGCAGCATTTTTCAGGAGAGAAACAGCATTAATGTTTTGAGTCCAACATGACTCATATTAAGAATTGGCATTGTTATCCCAGGGCAGTGTTCTTGAGGAGTAAGACTGCGCTAATGCTGCATTTTTGAACAAAGTGTGTTGAGTTTGTTTTTAGGTCATTTCTGGTTCTGTAGATTGTTAAAGGGGCAGAAATGGCTTTTGGTAGGGCGATGTGCTCTCCCTCACAGATATGGGAGTTCAGGGAGAATTTGAACGTTCCTGGAGACGATGTCTGCAGGAAATGTGTTTGGTTGTGGTTCCTATCAGACCGCATGGATCGGTTGGAGCAGCAGTTAGAGGTATGAGGAGTTTACAAGAGCAAGGAGGAGTGATGGATGGTGGATTCAGAAAAGTAGAAAAACCACAAATGCAGTCAGGTAGATGGTTGACTGCTACGAATGGTTGGACAGGTTGCAGGAGTCTCCTGTGGCTATCCCCATCTCAAACAGGTACGCTGTTTTGGATATTGCATGCGGGGATGGTCTCTCAGAGGAGTATAGCTGACAGCCAGGTTTTTAGCACCGTGACAGGCTCTCCTGTAATGAGGGCTGTGTCAGATTACAAGTGATTGACTGTAATAGGGCACTCTCCAAATGGGCACAGACAGACGTTTCTGCAGTGAGACATCAGGATTGTGTGTTGCCTCCCTGGTGCCAGGGTGAAGGATGTCTCAGGGAAGCTGCATAATAGAGGATACAGGATATTAGGCAAGAGGTTAAAACATATATTTTTGAGGATGGTAATATCTGGAGTACTACCGGTACCATGGGCTAGTGAGAGTATGGAGCAGATGAATGTGTGGGAGGAGCTGGTGCCAGGGGCAAGGATTTACAGTTTTGGGCCATTGGGATCTCTTCAGGAGTGGAATGAACAGTATCAGAGGGATGGGCTCCATCTGAATTGGAAGGGGACCAATATCCTTGCTGGGCCGTTTGCTAGAGCTGCTCAGGAGGCTTTAAACCAGTAAGAGGGGAGGGTGGGAACCAAAGCGATACAGAGAAAAGAGAAAACACTGAGGTTGGTACAGTAGATAAGTGTAGCAAGTCTAATAGACAAGGCAGGCAAGAACTTGGCAGAGAATGAGGTAAGGCTGACAAATTAAACTGTAATTACCTCAATGCAAGAAGCCTGACGGGCAAGGCAGATGAACTTAAAGCAGAGTTGGGAACAGGGGATTGTAATATCATAGCTATTACATGGCTCAGGAATGGACAGGGCTGACAGCTTAGTGTTCCGGGGTATAGATGCTGTAGGAAAAATAGAAAAGGAGGCAAGAGAGAAGGGGGTATGGTGTTTTTGATTAGGGAGAACATTATGACATTATGGCTGTACTCTGGGAGGATATTTCTGGGGGATCATCCAGAGAAGTTACATTGGTGGAACTGAGGAATAAGAAAGGGATGATCACTTTTTTGGGATTGTACTATAGGCCCCCCAAAAGTCAGTGGGATATTGAGAAGTAAATATTTAAGGATATCGTAGACAGCTGTACGAATATGAGAGTTGTTATGGTAGGGGATTTTAATTTTACAAACATAGACTGGGACGATCATAGCATTAAGGGCTTGGATGGGGACAAATTTGTTTAGTGTGTACAAGAAAATTTTCTTATTTGATATGTGGACGTATCTCCTAAAGAAGCAGCAGTTATTTGTCCTTCTGCTAGGAAATAAGGCAGGGTAAGTGACTGAGATGTCAGTGAGGGAGCACTTTGGGGCAAGTGACTATAGTTCTATTACTTTCAAAATAAGTTATGGAAGAGATTAGAACTGATCAAAAAGTTAAAGTTCTAAATTGAAGTAGGCCAAGTTTGACGGTTTTAGACAGGCACTTAAAAAGTTGTTTGGAGGAGGTTATTCGCAGGTAAAGGAATGTTTGGGAAGTGGAAGGCCTTAGGAATGAGATAATGAGAGTTCAGAGACAGTATGTTCCTGTTAAGGTGAAAGCCAAGGCTAGTTAGGGAATGTTGGCTGACTAGAGAAATTGAGGCTCTAATCAAGAAAAAGAAGGTGGCATGTATCAGGTATAGACAGCTGGGATCGAGTGAATCCATAGGGGAGTATAAGAGCAGTGGGAGTTTCCTGAAGGCAGAATTAGGAAGGCAAAAAGGGGACATGAGATAGGTTTGGCAAATAGGGTTAAGAAGAATCTAAAGAGATGCTCTATGTAAATTATGGGCCATAGAACTTAGAATATAGAACATAGAAAAGTACAGCACAGTACAGGCCCTTCAGGCCACGATGTTGTGCCGAGTAACTAGGGAGGGAATAGTGCCCCTTAAAGATCAACAGGGCTATCTATGCATGGAACCACAGAAGATGGATAAGATACTAAGTGAATATTTTACATAGGTATTTACTGTGGAGAAAGACATGGAAAGTGGGGCACTTGGGATATTAATAGTGATGTCTTGAGAAGAGTTCATATTACAGAACAGAAGGTACTGGAAGTCTTAAAATGCACATAGGTAGACAAAACCCCGCAAGCTGATCAGGTGTTTCCCAGAACTTTGTGGGAAGCTAGGGAAGTGATTGTTGGGCTCCTTATGAAGATATTTGTATCACTGACAACCAGGGAAGACTGGATGTTGATGAATGTGGTGCCACTATTGAAGACAGGCTGTGAGGAAAAGCCATGGAACTATAGAGTGGTGAGCCTTACATCAGTGGTGGATAAGTTGTTGCAGGGGATTCTGAAGGACAGGATTTGCATGCATTTGAAAAGGCACGGACTGATTAGGGATAGTCAACATGGCTTTGTGTGTGGGAGATCATGCCTCACTAACTTTATTGAGTTTTGTGAAGAGATAACAAAGAAGATTGATAAAGGCAGAATGGTGAATGTTGTCTATGTGGACTTCAGCAAGGCATTTAACAATGTTCTGCATGGTAGCTTTGTTAATAAGGTTAGATCAGATGGGATCCGAGGGAGCTAACCAGTTGAATACAAAAGTAGCTTGAAGGTAATAGACAGAGGGTGGTGGTGGAGGGATGTTTTTCAGACGGGAGTCCTGTACCAGTGGTGTGCCACAAGAATTGGTGCTAGGTCCACTGCCTTTCATCTTTTATATAAATGATTTGGATATGAATAAAGGAGGTATAGTGAGTATATTTGCAGATGACACCAAGATAGGTGGGGTAGTGGACAATGTAGAAGATTATCTCAGAGTACAATGGGGCCTTTATCAGATGGGCCAATGGGCTGAGGAGAGACAAATGGAGTTTAATTTCAACAGATGTGAGGTGTTGCAGTTTGTTGAGGCAAACGAGAACAGAACTAATAAAGTTAATGGTAGGGTCCTGGGTAGTGGTGCCAAACAAAGAGAACTAGAGGTGCAGGTTCATAGTTCCTTGCAAGTGCAGTCACAGGAAGATAGGGTGGTGAAGAAGGCATTTGGCATGCTTGCCTTCACTGCGGAGGAAAACTGAACGTAGGAATTGGGGCATCACGTTGCGGCTGTACAGGACATTGGTGAGGCCACATTTGATATTCTGCGTACATTTCTGGTTGCCCTTCGAGAGGAAGGATGTTGTTAAATTGAGAAGGTGCAGGAAAGATTCACAAGGATGTTACCAGGACTGGAGGGTTTGAGTTATGGGGAGAGGTTGAATAGGCGTATTGGAGGTTAACGGATGACCTTACAGAGCTTTATAAAATCATGAGGAGCATGGATAGGGTGAATAGCCAAAAGTCTTCTTCCTAGTGTAGGGAGTCCAAAACTACAGAGCACTGGTTTAATGCAAGTGGGCAAAGATTTAAAGAAGACCTGAAGGGGTAACGTTTTCAAGCAGAAAATCTTGTGTATACGGAACGAACTGCCAGGGGAAGTGGTGGAGGTGGGTACAATTACAACATTTAAAAGGCATCAGATGAGTATATGAATAGGAAGAGGGATATGGGTCAAATGCTAGCGATTGGGACTGACAGGCTGGATGGAAGGGGCTGTTTCTGTGCTGTATGATTCGACGGGTCTATAAGTAAAAGGGGTTGGCAATGTCTTTTTAAATAATTTTGAAAGAGGCAGAGGAGGGGCTAAGGGAACATATGGTACAAAAGCCTCATGCAAAAGATCAGCAAGTTGTAAATGGTATACGAAGATCTGAATGGTTGTGACATGTTATTAATTAACTTTACAATACGTATCTCTTAAAAGTCATCAACAGACTTTGAATTAAATTACAATGCAACGTTTAATGATTCTGATTTTTTTCAGGATGGTTTATTGTTAAAACAGGCAGTTTTGACTTGATGGCAACTTAAAGAACATTATGCTGTTGTAGGTTCTGTCTTGGTGCTACTTTTAAGAACATTTGAGTCACTGAGATGCAGTCAGTTCTGCTTGTCTATTTAAATTATACAGCATTTGATTTTGAAACCTATTGTCACCGATAAATGTAATTGAATGAAGTGGGTGGTGGAATGACAAACTTGCTTCTCAATTTTTCAAATTTTTAAATCTAGATGAGCATAATGTTACCCAGAGGACCTGTAGCAAAGGAAATTGAGGAGATATTTAACAGAGGTGTACAAGATTATGACTGGTTTAGATGAAATAGAAAAGGGAAACTCATTTGCATTAGCTGATAGTACAAGGGCCAGAAGACATAGCCTCATGGCTTTGGGCATGAAAATGTAAGAAAGTACTTGTTTTACCTGCATGCTGGAACTCACTGCCTATGAAGAACTAATGGATAATTTCCAAATGAAATTGGGTAAGAACTTGAAGGAAATAAATTTACAAGTCAGAAGGAAATAACATGGGAATGGGAGTGACTTGATTGGTCTACAGTGAGCCACATTGGGCTCACTGGGCCAAATGGTCACCTTCTATGGCGTAGAGACTTTGTGACTAACCTTATGTTTTAAATGGCTTACTTTCTCTTCAATGTAGCTAGGGTCCTGTACTGAATTATAATCATTTGAGAAAACAACATTTTAAAGCTGGATTATGCAACTAAGACATCTTCTTTGATTTAATATTTAACAACACAAAGTTAATCATTTTACAGCATTGAATGCTTACTTTTGTATAATGATATGAATACGTGCATGCTCTAATCTGAGCTTCTGGTAGTGGGGAAAAAAGTGAACCAACAAATACAAACTAAACCAACTGTTCATGGTTATTGAAGGTGTTGGCAAATTAAAAGTACTCAGCGTTTGAAGAATTCAAGTCAACTGTCAAAATGCATTGTACAATAATTATTACAGCACTTACAAATTTAGAAGAATAATAAGTTCCTTCATTCTAATATTGCAGTAGAAAGCAAATACTCCTATAACCGTTAGTATGAATACAGCAAAACTGGTTTGTATTTTGAAACAAAATGCCTTTACTTATATTTCTGTTTAAACTTTATTTTAAACAGAACAATGTGTAATAAACAAAGTATTTTTAAACTTCAGTATAATAATGAATGAGAAAGGCATTTCGGTGAATCTTTGTTGATTCATCCAAGAAGTCCCGACAATTCACTGAGTGAAGCATCCAATGATTTCCAAAATGATTCCTGGTGTACTGATGAATATTTGTGTGAAGAAGAACATCCTAATATAATTCTTAACTTTGATTTTATGATTTTGAAGTTAACTTTAAGTAAATTTGATCTATCCCCATTTCTAACACTGAATTTAAAACAATTTTGTTAATCACAAGGACAATGGTGAATACAGTTAATAATCATTCAGTACATACCTGGATACCCTCCAACAAAGACTGGATCATTGGTATCAGTTGCCGTGGAGGTTAAACTTGGGCTCCTGCTTTCAACTTTTTCTCCATCAACTATCAGTTCCAAACGGTATTTAACTTTATTGACTACAACATTGTGCCACTGTCCTTGACACAACCCATTAAAATGTGGAGGGTCATAGACAGCTGTAAATATGCCAGCCCCATTGTCTATGTGAACAAATATCTGAAATTATAACAGAAAAGGAAAAGGATTAGAAAAGCAATCATAAGATCATATTCAAAGTCATCAACATTATCATTTAAAGAGCATTTTACTCTGTAATAATTAAATGTTGCCCATTGTAGGGTCTAGGCCCAAAACGTCAGCTTTTCTGCTCCTGAGATGCTGCTTGGCCTGCTGTGTTCATCCAGCTTCACACTTTGTTATCTTGGATTCTCCAGCATCTGCAGTTCCCATTATCATTGTATTCCTTAACGGGTTATCAAGAACATCAATACAACTCCCCTCATGTGTAGTGCAATGCATCATAGTAATCTTACTTCTACTCAAGGTAATAACTTACTTTTCCACCAAATAATTCAATACCCAGTCCATCCACTCTCTGACTGCTGATCCCTAGCAAGACAGCATTTCTTTGCGAAGTACGGAAATCAAACTCAATTCGTAAATCTGTTCCAACTCTATATCGTGCAACTGAAATAACATAAAATTACACAGAGTAAGAAGTTCAGCATATGGTACATTAGCATGAAGTAATCAGTTTCATTTGTCTTTTATCTTTTTGCAACTGATCTATGTAAAATATTAATTGCTGTAATGAGAATAAACCTCAAGCAGCAGTTTGGGCACTGAGCCAGTATGTATTTAAAAGACAGGAATTAAGTAAAAATAAGTTATGTTGATTTTGCATGGATCATCAGTCAAACTGAATGAGGAACCTTTAAACTACATACTTCAAAGGAATATCTGGATATAGAGAGGAATCAGCAAACAGCATCAGAACGATCACAGGTAATTATGAAGTGACTTCCATTTACTACCTCAATACTTCTACCTCAATACTAGGAATTAATGGCAGAGGTGACAATGCCACCCATTGGCTGAAGGGTCAGGGGAATTATGATTTTCATCATATAAATAAAAACTGAAAGAAGTGCAGATCCTGGAAACGAGAAGTAAAAACAGAAATTGCTGGAAAAATCCCTGCAGATATGGCAGCATCTGCGGAGGGAAATCAGTGTTAACATTTCGGGTCCAGTGTTATACTGCGCCTCTTAGATATTGTTAATCAAGTTGGAAAATACATCGTTAATGCAACCAGCCTTACTTGACCAATGAGAGCTTTTTAAAAAGTGCTCATAAACGGTCACTGGACTAGAAACGTTAACTCTGTTTGACTCTCTATAAATGCTACCAGACATGCTGAGCTCCTCCAGCAATTTGTTTTTATTTTGGATGTGGAAAAGTTTTATTCAAGGATAAACAACCTACAGTCTCACAGAGTGTATGTGTAGAAACCAGGAGCCCAGGGAAAATAAGAATATTTACAATGCTATTAACAGTAGCCTGAAGCATAGAATAAAGTACCAAGTACAATTTTCTCCTCTATCTCACTGACGTAAAAAGTTTCACATGTATCTTCTAATTTAAAACAAATTGCTTCATAAACGTGAATAATGAATCACAGAATCCCTACAGCGCAGAAAGAGGCCACATGGCCCATCAAGGTAGCAGTGACCCTCCGAAGAGAATCCCAGCCAGACCCACTCCCCCACCTATCCCTGTAACACTGCATTGTGTATTTTTTAACCTTAGCTAATCCACCTAAGCTGTGCATCTTTGGACTGTGGGAGGAAACTTGAACACCCGAGAAAACCCACACATACACAGGAAAGATGTGCAAGTTCCACAGCAAGAGTCACCTAAGGCTGGAATACAAACCCAGGTCCCTTGTTCTGTGACACAGCCGTGCTGAACCACTGTGTCAGAATGTCACCCCATGCTGCTCTAAGATACAACTAACAATTTTCATAACTACTTCAACTGTCGAAAATGCTTAGATGGCAAGAATATATCTAAATTTTACTGTGAAAACAGGTATTTTTTCAAAACAGAACCATTAACAATTTCTTAAAAAACAGGGTGTAGAGCTGGGTCAACACAGCAGGCCAAGCAGCATTAGAAGAGCAGGAAAGATGATGTTTCGGGTCTGGACCCTTCTTCAGAAAAGGGCCCAGACCCGAAATGTCTGCTTTTCTGCTCCTCTGATGCTGCTTGGCCTGCTGTGTTCACCCAGCTCTACACCTTGTTATCTCAGGTTCTTCAGCATCAGCAGTTCCTACTATCATTAACAATTTCTTAATGTATGCACTCTTCATATTTACACCTTTGAGGTTTTATAGGTGATTATATACATGGGCCCAAATGCATACAGCAATATATAATATAGCTTCAAGAGGTTTGAGTCAGTTTTCTTTGCAAGAACAGTGCTTTAAGAATGACAGCTGATTAAAATTACTCTCATCGAGTTATAGAGCCATTGAGCACGGAGTCAGGCCCTTCAGCCCAACTCATGCATGCAGATCTGATTTTCTAAACTGAACTAGTCCCATTTGCCTATGTTAGATCCATGTCCCTCTAAACCTTTTCTATTCACGTACTTGTCCAAATATGTTTTAAATGTTGTAATTATACCTGCCTCCACCACCTCCTCTAGCAACTCACTCCATACACGCACCACCCGCTGTGTGAAAAATTGCCCCTCAGGTCCCCTTTAAAGTTTAAAATTGAACCCTCTAGTTTTGGACTCCCCTACCCTGGGGAAAAGACCTTGGCTCTTCACTTTGTCTATGCCCCTCATGAGTTTATAAACCTACTGTACCAGACTAACTCTGATTTTTGACAATGAAGTAACTGTAAATAATTTTACTGTCTAATCAATCAAATATATTTACCTGCTTTAGCAAATCCTGTTCCATCAAAATAATTTCCTCGTTGACTATTAAGAAAACAGACACCGACATCGAGGCTCGAAGTTGGATTATCCAGATCTAAAGTTTTATTGTTCAGTTTAAAATTACGGATACAAGCATTTATACTGTAGAGTACCTGTAAGTGTTAAAAACACAATAAGCGAACAACATATAGGAATACAAAGGCAATCACTAAATTTAGACAGTCAACTTTCAAATAATCAAAGCAATATTTAAAAATCGATAGAAATAGTATAGTAAAGGTCCAAATACAATCTGAGTGAAGGGTCACTGGACCCAAAACATTAACTCTGATCTCTCTTCACAGATGCTGGCAGACCTGCTGAGCTTTCCCAGCAATTTTTGTTTTTGCTACTGGTATCAGTGTTTAGTCTAATGGTAAATGTTGGCAAACGTTTGGAATCCAAATCTGAGACTGATTTAGATGGATGTAATCAAGAACAGCCAGCATGAGCAGGTTTGACAAACTTAGTAGAGATTATTTGAAAAAAACAATTAATTAGACATATGTAGGGAATGGGTTTTTAATCTGGCCGAGGTTTTTGTTAGGTGGAACATTAATTTAAACAGTGGGGAATGTAAAGATCACATATTTCTATTTCCTTTGTTTTTGGACTGTGACTGAAAAAGCACGATACTGCTTTAACTCACGGAGAATGTCCAAGGAGGTGGATGCAGTTTTCAACATCATATTTACTTCAACACATTGTGAGTTGTACACAATGTGACTTTCCCCTGTAATAGTGAGAGTAAAAGCATATAACACAGAACCAATAGCTATAGTTGGGACAACTGTTTGCAACGACACTGATTGGATCTTGGCCATGTGACCATGCCTTGTGTGTGGCCGGTACTGTAAACATGACTCTAGTCTACAAAGAAAAAGCAAATAAATCTCTTTTTTATTCCTGTGTGGTGAAGTGACAGAAATTCTCCCAACAGCTGTTCATGCTCACCACTTTTCCTTAAACTGCTGTCTGTGTAAGTTTCTTTGTCGTAAGGAAAAAGGGGGAATCAAAACCTTGAGAGGCATTGAAATGGCAAATTCTCAACCAGTGAATGAAAGGCTGAGAATTAGTCCATGATCTCACATCATTAGCAACGATTTGAAGGAATCACAAGGTGCCAAAAGAAACTTATCTGTGATCCATACTGTGCCAGAACTGTGTTTTTCTACCTTCCCCCCACCCCCCCGCCCTGTAGCCCCACGCACAATACTCTTGCCTCGTCCAGCGATTGATTGAAAACTGTGATTACAATCGCTATTTTCTTGTTAATGGGCAAAAAAGACTGATTTGCCCATTCTATTGAACTGACTTAGACAGTGAGGTAAAATGGGGCAATTCAAAGGTTTAAACATACTTTCACATTTGTGATAACTCTGGGAACAGTGGGGCTTCAGTTCCAGTGTGCTACTCCAATCAGTTGTTACAGGAAATAAATTCAGGGAATTTTGGTTACAGAGAGATATTGATGCAATAGCATCTAGTTATCCTGAGAGAGACAGAGATCATTGCATATTTTAAGAGTTTTGACATACATCTGAAGTAGAAGTAAAGCCGAAAGGCTATAGGATCAGAAATGCATTACTCTAGACAAAAACTAGTTACACACAGGTCAAATGGCATGTTTGCCTGCTGAACAATTATATGATCTAATGGTAAAGCATAAAACTGCTAAGCATAAAACACGCTGACTAAATTAGAAACAACCGTGACTTTTCATTCATTTTGATAAGACATAATCAAGTGAACTCTGTGGATTGGGTAGAAAGGAAAATGTTGCAAAAGAGATCTGTAGTCTGTTAGCACTGGTACAAAACTATTCCATTCCTTAGGCTTACATTAATGAGTGTGGAAATGGTTTGCATCGTGTCCTCAAAGGAGGTAAAGAAATAATGTCAGACAAATAAGAATTCACAAACATAGGAAACCGGAGCAGGAGAAGGCTATTGAGCCTTTCCAGGCCACTCCACAATCCAATGAGATCATTGCTAATCCCCATATCCCCTGATATTTTAATTATGTAAAAATCCATGCATCTGAGAGTTGAATGCAGACAACAACTGGGTCTCCATAGCCTGCTGGGTTAGAGAGTTCCAAAGATTCCCGTTCTGAGACAGGAAATCCTAATCCTAACAATTTTTCTCTAATTCTGAGTCTGCATTCACTGGTCCTAGACAACCCCAACTCCATTCTTAGCCTCACCACCATTCCCTAACCCCAGCAACCAGGAGATATCTTCCTGCATTTACACTGTCAGAAATTTGCGTGTTTGAATTAGACCATCTTCCATTCTTTCAAACTCCACTGAACACAGGCACAGCCCACTTATTATTTTCTCACAAAACATTCCCTCCATCCCAGGAATTCCTCTCTGGCAAATATATCTTTCCTCAAATCAGGTAATCAAAACTGCGCACGATACTCTAATCTGGTCTCCCCAAATTGCTATACAATACAAGGCATTTTAAAAAATGAATCGAATCTGTTGCTAAGAAAGGGGGCAGGATTTATACAATTAGTGGTAGGGCCTTCGGTAGTGTTGTAGAACAGAGGAACCTAGGGGTTCAGCTCATAATTCTTTGAAGTTTGCGTCACTTTTTTTACCTGTTCATCTGTGGAATGCGGGCGTTGCTGGCTGGCCAGCATTTCTTGCCCATCTCTAGTTGCCCTTTAGATAGGGTGGTTAAAAAGGTGTTTTGCATGCTTGCCTTCATTGCTCAGTCCTTTGAGTATACGAGTTGGGAAGTCATGTTGAAGTTGTGCAGGACATTGGTGAGGCCTCTTCTGCACTAACTTGTCCAATTCTGGTAACCTAGTTATAGGAAGGATATTATTAAGCTGGGGAGGTTTCAGAAGAGATTTACCAGGATGTTGCCCAGTATGGAAGTTTGAGTTATAAAGAAAGGCTGGATGGGCTAGGACTTTTCTCACTGGAGCGTAGGAGGCCGAGAGGTGACCTTATAGAGGTTTATAAAATCATGAGGGGTATACAGAAGATTAATGGCAGGTGTGTTTTTCCTCGGATGGGGATTTCAAGACTGTGGACTAGTTGTCAGTCTTTAAGGCGGAAGAGAGAGATTTAAAAATGTGTAAAAGAATTTACACAGAACGTGGTTCACATGTGAAACGAACATCCTGAGGAAGTGATGGATGTGGGCACAGTTACAATATTTAAAAGACATTTGGGTAAATACAGACACAAGAAAGGTTTGGAGGGATATGGATCAGGAGTAGGTAGGTGGAACTAGTTTAGTTTTGGATTAATGTTTGGCATGGACTCGTTGGACCAAAGGGTCTGTTTTCATGTTGTATGACTCTACAACTCTATGAAGGACTGACCAAAGTGCTGAAAAATCACAATGAGTTAATTTTACAGACTAAATGATTGCGCTGGGTGAACAGTTCAGACGTCTCTGTATTAATGGTGGCATGTCTAATTTAAGGTGTTCCTGGTTTTCCAACGAAGATTTTCATTGAATGAAAAGTGTTGTGAATTGGCAGTATGGCTGCTTTGTCTGTTTTTGCCAACAGACGTTCACATCAAATTAGACTTTGCTTACAGTATAACCTCCGAATTTCAGCAGTTTGACCTTCTATAAACTTTAGATGACTGAGATTGTTCACAACTTACTTGGCCAATTCTTCTTGTTGTGTAGTTCTTGGGCAATCCTCCAATATAAATCATACCCACGACATCCAGAATATCTGCATTTTTAGGACTGACTGCAGTCGCTACAGTGAGACCAACTGTAACTGTTACTCTCTTTCTATCTCGGACAATTCTGACCTACATGAAGTATATACAAATTTATTAAAACATGTTACATGTCGTACTTGACCAAATAAAAAATTTGCAAAATTGTAAACTTTATCAGCAGGTATAAAGAAAAATATTGACATTGATGTAATAACTTTCACCACCTCAGGATTCCAAAGTTCTTCTGACATGGGATCACTGCTAATTTGTTGACCAATGTAGCTGTCCCTGAGTAAGTCACAAACTCTCAAAAACAGCAACAAATATAAGTGATCAGACAACCTGATTCGTCATTGTGGGCTGAGGTGTAAAAATTGTCCTCATACCAAGAGAACTCACTGTTCCAGTTTGATACTGTACCAGGAATATCATCAAGAAAGCAAATGGCATCTCATTGAAATGCTTATCTGACAAGGCAACACTGTTTCCTGATACAATGAAAAGCAACTCATTGTAATGCTGAACTAATCTATTAATTTATTATTGACTACCAGAACAAAGCAAATGTAGAAATTTCCCCTCATTCATATACGCTTCTGCAGATATTTTGAAGCCATCTTCATTGTCTAATCCAATGCAAAAACATTTTTAAAATTGTAATGTTCATTGTCAAATACCTTTTAAATTGTTGATTAAATCTTCCTATTCATTGAGTCACTCTTCTTACCAGTTTAAACAATTCCCCATAGAACAGACTTCTCCCTTTTGCCCTTGCTGTTTGTATTACAGCTTTGCAGCTGCTGGGCTGCTGGATACAAGGTGATCCAGAGTGAACACATCCGTAGTAAGTATTTGCAACTCAAGAAACTTATCATCCTAGTTGAGGAGCTGGAGTCCAAGCTGCAGACATTAATCCTCAAGGTGGTGGGACAAAGTTATCTGGACACTTTGCACGAGGAGGTAGTCACACCACTCAGACTAACTTATTCAATTTAGGAAGACAGATACTGTGTTCTGCAGCCATGAGTGTAAGTCCCAAAGGTGTGTCACCTGCCCAGTGCCAGGAAATGTCCTCAGGCTGGAGAGGAACTTGGAGGAAGAGGAGAGGGATCCAATTTTTGTTACCCATATAGGTTTTAATGACATCAATAGGACTAGAAAGGAGGTTCTGCTGAAATAATTTGAATAGTCAGAACCTCAATGGAAAAACATTTGAGTAGAAGGGACCTCTTCTGATAACTGACTTCACTTGACCCTGCTGGGAGCCAATATCTAGAGCTTTATTGTTACATGAGTACAGTGAAATGTTTATAAGTTTCACTTAGAGCACCATCTTATGTACAAAGGTACCTAGGAGAGCTTCTTCAGTTGCAAAATTAGTTATGGTGTGACAAATTCACCAACACACAGAGCCATCTCAGATACAGAGTACCTTGGTACAATCCTTAGTTATAGAATAGAGAAATGAAAAAAAATTATATCACATCTATACACAACATAGGAAAACAAGAAATAATGTTAAAGTGACAATCATCACAGTCTCTCTTCCCAAGGGCTCTCGGCAGCAGACCACTGCAGGGGGCATCCACGTGGTCTGATCACTGAGTGCCTCCACACTCCACTCCAAGCTATAGCATGGACTTTAAACTAATTTGTGTCAGGGTTGGAGATGGGAAAGTTAGATTTATATTGTAAAAGGATTTGGCAGCACTACCGAGCGGCTATTTGAATAACAATATCCACAGTAGGGCAGGAAGTGTACAAACATAGAAAAACAGTAGCAAATGTGTGTAAAGGGAGAAAAAATGTTTAAAAAAAGACAAACTTAACGGTCCTCTATTTAAATGCATATACTATTCAAAACAAAATAAATGAATGAGCAACACATGTAGAGATTAATGGGTTTGATATCACGGTCACTAGAGATACTTGGTTACAATGAGAACAGGACTGGGAATTAAATATTCAGTAGATGTGACTCTTCACAGGACAGAAAGGGTGATGGGGTGGCTTCGTCAATAAGAGATGAAGTAAGTATGATGTAGAGATTAATGGGTTTGATATCACGGTCACTAGAGAGACTTGGTTACAATGAGAACAGGACTGGGAATTAAATATTCAGTAGATGTGACTCTTCACAGGACAGAAAGGGTGATGGGGTGGCTTCGTCAATAAGAGATGAAGTAAGTATGATAGCAAAAAACTGATCTTGTATCCAAAGATGTAAAATTCATCTGACTAGAGTTAGGAAATCACAAGGAGTAGAAGACATTGGTTGGAGGAGTCCATTGGCCCAGTTACAGTAGCTATACTGCAGGATGGAGAATAAATAAGGAGATAATGACGGCATATAAAATAATCAGTATATTATTCATGTGTGACTTTAATCTTTATGTAGATTGGGAAAATCATATTGGCAGAGCTGGTCACAAAGAAGAATTCATGGAATATCTTTGGGACAGTTTCTCAGACCAATATATGGTGGATTCAAATAGGAATCATTCTATTTTGTATCTGGTAATGTGTAATAAGGCAGATTTGATAAATGATCTCTGATTAAAAAATTTCCTTGCAAATCAAGTGACCATAGCATAGTCAAATCCAGCATTCAGTTTAAAAGTGAGAAGCTTTGGTCATAAAGAACTGTGCTAAACATAAATACGGGTATCACAAAGGAATAAGGGCAGGATTAGGTGGAGTTGACAGGATTTATGAAAATGTTTCACAACTCATAACGATGTATCACAGAGAGGAAGGAGGATTCTAAGAAGGGGATTAGCTCGTCATGGTTAACCAAGTAAGTAAAGGTTGGCATCAAACTGAAAAACAACCAAAATCATACAATGTGTCAAAGTTCAGTGATAAGCCAGAGAAATTGTAAAATTTTAAGAATCAACAATATATGACCAAGAAAAACCTGTAAGTGTGTATTTGAAGTTAATGTGAACTTACACCTCTTAGAGAATGAGGCTAGTCAAACAATAATGGGGAACCAGGAAATAACAAAGCTGTTGAGGGAATACTTCGCATCAGTCACCATGGTAGAAGTCATTAATTTCATTCCAACAGTACTAAACAATCAAGGGGCAAACTGGAGAGGATATGATATATAAAACCTATAAATAATTATCCCCAGAGAGAAAGTGCTAAAAAAACTAATGGGGTAAAAGCCAATAAGTTCCTAGGCTTGATGGCTTGCAGTTTAGGATATTAGCTACAGAAATAGTGGATGTATTCTCAAGGGCAGCAAGGAACAGGCAAAAAATGCTGGCCCAGCCAGTGACACCCATGTTTCATGAGTGAATAAAACAACCTGGTACTCATCTTGCAAGAATCCTCAGATTCTGGAAACATTCTGGAGGATCAGCAGACTGTCAATGTAACATCCTTATTCAAAAAGCAAGGGAGCTAAAATTAGGTAACTATGTATCACTTACCTTAACATCTGTCATTGGGAAGATGTTAAATTCTGTTATAATATTTGTATTGGCAGAGTACGTAGGAATAAAGAATAATATCAAACAGAGTCAGAATGAGAACCTCTGGGAGGAAATACTACCTGAGAGTTGCCAGCCAATTATAATTGGCAGCTTTGGAGTCCCATTAGTGCCCTGTCTGGACAGAGAAGGGTGATGGAGTTTATACCTCAAATGCTCAGTCTGGGGATTTTGCTCCAGTTGGACATGACAGGAACAGAGTGAGGATGTATGGGGACAGCAGGAGGAGATTTCTGGTCAGAGAGGAAGTGCGGAACATGGGGATAACAGACAAGGAAGAAATGCAGGGAAAAAAAGTACGATCAGTAAGTGATGAGGCAGCAGAGAAAGTAGGGAGGAGTGGGAAGGAAGGTCGAAGATGCAGAAAGAAGAGGTAGGGAAAGATGAACCAGAGAAATTTGGTATAGTTAAATGATGTTGTCTGAATTAAGGTCCGAGTGGTGGTTGTCCCTTCAGTTATGGTGGGACTTAATTCATGATTTGGGAAAGGGGCATGTTGCAAATGTTACCTCAGTGGAGGTGATGGGAAAAGTGAAAGAAGCACGAGTTAGTCAGTCAGGCTGCTTGTAGTTGCAACTTTTCCTCTCCTGTCTGATTCCAATTGTTGGTTCTATATACTTTCTCTAAACGGCTTGTCAATCGATGATACTTCACATAATACTGTGCTCATTGTATCATTTATAGGTGCAGTTCCTTGGCATTTGCAACAATACAGAATATTTTACGTAAAATACCTTCTTGGTATAATACATCCTGAAATAGAACTTCACTTAAGTCAGCTAGCAATTGAATTTATTTTGTATGTTTTACCTTATGCCATTCACCATCATTTATTTTCTTTTGAACAACTGTGCTTGCATTTCCACTTCCAAGATCATAGCTGAAATGAGCCATTCCATCTTTTATCTGAATGGTTGCAAAGTCTGCATGATTAATTCTTGCCATATAAAATACAAGACCAGATACTGCTTCTGTTTGGATTTCAAACTCAATTATAAGCCTGTAAGCAAGTCAAAGCCTTCAATCAACATTCAGAAGATTGTCATGAATATTGTACTAAATACCATGCAAGAACTTATTTTCATAATCTGTTTCATCCCATATGTACAATGCAATCCTTAATAACTTTTCACTTAAAATGTAAGCATAAGATCTCCTTAAACTATTTGTCTCTGTGAGAAGTTGAAATCAGAATTGAACTATAATAACAAATAAATACAAGTTGTCATTACAAAACAAACGAGCATGGGTTGCATGTAATATTCATTTTCAAAAAGGAAACGTTTTATCTATCACATTAATGCAGGAAAAGTCCTGTTCACCTTGAAACCAATCTTCTGAGAATCATAACCAACAATCAAAGTCAAAAGAATCATTATGATGTATTCCTTAATTACATTCAATTCTCAGCTTCTTCCCCTGTTATTTTTGGCAGTAAAGGTAACTCAATAATTCTTATGCCAGTTCAAATATATGACAAAATATGCAATGATAATATGTTCAGCCCTGGCTATGAAATTGGTGAGTGTCATGCAATCATTATCTTGTGTTAGAAGATCAACAATTACCTTGTTTTCACTTTGGTATCGTCAAATTCCATGGCAACATGACTATTTTTGGATAAGCCAAATCGCTTAGCTCCCAGCAGTGCAATTGGGTGAATGTCTGCAGCACACATATTCTATATTTTCAAAAAAACGAATACATAAGTTCAGAATTCAAATTACAGAAATAGATTGCGACCGAAATATCAACAGGCTATTGGCATAAAGTGGAAAGCAGTTGAGGATAAGAACTTGATCATGCAGCTTTTGGAAATAATTCATTGGGAACAAAGACAGAGTCAGTCTTCAAAGGTTTGTGAATCATGTACAGTCTTCCTAGAGGTTTCTTGAAGTTGCAGACGCTCCAGGCCTCCACCTTTAAAAGGTTAGCAGCCTCACTGGGAGAGGTGAATGCTCCTTAGACAGAAGAGAATGAGTGCACGTCAACAAGGAGGCCTCCTGTATGTGTGCAACAATTTCATGCATAAAGAGGGCTGGAATCAAGAGGGTCCTTAAAGCAGAGGCTTCTTCACCCTTGTGGCTGGGCTATAGAACCTACAGCTTCAATGTCCAGCCAGCCTCCAGTCTCCACAGAGCTACAGGGTCCAACTTACAACAGGGGGCTGTTCTCAGGCTGAGAAGATCCTGACAGAGTCCTCCACATTCCCCATTGTCCTACTAATTGTTAACAGTGGAGGGGCAGAGTGGAGCGGGCTGGAGGCCTGTAGCAGAGTGGAGCAGGGACAATTGTTGTACTGGGGCCGGCTCAGGCAGTCTACGGCTTGTGAGGCCCATCAGACCACATGTGCGGAAGGCACCTGTGCTGATCTACTGCAATGTAATGATTGTCTGAAATCTGTTTATCTGACTGTAATGTTTATCCTTTTAACTTCATTTCTTATTTTCTAACTTACACTATGAGTCACTGTGAGGTAATGTAACTTTTATTTCTTTATTTCTCTATTTTGTATCTAAGATTGGCACCAAGGTACCTAGGATGGCATGTGAGGTGCGACATTGTATACTTTTCACTGTACTCCTGTACTTCTGTGCTTGAGTACACGTGACAATAAATCTAATTTTAATTCTATTGTCTACCCTCGTTGGTAAGTGGAAATTGATTTCTTGCCCAGATTGCCCAGGTATGAGACTACACCCTGAGCTGCAGGATTTCTCTGTACTCCTATTAAACCCGCCTCCACAGAACTGGGAGGATTCTCCCCACAGCTTCAGGGACAGAAATATCGGTAGCTGGAGGACATAGATTTAAGATAATTCACAAAAAAAAGTCAAAGGATAGGTGAGTCTTTTATATATTGAGTTATTATGATCTAAAATGTGCAGCTTTAAAAATAGTTGAAGCAGCTTCATTAGGAATCTTCAGAAGAGAAAGGGAGCAGGACAACTTGGATAACACTTTCAAAGCACTAGCACAGGTCTGAAGGATCAAATGGCTTCCCACACAATGCATTATCTTCTGACCAAATGTGTAGAAGTTTCATTTTACTCCAATTTGCCTGATGTAGTGCCAGAAACTAAAAACCCACTTCCTTTCATTCTGAATGTCAAACTCTACACTCAAAATGACCTTTGCAGTTTTTTGCTACAGGTCCAAGTTAACCATTTTTATTTCAAGGAAAAAGCACACATAAAATGACTGAAGAGAATTTGCTTTTGAATGAGGATTGTTAGAAAATAGAGGACTAGAAGATTTTCTGAGCATTTCATTGGGATCACCACATCTGGTCAAATATTGAATGACAAGAGGTGACAGAATACAGCCATTATCAGGACTAAGCTTGTTGTTTGGCAGGTCATTTGGGAGCTTTCAATTCATCAGTGCCACTTCTGACATTTGTATGCAGGTTGTAAATGATTTTCAAATCTTTTGGTGGTCAGAATTCATCTGGATTTGCAACTTTTGATATATATTAAGAGATATCCTACTATTTATACATATGTCAATCAATTCTCCTTGATTCAGAAGTGGGAACGAATTTCATATAATAATGATAATTTGGGAGAAAAATACTTACAGGAGCAGGAGTAGGAATTATTTTTATTTCTGAAATAGGTTTGACTGTGATCTTAGCTGTATCAATCTCTTCAACATCTTCAAGAAGTGGTTTTGGATGTTTTAATGTTGGGCACCTTCCAATTTCTGCATGCTCAAAATACACTGGTTGAGCAAAGTCTAATGGTCTGAAAAGAAAGGAGATATGTGGGAGAATATTTGTTGAGCTAATTTCAATGCCACAATATGGAGAAATTAGCAACTTTTCACAAAGAACATAATACTGCAGATGCTGGAAATCTGAAACTGAAATGGAAAATGTTGCAAACACGAATCAGGTCCGGCAGCATCTGTGCATTCATCAAAGCAGTTCATCAACCTGAAATGTTGGGCAAATCTTATTCAGGCATTGAGGGTCTAACCTGCTGGCTGGAAAAACACTGCAACAAAACCCAAAACTGCTGGAGAAACTCAGCAAGTCTGGTAGCATCTGTGAGAAGAAAGTTTATTTTAATGTTTCGAGTCTGGTGATTCTTAAACAGAGCTGGTAAGGACATGGGTGCATCATCCCCTGAAATCAAGACCCTGAGCAGAGGTCTCACCTACGTCTGCGTCCATTGCCATGGCAATCGCCATCGCCACAAGTGACAACACGCATCAGTCAAACTCCTGAGTGTCGTATTGCTGAAATCTCAGGACATTACAATATGACAGAACTAACTGGTGAGTTTTACTATGCTTGTAGTACTATAATACTGAAGCATCCATACAACGAGTGCAGAAATGAAGTCGAAAAGAAGCAGAAGTTTCCATTAGTCTATCCAGTGAACATTCACATCTCAGTCCCCATACCTAGTAGGAACAAATTACTGCAGATGCTGGAATCGGAACTGAAAACAAAAATGTCGGAGATCACACCAGTCAGGCAGTATCCATGGAGAGAAAGCAAGATAACATTTCAAGACTAGATTACACTTCATCAGCGCTGATGTGAAGTGTACAGGCAACTTTTATGCAGTGGCAGGGGTGGAGTGCTGGGGGAGGTGTCAGTGTTGATTGGGGTGGACAAGGTCAGAAGTCATACGACACCAGGCTAGAGTGCAACAGGCTTATTTGAAAGCGCACGCTTGACAGTGCAGTATCACCAGCAGTAGCACTATCAACACCCTTTCTACGCCACCCATCATCCAGAAGACAGTGAGCAATCAATGGATTTCGGGACTGGGACCTGTGTGTGAGCATGTGTCAGGCGAAGGGCAGAGGGACAGGCAGTGGCAGTCTGGGCTCAACTACTGAGCTATTGCTTTCTGTCTCACCAGTGCCACAACCCTCACCAGCGCCACAACCCTCACATCTTGTGTTCATTAGGGCAGTTTGCAAGAGCACCAATTTAAGGGGGAAACCAACGTCTATCCTTTAGGACAGACAAGGTTCCAGTGGTCATAAAGCACTTACCGAGACTGAGAGACTGCGGCACCTTAAGGAGCTGACTAACACAACATCCTTCACTTTTCAGGGACAATTAGAGATCAGCACACAATGCTGGCCTCGCCAGTGACAATCCCATTCAAACATTTTCAAAAATCTTTCTTCTGGCATTCTCCAAGTCAAACAAAACAAATGATCATGTCGTGCTCTTTGTAATTTGAACATGCTTTATCCAGTAATCACTTTCTGAGCCTGACTGGCTTCTGCTGCCTCACTCTGTGTGGAGATTCTCACTGACTGTGGCAGGACACGATGTGGCGGCATGGTGGCTCAGTGGTTAGCACTGCTGTCTCACAGCGCCAGGGACCTGGGTTCGATTCCACCCTCAGGCAACGGTCTGCATGGAGTTCACACATTCTCCCCATATCTGCATGGCTTTCTTCCAGTTTCCTCCCACAGTCCAAAGATGGACAGGTTAAGTGGATTCGACGTGCTAAATTGCCCCATAGTGTCCAGGGAAGTACAGGCTAGGTGGTTAGCCATGGGAAATGCAGGGTTATAGGGAAAGGGTAGGGGAACGGGTCTGGATGGGATCCTCTTTGCAAGGGCAGTATGAACAGGTTGGGTCGAATGGCCTGTTTCGACACTAGGGATTCTGTGTTTGAGTCAGTCAGTGAGAGATGCGGCCAGCAATGGATTATGGGAAGTCACGGAGGCCAACAGTGCTCAGCAGTTGACTGGGGAACTGCAGCCAACAGAATAGCCCGGGGTTGTGGTTGGGGGTAGGGAGGGTGTGATGACAGAAGGTTTCAGTGGCGTTGTGGGGCAGTGACACCAGTGCCACTGGAGACAAAATCTCTACTTTCCTACTGACATCCACTGGACAATCAGTGGCCAGCAGATTCTGTGCTCATGGATCCCGCTGTAAGGAGTTCCCGGGTCACAGAGCAACCTGAGAAACAGGTAAATAATGTGAGGGGCTGGATTCAGGAGACAGCTTGTTTGATTCAGGCAGTGGTAGGATAAGGCTGTTAAAATGGTCATTAAATGGCCATTTAAGATCTTCCAATAGCAGTGGAACAGGAAGGTTGGCCATGGGTCTTCCAGCCAAGAGTGACTTCAGAAGAAGGTGGCAAGATGGTAGGGTTCAGGAATGCCAATATCTTGCTGACATAAATAGCTACCCTACCACCAAGATCGCCATCAGAGAAAGCAATCAACGTAATCAAAGACCACTCCAACCCCAGTTATACTCTCTTCTACTATTTCCATCAGGCAAAAGATGTAAAGATTTGTATACAGGTACGAACAGATTCAGCTTCTTCCTCGCTGTTACCAGACTTTTGAATGGAGCTGCTTAATATTAATTTTGATCTTTCCGTGCACCTTCTTGTAAGCTGTAACACTGTATCCTGCATTCTGTTCTGCTACTCTGATTCACTTGTATAGTACAGCCTGCCTGGAAAGCACATAAGACAACACTTTTCACTGTACCTTGAAACACGTGACAGTAAAAAATCAAAAAGATTCTACCCGCTTCTGTCCAAATACACTGCTAGATCTGCTGGGTACTTGCAAGTAAGTAAAAAGGTTATTGAATCACACAAACATACCACAAATTTTTCATTATGTTTAATAGTTGATGTTTGACAGAGTTTTGTGATATAATCTAATGTGATCAATTGTGACATAACCTAATATATGACTGTAATCAGAATCCCCAACTCTACTTTCCTGACACTGACGCAACTTGTGCCGAATCACACCGTTATGTCTGAGCTCCCGGTGGCGAAGTCAGTGGTACAACCCTGAGTCCACACAGCTCACTTCCCCCCAGGTGTAGGGTGCTTCAGACGGTGCACACATCACATTAACAGCACTATATTGTAAAAGGAAAGCTTTCCATTTGGTCAATGTCGAGGTCATCTATGATTATCACTCCCACATCTTAGAAGTCTCTGCCCCGTACTGTGGAAATTTTCATGATACCTATATCCTTGATTGTTCTCGGGTCTCTGCTTCACTTCAGGGGCCATATTCCTTACAAGAATGGTGCAGGGAGATGAGGGCTAACCTCTCCAACTATGCCTGATGACTCTATCATACAACTCCCTGACTGAGGTCAAACACGGGTACAATGCAGTCCATTCTTCCACCAGGCCCATCGTAGTAGCCATCCTTAAGATGAGGTTTTAATGCTTGGATGAGTCTGTTGGGTCTCAGAGTACACTCTAGACAGAGTAGCTGCATAATCCTCACATGCAGTGCTGTGTATAACTGCAGCAAACAAAGACAGGAAGTGAAAAGCATGCTAAAGAACAGGGAGAATGACAGAAGACTTCTGAAGTGGAAGATGAGGACTTTTAGTGGGAAGAACATCACCTTCAGCACCAAGAGTGATGCAGCATCAGGTACAATAAGTCCAAAAGAACTTAACAGGCACCCGCTTCCAAATGATCGGAGGTTAGCGAACTTATCGTTCATTGACTGAAAGTTTGTTGTTGCTCCAAAGACAAACAGCACTTGTTCAGTCCCAAATGTAAAGCTACCTTTTTTGTCTGTTCCTTCTTCACTTTTACAGTTGTTTAATAAAATTTAACGTTAATAACTATTTGAAGGCCTCACAACATCTGATGATCTGACACAGAACAATGGCAACATGTCAAGGTTTGAAAAAGAGCAGCATTGTAATTGATTGTAGGGTGCTAAGGAAGTATAGCCTCCAGAGTTTCATTCTTGTAGCTGCAGCTAAATGACAGCACATCAGACAGACGATAGCTTAAATATATTTATATTTTATTTTAATTACAGTGAAGTGTCACTTATGGGCCTTCAGAAAGATTTCATTTTCCTTGCCCTCCCACTTTGGATAGAATTCAGTCTCTGGTCCACAGCTGGGTGGAGCCTGTTGGCCGTGATTGTTTGGGCAGAATACCCTCAGACCCGCATTTCTGAAGAAGGGTCCAGACCCAAAACATCAGCTTTCCTGCTCCTCTGATGCTGCTTGGCCTGTTGTGTTCATCCAGCTCTACACCTTGTTATCTCATACCCACAGGACTCTTGTTGCGAGAGAGCCTCATCGTTCTAAGAGTATCCTGTCAAGATGCAGGCTCACACTCCTCAGCTTAAGCTTCCACAGGGTTGTGGGTCACAGTCAGGGTGGAAGTGAGGGGGAAGGTCACGTCTGGATTGTTCTGACAGGAGGCTCTGGTGACCTAAGTGTAGTTTCTGCCTCTGCATAGGTGCCTGTTGGCACCACCACTCTGTCACCTTGAGAATAAGGAGTACCTGAACTGAGGTCATAGTCCCTTGTTCCTTGTCCCCCTCTCACCTTGCTGCTCACACTGAGCACTAATGTCTACAGACAAAGAGTGCAGGTCTACATGTATTTCTTTCTGCTATTAAAATATGGACCTCGTTCTCCAGAGCAACCACCAACCTATCCATCGAAACAGCTCGAAGCATCCATGCCAGAGCCTACATGGTGCAGAAAGAATTGGTCGCTCGCTCTAACTTTCAACCCAGTTTAATGAGTGCCTTTCACAAACCTGCCTGCTGCTCCTCCATCTGTCTGTTCATATGTATGAAGTTATTAATGGCTGACATCGTGGGATCCTGCCCTGCCTTGAACTGAGCAGGTACCTGATCACCAGCAGTCCTCTAAGTGCTGCTGACCTGTTCCGCAGAACGTGTTCCTGAGTCTAAACTAGCAAAGATATAGAATCATCACAGATACAATTAGCCCATCAGATCTGCACCTTTGAAGAGCATCCCATCCACCCCAACACCACTCTATCCCGTAACCCCGTATTAAGCAGGGCTAATTCACAAAGCCTGTACATCCGTGGACACTACAGACAATTTAGCATAGCCAATCTATCTAACCTGCACATCTTTAGACTGTGGGAAAAAAAGAGGAGCATCTAGCAGAAACCCACACAGGCATAGCGAAAATGTGCATTCCTGCAGCCTTCGTGTAGCATCGTTGTGGCACTGCAGGAGGCCCAGGATGGACATGTTGTCAGAGGAATGGGAGAGGGAGTTGAAATAGTTCACGACTGGGAGGTGCAGTGGTTTAGTGCGAACCGAGTGTAGATGTTCTGCAAAGCAGGCCCCAAGCCTCCGCTTGGTTTCGCTGAGGTACAGGAGGCCAGAACGGGTACAGCGGATGCAGTATACCATATTGGCAAATGTGCAAGTGAACATCTGCTTGATGTGGAAAGTCTTCTTGGGGCCTGGAATGGAGGTGAGGCGTGGGGGCAGGTGTAGCACTTCCTGCGGTCGCAGGGAAAAGTGCCGAAGGTGGTGGGGCTGGAGGGGAGTGTGGAGCAGACAAGGGAATCACAGACAGTGGTCCCTCTGGAAAGCAGATAAGGGTGGGGAGGGAAAAATGTCTTTGGTGGTGGGGTTGGATTGCAGATGGTAGAAGTGTTAGAGGACGATGCATTGGATCCGGCGGTTGGTGAGGTGGTACGTGAGGACGAGGGGATTCTGTTTTGGTTATTGTTGCGGGTTGAGGGGAGGGGGTGTGAGGAATGAGTTGCAGGAAATGCGGGAGACACGGTCAAGGGCGTTTTTGACCACTGAGGGGGGGAAATTGCGGTCCTTGAAAAATGAGGACATCTGAGATGTATGGGAGCAGAATGCCTCATCCTGGGAGCAGATGCAGCAGAGGAGAAGGAATTGGGAATAGGGGATGGCATTTTTGCAGGAAGGTGGGTGGGAGGAGGTGTATTCTAAGTAGCTGTGGGAGTCGGTGGGCTTGAAATGGATATTGGATTGTAGGTGGTTGCTGGAGATGGAATCAGAGGGGTCCAAGAAGGAGAGAGAGGTATGAGAGATGGTCCAGGTGAACTTAAGTTTGAAGTGGAAGGTATTGGCGAAGTGGATGAGCTGTTCGAGCTCCTCATGGGAGCACAAGGCAGTGCCGATACAGTCATCAAAGTAACAGAGGAAGGGGTGGGGTTTAGGTCCAGTGTAGGTATGCTCGGTTTGCACTAAACAACTGCATCTCCCATTCCTCAGACGACATGTCCATCCTGGGCGTCCTGCAGTGTCACATTGATGCTACCCAAAGGTTGCATGAACAGCAGCTCATATTCCGCTTGGGATCCGTGCAGCCCAATGGTATCAATGTGGATTTCACAAGCTTCAAAATCTCCCCTCCCCTTAGCGCATCCCAAAACTAGCCCAGATTGTCCCCGCCTCCCTAACAGGTCCTTTCTCCCATGTAGCACCTCCTCCCACCTCAAGCCCCACCCCCATCTCCTACATACTAACTCATCCCACCCCCTTGACCTGTCCATTCTCTCTGGGCTGACCTATCCCCTCCCTAACTCCTCACCTACACTCATCTTTACTGGCTCCCTCCCCGCCTCTTTGACCTGCCTGTCTCCTCTCCACTTATCTTCTCCTCTCCACTTATCTTCTCCTCTATCCATCTTCTATCTGGCTAACCCCCTCTCCCTATTTATTTCAGAAGCCCCTTCCCCTCCCCCATTTCTGAAGAAGAGTCTAGGCCCGAAATGTCAGCCTTCCTGCTCCTCTGATGCTGCTTGGCCTGCTGTGTTCATCATCTCTGCACCTTGTTATCTCAGATTCTCCAGCCACTGCAGTTCCTATTATCTCTAGCTTATTATAAGCATGCCATTCAGCATAACATTGTGCGTGGTGACAGCAGACTACAAATATGACTAGATTGATGGAAATATATTGAACAGGCAAAATAATTTAACATGAAAGCAAACATTTTATAAAGATGTTAATTATATTAGTATGCACAAGGAATTTTAAAATAATTTCACAGTAAAATGCACCATCAATTAGTTTAGGAATATTGTTGTCAGGCTAATTTATCAATCAAGCATTTTAAAAGATCACAAGCTAGGAAGTAAAGGGCCGATTGCTTGAGGCTTTCTCTCCATTTTTAATGAACACAAATGTATAGATAATTTCCCTGATTTCTTAAATTGGTCTTCAACTGTGTTCTTTTCTAACATGCACTCTCTAGAATTAAGAAATAAATCCATCAATGTTTTCATTTTTAAAATATGTCCTCTTCTTAAGAGTAATGATATCTTACTTACATTGAATTAACAACTAAGTTCCATATACAGCCTTCAAAATGTGTGATACTTCTTAATTGACTGACTTGGAATGAGGCTGGGACGCCTCCAACAAACAGCCGTTTGATGTCAAGAGGCAGATCATTAGGAAGACTTTTCCTTTGCGCTCTTTCTTCATTCACTTGCACAGTGAGATACCTAACAGCAAAAAGAATCTCTTGTTATTTGCATAACAGGGCTTTTAAATAAAAGACAGCAGAAATAATTAATTAATGTCCACGCTAAAACATTTTTTTCCTAACAATAAAATTGTATAGGGAGGATTATGTTAACTTGAGGCAAATAGGTGAACAGTAGCAGTGGAGTTGGGATGGGGAACTGGATTTGTCAGCAACCAGAGTAAATCATCTATCATAGAAAGCTGCCAATGTTAGTGTTGATTGCTGCAGCAAGATCGACTGCAGGCAAATAACAATCAGGGTAGCAATGGGGATACACAGCACTCAACTAAGGCAGCATTACACATGCATAGTAGTCTGCTAGGACTGTATTGCCATACACTGTAATCAGCTGAACAGAATGGGGGTACACTGCAGTTGGCTGAGACAGCTTTGCAGATACATGGTTATTGGCTTGGTAGTGACCTCAGATTGTCCAGCATCAAATGGTGAAAGCTTAGCAGCGAGGAGGGCAAAATCAGGTAGAGTTTTGGTTCCCAATAAGGATTCAATTATCATGCTGTAAAACAAACATCATGAATGTGAGCAGGATCTAAGTAGCCAAGTATCACGCTTTTATTTCATACACAGAAACTTGGATTACACTGAGTAACTTGCTTCGTGGGACACTAGTTCTATTTTAGTAAATTTCGATGGCAGGTTTGTTTGAGGAAAGTATAACTCTTGCGAAACTTGTAAAGTGAAGACATCAAAACATCCACTAGAATAAGAAAATTCAACCCAAGGTAATGTCAGATTGTTCAGGAATGGTCATACCCTTTTGATCTATGCAGTCTAACACTATGTTCCTTTCCATCAGTGAACACTCCAGACTCTGGTCTAATTGTCACACGCCGGGGTTCTCGGGTTCCAGTCGCAACGTGTACTTCCAAGCGCCCTCTGCTTAGGAAAACTGCATAGTAGACCTGTTTGTGTAAGGCACGAAGTTACAGCACAGGCTGCATGAATATCATTGCCAATAATTGCTTGATTACAACTGAGTATTTCAAAATAAATGATACAAGAATCTATTTATCTACTTCCATTTATGTACTAAGTTTCTTGGTTAAAGGGACTCCACTGGATGATGGATGTATTTGAAAATTTTAAACAGACAATACCAAACAGCAGCTAAGAAAAAGAAAATATTTTAAAACTGTGCATTTTAATGAGCATCACATAATTTAAAATATTTGGTATTTCACGTGTTTATAATTTCCATTGGCTCAATATGCAATTACGATATGCACAAAAATAAGTACTTAAAATATATTAAAACATGTTTAAAAATAATAACACAAACCTGTCCAGTTTGGCGGCGCTTCCTCCTGAGTTGCGTTGGAGCCTTTCCACTTCCATACAGTATCATTCCAGTCTCATTTTTAGTACTGAAGGAAAAAGATATTTCTGTGCCGACATTCAACGAATGTGGCTGAAGCTCAACAAATCCTGGTTTATGGAAGCTAACAGTGTGGACATTCTGTGAAAAACAGCATGTTAGTGAACATCATGCAAAATATTGAGACAACTTCAGAAACAAGAGAATGTACTGTAGTGTTAGAATCCAATACGTTGAAAACAAAGAAAATTGATATAAAATACACAATATTGCAATGACTCAGATAACGAACCTCTAAACTACAGCCTTTTGTTAATCCTAGATAATCTGTGCCACTCAACAGATTATATGGCATCCGTGAAATTTCTATATCTCTGAGACAGCCACTATATTTCTTTAAACTGACTTCAGGCCTGCAACAGATAAAGACATTTGTGTCATTGTTAGTAGGTTAACTAAAATTATTGACACTTTATTTTTACGAATGTTAAAATAATAGAATCAATACACTGGTGGTAAAAGAGATATTAATTATGGAAATAAAATTATTAAAAATTACTTCTCCTCATTTCTTTAACCTACTGTGAAAACATTTAGAAGGGGCACATAGTTCTCATTGGAGATGGGATAAATGAAACAAGGATTAACTGCCCTGCTAATATGTCAGAATTCCATTGCTATAGGCTTATAATTCATGGGGAAAAAGTGCATTGTTACTTGAGCCTTGATGAAAAGTTGAATGTATTTCAGAAATCCTGCATTTTAATGGGAGGTTGCATTTGTGTGTTTATTGTTATAGTGTGGAAAGTTCAAGCATTCAATGGACTGTCCAGTAAATGCTGTCAGAGGTTCTTTGCTGAATTTATACAATATGAATCTTTCCATTTACAGTTAATGCGTGGTGGTGTGACAGTTTCATGGCATCTGGTCTGCCTGTGCCAAATTTTCTCAATCATCCACTTTTGTTGTGCTACGTATTGCACTCAGTTATGTCTGCATACCTTTAACAGACTTGTTCATAGTATCCTTACTCTATTGTAGCAATATGACCTGAGGCAAAAAAGGCATCATATTCCATTTTACCCTGGGATCACTCGAAGCATGACACATTACTGGAAACATGCTGATCAATGCTGCTGTGTCATAATCTAATGTTTGTATGTAATAACTTGCTGCAATAAACTTCTGTTGAATTCTTCATTCCTTTAATGCTCGCAGTTTCTTATATTGTGGGAGATAACATACATACTGCCACATCTGATAAAACACACTGTTGGTGATTAAAAACATATTACTCTTCATCTTACTGGTCATGCAACCAGACTGTTGAGTGGATTTGTCAGGGAATGCACGGTGAATGAGGCAGAAATGCTTGTCCCTGGTGAGATCTTCCAGCTTCCATACCTCTGATACCATATTTAAAGTCCAGTTGCACACCAATTAAGGCACTGCAAGCCAGGAAATACCGCTCAAGCTACCCTGAAAATGTCTCAGAGGAAAAGTAAGCTTGATCCCTGCTTCTAAGGCAGGTGCTCATAGACAGTTCATGGAGAGCAGGGCAGTCCTTTTGCTGCTGTCAAGGAAAGCACAGCAATAGACTCTGACAACCTGGACTCAAACTGCAGCAGCAAGCCATGGTGAAATGGGACAGTGTTGCAAGAAATGTCAATGCTCTCCTGAGCTACTCAAGGTGAAATGCCAAGATGGTCTCTCTGTTGCCTCACACTCAAGGAAGGGCAAGAATTCAATCTAACTCTGCCATTGCTCATTCATCTTCAAGGCTAATGCTCTGTAACTCTCATTGTTGCATGTATCATGTCCACTCACAGGCTCTCACCCACCTCATCCGACCGAACTTCTAATCCTCTTGCCCCCTGTACTTCTCACTGGAGATACCTCGCTGCCTCTTCTGCTAATACATGGCCGTGAATGTTTCTTGCATGCACTTCTGTCACCATTCCCTCTGTCTCATTTCAGGAAAAAAAACTGGCCCGGTCTGAGGAGCACCCTGACTGACCTCGAGATTGTAAACTCCAGATTGCCTGCACTTGAAATGTAGGACTAGCTGTGATCAAGAGGCCCTTGTGTAATTGGATGGGGTCTTCGATAGACTGCAGGGGGTGTCCTCGACTGGTCCCCTTTCACTCCACTAAGGGTTCTTCCTCTTTGACTTTCACATGGCACTATTTGCTTAAAGCACATGCAGTGTTTGCCGCAGGTACATGCTGCAGCTCTGACGTGGAGGGAGCCTGGTGCCAGACAGCAACACATCCACAGTTTTCTGAATAAAGCATTTCTTCTTCAGTGCTCCCCACTGTCTCAAGCTGCCTGCCCCTCTATCTGATTAAAAGCAATGGAAGCCACTGAGGCTGGTGGTCTTTAACTGAGAGCTTAAGTCCTTGTGTGCTAATAAAAACGTGACTCATTAAAGTAAATGAGTGCTAAGAAAGCAAGCTAAGAGGCATAAAATGTATCAGTGTTAAAATCTCCTATGAAGATGTATACCGGCCCTATTGGAAAGATGGCCTGGCAGAAGAGTCCATGTAGTTGGCTTCCATTTAGCCCAAAGTAAGTTGCTGAAGGCCAGACGTGATGGTTGAGTTGTTTCAGTAGCAAGCGTGATGGTGAAGAAGCGCTCTACAACTGATGATTATGTCTTCACCCACTCAGGCTTGAAACTTTAAAGCTGTCCTTGTACTTCTCTGGCTCTCTGTCCTACTTTAAAGTTCTCCTTAAATCTGGCCTCTTTAACCAACCTGATGATTGTCTGCCCAAGTATGAAAGATAGTGGTACCTACTGGGGACAAGAACGAGGTGAGGCCACTTAAAATGAAATGTACAAATCTGCAAGGGATGTAGCAGCAGAAGTGGGACCTGGAGGCATACATGTTTCAATCATTACAATTGGCGGGGCGTGTTGATGAAGTGATTAACAAAGCATACAAGATCCTGGCATTAAAAATAAAGTCATTGAGTAGATACGATAAGGAAGTTAGAGTGAAGTTTTATAAAACACTGGTTCAATTTCAGTGCAAGCATTATGTTTAAGATTTGGAACCACACTTCAGGAGGGATGTGAAGGCTTTAGGAAGAGTTCCAGGGGATTGGCATGTCAATTACATGGATAGATAGGAGAGAGGGGAGTTGTTCTTCCAGATGCCTGAAAGGTCATACAATCAAGCTGTCCAAAATCATGTGGTGTCTAGACATAGTGTCTTAGAATCCATACAGTGCAGAACGCAGGTCAGTCAGTCCAACAAGTCCACACTAACCCTCCAAACAGCATGCCATCCAGGCCAACCTCTTCTTTGTAACACTGCCTTTTCCATGGCTAATGCACTCATCTGCACATCCCTGCATGCTATGGGCACTTTGGCATGGCCAATCTACCTAACCTGCGCATCTTTGGACAATGGGAGGAAACTACAGCAACCAGAGGAAACCCACCCTGACACAGGGAGACTATGCAAACTCCACACAGATAGTTACCCGGGGCTGGGATCGAACCTGGGTCCTTGGCGCTGTGAGGTAGCAATGCCAGCCACTGAGCCACCATGTCACCCCATTCACACATGGTGGATGGAATCTTGTGCTGCACCCGGAGATGGTTGCAAGGCAGCAGGGAATTTGGCTGCACAAGATGCCAATATCACAATTCTGACAGCAAGATGGAGATTTGCAATTAAGTTCCTGGAACTTTAAAGCTAGGCTCCGCATCCTTTTGGCAAGTTGCAGAAGCCCCTTTTACATGTATTTGCCTATCATGCATGCACATTCAAATGCCAGCAAAACCAAATTACATTCTCCTTATCAAGGTAATCAAGTTCTCCACAAGGGAGCAATGTCTACCTTCTCACTCCAGGCTGGAGAAAGAAGTCTGCAGCAGGCAAGCTCCTGTACGTGCTGAACTTGCACTGAGCAACTGCTCCTTGTCTGCTTTGGGGAATTTTTAGTTATGCCGTATTATGATCAACATTGGGTGGCAGTACACATGAGGCTGCACAGGGCACAGAGGAAGATCGAGGGAGGTCAGAATTAAATGGGTGTGGGTGAATGATACTGGCCAAGAGGGGAGTGTGTGTCTGGCAAAGAGAGACAGGTTAATCAGGAAACAGCAGACATCTGATCGAGGAACTGACGCAGACTGACCAGGGACTGGTGACAGGCTGACTACAACAGGTTTCTGTTCTGAGAGCCCTGACTTGGAGTGAGTGAATACCTATCTGGGCACCTTTTAAATATATCATCAATAACTTCAACCCTCTGTGGTATAGGTGGGGGCACTGATCTCTATCTTTCCCCCCTGCAAGATCATCCCCTATATTTAAGTGCAAATCATTGACATAGACTACAAATAGAAATGGCCCAGCATGGAGCCTAGTAGTCACCATTGGAAACTGACTTCCACTCATAGAAACATCCCTCTGTCATCACCCTTTGTTTCCCGCCTCTCAGTCAATTAAGGAGCCAATGTGCCACTTTGTCTCGGATCCCATGTGGAATCTTAGCCAATCTCCTTGTACTCATTAGTTTTATCAAAAGCCTGGCTAGAAATCACCTGGTTAGCACTGCTGCCTAATAGCACCAGGGACCTGGGTTTGATCCCACCCTTGGGTGATTGTCTGTGTGGAGTTTGCACATTCTCCCCATGTGTGCATGGGTTTCCTCCGGATGCTCCGGTTTCCTCCCAAAGTCCAAAGATGTTCAGGCTAGGTGGATTGGCCATGCTAAAGTGCCCATAGTGTTCAGCGATGTGTAGTTTAGGGGGATGGGTCTGGGTGGGATGCTCTGACGGTTGGTATGGACTTGTTAGGCCGAAGGGCCTGTTTCCACACTGTAGGGATTCTATGTAAAAAAAACATTCTGTGCATTATTCTGATCAACACTCCTGGTTACCTCCTCAAAATATTTGATCACAATTGACACGCATGACCCTCCAATAAAAAATGTCAAGTGTGGTTTACAAAAACAAATTGGTTCGTCATCTGAATATTTTCCACTGTCATTGGAAAAGGATGTGGAGTGGGGTCAGCCGCATTTGTTTTGCGGAGAGCCTCCACAAATTCTAGGTCTCATATTGTAACTGTAAAATTTTAAGTGCTCATTTGTCTTGGCTTGTAATTTTCTTGACAATCTTCTTGTGAAGCATTTTAATTTGGATGTTTTACCCTGTTAAAAGTGCTATACAAATGCAAGTAGTTGTTGCTCTTCCAGCTGCAAAAGCAAGGCTTTATAATCTGGGCTGTACTCTCTCAATCTAATCTCTTCGGATGCATAAAGGCACAAAAATCTTCACCTGTGGGCTAAAGACTTCCAATGTATCTACTTTGAGGTGTAAAATGGTGTCCAGTGGAATTACATTCTGTACAGATCATTGATAATTAACCACTTTTCAAAACAAAACCCATAATGGGAGATGATGTGTAATTTCAAAAAGATGAGATGTTTACATCAATGATTGTACCAATGATCATACAATCCATTTAAAGATCCGAAGCAATTTCTAAGGCGTCAGTCATATGTTCACTCCTATTTAGTGATACCTAATGCAGAGAAGAATCATATCTCACAATATAACTACACACCATATATCCAATGGCTACCAATCTTTTCCCAAAATCTGAAAAACAGATTACGAATTAAAAGTGGGTCTTAACTCAGGTGTCAGTAAGCATCCTCAGCACCTGACGTATCACACCTTACAAGAATGCATCAGTAGAATTTAACAATACTCAAAGGCCAGAACAAAGCTTCTTCCCAATTAACAATGCGTCATTTAAATACAATGTCATCATTGTTTGCATAAGCATACTGCATATTGGGACATTTGCTGTGCATTGTTTGCCAGAGTGCAACAGCAGAAAGCAGTTTGACTGGCTAGCAGAAGCAAAGCTTGTACTCATGGCACAAAGCATGTCAAATGCTGGCTTCACATGATGTAAATATCAGAAAATTGCAGTGGAATTAAGCACCTTAATTGCTAATATTATCATTACATACTGCAAAAAAAACATGCGTTGGAACTCTCCTTACCTGGCCTTCATACTGGATTTTAAGAATGTACAAAAGGAAAACAAAATGGTTATGTTAACATAATTGATATAGTTATTAGGAAACCAGAATTTCCAGACAAATAGACAGAAAATGCTGAAAATACCGGTCAGCATCAGTGGAAAATGCACAAAGGTTTAAATGTTTCAGGTCTGTGATCTTTTAACCTGAATTGGGTGGGGGAGGGGCATATTCGGTGTGATGAGAAATGTAAACTTGCAAACAAAAGGACATGGCGGTATTCCAGGGCAACTACTTTGATAGTGATACCCAGAGGGGACAGGATGAGTACAAAAAACAGTATCAGAGATAATGGGAACTGCAGTTGCTGGAGAATTCCAAGATAATAAAATGTGAGGCTGGATGAACACAGCAGGCCAAGCAGCATCTCAGGAGCACAAAAGCTGACGTTTCGGGCCTAGCCCCTTCATCAGAGAGGGTCTGATGAAGGGTCTAGGCCCGAAACGTCAGCTTTTGTGCTCCTGAGATGCTGCTTGGCCTGCTGTGTTCATCCAGCCTCACATTTTATTATCTTTGTACAAAAAACAGCAGGAAAAATGGACAAGCGGGACAAAAGGCAAAAAGGTGAAATTAATGGCTCTTCATTTGAATGTGTGTAGTGGACCGATCTAAATAAATGAATTAGCAGCACAAGTAGAGGTTAACTGGTATGATTTATCACCATTATGGAGTCATGGTTCAAGGATAATAAAGCTGAGAAATAAATATTCAGGGGTATGTGACCTATCAAATGGAGGGCCAGGAAGGGAAGGGTATTGGGTAGCATTGTTATTATGATATGAAATAAGAACAATGGCAAGAAATAATTTTGGGTCAGAAGATGTATATGTGAACAGAGGTCTGAAATAACAAGGGAAAGAAGACACTAGTGTGAGTAGCCTATGGGCCCCCTAACAACAGCAGCTCTATAGGGCACAGGAAAATGTGGAAGTAACAAGGGGTTGTAATAAAGGCAGTACATTAATCTTTACATGTATTGAGAAAATCAAATTGGCACAAAGTGGCATGAGGATAAATTCATAGCTTCCCAGAACTATATTTTGTGGATCCAACCAGCATGCAGGCTCTTTTACATCTGGTCATGTGTAATGAGGCAGGTTTAACACATGATCTCAGAATAAATGATCCCTTAGGGAACATTGATCAGGACTTTCTAGAATTTAGCATTCTGTGCTAATGAGAAACTTGGGTGAGAAACAACTGTGCTAAACTTAAATAAGGGTAATGAGGAATGGCACCAGTCAGAGCACAGCTAGAATACCGAGAACGTTTTTGGGCCTCTTATTGGAGGTAGGACATATACATGCATTGGATACACAGGCTCACTAGGTTAATTTTTCAGATACTAGGGCTGTCTCATGAGGACAGGTTGAGTAGACTGGGCTTGTACTCATTCAAATTGAGTTGAAGTGAGAGGTAACCTTACTGAAACACGCAAAATTCTTAGAAGGCTGAGCAGGACAGAAAATCTATTTCCCCTTCTGGAAGAGACTAGGACCAGAGGGAATAATTTCAGAATTGGGGATTGCCCAATTAAAATATAAATCAGGAGGAGATCATAGGAACTGCAGACGATGGAGAATCTGAGATAACAAGGCGTACAGCTGGATGAACACAGCAGGCCAAGCAGCACGAGAGGAGCGGGAAAGCTGATGTTTCAGGCATAGACCCTTCTTCTGAAATGTCAGAAAGGGACCTTTCTGAAGAAGGGGCTACGTCCGAAACATCAGTTATCCTGCACCTCTGATGCTGCTTGGCCTGTTGTGTTCATCCAGCTCTACACCTTGTTCTCTCAGATTCTCCAGCATCTGCAGTTCCTACTATCTCTGAAACAATTTTAACCCCACTGCGAAGCCACTTCTAAGCGTGCCCTTTCTGAAGAAGGGTCTAGACCTGAAATGTCAGCCTTCCTGCTCCTCTGATGCTGCTTTGCCTTCTGTGTTCATCCAGCTCTACGTTATCACAGAAATGGGGAGGAATTTGTTTTCTCAGAGAAAGGTGAATTCTTTACCACAGATGACGACCAAGTTGGGACATTAAGTATATTCAAGGTTGAGACAGATAGATTTCTAATCAGTATAGAAATCAAGTATTATGGGGAAAAAGCAGGAAAGTGGAGTTGAGGATTATCAGATTAGCCACGATCTCATTGCATGGCAGAGCAGACTCAATGGGCCAAATGGCCAATATAGTTTTATGATTTCTTTGCACAGAGGCTGCTAAACCTATTGATTATTTGTAGCATTTTTTGTTTTTTTTTAATTTCACATTTCAAACATCTTCAGCATTTCACTTGTGCACTCTGAATCATGATTGGTTTATTGTGTGCTGTCTTTCAAAGCAACATTTTTCATTATTTTTAGTATTATAAAAGATTTTGTGGTTGGTTCGCTCACCGAGCTGGTCCGTTAGTTCGCAGAAGTTTCATTACTCTGCTGGGTAACATCATCAGTGTGGCCTCAGTGAAGCGCTGCTGTGTTCACCTGCCTGGTATTTAAACTCTGGGGTCTGTTGGATTTGGTTACTGCATTTCCGGCTTTCCTTTGCAGTGGTATGTATATATAGGATCTATGTGTTTGTTGATGGCCTTCTTCGTGGAGAACCAAGCCTCTAGGAATTCCTGTGCTTGTCTCTGTTTGGCCTGTCCTAGGAGCCACGAGTTGTCCCAATCTCCTTATCCGTGTGAATGGAGATGAGGGAGTATTGGTCGAGTCTTTTTGTTGCTGGTTGGTGTTCATGTACCCTTGTGGCTAATTTTCTTCCCGTCTGTCCAATGTAATGTTTGTCACTGTCCTTGCTTGGGATTTTGTGTATAACCAACGTAATTTACAAAATTTCATGCAAGGATTATGACAAACATTACATTGGACATACGGGAAGAAAATTGGCCACAAGGGTACATGAACACCAACTAACATCAAAAAGACACGACCAATACTCCCTCATCTCCATTCACACGGATAAGGAGAATCATCAGTTCAATTGGGACAACTCGTGGATCCTAAAACAGGCCAAACAGAGGCAAGCACGGGAATTTCTAGAGGCCTGGTTCTCCACCAAGAAGGCCATCAACAAGCACATAGAATTAGACCCTATAAATACACCACAGCAAAGGAAAACTGGAAATGAGGTAATCAATTCCAACAGACCCGAGAGTTTGAATAACAGGCGGGAAAACACAACAGCGCTTCATCCTAGGCTGCATTGATGATGTTACCCAGCAGGGTAATGAAACGTCTACGAGCTAATGGGCCAGCTTAGTGAGCCAACCAACTACAGCATCCACAACCCAAGCTATGATTCTACTCAAGAAGATTGTAAAAGATTTTCGAAGGAAGTTTCACAGTAGTAATTCTTTTTAAGAAACGAAAATAATTTGAATCAACCTTTCTTTTTCCAACTGTTGAATTTTGGAAAAGATTTTAAATAAATTGTGTTTTTCTCGACATATCAACTGCACATACTGATGTATTCAATGAACAATGTGCGCGTCTGTGTGAGACAGAGACAGTGTGTGAGAGAGTGCATGTGAGAGAGAGTGTGTGTGAGACAGAGAGAGACTGTGGATGTGTGTATGGCAGAGTGTGAGATTGTGTGTGAGACAGAGTATGAGAGTGTATTTGTGAGAGAGTGTGCGAGACAGAGAGAGACTGTGGGAGCATGTACATGTGTGGGACAGAAATGTCAGTTGTACGTGTGAGACAGAGTGTGTGTTCGTGAAAGACAGAGAGAAAGTGTGAATGTGCTGGTATGTTGTATATGTGGACTGCTGTGGTAGGAATTGAACTCATGTCCACAGATCACTTGCCTGGACTTCTAAGATTATTAAACTATACTATTACCACTATGCCATAATCTCTCCACATCTGGCCTTTAATTATTTGATTAGATATGTAAGGTAGGTTACTGACATATTTTATGTGACATTAATAGAAGCCAGTAAAATCCAGCTAAAAATTTTCATTTCATTGTTCCAAACAATCATTACAGCTGGCTTAGGCCATAAAGGTTTTACACAATGAATTAAATTAATACCTATTCAAGTATCTTTTCCTTTCTCTTTAGCACCATATTGCACATTTAAATATCAGGAGAAAGAGTTGCCTGACAATGTACGATTCTGCCAAAGTAATTCCTTGGTAAACACATTACTTGCATGTTTAAGCTCTATGAAGATTTATTTCCCCAGCAAACTCAATTGCTCGAATTTACACATTAGATGAAGTGTAACTACTAAATATTAGCATCAGTTAGATGCTGTAAAAAGAAAAGTACTGCAAATGCTGAAAATCTGTTTTCAAAAGAGAACATGCTGGAAGCCTTCAGCATATGAGACAGCATCTGTGGAGGGTAAAATATCAGGACAACACTTCAGGTTGATGACCTTTTCAACAGAACTGATGGACAGGGTTCTCAGGAAAGGCTGTTGTCCCAAAATGTTGGTTCTATGAATCTATTCATAGAGATGCTGTCTGGTCTGCTGAGTATTTCCAACATTTAAAGCTTTTGTCACTAGATTTTGAACTCAATTATCTAATTTTTCATGTCAACAGTGAGTTTTACTTGCCACGATTGCAAATGGAAATATGGGTGCTTAATTACAGCAAACCTCTTAAAATGAATAGTCAGAAAATATTAGTTAACTTACACTCAAGTTTATAATGTACACTATCAATGAGTAAGGCGGTGGGCAAGGGTGTCTACCAGGTGTGCACATGTATAAAATTACCCTGATGTGTACAAGTTACACTCAAACACAATGTGCTTCTAGTTGACATTGAAGCATTCTGTGCTGCATTTTTCTCTGTAGTATTGCGCTTTTCTTATTATCAGCATGTAAAATGTTGAGGTGGGCTCAAAGTTCATGCAAGATTATTTAACCTTCTTTCTCCAGTGCTGTTGCTCTGTTATTTGCTCATTGACTGTATTTCATTGTGTACAGACAGTGAGTATTAACTGAGAATGACTCGTGGGTTGAAAGAATAGGAACAGGCCAAAAGTGCTGAATAGAAAGTGCACATTGTGATGCATATTTCTCTAACTGTTACAATACTACGTAACCATTGGCCCCAGCATTTTCTTCTCCACTCGGCTTTCTGGAATAAAATGCGGTAGGGGAAAATAGTTGCCTGAGGATTGAAGTGGAGAACAAAATAAAATTCAGATGGCAAACTAAAATCTTGAGTATTATTGCAGAAAAATTGCAGAAAGTAAAAATGATCAGGGTATGATAACTCTCCAGATGTTCTCAGAGTCTGAACCATACGATGAGTGGAAAATTGAAATAAATATGTCACTGTTAATCAAGACCCTATCAAAGAAAAACCAAGTTGCAGTCTTGGCTTTGTAGCTTCCTCCAAGAAATAAAGTCTGATTTGTGTATTTTATGAGATGGATATACATCAGTGAGTGACGAAACTTTGGATTTTCCCATAGAATCCTTGGTTGAAATCTACAAGAAAAATTATTTGTTGAATGTTTACAAACCACAGCTAGAATTTTATACATTTCAGAAAACAGATGGTTATCCCCTCAAAAAAATAACATGGAATTTATCAGATTGCACTGAAGATTGACAAAATTAACTGTGGTTCCTGGCTTTGAACTGGGGGCTTGTGTTAAATTTTACATGTAGACAGATAACTGGCTATTGGAGATCCTACTGGGTCAGATGTCCTGCTGATTTGAAAATATTCTTGGAAACAATCATTGATGAGCAGATCTAGGCATCACACCTTAGGAAGGATAGTTTGGCCCTGGAGGGAGTTCAATGCAGGTTGATACCTGGGCTTCAGGGGTTAGGTTATGAGGAGAGATTAACCAAATTAGGCCTTTATTCTCTAGAATTTAGATTAAGAGGTTCTCTCATCATGGTCTTCAGAATATTAACAGGGAAAAGACAGGGGAGATAAAGAGAAACAAGTTTCATTGGTTAAAGGTTCAAGAACCTGGGGGCATAGTCTAAGAATTAGGACCAGGCAATTTAAGGCAGACATTAACAAGCAGCTCTATATGCAAAGAGTAGTGGAAGTTTGGAACTCTCTTTCTCAAGTTGCAGTCAATGGTAATTCAGTTGTTATCTTGAAACCTGAGATAGATAAATTTTTGTGCAGTGAGGGTATCAAGGAATATGTGTCCTGGACAGGCATATAGAGCTAGGCCACAAATCAGCAATGATTGTACTGACTGGCAGAACAGGCTCAAGGAGCTGAATAGCCTACTCCTGTTGCTACGTTTCTTTATTCGTATGATCATAGTAAGAGGATATCACATCTAACAAAGAAACAGAGCAATTGCTAAGCTTGATTAGGTAGCTGCATTGTTTGTACACTCAGGCTAGAACTAATGCCACTTTTAGTGTATTAAAATACTACAGTGAAACACCCTAGAGACTGCGTTAATGCCATATAAACAAGGAGGTGTGTAGGCCACTTGCCCTGCCATTCAATATGATAATAGCTGATCTGATTTTAACGTCAGCTCTGTATTCTTGCGTATCTTCAATAATCTTTCATCTGCTTGGTAGTCAAGAATCTACCTATCTCTCCCCTAAAAATACTTAAAGATTCTTCAATCACTGCTTTTTGAGGAAGGGAATTCCAAAGACTAATAACCCTCAGAGGTAAAAAATGTCACCTCACTTCTGCTTAAATGGTGCCCCCTTATTTTTAAATTATGATGCCTTGCTCTAGATTCTCCCACCGGAGGTAAAATCCTTGCCACAACACTTCAAAAATGTATCAATGAAGAAAGATGTACCTTAAATTTTTCAATATAGGCAAACCGCCAAAATATATCTTCTCATTAGCTTTAAGATTAAGACCGAAGTTTGTTCCCGGGGAAACTACGATGAAGTTTTCTTCCTTATTATTTACTACATCACGTATGGAAAGATTTGCTGCAAAAATAGAAAAGAATTGATTAATTATCAAGAAGGGTTATAATACATCCGTGAAGTGAAAATGTTGCTGTATAAAAGCACACCTTGTTTCAGAATTCTTGATAAGGTGAAAGACTTCCATTTTCCATCATTGTGACGCCTGCTACCGGTGACATTAGCTGCACCTGAGCCAAGGTCGTAGCTAACCTTTATTTGACCATCAGTCAGTTCAACGCTCATGAAGTCTTTCTGTTAAAATTTAGCAACATTTAAAAATTGGCAAAAATTATTCTGTGGTAACCTGTTCAGGCATGAGAATTGAAAAACTAATTTGCTTTCAATATATTGATACTAAATTTACCAGATCCCTTGTGGCAAGGTACATGAGTAGTGCATCTGAAGTAAAAGTCCTGAATTTGAACGCAATCGCTGACACATTTGGATTCCAGCGAGTTGGTCGACCAACAGCTGCGTAACCTTCTCCATCAAACTGCACAGTGCCTTCAGTGTCAGTGGGTTGTGGACTATGAAAAAGGAGGCATTGTGAACAATTTTATTAGTAAAACCTCAAGTGATTAACATCACTTTATTTAAAACTTTCAGGGATAAAGTCACTGCAGAGCCTTCACAAAATTTACAATAGTTATAGAAACAGAAAAACTATTGTTGCTAATTTTTTGGTTGTTTTCATGCTCGAATCTTTCTACCATAGAACAGTGGATAAGTAACGGTGTACAATCTCTCTCTCCAAGGCCAACAAGTCCTGGTGTAGGATTTTGAACTGAGCTTCTGTCTCAAAGGGAAGGATGATACCTATTGAACCATGAGACCATAAGACCATTTGACATAAGAGCAAAAATTAGGCCATTTGGCCCATCGATTCTGCTCCACCATTTAATCATGGCTGATAAATTCCTCAATCCCATTGTCCTGCTTTCTCCCAGTAACCCTTGATCCCCTTGATAATCAAGAAACTATCTATCTCAGTCTTAAATGTACTCAATGATCTGGATTCCATAGATTTACCACTCTCTGGCTGAAGAAGTTTCTCCTTATCTCCATTCAAAAAGGTCTTCCCTTCACTCTAAGGCTGCGCCCTCAACCTATAGACCCTCCTACCAATGGAAGCATCTTCCCAAATCTATTTTGTCCAGGCCATTCAGTATTTTGAAAGTTTCAATTAGATCCCCCCTCATCCTTCTAAATTCCAATGAATATAGTCCCAGAGTCCTCAAACATTCTTCATATGCTAAGCTTTCCATTCCTGGGGCCATTCTCATGAATCTTTTCTGAACCTGCTCCAGGACCAGTACATCCTTCCTGAGAGATGGGGCCAAAAACTGCATGCAATACTCCAAATGTGGCCTGACCAGAGACTTATAAAGCCTCAGTAGTACATCTCTGTTTTTATATTCAAGTTCTCTCAAAATAAATGCCAACATTGCATTTGCCTTCCAGACCACTGACTTAACCTGCAAGTTTGCCTTAAGAGAATCCTGGACTAGAACTCAGAAGTCTCTTTGTACTTCAGACTTCTGAATTTTCTCCCCATCTGGAAAATAGTCCATGCTTTTATTCTTCTTACCAAAGTGCATGACCTCACACTTTCCCACGTTGTACTCCATCTGCCACTTCTTTGCCCACTCTGCTAACCTGTCCAAATGCTTCTACAGCCTCACTACCTCCTCACCACTACCTGTCCCTCCACCTATCTTTATACTGTCTGCAAACTTAGCCAGAATGCCCACAGTAACTTCATCTAGATCATTAATGTACAAAATGAAAAGTTGTGGTCCCAACACTGACCCTTGCGGAACACCTCTCATCACCAGCTGCCATCTGAGAAAGACCCCTTTATCCTCACACTCTGCTCTCTGCCAGAAAGTCAATGTTCTATCCACACTAGCACCTTGCCTCTAACACCCCGTGAGCCCTTACCTTACTCAACTGCCTCTTGTGTGGCACCTTAGCAAAGGTCTTCTTGAAGTCCAGATAGATAAAATCTATGCTCTCCTTGGTTTACCCTACTTGTTATTTCCTCAAAGAATTTTAGCAGATTTGTTAGGCATGACCTCCCCTTGACGAAACCATGCTGACTTTGCCCTATTTTACTATACACTTGCAAGTATTCAGAAATCTCATCCTTTACAATGGACTCCAAAATCTCGCCTACGACTGAGGTTAGGCTAATTGGCCTCATCCTCCCTTACCATGCTTCTTTTTCCTAGGGATGAATTTTTGCTGTGTCTCCTGAATTGCTCCCAGAAATTCCTGCCATTGCAGTTCCTGTACCTTCTTGCAAAGTGAGCAAGTGAATAGTTTAGATATGCATCTGACACTCTTTTGTCCACTACTTACATTTATCTGTTTTGATCACATCTCCTCAAGTAATGTGCCTCTCCATATCGAAAACATACCAGCCCCTTTAACATGGTCAATATTTTCCTCAACAACAACAAAAACAGAAGTTGCTGGAAAAGCTCAGCAGGTCTGGCAGCAGCTATAAAAAAAATCTAGAGTTAACGTTTTGGGTCAGGTGACCCTGCCTCAGAATGGTCCGGTTAACTGATTTTTTTTTCTCACAGATGCCGCCAGACCTACTGAGCTTTTCCAGCAACTTCTGTTTTTTGTTCCTGATTTACAGCACCTGCAGTTCTTTCGGTTTTCAAACACATTTACCTCCAATGTCTGTCCTCTGTTCTTTAGTTCTGTGAAACTGTACCTGCTACTTCCATCTTCAACTTGCCAACTGTTATAATTCCACCTCTGTCAGAAATTGTATGTGTGGGTGAGACTAGTATTCCAGAAGCCTGGAATAATTATCTAGAGATGACCTCAAATCCCGCGGTATCAGCTGAGGAATTTAAGTTTAATTAATATTACAAACCTTAAATTAAAAGCTTTAGAATTCTCAACATGAAGCAGGTCCTGTCTTATATCTAGAATACTGATTATGAAATTAGCAGGTTGTTTTAAAAAATCCACCTGTTTTAACTATGGCCTGCAGGGAAGGAAATCTGCTGTGCTTACTTGGACTTATTCACAAGTCACGTCAGATCCATACCAATGTGGCTGACTCCTAGTTGCCTTCAGAATATTTGAGTAAGTTACTCAAAAAGGAGCTCACCACCACCTTCTTAAGAGTAATCAGGCGGGCAATAAATATTAGATTTGCCAACAAACTCCCATATCTATGACTGAAAGCCTCCAGGCTCCACTATTTATAATGCTGCTCTGGCCATCCACCCTTTATATGAAAAGTTATAAAGAAACAACGGGCTGGAACAAAAGAGTATGGAATGTAACTGACTGTATAGCTCTTTCACAGAGCAAGCACAGGCATCATGGAACGAATGGAGTTACTATTTGTAGTTGTACCCCATGCTAACACATTTTCTCTGCTTTAACTTTGCACCTCCAGCAGGAAGCTGGAATGTACATCATTTATTCTTTTGTGCATTTCTGATATTTTTTTAAAATTCCGGCAATGTTTACATTTATTTCTCAAACGTTATTGTCCATGAACTAAAAGGCTTGCTCGGGCAGTTCAAGTTCGAGAAGGCGCCTCAGGACCACCTTCTCAAGGGCAATAAAGGACAGATAATAACAGCTAGCAACACTGCATTCCATGAATGAACAAAAATAATTTAAAAGGGAATTGACTTAAGTGATACTTTCGCTGATACAGGAAGCTTACTTAGGAAAAATTGGAGCGCATACCTCACAACACAGCCTTTGCATTCTCCCTGTCTGTCTCTGTAATTCCATAATCCAATAGGTTTACGATCCAAGGATGTTTCCCCCATACAGCCAGAGAAAGTGGTTGTTTTGATGACATCTGATTTCTTCAAGGATTTTACAAAAAGAATGCTAATTACAATACTGACACAACTGATATTATCTTCTGTGTTTTTTCAGTTACAAGCAGAGATTTTCTGAGTGAAAGATTGATGTGTAATGCACTTCCAGCTGTTCCATTAACTAATATTCTCCTCCATGGTGTGAAAAGTAAATGCATTGGCGTGAAATCAACTGAGAAACAGAAATAAATAATTTGCCTGTCTTCAAATTGAAGTTTGTTACTTGGCAATGTAAAATACTCCTGATTTAATTGCCTTAATGAATCAGACATTTAAAAAAACCACAATGTCTTCAAGTATCAGGCAGCCTGACTTACTTTCTCACGAGCAGGGTGACTATCTCAGAAAACATGCAGGAAAATTCAGCTGCAAGTTGCAGATCCTCTGCATTTTCTGAGGAATTAGTAAAATTGCTGCTAACTAAATCAGCTGAAAGAACCAGGACCTGTTTGAGATGTAGGAGGAGGCTTTCCAAAATAAAAAGCTACGCATGTTGAATACAGAGAAGTGACTATGGCACTAAGTGTCACATCTATTAACCCAGAGATGGCTGCAAGACATAGTGACCTCATCCAAGTCTTATCAAGTCAGGTAAAAGAAGATGAATCAGCCACACTTCTTTTGCAGTATATTTAAATGATTCAGCATTCTGAGGAAGGGTCAACAGACCCAAAACGTTAACTCTGATTTCTCTTCACAGATGCTGTCAGATCTGCAGAGCTTTTCCAGCAACTTCTGTTTTTGAGTCAAAACCTTCTGATGGGTCTAGAATGCTCAGTGTTCTATTATAATCTACTACAGAAATGACCTTTCGCAAGAGAAACACTTATGCAATACTGTTACAAGTCATACCCATTTTATATATGTTAGTATGTTCCCAGTTAACCACCTGAAGGGACCATGAACAGCAGGCTCCCTGCAATTTAAGCCTTTGTCTTGAGGTTAACCACTTCATCTCACTGAGGGGTCAATGACTCCTGCAGTTTTTGAATCCTTTTGTGAATATTGGATTTGGAAACACAGACACTTAATGGATCAGCGCTACTCCTTACAACACTTACTGAAACAACACCCCTAACTCCAGGCCTCAAATGAAAAACTACCAGCCTGTAAAAAACCACCAACCATTGTGCTATGGAAGTGAAATTTCCTTTGATCAAAACTGATAAGTAGAAATTACATTTCAATAAAACTTCCCCAGTGGACTTTAAAAATCTTGCCAAAAGAGAGGAAACTGTTGACAATTCCTCGACTGCTGGCCAGCTAACCAACTTTGGACTTCACCTTAAAAAGTAAGGAATTATTAAATTGGTCTCACTTGTTTTTCTTTTTAATTTTTGTATATAAGCAGCTCTTAATTGAACAATTACTATATTTTACTGATTCCACCTCTCCATGTACTTTTCTGAATGGCTGTGATGCAAAGCATTTGCGACCCCCTCCCTCACCCCAGCCTCATGTCTAAGAGCGTGTGAAATAAATCTTACTTCTGGTTTTAAATATACCACAACGATGTTGAAGTCCTTGCAAATTCAGAGCCCACAAACAGAAGGAATAAGGAAATACATGTTAAAAAAGGGGTAAAACGTAACATCATGGTTTGCTAATGGCTGAACACCAAGAACAAGGAGAGGGATTTGTTTTAGAATTTGCACTCTGTCTGTCAACAGCATGGGACAATTTGATGAACAATATACATTTTTCCTTATAAATGTCTTCACACAATTTGGCATTCACTGTTAGGCCTGTGAATTGTCATCAGTAATGCGTCTGCTAATGAAAATGGCTTCCAATTGTGAACATCAGAACTAATGTGAGGAAATAATATGAATTATAAGAAAGACTTGCTTTGGTTTTCAAATATTTTCTTATCTTTCTTTGCATCCTGTGCTACATATATATTGGTTTTAAGATCGCACAACAGTGGTACAAAAGTTGGCATTCGTTTAGATTTTTCCAACGCCTTCCATCTATTTTTCCCAGCCAATGGGGAAGTGCCTAGCTTCCAAACAGCAACATATCACATCTGCGCAGGAATAATGTCCAGCAGTCTACAGTCCATTGACACACATTACATATCAGTGCTCCAAGAAGCATAGCAATCAAACTGTCAAAAATATTCAACAGTACGAATTCTTAAAGATCTGATATATAACGGTATCAGCTGTAGCTACTGTTTGGCACACTTGTTTCCACATTGGAGCTTTGCCATGCAAGTCGCCCTCCATAGCTTTTCAGTCTAGGACTGACAGATTTCTGTATTCTTAGAAATGCTGCTTTCAGATGTTACATGAAGGCTCCATCTGTACCTTCAAGTGGATGCAGCGATCTTGTGTTACAACTTTGAGGAATAGCAACTGACCTTTCCCCACTGCCCTAGCCAACATTTATTCCTTAAACAATTTCTCTACAACTGACTACACAGGGTCATTATCAACTTGTTACCTTGGGATCCTGCTGTGTACAAATTGGTTGCTGTGATTCTACAATTAAAAAAGTGACCGCACTTTATGAGTCATTTCAATGGCTGCAAAGTATTTGAGGTGTCTTGATGTTGAAAAAAAAGCTTACAAAACTGACTACAGAAATGCCCATTGGATGATCCCGTAATGTAATGGTGAGAAACATACATCTTCAAATAAATATAGCCAAGTACTGGCAGATCATTTCTGCAAATGGCTTTTTAATTACATTGATGGTTCTTATAGCTTAAATAAGTTTCATGCAATACCTTTACTTCTCCTGTTAGACCACCAACAAACAGGTAAGCATTTTCATCCACATCAAGAATTGTATAGCCCTCAGGTGATACTGCACTGTAAGTGGTTGGCACAATGCTTGCCCTTGGTCCATCTAGTGCACGCACAGAAACCGTACCATTTCTTCTAAACCTGTTTTTTGTTTGTAAAATAAATGATCATTATTACAAATCAGGAAGGAATTCCTGAGCGCACAGTGGAGCATACAGATTCCAACCATTCAGTTAAACTATATTTTCTATAGCAGACTTCAAAAATTTTCAATGTATAACATTGTTTCCATCGGACAAAGGTTAAGGTGAGAAAACACTTACGATGGCAGAAATGAAGAACTGATAGTAGGATACCAGAATGTTGAAGAATCTGAGGAGTTTTTAAAAGAAATCATCCTATTTTCTAACTCATTTTCTCATGTTTTTATATAAATCACAGCAAATTGATGGCATAGAAGTAGACCATCGCAGCTATTCATCTCTGTACTGGCCAAGGACTTATCCAGCTTAATTCTATTTTAGTGTACTCGGATTGTGACCCAGTTGATAACAGCGCATCAAATGCCTATCAGGTGACAAAGGCTTTGTCCTCCAGCAGCAAGTTCCCAAACTGACCTGTCTCAGGGTGAAAATAATTTCTCCTTAACTTGTGTCTAATAGTTCTTAATTTATGTCTATGCACCCTGGTTATTGACCCATCTGTTGAGGAAAATAGATCTTTTGTTTTTATTCTTTTTAGGCTCCTAATTATTTGATACAATATTGTTGGTTCTCAAAAAAAGCTACAGCTTATCCAATTTTTTCTCATGATTGAACTCCTCTAGTCCTAGATACAGATTCAGAGGTGACTTGACAGGGTACATTTTAAAATGTTTCCTCTTGTGAGAATCCATCGAACTAGGGGACAAGGTTTACGGATAAGTGGATACTCATTTAAAACTGAGATGCGAAGGGATTTCTTCTCTCAGTGAAGGTATGGAATTCTCCACCCGAATTCTCCATGGTATAGAGCTGGATGAACACAGCAGGCCAAGCAGCATCAGGGGAGAGGGAAAGCTGATGTTTCGGGCCGAGACCCTTCTTCAGAAATGGGGGAGGGGAAGGGGATTCTGAAATAAATAGGGACGGGGGGAGGTGGATAGAAGATGAATAAAGGAGAAGATAGGTAGAGAGGAGATAGACAGGTCAAAGAGGCGGGGTTGGAGCCAGTGAAGGTGAGTGTAGATGGGGAGTTAGGGAGGGGATAGGTCAGTCCAGAGATGACAGAGAGGTCAAGGAGGCGGGATGAGCTTGGTGGGTGGGAAATGGGGGTGGGGCTTGATGTGGGAGGAATGGTTAGGGAGGCAGGGACTAGTTGGGCTGGTTTTGGGATATGAGTGGGGGTGGGGAGATTTTGAACCTTGTGAAGTCCACATTGATACTCTTGGGCTGCAGGGTTTCCAAGCGAAATATGAGATGCTGTTCCTGCAGCTTTCAGGTAGTGTCATTGTGGCAATGCAGGAGGCCCAGGATGGACATATCGTCCAAGGAGTGGGAGGGGGAGTTGAAATGGTTCGTGACTGGGAGGTGTAGTTGTTTGTTGCGAACTGAGCGTAGGTGTTTCGCAAAGCGGTCCCCAAGCCTCCGCTTGGTTTCTCCGATGTTGAGGATGCCACAACGAGAACAGCGGATACAGAATACCACATTAGCAGATGTGCAGGTGAACATCTGTTTGATGTGGAAGGTCTTCTTAGGGCCTGGGATGGGGTGACGGGGTAGGTATAGGGGCAGATGTAGCACTTGCTTCGGTTCCAGGGAAAAGTCCCGGGGGTGGTGGGGCTGGAGGAGAGTGTGGAGTGGCATCACGGAGAGAGTGGTCCCTCTGGAAAGCAGCTATGGGTGTGGAGGGTAAAATGTCCTTGGTGGTGGGGTCAAATTGCAGATGGCGGAAGTGTCAGAGGATGATGCATTGGATCCGGATGTTGGTGGGGTGGTACGTGAGGATGAGGGGGTTTCTGTTTTGGTTGTTATTGCAGGGAGGGGTGTGAGGGATAAGTTGTGGGAAATGCGGGAGACATGGTCGAGGGCATTTTCAACCACTGTGGAGGGGCAGTTGTGGTCCTTGAAAAAAGACGACATCTGGAATGTCCGGAAGTGGAATGCCTCATCTCGGGAGCACATGCAGTGGCAGCATAGGAATTGGGAATAGGGGATGGCATTTTTGCAGGAAGGTGGGTGAGAGGATGTTTATTCTAGGTAGCTGTGGAAGTTGGTAGGTTGGAAATGGATATCGGTTTCCAGTTGGATGCCAGAGATGGAGTTAGAGAGGTCCAGGAAGGAGAGAGGGATATCAGAGGTGCTCCAGGTGAACTTAAGGTTGGGGTGGAAGGTGTTAGCAAAGTGGATGAACTGTTCGAGCTCCTCGTGGGAGCACAAAGCGGCGCCGATACAGTCATCAATGTAACGGAGGAAGAGGTGGGGTTTAGGCCCAGTGTAGGTGCGGAAGAGGGATTGTTCCATGTAACCTACAAAGAGGCAGGCATAGCTCGGGTCCATGCAGGTACCCATGGCTACCCCCTTTGTCTGTAGGAAGTGGAAGGAATTGAAAGAGAAGTTGTTGAGGGTGATGATGAGTTTGGTTGAGGGTGTCAGTGGAGGCGGAACTGGTCAGGCTTGCGGGACAGGAAGAAGCAGAGGGCCTTTAAGCCATCTGTATGGGGAATGCAGGTGCATAGGGGCCGGACGTCAATAGTAAAGATAAGGTATTGGGGACCGGGGAATTGGAAGTTCTGGAGGAGGTGGAGAGCATGGGTGGTGTCATTGATGTACATAGGGAGTTCCTGGACCAAGGGGGAGAAAATGGAATCAAGATAGGTGGAAATAAGTTCGGTGGGGCAGGAGTAGGCGGAGACAATGGGTCAACCAGGACAGACATTTCCACCATCTGTAATGTGACCCCACTACCAAAAACATTTTTCCCTGCCCATCTTTATCTGCTTTCCGGCGGGACTACTCTCTCCATGACACACTTGTCCACTCCACACTCCCCTCCAGCCCCACCAGGCCCGGGACATTTCCCTGGAACCAAAGCAAGTGCTACACCTGCCCCTATTACCTCCTTACCCCCATCCTAGGCCCTAAGAAGGCCTTCCACATCAAGCAGATGTTCACCTGCACATCTGCTAATGTGGTATACTGCATCCGCTGTTCCCGTTGTGGCCTTCTCTACATCGGGGAAACCAAGCGGAGGCTTGGGGACTGTTTTACAAAACACCTATACTCGGTTCGCAACAGGCAGCTACACCTCCCAATCGTGAGCCTTTTCAACTTCCTTTCCCATTCCTTGGACGACATGTCCATCCTGGGCCTCCTGCATTGCCATAATGACACCACCCGAAAGATGCAGGAACAGCATCACATATTTCGCTTGGAAACCCTGCAGCCCAAGGGTATCAATGTGGACTTCACAAACTTCAAAATCTCCCCTTCCCCCACCGCATCCCAAAACCAGCCCAGCTCGCCCCCACCTCGCTAAGCATTCCTCCCACCCCTATCTCCTACCCACCAAGCTCATCCTGCCTCCTTGACCTGTCCGTCCTCCCTGGACTGACCCATCCCCTCCCTACCTCTCCACCTACACTCACCTTCATTGGCTCCAACCCTGCCTCTTTGACCTGTCTATCTCCTCTCCACCTATCTTCTCCTTTATCCGTCTTCTATCCGCCTCCCCCTCGTTGCCTGTTTATTTCAGAATCCCCTTCCCCTCCCCCATTTCTGAAGAAGGGTCTTGACCCGAAACGTCAGCTTTCCTGCTCCTCTGATGCTGCTTGGCCTGCTGTGTTCATCCAGCTCTACAGTAGATTTTGCAGTTTGGTTTTATGAGATCAGCAGCTTTCAATGAGGCACAGAACAAGGTATAGAAGCAGGAGTGTACTTCAAGTAGATAAATGCTGACTCTTCCCTCACCACGCTGAACGGTGGGGGGGGGGGTCCATGTTCAGACTGAAGGCTGAATTCATGATGAGTGAAAAGAAACGGGAAGGTTTGCTTAGCCTGAATCCAGTTGAAGGGCTCTACAGTGTAGCCCTGACCGGCAGTTTCAGCCCTAGGAGTTAGATGGCTGAGAAGGCACAATAAGGAAGCAAGCCATCAGGAGCTAAGATTAACTTCAGACTGGGTCCTAGCAAGATGAAGTGTGCACATTCGGAATGATGTTACCTATGATGCAGTGGTAGATTTTGTTTGTGTTAAAAATTAAAACTATAATTTGCTCTCATGAAGAAGATAATATTTGGTCAATCGTGTTTGATAGTCATTTGTAGTCATGATAAAAATGTTTTCTAATGTAAAATCTTGACTTTTTTTAGCTGGACATTTGAATTTCTCTTCAAAAGTTATCTTGACAGCAATTTAACAACATACTTGCAAATAATTTACAGCAAAAGAAATAGTTCATTCAGTTCAAAAGGCCCATGTTAATATTTACGTTTCACAAAGATCTCCTGCTTTTCATTTAATCCCTAGCTTTGTCTTCCTTTCTCCCTCTTGAGTTTCCCTGTCTAAATTCACTTTAAAAGTATCTTTGTTAGCTGCTCTGATTACTTCTTGGAATAGCAGGTCACACATTCAAATCATTCCCCGGTAAAAATAAGTTTCTCCTGAATGCCCTAATGGATTCATTAGTGACAATCTTATATATCTGACTCCAGTTGCACTCTCCTTCCATGTGGATACATCTTTTCTACATCCACCCCACTTAACCTCTTATAATCTTCAAGGCCTCGATCAGACTTCTCTAGAGAAAATGTCAGCAGCCTGTTCACTCCTAGTGGGTATAATCTTTCAGTTCTTATATTGTTCTAGTAATCTATCTTTGTACTTTCTTCAGTGCCTCTACACCATTGATCACAGTACTCCAAGTGTGGTCCGACCAATGGTCTGGGCAAGACTGACACAACTACTCTGATATTCAATTCCATCCCTTTTGAGTAAAACTCCGTAACTTTTTTTTTTATTTTGCACTGACGGTTTTTCAGTATCAATCAGTGTGGTTACTTTCAGTGACATGTGTATGTTCACAACTTGATCCCTCTGCTCTTCTCCACAGTTTATAAATTTATTTCCTCAAGGAGTATGTCTCCCTATCAATGTCTCACACTTTGCTATCTTGAAGTATGTTTGTCAATTGAATGCCCATTCAATTGTTTATTAATATATTGCTTCATCTTCGTCACAAGCTCTAGATTAACCACCTCCATCAACTTGATATCATCTACATATTGTGAATTTACCAAGTATTCTTACCCCTCCTATCAGAGAAACTCATTGGTTCCATTTAGAATCCATTTAAAGCAATCCAAACAAAGATAGATATATCATGAGATTTTCACACTTGGATTGCACAAAGATAATATTGCAGGATTCCTTATTCTGGATGAGTGGTGGGGACAGCCATTAGGAAGCTCCCATCAGAGCATCACTGAAAGATCTCAACCTTTTTTCATGGTAGAGCTTTGTTTTAAAATTCACAGTACCCTGATGTGCTTTTGTGGTGCTATAACGCAACTTTCTGACTTGGGTGTAAGGGTGAAGCCAGAAAACCAGCAATTCCTACTTGATGACAAACTGTTATGTTTTGATTAAAAAGGCAAAGGTAAGTGCTTCAGCAGGCTGGGTACCTTACAGCTCAATGTCTGTGGGTGAAGAGGAGCACTGAAAGAAATGTTAACCCTCTTTTTGTTCCCTCAAACAAAGCTAAAAGGAAACAAGAACCTCCTGGATTCGTCATTAGGAGTGTCTTTGAACAATGCTGGTTAGGTCACCTTACGTCCAGTATCATCAGTACTTGAAAACATTGCGACACTTAGCTTCCTATTTGTCAACTCCAATTAAAATAATGGGCTAGAAAGATAGCAGGAACGAGACAGTCAATTCTGCTTCATGATTTTGAAAGGATCGTTACTCATTTCTCACTAAAGAAAAATCAAAATTTAGGTCGTAAGGAAGTGAAATTTCTCTGAGATAGTAGGAACTGCTGATGCTGGAGAATCTGAGATAACACGGTGTGATGCTGGGTGAACACAGTAGGCCAAGCAACATCAGAGGAGCAGGAAAGCTTGATGTTTCGGGTCGGGATCCTTCTTCAGTGAAATTTCTCTGCTGTTTTAACAGATTGGTTCAGAGATATGTACGCAGTCTACATATTTATCTTGAATTAAAATTTAAATTCAAAGAGGCAAGTGGAGATTTGTTCCAAAGCCCATGTAAACTATGCATACAATGTCATGTAAATATATGACAGTATGGTGGCTCAGTGGTTAGCACTGCTGTTTTTTAGCACCAGGGACATGGGTTCAATTCCACTATGCGTGGAGTTTGTACATTCTCCCTGAGTCTGCATGAGTTTCCTCAGAGTGCTTTGGTGTCCTCCTACAATCCAAAAATGTGCAAGTTAGGTGGATTGGCAATGCTAAATTGCCCATAGCACCTTGGGATATATAGGCTAGGTAGATCAGCCATGGAAAACGCTGGGTTATGGGGATAAAGTAGGGGTGTGAGTCTGGGTCGGATGCGCTTTGGAGAGTTGGTGTGGACTCGTTGGGCTGAATGGCGTGTTTCCTACTACAGGGATTCCAAACAATGTAAAGATCAAGCATCTTGATAGTTAAAATTCAGCGAAGGAAAGAGTTATTGAAAAAATTTAAGGTAGATTTTTTAATTAACAAGTGCACTTGAGGAAGACTAGCTCTTGCACATCTGGAGTGGAACTACCTGCAAATGCCATAGTTGGATGTGTATAAAATAACGTTCAATAACAGTTTGAGCAAAAATAAATTCAGAAGTATGAAACTTACCTTGAGGCTTCAATTCTGTACCAGTATTGGTCATTAATGATTAGGTCTGGATATTCAACACGTCCAACACCAGATCCTACATCCCACAGAAAGTTGACTTTGCCTTTACGCATCTCAATTGCTAAGAAATCAGTCTGTAGGATAAGAGCAAGTTCAAAGTTGAAAGCCATCTTACGATCGGTGCTAACACTTTGATCAAGTGTTTCAAAGAAGGAAATACCTATAAGTCTGATAAAAATCTTCAAACACTTCTTAAGTGCTTCTTAAAACCTATATATGAACCATTATAATACATAATTATGAAATTAGTTACTGCACATGTGTCCATGCCATCTGTCTGCAAGAGAGCTAATCTCACAACTCTGCCAGTTCCCCCTACGCCACAATGTTTTTTTCTCTGTTCAGGTAATTGTCTATTTTCTTTTGAAAAGCCACAATTGCATCTGCTTCTAACATCATGCTGCTGGTTCAAAGCCAGATCAATGAAAACATTCAGTGGCTCTCGAACAATAAATTTGTAAACCTCAGTAAAGAGCCTAATTTTAAGTACTTAAGTTGATAATTGACTCATGAATTAATATTCCACATTTCTTTTAAACCATTCATCTCGGCTAAGCTTTAATGTATGCACATGTACAAGGATATATTCATCCATTCTTAGCTCAGTGGTAACACTCTTGACACCGGTTAGAAGGCAATACACATTGCAGATGGTACACATTGGTAATCTTAGAAAACTGGCAATTGAAGGAGTGAATTCTTGATGTGAATGGGTTGCCATTCAAGTGTGTTGCTTTAGTGTTGGGCTTCTTGTATATTGTTAGAGCTGCCCTCATCCAGTCAAGTGGACAGTATCCCATCATATTCTTGACTTACGCCTTGTCAGGATTTAGAGAGTCAGGAAAAGAGTTGTTTGCAACAGAATTTCTAGCCTTTGTCCTGTTTTTGTAAGTACATATCTGAGTTGCCCTGTTATGTTGCTTGTCAATGGTTAGTACTTATGAATCATCCGTAGCTGTCTTTAAACATACTTACATCGATGATATAAACCCACTGAATTGAACACTGCTAAAGACACAGCAATGGAGATTCACATTTGAAAAAAAGGCACATTCATCCTCAGTTCGAAAGGAGATTTTAGTTGAAGATATTGCAATTTGAATGTTCAGTCAAAAGGTGGAGACAAACTCACTTCTAAACTACCTTGATAATGGGAACTGCAGATGCTGGAGAATCCAAGATAACAAAGTGTGGAGCTGGATGAACACAGCAGGCCAAGCAGCATCTCAGAAGCACAAAAGCGGACTTTTCGGGCCTAGACCCTTCATCAGAGAGGGGGATGGGGAGAGGGAACTGGAATAAACAGGGAGAAAGGGGGAGGCAGACCAAAGATGGAGAGAAAACAAGATAGGTAGAGAGGAGAGTATAGGTGAGAAGGTAGGGAGGGGATAGGTCAGTCCAGGGAAGATAGACAGGTCAAGGAGGTGGGATGAGGTGGTAGGTAGGAAATGGAGGTGCGGCTTGAGGTGGGAGGAAGGGATGGGTGAGAGGAAGAACAGGGTAGGGAAGCAGAGACAGGCTGGGCTAGTTTTGGGATGCAGTGGGGGAAGAGGAGATTTTGAAGCTTGTGAAGTCCACATTGATACCATTGGGCTGCAGGGTTCCCAAGCGGAATATGAGTTGCTGTTCCTGCAACCTTCGGGTGGCATCATTGTGGCACTGCAGGAGGCCCATGATGGACATGTCGTCTGAGGAATAGGAGGGGGAGTTGAAATGGTTTGCGACTGGGAGGTGCAGTTGTTTGTTGCGAACCGAGCGGAGGTGTTCTGCAAAGCGGTCCCCAAGCCTCTGCTTGGTTTAATGATACAACGTATCATCGTCCGACACTTCCACCATCTACAATCCGACCCCACCACCCAAGACATTTTTCCATCCCCACCCTTGTCTGCCTTCCGGAGAGACCACTCTCTCCGCGACTCCCTTATCCGCTCCACACTCCCCTCCAACCCCACCGCACCTGGCACCTTTCCCTGCAACCGCAGGAAATGCTACACTTGCCCCCACACCTCCTCCCTCACCCCCATCCCAGGCCCCAGGGTGACCTTCCATATCAAACGGATGTTCACCTGCACATCTGCCAATGTGGTATATTGTATCCATTGCACCCGGTGTGGCTTCCTCTATATTGGGGAAACCAAGCGAAGGCTTGGGGACCGCTTTGCAGAACACCTCCGCTCGGTTCGCAACAAACAACCGCACCTCCCAGTCGCAAACCATTTCAACTCCCCCTCCTATTCCTCAGACGACATGTCCATCATGGGCCTCCTGCAGTGCCACAATGATGCCACCCAAAGGTTGCAGGAACAGCAACTCATATTCCGCTTGGGAACCCTGCAGCCCAATGGTATCAACGTGGACTTCACAAGCTTCAAAATCTCCTCTTCCCCCACTGCATCCCAAAACCAGCCCAGTTCTTCCCCTCACCCCACTGCATCCCAAAACCAGCCCAGCCTGTCACTGCTTCCCTATCCTGTTCTTCCTCTCACCCATCCCTTCCTCCCACTTCAAGCCGCACCTCCATTTCCTACCTACCACCTCATCCCGCCTCCTTGACCTGTCCATCTTCCCTGGACTGACCTATCCCCTCCCTACCTCCCCACTTATACTCTCCTCTCCACCTATCTTGTTTTCTCTCCATCTTTGGTCCGCCTTCCCTCTCTCCCTATTTATTCCAGTTCCCTCTCCCCATCCCCCTCTCTGACGAAGGGTCTAGGGCTGAAACGTCTGCTTTTGTGCTCCTGAGATGCTGCTTGGCCTGCTGTGTTCATCCAGCTCCACACTTTTTAAACTACCTTGTTGCCTGAGCAAGGATAAATATCAAATACTCAGTGTCTGTGGGCTTGATGATACCTCCATATTTTGAGAAAACTGTTGCTCAGCAGCACATTTCACATTAGATAAGTAAAATAAATATTATGTATATATGTGTGTGTTTAATTGTATAATTCATTTTTATATAGTGCTCATATGATGGAGAATTCAATAAATTTTTAATCATTCTGGAGAGTTGAGTCTCAAAAACAAACAAGTTTCGAGGGACAATGGCAAAAGACAGCATCAAAGTGGGATTTCAATTAAATAGTTTCTACTTTCACACATTTCTCCCTGTTTTGGTCAGTGCCTGATATGCTGCTCTGTAATGGCCTAAAATGTACCCTCGCGGTTATGGGTGAAGCAGTCTGTAATGAGATCTCCATAGGATCCTGGTAATGAGTAGGCTGTCATATGAAGGAAAGGCTGGGCTTGTTTCTATTGGAGTTTCAAACAGCGAGGGTTGACTTGACTGAAGTGCATAAGACTCAGTGTGAAAGGTTTTGACAAGGTGGATGTGGGTGGGGGAGTCCAGAGCTAGCGTACACAGTTTTAGAATTAGTGGCTGCACTTTCAATAGTGTTGAGGAAAAAAATAATTCTCTCAGCATTGTGTGACTTTGGTTCCATATGTGCTGGCAGTTGGGTCATAAATCATAGCATCATATAGGATAGAAGAGGTCCTTCAGCCTATCGAGTCTGGACCACCATATTTTTAAGGCAGAAGTAGATATATCTTTGTAAGGGAATCAAAAGTTGTCAGAGTAGATGGGAATTTGAAATTCTAAGCACAACAGATCAGCCATGATATTATTGAAGGGCGTAACAAGTTTTAAATGGTTTATTCCTCCTCGTCATTTGCATGTTTGTATGTATAAGCCAGAGGATATCATCCAAGAGTAGTTCAACCATCCAGGCAGAAATCTAAGCCACTTTCTCTATCTCTATGATCGCTACAGGGACTGCATTGAGCAGGAACACTGGGAAAATGAAGATTTATGTTAAATATTGGAAATGGTGGAAATATCAGCATGTATAGCAGTATCTGTGGAGTGAGTTAACATTTCTGATTGAGGACCTTTCTTCAGAATTGAAAGATAGAAATGTAACAGGATTTAATAGGCAGGATAAAGGGAGATAAAAGAGAAGATCTGCTGCAAAGGCTGACAAGTAGGAAAGCTTTAGTGATATAAGATTTCATGGCAGAAAATGAAAAGTAATGGTTACAGTAAAGAAATAAAAGATTTGCCCAGTGTGATTTTGAGTGGTAGAATAATGAACAGCTATGTCTGAACATAAAGGTGTATAAAACAAGTTTATGACCAGCACGTTGCAAAATAACCAAACAAAATGAGGGGACAGAGTTCATGCTCTGAAATTGCTGTACTCAATGTTGCATCCAGAAGGTTTTTTTTAAGATTTTCTACAGTGTGGAAACAGGCCCTTCGGCCCAACAGAAGTCCACACCGCCCCTTAAAGCATCCCACCCAGACCCCTCCCCCTATAACCCACACACCCCTGAACACTAGGGGCAATTTGGCATGACCGATCCACCTAGCCTGCACATCTTTGGACTGTAGGATGAAACCGGAGCACCGGGAGGAAACCCACGCAGGCACGGGGAGAATATGCAAACTCCGCACAGACAGTTACCCGAGGCTGGAATCAAAGCTGGGTCCCTGGTGCTGTGAGGCTGCAGTGCTGTCCACTGAACCACCGTGCCAGTTGTAAATTGTTTAATCAAAAGCTGAAGTGATAACTATTTCTGATGAAGGGGCTAGGCCCAAAACATCAGCCTACGATGCTGCTTGGCCTGCTGTGTTCATCGAGCTCTACATCTTGTTATCCCGGATTCTCCAACATCTGCAGTTCCTATTATGTCTAGTAACTATCGAGGTTGTGTTCACTGGGATACTGCCACAGGCCAAGAGCAGAATTGTCAACATGACAGAAATGTGGAAATCCAAAGTGGCTGGGCTACCAGAGCTCGTGGATTGAATGAAGATGTTCAGCCATGTCATCTGTGCAAGCTCATCAATGCCTGGAGAAATAATTTTCATCGTAATGCAACTCCAACTGTTAAGCAGTAGACTGGCAATATTGATCTTATTTGGCACTAGTGCTCCCATACCACTGTTGTAATCTGTGTACCCAATGCTAAAGCACTCCCGCACTCACATTACTACCCTGGAAACTCTCACTGTGTCTGTAAGAAAACAACTACTTTAACTCTAAGTTTCTGTCACTTGCATCTCCAGCCACACTGACCATATCATGATCAACAGGGCGAAAATGTCATATAAATATTCAATTAAGCAGGCCTTGAGTTATCAAATAGAACCAGGGCATTCTTTACATCTGTGTAGGACACCTGGATGACACTACAACTGCAGATACTGCACAAGACCCCGACTGGCAACCCAACATTTGTTTAATGTTAAAGTTAACCTTTAAAACAATAAAGAAAATGACATGAAAATCTCAAGTGAATGTACTTACATATCGTGCACTACCAAGATAAAATAGCAGATTCTCCAGCTCTGATGTCTTCACATTCAGAACAATAGAGTTGTATGTGCCCTTTTTAATATCAGGACGGTAAGTGCGAATACAGTCACCACCAGAAGAAACTGATACTTTAATCTAAATCAAGTGAAAACAATCATACAATCAATGGAGCATAACAAGTTTAACAGAAATACCTAACTCATATTTATCTTGTTGATTGAATTACTCACAGAGTTGGCATGTTTACGGGCTTGATTTATAAGATCTTTGATGTGAGAGATATTCCTCCCCAGAGTGTCCTGAAGATTCTTGATTGGTTTCAGTTTATCCATTAACTTATCTGCTTTATCTTCCAATTCTTTAACTTTCATATCTGCATCAGCAACTTAACACAACAGGAAAGAAATATAAATGTGCAAGTTGTTTTGTTTCTCATTTTAATAAAATCAGAAACAATCAAGGTCACAATGATACATCCTTCTCAGATTTTGTCAGATTGCTCAGTACATTAATCTTTATTCTTTTAATGGGATGCTATGATACAAACTTGTCCATGAATTTTATAAACCTTAAATTTGTAGACTGTAGGAAAACAATTCCTACAGGAAGTGTCTAAAATCTGCTACTGTTAACTCAAATACAGAGATGTTCTCATCCAATAATAAGAGCTCACTTAGGGGAGTACAAAGATGGCTCTAGTATTAACTGCCAATTTCTATCTTGAAAATTCTTTCCATACCTAGTCCTTTTTCACACAGCCACTACTGTTCTTTTTAATTCCATTTGATTTATGAAGAATTACATTGTTGCTATGACAACAGCATTGCTAGAATTAAGAGTTTGACATATGAAGCACCAGGAAAATTACCTCGATTGATTTCCATATTTAATATCAGTATTTTGGATTGACTACGTTAATTTAAAAATTATAGTTCATTGGGTTTTGATGATTGTAAATAATTTTTGCAGATTTTTGCTGTCTTTGGAAACTTTTACTGCGTAAATCTGATTTCTTTTGGGTGCTTGTTTACATACCCCTTAACAGATTAAACCAGAATAAATCACTCTTTAAAGTGATTTGCGTTAAATCCATTTCTGGACATAGCAGTTCAGAGTAATGGGAAATTCCGATACTGAAGTATAGTTTTATGAACTCACTGATTCTTATCCAGTGGGGACACAAATTAGGATTTTGATTACAGGTGTCACATTTTGTTACCATTAACTGTTGGAAGATGAATTTGTAAAACACAGAAACATAGAAAATAGGAGCAGAAATAGCTCATTCAACCACTCGCGCCTGTTCCACCATTCAATACGATTATGGCTGATCAAATGCTTTGTGCTTTCAGGCACAAAGTCTTATGCTTGTCTTCTTAACATTCCTTGCCCCATTCCCACTATTTGTTACAGCGGCTTTGCTTGATTCTGGCCTTTGACCCCTCTTCCTATCTCTTCTCTTATTGTCCTTTCTGTCTTTTCTTCTTGACCTTGATTTCCCTTTCTCAGACTCTTTTCACAGGTTCCCATTCTCCTACCAATTTGGTTTAAAACCTCCCAGGCACTCTCTCAGGCAAGAGTTCCAGCCCTACTCAGGTGTAACCTGTCCAGTTTGTAGTGGTTCCACCTCACCCAGAACATGCCCCAATGCCCAGAAGTCCAAATCTTCCCCTTCACGTCATCCCAAAAAGCCACACATTCACCCAGTATATCCCAGTAGCATCCTGAGATCACTACCTTTGATCAGCTTGCTTCCTAATTCCATATACTCTGTTTTTAGGATCTCATCCCCCTTTTTACCTATGCTGTTTCACAGATAAGTACCATAACCATTGCCTGTTCATCCTCCCCCTACAGGATGTCCTGCAGCCATCCTGAGACATCTTTGACCCTGGCACCGGGGAGGCAACAAGCCAACTTGGAATCTCAGAGATGTATATCTTCTCTCCTTAAAACTGAATCCCCTATGGCCATTGCATTTCCAAACTTTCTGCTCTTCTCCTGTGCCACAAATTCAGCTGCTGTTGCTTTTCCCTCAGAGGTCATTCCTCTCAAAACAGTATATCTGTTTTTCAGGGGAGGGGGTCGCAGGAGTTTCTGGATTACCTGCCGAATCTTGTTACTCTGCCTGGCGCTCCCCCATTCCCTTTTGCAAATGTTCCACAATGTATGTGGTGATGCATGCATCTTTACCAGGTTCCAGGACAAGATGCATTGGAGCCTGACACTAGGCAGCATGAGAAAACGAATGTGCTCATCTAACTATCAAGTGTAAAGCCACAAATTAAACTTGGTATTACATACAGAAAAACAATGTAGATGTAGCTGATATTATACACGGAGACAGGTGGATCACAAAATGTCAAAAGCTTAAGTTAAAGGATAAATGATTTCCTAATCTAGAAGTTGATGCCACTAACATATATCTGGAAAAGATTAAATGTAAACAAAATAACTAATTCACTGTGTTGATTTGAACTCCCTGTTCAGTAGATATTTACCCAGGTCCTAAATTTTCTCAAAACCTGCCCTGTCTAAAATATTGGCTTTTCTAAGTACTGTTTAGATCCAAGGGATAAGTGAGTTACACCATGTTTTGCACCGAATAAAAGTTCAGCAACAAAGTGGGTATGCTTGTAAATTACTTTGATAATTTTTTTGAAGTGGTGAAGTATGTCAATATAGAAAAATGAAATCTTTTCCACTTCTGGTCAGAAATGGCACCATCAAAATCACCTCATTAAAGTGAGCTGGTCGGTAAAGCTCATGTTATATTCCTGAAACCCTGCCCCAAACCACACTTGGTAGAATAACTCCTATTGCATTATTACAAAATGGAAATTTTCCACGCAAATCATCCATGTTGCCTCTCTGACTTTCTGTAGAAACAGAAATGTATTTTGAAATGTGCTCAGTAAGATTTAGGTTGAAATTCACAACATTAAAATTTGCTCAAGATCTTCTACTCTATCAGTCACAGTGTACTCAAGGGGAAATTATTTTGTTTTTTTATTAATGCAAAGAACACGGTTTTAAGATGTTAGTAAAATGATGAGGAAGACTAGTTGTGTTAATTTTTCAAATGTACATCTTTTGACCACATAGGAAACTGCAACAATATAACAGAAACATACTTGTCTTAGCCGGAGTGTTAATGGCAGCATTAGCTTTGGCCACATCATCTTTGAGTTTGCTGCAGTTGTCCTGCAACCCAAGGAGATTCTGGTTTAAATCTTTTATTTCCGCCAGCACTGCATTTGCAGTGTCATTTGCCTGTTTGGCTTTATCTTTAGCTGCTTGTATCTTGGCACTTACATCTGTTGTGTAGAAGAAATCTATATATTAATGTTCTGCATGATAATATAAAAGTAACTCAGCATTTACTTCACTATATAGGTAACACTGAACAGAAGGCATGCATTAAGAGCTGATTTTCTGATATCGCAATGCTAGAACACAGCTGCAGTCAGTGGAGACACAAGGTGGAGTTTTCTGGGTCTTCATTCAACTCCGCCATCACCATCATTTTCCTGTATGCTCCATGGGCCACATTCCCTTCCACCCTTTGTCCACACAAGTGGGAATTGCCAAGGCACCAGCTTCACTACAATATCAAGGCTGTTTTCAGACCAATTCATACACCCACTTAAGCCCTTCACTCTGGAGCTTAGTGGCACTTACACCTTGCATGCTTCTTCTAAGTCACTTTGGCCACAGTGGCACAAACACATTGCAAATATTTACACAGGATGATTCTTATGTATCTTCACTTACTTTCTCAGCAGTCATTCACTCTGCAATGACTTGGAGGTTTCTTTAGCACAGCAGGACAGCCAGACAGCTTGTCACTGTCCAGAGTGTTAAATGGTCAGGGGGCCAACCTGTGAATGTGCAGCACCGTCAATTCACACTTGCTGGTGGAGCAAATGGGAATTATGTTCATTCCTTGGCTGCCACTACTGTCAGCTAAGAGGCACGTCCAACTACAGTACAAATGATTGGGCCACGGTCAGCCTTGTAGATCAAGTGCAACCAGTCTGGGAATCACGGAGACATCGTCAAGAGGCTGAGAAGACATCCATCCTTTGAGCCTGCTTGTCGAGTGTCTCTGTTGTTGCTGTTACTCAGCCTCTCTGTGTCACTAGTGGCCAAGACCAGGGCTCACCTTCAGCCTGGGCCTAAGTAGGTATCTGGCCTGCGCTAGTCATCCATAGTGTCAGGCAATGTGTTTCTTTAACCAGCTGCGGAGACCTGTTAGTGACATGCTCACCCGACTGTGCTCTCTATTCTAATCAGAAAGAGAACAAACTGAGTTGCAGGCCTTTGAGTTTTTGGAGGGTGCAGGCAAAAGTCCTGTCAATTTGTCATTGGAAGGGAGAGTCACTTCCTCCAAAGGGCCAATGGCCCTGGCCTTTGTCTCCTGGCAGTTTGCTGGGTCTCACTATTGCCTGGATAAGAGAGGGCTAAAAACATATTCAGGATAAGAATGGGTTCTTACTGGTGTTAATGAGGGAGGAGTGCAGCGTAGCACAGCACAATGAAGCTCACTCACTTGGTTGCCCATGGAGATCTCTACAGACCCTCAAGAATTACTTCACTCTTTTTCAGCCAACTCCAGAATTATTCCTCAAATTGGTGAAAGACCGAATGTTTGCCTCCGCACCACCCATCGTTGCCCTCTCTAGCTGATCATAAAACATAACTTTCTGCAATGACACAGAGGGAAATATTGACGGGGATCGAATGGATGGGAGATGGGTTATTGGTGAGGCAGGGGCAGGAGAGGTGATCAGGTGTCTTCTGTGATTGAGTAGGAAGTGGAGAGGACAGAAGGGGTTAGCAGTTTGCAAGTTTGAGGTGGGTGTTAGTGGAAATGTTGCACAGTAATGGTCGCAACCCATAGACCTTGGTGAGAAATATGTGCAGTGGCAGTGTTAGAGTGAGTAGCAAAGGCCGTGACAGCTTGAGATAGCAGGGAGAAAATGATGACACCATGGCGAGCACAGAAGATCATTGACCTTCTTCCTACACCACTTCACTTTTTAAAAAAATATCCAGAACCCTCAGTGCCCGGGAATGCTAACTCCATCCAGGTTGGCTGCATCTTGTGGCCTTGCGTCCTTTAATAGAAATGGCACTGCTCTTCTTTCGACCAACCCATCCACCAGCATGTCCAAATCTGAGTCAGCGAAGTGAGAGGCGAGCTTCCCTTTCCGGGCTGTGTTGTTCGGGATAAGAATGCAGGATCACAAAGTGAGAGGCAGTTCTTGGTTTGGAGCATTTGAAGTGCTGTGCAGCTGTGCTGAAATATGGTGCCGGCAATGTGTGTCACCGAATTCCTGCAGTAATGAGCACCTCTACAACCTCACAATTTCACAGGCCGCTCGTGGCATTCATCAGCTCAAAACGGAATGACTGCTGGAGAACACAGGATATGAGCAATGGAAGACCACCGCCGTGAATCTCAGACAAAACCACTTTGCTCAAAAATGGGAACATTCTGCCCCACAGATCTAAAATTAGTGAGTTTTGAGAAGATTTGTAGCTCAGGTTGAGGTTCTGGATGTGAGTTTGCTCGCTGAGCTGGAAAGTTAGTTTTCAGACATTTCGTCACCCTTCTAGGTCACATCATCAGTGAGCCTCCGACGAAGCGCTGGTGTTATGTCCTGCTTTCTATTTATCTGGTTAGGTTTCCTTGGGTCAGACCCATAGTGTCGCTACCTGGAACACCAACCTACAGATTAGCCAAGGAACTACACCAAAGACTAAAACACCTCGTAGAAGACTCCCACCACTCCATTCGCTCCACCCAAGAATTCCTGAACACCATCAAAGATACCAAGATAGAAGAGGATGAAATAATGGTCTCCTTTGACGTAACAGCCCTGTTCACATCCATCAACATCAACCTGGCCAAAGAAACACTGACTACACTATTAGAAGAACCGAAGTCACATACACCAGACACCACCAACCTCATCAGCAAGGACATCATCAAGCTAGTGGACCTATGCCTCACCACCCACTTCACTTTCAATAACAAAACCTACAGACAAACCAACGGTACACCCATGGGATCTCCGATATCAGGGTTCTTAGCAGAGGCAGTAATGCAGAGACTCGAACAAACAGCTCTGCCAATCATCCAACCCAAACTTTGGGTCCGCTACGTGGATGACACCTTTGTCATCACTAAACAAAACAAATTAGAGGAAACCTTCAAGACCATCAATAATACCCTTTACTGGCATAACATTCACAAAAGAGGAGGAAAACAACAACAAACTGCCATTCCTAGATGTCACAGTAGAGCGAACAGCCAATGGGGAACTTCAAACCAGCGTCTACAGGAAAACAACACATACGGACCAAACACTGAACTACAGAAGCAACCATCCCAACACCCACAAACGAAGCTGCATTAGAACATTATTCCAACGAGCCACCACACACTGCAGCACAGAGGAACTACGCAGAGCAGAAGAAAAACCCAAGGAAACCTAACCAGATAAATAGAAAGCGGGACATAACACCAGCACTTCATCGGAGGCTCACTGATGATGTTACCTAGAATGCTGACGAAAAGTCTGAAAACTAACCTTCCAGCTCAGCAAGCAAACTCATATCCAGATCTAAAATTGTGAGTATATCTCCCATCAATTTTGCTCAATAGGTTACAGGACAGAATCAAAGGAGAAACATTTGATCATTTCTGTTAGCAGATAAGACTTACAAGAATAATAGAATATGGCCAATTTCATCCTAAAAAAAAACACTACAGAAGCATAAACAGCCATTTGTCAGAAAAAAAAAGCCTACCTTTGGGAATGGCATGAAGTTTCGCAAGGGTATCATTTAAGGCTTTCAGCAAGTTTTTATTCTTTGTTGTACCATCATTAAGCCTATTTTGTAAGTTATTCAAGTCATCTCCTTTCTCTGAAAAACAAGGTGAAAAGCTTTAAGAGATGGCATCTACGAAATGACACAGTTTGCTCAAACTGAATAAATTACTTGTATGTACATTTCGAACTGTCAGTGTTGAATACAATAGTTTCTTTTGTATTTTTAAACTGTTCAGGCCATAGTTGGAGATGGATACACCGTTCAGTCAAATGAATCAGGCAGATCACCTTTGATGTGTGATCCATGTTTACTTTAATGTTCTCATGTACGGTTGCAATGGAATTTTATTTGATCTGATTTACTAATGTCACATGTACCTAGATACAGTGAAAAGTTTTGTTTTGTGAGCAGTACAGGCAGATCATAGCACACAATGTGCATTAGGGTAGTAGAACAAAACAAAGAATAAAAAGTTACGGCTGCAGGGATGTTACACAAGCAGCAAGGTCAACATCAAATTTAAAATTTGAGAGGTCAATTCAGAAGTCTAACAACAAGACTTCCAACACCATTTAGCTAAAAAATTGAAAAATCAAAACGGTCCCCCATGCTGATCACCATCCACTAACTCTTGCTTCAAAATGTTTAACTCTGGACACTGACTGAGTATTGAGTTGTGACAGGACAGAATTGAGCCAGACTTTAAACCCTGACATTGTCAACAATTACAATGTACACTCTCAAATTTGGTACGGTCCATTGAACAAAGTGTTACATTGACCGCTGGTATGCTTATGCCAGAAAGCATCAGTACATTTTGAAGATTGCAGAAAAATAAGCCCTTAGCTCACTAGGAAGTAAAGTTGGCTGAGAAGTCAAAATGTTTAAGGAATTACAGGCTAGGGTTGTTTGATCATAAGAATCATGCTCAGTACCAGAAATGGTAACCAGCCTATCATATCAGATGTTAAACTTTACTGGGACGCTACAGGCAAATTTCAACTCGAAATCGGGCAAACTTTAAAGCAACAGACATCTGACAAGAACAACTAGTATAAACAAAGTGGCATTGCAGACTGTTAGAAAACATGATGCATGTCACAAGTGAATGAGTAATGTTCGCACAACTGATTCTCTCAACTCCAAGGATCTTATTTCCTATAAAGCCGTGTGTATATTTGTCTGCTCAATATCTGTAAATGTAGTAAAGCAAGGAATTAAATTGAACACCCCCCAGTTGCTGACCAGTTGGCCTTTTGTGAGAAGGAAAACAACAAAATGTACATTTCCAGGGCTGAGGCATTCTTTGCACAAAATATATTTTAACCCCAGAGGCACCATAACAAATAGACAACACAATAATATATAATTAACAAATTTTAATTACAGATTTAAACCGCTTTATTTTATTATGTTTTGTTTTGGTGCTGACCCCCAAAGGGCTATTTATGTGTACATTTTCTTTCAATCACATATGACACTTTATAAATACAAATTTGCTCTTTGCTTACCTTTTACATCTGTTCCCAAACGTTTGCCCTCATTTAACTGTCTAAAACTTTTCTGCAGTGAGCTCTTCGCAGTTTCCTTCAAAGATCCATCTGGACCAGATGCCTGATTAAATGACAGCATTTTTTGAACCACTACATAAATGATGCAATGTTTACAATTTAATGATTACACCACTGTCTAACAATGTCCAGTTATTTATCACAGCAAAATTGAGACACAGGAGAAAACAAAGATAATGGGAACTGCAGCTGCTGGAGAATCCGAGATAAAAAAGTGTGGAGCTGGATGAACACAGCAGGCCAAGCAGCATCTCAGGAGCACAAAAGCAAAAACTGCTTTTGACTATTTGTAAGTATACTTCTGGGAAGATCACATAATTTCATCAATTGTGATGAAATCCATTTCTAGCAATCTGTGAGAATGTCACCTTCAGGGTACACTCAGCTCTGTCACAACCCAATAGGATAATGTGCTGGAAATCAAACCCCACTGTTCTCGCAGTGGTCACAAATGTTAAAACTTGATTAAACCACCAAAATGCCCAATTTTACCTACCTGTCCATTTCAGGTTTTAAAAAAAAGGCACAGCAGCAATTTTCTGCAAACAATAACTATTTATTGTAATCTGTTTCTTTTTTAATAATCAACAAGTCAGGATGCTGAGTAGCTAATTTATAACTCTATAAATCTACCCCTTTCTTAAAATCCCCATACATATTCCATTGCACACACAAAGAGACAAGGCAAGGCACATGTATTATGGATGAAGGAGGGAAAAAAACAAATATTTTCTTCCGTGCTTCTGAATTGTTCAGGCTATAGTTTAGGGGTGGATACACTATGTAAACCATACGGATCAGGCAGATCACTCTTTAAGTAGCACAGTTCTGGCACCAGTCTGGATCACAGACAGCGATGAGTTGTTTTCCTTCAGCTTTCCTTTGACTTCTTTCAATTCTTTGATAATGGCATGAGGCTATGGATGCTTCAGTTCTCAGTCTTCCATTCACTGATTGAGGATTCACTCTTTTGGTGCCTCTGAAAGTGGTTTTTCCACTTTTCCTTTCAACAGGGAATTTGCAGACAGACCGTCTTACAGAGAGAGATGAGGGAGAGTAGATAAATAATGGTATTAGATAAATAACTAGCTTCTCTGCACAGAAGTGGGAGGTTGGGCATGGGGGTCGGAATGGGTGAAGTGAGAAAGAGGTAGATACCCTTTTTCCACTCACAGGCAGTATGTTCTTCCTGTATTTTCTACACGGAAGGCAGTATCCACCTGAGCAGGAACCAATCAGGCATTTCATAGAATCCCTACAGTGTGGAAGCAAGCCCTTCAACCCAACAAGCCCACACTGACCCATTCCCCTAAAACCCACCTAATTTAACATCCCTGAACATTATGGAATTTAGCATGGTCAATCCACCATCTTTGGACTGTGGGAAGAAATCGGGGCACCCAGAAGACACCCACGCAGACACAGGGAGAACGTGTAAATTCCACAGAGACCGTCACCTGAGGGTGGAATCAAACGCGGGTCCCTGGCGCTGTGAGGCAGCAGTGCTAACCACCGAGCCACCGTGCTGCATTATTATACTGGGCCTTCCTGAGCCTAGAACAACTTCTGAATAAAAAATCTCTCAAAAGACTGTCTCTGGCCAAGATTACATAAGGTGGTGTCACTCTGTCTGGAATGCTCCCTCGCTGTTTGAATAAGGCAACATTGTGGATAAAACTTACAATATGTTCGAGTAAGAGATAGCAAGAACTGCAGGTGCTAGAGTCAGAGATAACAAAGTGTGGAGCTGGAGGAACACAGCAGGCCAGGCAGCATCAGAGCAGCAGGAAAGCTGATGTCTCGGGTAGGGGGCCCTTCCTCAGAAGAAGGGTCCCAACAAATTTTCCTGCTCCTCTGATGCTGCCTGGCCTGCTGTGTTCCTCCAGCTCCACAGTATGCTCCAGTAACTTGTTTTAAAGCTATTTTGGTTTACAGTTCAAAAATATAAAAGTGGTCTTTACAATTCCAAGAATGATACCTTTGACTGTATCAAAATGTTGGTAAATTTCAATTCTGCTGAGCAATGGGTGAGGGGTTTATTGCAAGGTTTCCACTGGTTCTCCCAGAACTGCTCAGCATCACTGCAGAGATGTTCAAAGCTTACCGGCAATTAGAGAAAGAGACAAATGAGAGCATAAATGTTAACAGTGCTGCAGTTAGTGTACTGCTGGAAAGGCAGCTAAACTACACTGGGGCTGAAGGAATTAAGAGCAGTTGGATGGCACAGTGTTGTTGGAACTTAGGTAGAATTTCTAGGCATAAATAGGCTGCTAAATGCTGGAGACAGTGCTTAGAAGAAGTTCTAGGAAGCTGAGAAAGTGGGAGGATTATTAGCTCTGTGCTGGGACATGCTTTAAGGGGTTGAGAAGAAACCCATGAGCATTAATACTTCGGTGTGTTGAGATAATGGAGGTTGAAAAAAATCACAAGTGGTTTTTGCTTGTTGCAACTGTTACAAACAAAAAAAAATGCAAGGGAGGCTGGCGTGGTGATGCTCTAGTTTGTGAGTAGCTGAAGTTATGCTCATGAACAGCTAATAGAGGACAATTTTAGGGTTCAGGGTAGCATAGATGCAGTAAAGTGATTGATCAGAGCCAGAGCAATCACTTAGGTGATCCATGATGGAAAGGGAGTTTCAAGGCCAGGGTCAGCAATCGTGATTTATTTTTTTTTATTATTCATTCGTTCATCCATCCACCTACTTATTTATTTATTCATTCATTCATTTATGTATTTATTGATTATTACGAATTGTGATCCCTAATGAAATTTATGGAAATTCAACAATCCATCCCGGCATTAACACTTGGGGGTTGTCGCTGAAAAATTTGTGATTCTGTCTTTACCAGATTTACTATCTGATGTGCATTGTGTGGTGCTCCATCAAGTTTATTCCTGATATTTACTACATGTTAATACTGGATGTTAGAAACAAATCCTACAGATGTTATAGTATGGAATTCTGTTCTAATGTCATAAAGTTTATTGTTGCTTGTTCAAATCATGAACTATTGTGGCTTTATTCTCTTAGTACATCTCCTGGATCCTACAGCTTATCTACTTTAAAAATAAAAATAACTGGTCCCTAGTGAAATTATAACATAAATTTGGTGGCCTGGTCTGGGATGGTAACACAGTGCAGTATAGTTCTGTTGTGGCTACTGTTCTGTTACTACTCCATCAAATCTCTTGTTCACATCCCTCGATCTCTATGTGCATTCGTGGTTTATTTTTCTCTCTCTCCTTGTGTACTTCTGAGTTCTCATGTGCCTATCCACATTTTACTTCTCACCCCTGTATGTTCACTTCACTCACTTTGTCTGAACTTTTAACATGTGACTCTTTGCTTCCAAACTCTAAGATGTCAGCCTGATCATCTTTCTGGCTAAACTTTTCTCTCTGTATAAACTCTCTATAAAATTTAGTTCTTCCCTCTCTAAACTTGTCTCTTTCCTTGTTTGGGCTGTGCTTGTCCAAACATCATATTCAGAGATGTGATACACACTTCTGGAGTCCCTAGGACTTGAACCCAGGTCTCCTGGCTCAGATGTAGGGACACTTCTTGTGCCCCATAAGAATCCATTGAATTTATGCAGAGTGCATTCAGAAGTGGATTCAGGTAAGCTGTGCAGTAAATGAGTGATTTTAACAGCAGACGTAAAGATCAAGAGCTTAAGGCCTCAAATCAAAATGTAAATCACAAAAATATTATCCAATAACTTCATCTGTAAAAGATATTAATTCATCCAGGGCTTACAAATATATTTCATCCATACTTCTAAACAAAATTACTTGCCCAATAAAAATGGGAATTCAAGTCTTCAATCACTCATTTGTCAACCAAATAAAACCTTTCTCATCTTGGATTTACCTCATTGCTGAGGTTTGAGTGGCATTTATAATTACTGAGTTTATTTATTTCAGTGAAACTGTGCTACTTTAACACGTTGTTTACCTGCATTAAATTCCAAAGATTTGCTGCATGAATTGCATTATTTGCACTGATCTACTTGAAAAGGAAAGATCTTTGGGCAAGGGTGCAACAACAACAAAATGCGATTGATTCAATGGCTTTTTCAGAGCTCAAACAGATATGTTGAGTCAAACGGTCGCCTTCTGTGCTGTATGATTCTATGAACCTACCGGCTGCTTTCCTGCTGAATGTTCTCTCAATAGGTGCTTCTCATTTTTATCACACCATCCATTTTCCCTCTGATCAATATGTTGCATCTCACAACTTTGACTGAAACTGGCTGCTCTTAGTTCCTGAAAGCATTGCAAGAGCGTCTCAACCACAGGCCATACCTATCCCGTGTTGCTGACTGTGACTTACTTGTTGTTCCACTTGTTTATTTGGGAACAGGAGAAAGCCATTCAGTCCCTGAGGCTGCACTACCATTCAACTAGATGTTGATTGATCTGTGGCTCAAGTACAAAATCTTTTCTCCTTGGAATGTGCATTTCTATTTCTGTTAGGCAAACAGATTTTTTTCCATATTTAATTAATCACATCAATCAGTACAGAAATAGTGAAATGAGTGGTTGTAAAGTGGTACATACTGGTAAATCCAAAAACGATCGAAATTCATTTTAGAGTTCTTTATGCTACAAGGCAACCTTCTCCCTTACCAGTCTCACAGCTTGATTGGCTGTTTCCTTGGCTTCTTTCGCAACTTTTTCAGCCTCATCGATTTTTTCCTTGATATTAGTATAAGCTCTGAAGGCTGCAGTTGCATTAAAGGATAGATTCTTCGCTTCAGCAAGGATACTGTTTTGCAAGAGAAAAACAACAGCAATGAAAAACAACTCTGAACATCTTTACATTTTCAAGTTCTTTAACAAAATGTTAAATGTTGTTTTCTTGAATAAATTATTTCAATGAGTGATATCTGATTGAATGTTTTTGCCTTTGCAAGGCATAAACACATAGCTCTACAGCAAAGATGATAAGGCAGGCCACCAAAATTGCCATTCACAGACAGCTACCTCATAAGTACTGTTCCTGGCAGGGATTGCCCGGTATCAAGATGCTAAAGACACCACATTATGGTATACAGTCGGGCAAACTGGCGGCTCCAACATGTATTTCTGTGATGATACGGAATCATACACAATGCCAAATACAGAAAATAGTGAGAAGACCCAGCAGGTCTATCCAAAAAGAGGAATATCAATGATCACATTGCAGACACTGGAAATTTGAGAAAGCTCCGCAGGTCTAGCAGCATCTGGGTTGAGAGAAACTGAGTTCAATGTTCCTGTGTGATCACCTTGCATCAGAACTTCATTCTTCATTAGAACATTCATTCTTGTGAATGATCTCCTCCAGAACAGTTAAATCGCATTCATTGATGCTGTTGGGCTTCTTGAATTGAAACTTACAGTGTGGAAAATGTTGTCAGAAATTGACCAGCTAAGAATCGGTCCAGCCTGCAGCAATAGCAGCCGAGGGTGGTATTCTGAGATTGAAAGTGGGGCGTTGGCCTCCCACGTCCACCGTCCAGAGCCATCAGCCAATCTGTTTGGCTGGCAGCTCCAACATTGCCAGCAGCAGCCGTATTGGTGCAGGGGGATGCAGGCAAGACTATGAAGAATACAGCCACAGCTCCTGAGTGAACTAAGTCAAAGGCATTGGGCAGGGAAGGTTTGCTCTCTCTTGGAGTGGCTGGGATGGGGAGGACATGGAAGTGGGTTGTGAAGTACAGAAGAATAGAAAGGAAAGGGGTTTCTATCTTCTCAGGGGGTGCTCTAATGGGAAAGGACACTCTCCAATGCTGGAACACATAATATTTAACCATTGAGATAGTTTCCCACTGCCATGCTGTCAATGCAGAATACTATCCACCACCAGCACATAAGTTAAACTTCGGTAAATTCTGGCAGAACTTTCTGTCCTTTAACCAATGATTAGAAAATCACAGGCTATGCCTTCCGAATTTCTGTTCTGTATTATCAGTGATTAAAACTCCCACAGTTGGCCAAAATCAGAAAATAAAGCCTACTGTGTGTTTGCAGCATGTACTGTTCTACTTCAATATCTAATAATGTGTTTAATGCAGCATATTATTCTTTTCAAAGAACTTTTAAATAACATAGTGTTCTTTTTCTTTGAATTCTTAAGACTGTGGAAACTTAATTAACTCTCAGTTTCTTGGAAATGTAAACTGATTTTCCTCTATCAGGAAATTTAAACTGATCGACACCAAGCAAGCCTTATTTCAAAATTTGTTTTGTAAAAAGGCTTTTGGTCCTTCTATTCTCAACTCTTGAACATCTCCTCATTGTCACCACACCAGTGAATTTCCCTCATTAACTTCTCTGTCACTGCAATATTGCACCTCTCCCTCTTAAGACTTTTCTCAAAATCAACCTCATTGACCAAGCTGTTACTCACCTTTCCCAATATCATCATCTTTGGCTTGGAATCCATTTTAGTCCAATTAAACAAGGCAGGCATTAAACAAGGCCATGGGGTCACACCCTATTTTGAAATCAATTTGGAAATTATGGTCCTGTAGGTTACCTCACAATATTGGGACTTAACAATGGTCTGTGTGAGGGAGGAAATGGGAATTCTGGTCACTTGCAACGGCTGGCCCATTAAACTTTTTAAGAAGCTTGTTAAATGTCCCAGTCCAATTAGGAATGTGATTTTTTAATCTTTGCTTCTGGACACATAAACCGTCTGGTGCATACCAACGCCTGACAGTTGCGTTTATTGTAGAGACATCGAGAAGTTAATCTGACTTTATAGAAGAATGAATTTTGATAGGCCCATGGTGTTAGGGCCAGAATTACATCATTTTGGTGTCTGTGTGGGACTTTCATCAACGCTCCACTTCCTGACTTCCTGACGAGCCACCTGCTCTATACAGCAAGGTAGAGGCAAGCCCCAAGCTCCTACCTCCTTCGGGGCACATGCCGTCTCTAATTGGATGCCAAGCTCAACTTCTGCCCAATCATTCCATTTATTTTAAAAATAATATCACAGATTTGGGGACCCTGAATTCATCCAAGTGTCAGTCTTGACCCCATTTTGAAAATCCAGATCCTGTTCACTGAAGCACCTTGACTTGTTTCTTCTCTGTTACCTGTTTCTTACATTTTGAAGGTACAGTATAAATGTGGTCATTAACATACCCATCCAGAATTCCGGATGAATCATTAAGTACTGCAGCATGATACTCTGCTTGAAGGACTAGTTCTGGAAGTTTCTCATCACGAATGCCAGCTGCCAGCTCATCCATTTTGTCTTTTAGCCTCCCAATTAATGGCTCTAAATGTTCTTGTTCACTAAGTTCCTGTAAATCAATGCAGAAATATGCTTAATATAAACAACAGATAATTAGCTGTCACTTTTACTCATTATATTCTAAGTGTAGAAAAGATCCAGCTATATTTCACAATGAAAACTAAATCAAAATACTTGGTGATTTCTACATTGTGAATAAAATACTTGTGGTGTTTGGAGATTAGGAGTGAAGTGGTTATGTTGCTGAATAAGTAATCCAAAGGTCTGAACTAATCATTCTGCAATTGTTGACAGAGAAATTCATTTCAAATTCAACCAGATGGAGTCTTTCAATTCAGTTAATTAAACAAATCTAGAATAATAAACTAGCATCCGTAATAGTGAAACAACTAAATTGATAAATACTACCAGGTTCACAATCGGGTTTGAGGGAAGGAAATAAGCTGTCCTTAACTGCAAAGAAGGAAAAACCATTTAAACTGGTAAATGTGACTTCCGAGTTCAACGCTGCTCATGCACTCAAGATTCAACTCCAGTACAAACGGTACATTAATTTTACAAGTATTAATGGCATTTTTACAGCATTTCCCAGCTTCTTTGTGATCACAGATCCACTGCAACGTGGAAACTCTTAGCTTCCCACTGGAGAGACCCCGTAAGGTCACTTATGTCCCCACAAGGGCAGTATAATGGACAAGGAATGTTGGGTGTGCCAATCATGTGCGCATTCCATGACTGAATAAAATATGCACACAATAAATATACAGACTTTAGAAATTTACAAGGTCTGTACTGTCAGTTCCCTAAAATCTGGTTTCGGAGGAGTGAAAATGTTTTGTATCTCAGGTATCTAACCATAAATCGTTTTAACATTTGGTCACATATAAATTGCTCTCCTTTGGAAATACAAATCCCTGTCATTTGCTTCACATATTTAACAAAAATAGATTCCAATAAAAAGGTATGATAATCCTACTAAAAGAGTTATGCACTAGTTTATGTAGTGTTCATGGCTATAAACAGGGCTATGGGGAGAGTGCAGGGAAGTGGAGGTGAAATGCCCATACGCCATGATTTAAATGGCGGAGTGGACTTGATGGGCCGAATGGCCTTACTTCCACTCCTATGTCTTGTGGTCTTATGGTCTAAACCAGGGGGCGCTGAAAGAAGATATTTTGTATAGAACTCACCATGCCATGACATGAATGAAGAATATTAGAAACAACCTGAATCATATCAATCCAGACTTATCAGTCATAACTGCCATGCATAAAACTATTTTATACTGTTCTGAAAGTTAAGCCGTTTATTCTATCAACTGATTATTGCTGAGAAACCTTTCTCCAATTGGTCCTATTACATTTATGTAAGAACTACGTACTGCCGATATGCAGTAATCATTATTAATTTATGCTATTTATTTTTTATTACTTACATTTAATCCTGAAGAAATTTTTTCCAAAAGCTGCTTCGCTGCAACTATAAGATAATGACCTTCATTAAGGACATCTTCTGTATCCTTTTTACCACCTTCAACTGCCTGTTTCCTTTTCTGAATTCACATAATAGGAAAGAAGAAATCAGCTCATACAACATGAGGAAATACATTCATTGTTTGGCACACATTTCAGCCCTATAAGCATTTTATACATGGAGCTAGTAACTTTTCCAGCTGGAAAACAGAACTGTGAGGCACAAAAATGTGACAGAGGAATTCTTTAAATATTCAGTCTATCAAAACAACACAAATAAACAAAGTCTCACATCTAGTAGGGCTGGAATCATCTGAAGTTCTTTTGAATCGACTGTTCAGAGATGTAAATGACACACCTCTGGAGGACATAGGACTTGAACCCAAGCCCTCGACTTAAAAGTAACCTAACTTTTTAAATTTCCGCCATTGTGGCAAAGAAGATATATCCAAAATTGACTCAGAGATAGTGGGAACTGCAGATGCTGGAGAATCATCCACTTACTAACACCTTCCACCCCAACCTTAAGTTCACCTGGACCATCTCCAATACTTCTCTCTCCTTTCTGGACCTCCCTGTGTCCATCTCTGGCAGCCACCTAGAAACTGATATCTATTTCAAGCCTACCGACTCCCTCAGCTGCCTAGAATGCACCTCCTCACACCCACCTTCCTGCAAAAATGCCATGCCCTTTCCCAATTCCTTTGCCTCCACCACATGTGCTCCCGAAATAAGGCATTCCACTCCCGGACATCCCAGCTGTCCTCGTTTCTCAAGGACCGCTGCTTCCCCTCCAAAATGGTCGAAAATGCCCTCGACTGTGTCGCTCACATTTGCCGCAACTCATCCCTCACACTCCGTCCCCGCAACAACAACCAAAACAGAATCCCCCTCGTCCTCACGTACCCACCTACCAACCTCCGAATCCAAAGCATCATCCTCCGGCACGTCCACTATCTGAAAACACCCCACAACCAAAGATATTTTTCCCTCCCCACCCTTACCTGCTTTCTGGAGGGACCATTCTCTCCGTGATTCCCTTGTCCGCTCCACACTCCCCACCAGCCCCGCCACACCTGGCACTTTCCCCTGCAACCACAGGAAGTGCTACACTTGCCCCCACACCTCCCCACTCACCCCATCCCATGCCCCAAGAAGACCTTCCACATCAAGCAGACGTTTAGCTGCACATTTGCTCATGTGGTCTACTGTACCCGCTGTTCCCGACGTGGCCTCCTCTACACAGGGGAAAACAAGCGGAGTCTTGGAGACCGCTTTGTGGAACACCTACACTCAGTTCGCGACAAACGACTGCACCTCCCAGTCGTGAACCATTTCAACTCCCCCTCCCACTCCTTGAACGACATGTCCATCCTGGGCCTCCTCCAGTGCCACAACGATGCCACCCAAAGGTTGCAGGAACAGCACCTCATATTTCGCTTGGGGAACGCTATAGCCCAGTGGTCTCAATGTGGATTTCACAAGCTTCAAAATCTCCCCTCCCCTTAGCGCATCCCAAAACTAGCCCAGATTCACAAGCTTCAAAATCTACCCTCCCCCTACTGCATCTCAAAACCAGTTTGTCTCCACCTCCCTAACCTGGTCTTCCTCTCACCTATCCCCTCATCCCACCTCAAGCCCCACCCCCACCTCTTACCTACCGGCCACGTCCCACCCCCTTACACTGTCCATTTTCCCTGGATTGACCTATCCCCTCCCTACCTTCCCACCTACACTCACCTTTACTGGCTCCATCCCCGCCTCTTTGACCTGTCTGTCTCCTCTCCACCTATGTGCTCCTTTATCCATCTTCCATCCACCTCCCCCTCTCTCCCTATTTATTTCAGAATCCCCTTCCCCTCCCCCATTTCTGAAGAAGGGTCCAGACCCAAAATGTCAGCTTTCCCGCTCCTCTGATGCTGCTTGGCCTGCTGTGTTCATCTAGCTCTACACCTTGTTACATCTAAAATTGCTTGCCTACGTTTTCAGCTTTGAGGAGAGAGTTTGTTTAACTGTTCCAGAACACCATCCTAGTGATCTACAAGTAGGTGTTTAACTTCTTGCAACACCAAAGATCACTTTCTAAGTGGACATCTATGCATGCAAAAGGATTGTCTAGATACTATCACTCATTTATCTACAAAACTCCTGTGCCATTTCTGAACAGACATTGTTTCTGTTACTCTACCAGATATTTAGAAAATTTATTTTATGCCCCAAACTGAGAAATGCTGAATGCCATCGTGTGGAAAATTATGAACAGAACAGCAAAAATTACAAGATAATAAAATGTGAGGCTGGATGAACACAGCAGGCCCAGCAGCATCTCAGGAGCACAAATGCTGACATTTCGGGCCTAGACCCTTCATCAGAGAGGGGGATGGGGTGAGGGTTCTGGAATAAATAGGGAGAGAGGGTGAGGCGGACCGAAGATGGAGAGAAAAGAAGATAGGTGGAGAGGAGAGTATAGGTGGGGAGGTAGGGAGGGGATAGGTCAGTCCAGGGAAGACGGACAGGTCAAGGAGGTGGGATGAGGTTAGTAGGTAGGAGATGGAGGTGCGGCTTGGGGTGGGAGAAAGGGATGGGTGAGAGGAAGAACAGGTTAGGGAGGCAGAGACAGGTTGGACTGGTTTTGGGATGCAGTGGGTGGAGGGGAAGAGCTGGGCTGGTTGTGTGGTGCAATGGGGGGAGGGGGCGAACTGGGCTGGTTTTGGGATGCGGTGGGGGAAGGGGAGATTTTGAAGCTGGTGAAGTCCACATTGATACCATTGGGCTGCAGGGTTCCCAAGCGGAATATGAGTTGCTGTTCCTGCAACCTTCGGGTGGCATCATTGTGGCACTGCAGGAGGCCCATGATGGACATGTCATCTAAAGAATGGGAGGGGGAGTGGAAATGGTTTGCGACTGGGAGGTGCAGTTGTTTATGGCGAACCGAGCGGAGGTGTTCTGCAAAGCGGTCCCCAAGCCTCCGCTTGGTTTCCCCAATGTAGAGAAAGCCACACCGGGTACAGTGGATGCAGTATACCACATTGGCAGATGTGCAGGTGAACCTCTGCTTAATGTGGAAAGTCATCTTGGGGCCTGGGATAGGGGTGAGGGAGGAGGTGGGGGGGCAAGTGTAGCATTTCCTGCGGTTGCAGGGGAAGGTGCCGGGTGTGGTGGGGTTGGAGGGCAGTGTGGAGCGAACAAGGGAGTCACGGAGAGAGTGGTCTCTCTGGAAAGCAGACAGGGGTGGGGATGGAAAAATGTCTTGGGTGGTGGGATCGGATTGCAGATGGCGGAAGTGTCGGAGGATGATGCGTTGTATCCGGAGGTTGGTGGGGTGGTGTGTGAGAACGAGGGGGATCCTCTTTGGGCGGTTGTGGCGGGGGCGGGGTGTGAGGGATGTGTTGCGGGAAATGCGGGAGACGCGGTCAAGGGCGTTCTCGACCACTGTGGGGGGAAAGTTGCGGTCCTTGAAGCAAAAATTACATACAGTTCGCAGTTTTCAAAACAGCCAATGCTTTGAAAACAAATTGATTTAAAGCCCCCAAATCTGGTATATACAAACACAAGAGGGCGACTGTATTAACTGCAAGGAGGTCGGTGTTCAGTGACTAAGTCACCCGTTATTTCATCATGTATAGTACACTGACTGTGACTAGCCAGCTCGGAGTCAATCCTCATGTGAGGAGATTCTAATCTTCTGGTTATATTGCTCAGCTAGGGCCCAAGCTAACAACCCCAACCAAGAACCTCATAGTTAACAAGGTCAATCCAGTTGCCTTCACGACAGGGATTCTCCTTGAATAGATGAAATTCCAGGAAAACTGAATCTCTTCCCATCCCTTCTTATCCTGCCATGTGGTATTCTCCAGGCACATGAATATCTGTATGAGAGTGGCAAACTCCCGCGACCAGATCTAAATCCACCAGTGACAGCAAGAAAACTTTGGTGATGCTGAACTGAGGACACTTCTAGAACTGTAACCCAGTAAAGAAATTGAGAGTGAGATAATAGGAAAACAATTAGAAGTCTGGATATATTAACATTTCACAAGATGGAGCAGAATCTTCCTTTAAGGACAATGTGGGACTAAAATCAAGAGGGCAGTGAGGACAGCCAGTGGGCCCGGAGTGGAGTGGGGATGGCCAGTGGGCCTGGAGTGGAGTGGGGACGGCCAGTGGGCCCGGAGTGGAGTGGGGACAGCCAGTGGGCCTGGAGTGGAGTGGGACGGCCAGTGGGCCCGGAGTGCAGTGGGGACGGCCAGTGGGCCCAGAGTGAAGTGGGGACGGCCAGTGGGCCTGGAGTGGAGTGGGGACGGCCAGTGGGTCCGGAGTGAAGTGGGTACAGCCAGTGGGTCCGGAGTGGAGTGGGGATGGTCAGTAGGTCCGGAGCGAAGTGGGGACGGCCAGTGGGCCCAGAGTGGAGTGGGGATGGCCAGTGGGCCTGGAGTGGAGTGGGGACGGCCAGTGGGCCCGGAGTGGAGTGGGGACAGCCAGTGGGCCTGGAGTGGAGTGGGACGGCCAGTGGGCCCGGAGTGCAGTGGGGACGGCCAGTGGGCCCAGAGTGAAGTGGGGACGGCCAGTGGGCCTGGAGTGGAGTGGGGACGGCCAGTGGGTCCGGAGTGAAGTGGGTACAGCCAGTGGGTCCGGAGTGGAGTGGGGATGGTCAGTAGGTCCGGAGCGAAGTGGGGACGGCCAGTGGGCCCAGAGTGGAGTGGGGACGGCCAGTGGGTCCGGAGTGGAGTGGGGAAGGTCAGTGGGCCCGGAGTGGAGTGGGGACAGCCAGTAAGCCTGGAGTGGAGTGGGGACGGTCAGTGGGCCTGGAGTGGAGTGGGGACGGACAGTGGGCCCGGAGTGAAGATGGCTACTCTTTGTGAACCAAAGGCGCCTGGTTAGACCACACGGAAGCCCTCATAGAAAGACTGTAATGTCCATCTTCTTAGCCTTATTTCTTATTTTCCTAACTTATAATTGTACTCTGTATATCTGTAACTTAGTGTAATCTTTTCCTTTATTTTCTCTATTTTTGTACCTAAGATTTGTACTTTGTACCTAAGATGGCACCGTGTATTGGCAGCACTGTACATTTTACACTGTACTCCTCTTCTTTTGTAACTTGAGTGCACATGACAAGAAATCTAATTACAATTCTAAATACTAAATAATGTCCTGAAATGCTTCCTTCCTTCTTCAGGAGAAGAATGCATACAACCAGAAAAACCTCACATGTGCGCTGTGGGTGGGGAGAGATGCCTGACTTCTGGCACCTTTCAAGGAGCAGGCCATCAAATTGACAGGGAGAATGTGACAGATCTAAAAGGGAGTTTGGATATTGACAACCAGCAAGTGAAAAAGCCTCTAAGCAGCCACTTTCAACAGCATATCATGAATGTCTCAATAAAACCTTGGTAGGGAGGGCAACTCCCAATACTAATAAATCATTTCCTTATGCAGCCCCTGGATCCCACTCTCAAGCCAAACAAAATTAAAAACCCCAGCAGCCAGGTCCATCTCTATTGATAATTGGCCTGCATCTCTGAGGAGGAACAGTTTTAAGCCTGAAGCATCCCAATCTCCCCTAAAGTAAAGACATTCACCTCAGTTGCTAATCTATCGCCAGTAGGCTCAAATGAGCATTGCACTGACATGAACCCACAGCCAGAGGAGACAATAAGTGCTGAGGTCTCTGACACTCGGAGGGCTGCTGTTGAACATGCCACTGCACAGCTCAGTGCAGATGATGGGCCTCTGGACTCAGCCATGATTGAGCTGATGGTGATCCAGGAGTAAGCAGGGGAACTTCTGCCAGAGGTGCCAGAGATCATGCACAGACTGCAGTGATGGGCAGAGGAGCCCTGCCCAGGTTTGTCTGCCTTTGGGTTTCAGCATACAAGCACATGATTGCCTCTTGGGTGGAAAGCTAGGTCTAGCAGAATAGTGAGTTTTAGCCGGACATGCGTAAGATTTTCACTTCATCAGCCCAAGCATTCACAGGCTCACCAGTGTGGGAAAAGGGGGCCTTGACCTCACTCCAGTTGCTCCATTCCTCAATGGTTGAGCAAGTGCCACTGCATGCCAGCAGGGAGGAGAAGCAACAGACAAGAAATCAGGCATTGCTATCTCAGGGCACTCGAGAGGTGCACTGCCAGACCAACACCCCTCTTTATCAGGCCAACCTGAGAAGGGTGTCATCACACCAATGCAGATTTATATTTTTCAATTTCAGTTTTAAATGCCTCAGTTGGGTACATTGACACTCAACAGTAATATATGCAAACTAATCTGGAGTTCCTCCTACTTGCACTGTGCATTATTTAACAGACCTTCTTTCAGAAACAATGTTGGGAAAGATGGCAGTTTTAAACTTTACCTTCAACTCTTTCATGCTCTTTCTCCCCATAACTATAGATAGCCTTCTCTTTACTCTGGTATTCCCTCTGTCCTTCTTCAATCTCCCTATGACTATGGGTCTCCACTGAACTTTCTTTTCTTTCATCCATTCCCATTCCCTCTTAAATCTCCTCACTCAGCCTCACCATGTGCTCCATCACTCCTCAGACTTGTTTTCCCTTCCCAAGATTAATCCATTGTGTTACTCAATGAGATCTGTAACTCCTACCCTTCCTTGTCCCTTCCACTGTGATTCTCCTGTGCACATCTCAATTTCCTGACCTCCATTCCTACGGATCCTTCCAATGTCCTGCGACAATTCAGGCCCTGAAAGTTCCATCCCTTCTGTTCCGTTCTACCCAGTCCACTTTTATTTGTCGAGCCCCTTTTCAAGAGAGTCTCCTCTTCAGTATTGCCCCCCCTTTAATTTCAGACTGCCTTTCAGTTGAGCCCCACTTGTCTGCCCCACTGAGGTTCAGTGTGGCTGCTTTGCTTGGGTTAGATTGCCCTGTCAGTCTTCATCCATACACTGTCAGTGTTTCAATGCAACAAACAAGAGTGCATATGACTGAGGCTTCCCATGAGCCAGATAACCTATTGAGCCTTCACGCATAACACTGCAAGGATTTGCACTAAAAGACTTGGTTCTGAAGGAACCAAGTTACTTCAAGTTACCAAAGGAACCACCTTAGCCTCTCCAGAGCTTGGAGGAATAAGTCTACCCCATCCAGTATTTACTTCATGTATATAGTCAGGTTTGTGAACACATTCGTTCCCCACTTTTACATAACAAAATTGTAGCCGTGAATGTAATTCCAGTAGGATGTGGTGTTAGTCAGTATTCACAACATGCTGTCAAATGCAAAAGAAGTTCCCAAAACACAAAGGTCAGGTAGATGACTGGTTTGACGGGTTCCAAAAAACTTAATGGAAAAACTTTAACCACTGAATCTTTGACCCTTGCCCAAGTAATTTCTCTGGCCTGCCCTTCTAAAAATTCTGGGTGGGCACTGAAGATTCTACCCATTGTCTCATACTGCAAGTGCACTTATTTACTGCCTTTAATGTAGAAACTGTTCAAAAATGCTTTCAGGAGGGGTAGAGACAGTGGTGGGTAATAGATACGGGTATGAAAACCAAGTCATGGAAAGTGAGAAGAAATGACTAAAACTTTCGTTGAAATGATAGGATTGGAGGAGGTAGTTAAGGGATGAGATGAAATTGCACTGTGAAAAGAGTTCAGGAAGGGGCCACCACTATGGTGTATGTGATAATTATCTACCTCCAACACAGTCATGTTTCTCTGATTAACAGCAGACAAGTAGTTGGTCTCCTTGATTTTTTCTTGTGCTTCTTTCAATAGCTCCCGGGCTTCATCAAAATTGTTTTTGTAATCAGCGAGTTTCTTCTTAACGTCATCCTTCAGCCCTTGAGTCATTTTATGTGGATTGTCGAACAACTTTTTCACTCTCTCTAACAGTGTGTTGGCTGCGCTGAAGTCCAGAAAAAAATTAAGATATTATTACAATGGGAAAATGTTTGTACTTTAGAATATAAATCAATAAGGGCTGGTTTTCATAACCCTTTCCTCAGGGTATGCACAATTTTTTTCCCCAAGTATAAAGCATTTTGCAGTATCTCTGCCCATATTACGTTGCCAGTTTCCAGAGCTTTCCAGTGGAGGTGGGAGGTGGATTTTAGTTTTAGCTTTCAATAGGGTTGTGAAAGCTGCTACATGTCCCTCTCTCTTCGCTACAACGAAAAACCAGGGTTCTCTTCCTGCTGCTAGAATTGCGCATGAGACAATCTATATTATTGAATTTGTCTTTGCCAATGGTATGGCAATGGGATATTGCTATATTGGAATAGTTAATTAGTAGCGTATTATTTTGTTCATCATTTTGATAGAGCTACAGTTAAGCCAATTCTTTTATTTTCATTTTGTCTGTATTTTAACTACAGTGTATGAGTAAAATATGTTTTGCTTCAAGCTTGATAGTTTGACCAATTGAATTGCATCTAGAATGCAACACTTGGCACTTGCCTTTAAAATAAGAAAAATGGTTAGGGTCAAGGCTATTTCCTTGACATGTTTAGAGGGGTTTGGTCTGGTCTATAACAGTGGTTTTAGAGGGAAAGTCTGGACAGCCAGCACTCCTACTTACTCCAATACCCTTGAAATCATTTAAAACATACCTTGCTGATGAAATTTTGAGAATAGCATACGGAAGACTGGGCAGACAGAGGATGACGCATGTTCCACTCAGTTCTGTCCTAAAAGTACAATCTGGATCCTAGAGAACTATTAAAAAAGCAACTGAAGCATTCAGCTATTGGAGCCTTTAGAAATGCCAACAGTCAGTGTTGGCATTAAGAATGCAGTAAGGTTATAGACCCCATTTTGAAGCCACTGACACTTTGTTAACTCCAATTTGGTCAAGTTAAAAACAGCAACTCCTAGGAACCAGTCTTGTGATACTTTTCTCTGAACTGTTTCAATTTTTCAATGACTTTCTTTGTTTATCCACAAGCAAAACTGAATTGTGCTCATGATTACTCACAGTTCTTTCAACTCCTTGACTTTTCCTACATCACTAACTTGACTACGAGTTTCTGAATCTAAATTACTGAAGCAAATTTGAGATATATTAGTGGCCCCAACATAAAACTGGTGTGGAGATGGAGGAAGCAGTATGTTCAAATCTACCCCAATGGAGATGTAACTCCTCAGCAAGCATACAATGATTTTTAAGCTTCAGCTAGTTTCTTGTTAATTCCTTGGGTCTATCCTGAATTATAATTTTGAGTTTAACTCATGGGGCTTGAAGATGAAATTTTGTCAAATAATTGAGGTACAGAAATCATACGGCTTACAGTATTCACTCTGAAAAGTTTAGGAGATTTGTCAGAATGCAATTTCCTGTCTAAAGCCATATTGATTGCAATTTACTCGGTTATTCTTATACAAGCTTCATACTTTCTTCTGATAACTGATCCTATTATTTTACAACTTCTCTTACTGAACTTATCTTTTTCAATCTATTGACACAGCTCACATATTTCTTCCCGGCAACTGTCAGTAATCTGGGATAAATACCATCTATTTTTGAAGATTTATTTTCAATCCTTTTAAATTGTATGTCGTTCTTGGGTTCTATTTTAAATACATGTGAGGAAGGAATCGCTCAGAATATTCAGTATTTTCTGCCTGACTGCAGTTGCAAGCCTCTGTTTATTTTATGATTCACACTTCTCCCAAACAATTTCCTTGCTGTTGTGTTCCTAAAGAAATGTTGTTATACTCTGCCTCAGCTGTTTTGCAAATCTCTAGAGCCCTATAAAAACCCTCACTTCACCTGTTTGGTATGTTTTTGCTTGTTCTTTTGCTTATCCTAATGAGTCATTTCTTCTTCTTCCCTCCAGAATTTGCAATTTGCCATCACCATTTTAATTAAATCAATACAGAAAATGATTATTTTGGAAATCTTAAGTTTACAAAAAAAATCTTTAGTTCTCATTAAACAAAATTTAACTCAGGTTACATTATGTAGCAAGACTCAAACTACATACTCAAGTTCATCTTCAACCATTTCCTCATGTTTATCAAATGATCTGCCATTCATCTCTGCTATCATCTTTTCAATGTCTTGCTGAATGTGCTGTAGATTTTTGTCTGTGACCCCATCCTTGATTCGAAATGTCTCATTTATTTTTTTAGCTTTCTCTTTTAAATCTGGAAAAACAAAGAATAGCAGGTAATTTTCAATCGTTAAATTTCAACAGAGCTGGAGACTTCCATCCATACATTATGTTCGTTATAAAATCTCTCAGAAATGTGGAAAATACTTCACATAAAAGAATCACATTGGAAAGCAGTTCTGATTGTGTCAGTGTTATTTTGCATGTATCAATAAAATTTAAGATGATTAACCAGTTCATTTGTTTTTGGCATTGGCAGAAAGTGACCCAACTCGTTGCTCTCTTGAACTGTGTGTAGAATCTTCATGATTTGTCAACAATACGAAAATTGAAAAAAAAAGGCCTTGGTTTAACCTCACCACAAAAACAAGCCTCTCAACAGTGAAGCGCTCTCTCACTACCTGCAATACTATGTTACCTGGGTAACCCTGATTATCTATGAGAGCACACATTTGTCTAAGGTTAGTTACCAATTGTGCTGGGTTTAGACTTGGATTTATTTAATATTGTCACTTGTACCTAGGTACAGTGAAAAGTGTATCATGTCACCACATTCCAGAGCCATCTGGGTTTATGATCTAATTACTGAATAAATTAAACCAATAGTAAAACACTGAATAAATTAATAATAAATGATATTACTAAAACTGAAACAGTTTCAAGAGTTTATCTTGCCCTCTCTGTAGACTTTACCCTCTCTGCTCCTCCTGTTGTGTCGACTGACAGTATCCTGCCAATGTGCTCCTTTTCTGCTGCCACCAGCACTGCCCCTTCTGTGCCTGCCTTCTCCGAGTTGGAGATGGACACTCTGCGTGCGTCCTGCAGCTCATCCAACAATGGACATCGACTAATGGGGGCCCTGCCTCTTCTTCTGATGCCACCACAGGAGATGGAGCGGGGTTGGAGGTACACAGGTCCCTGGCCTCCCGAAGGAGAACATCAGGAGGCCCCAGGGCAACAAAAACCAAAACTAATGTGACCAAACTCCTGAGCCAGAAAGACGACGATAAAGGTGTGTGGATGCTGCTAAGGTGCCAAACGCTGCCATCCTTACTGCCATCTTGGATGTGGCCCAGCAGGGATTATTTCACAAATTTGTGATCTCAGGCTGGCATGGCAACAGCATACACCAGAAATTTTAATTCATGGTAGTTGGCTGATCAATTTAATTGGATGGAAAATTACAAAGCTGTGCTCGTCTGAGTACCTGATGGTCACTCCAGAGACCAGTGTTGCTACAGGGAGAATACTGTTATAAAATAGTCTTAATATTTTTATTCATGTTTGATTCTAAACACAGCACAGCAGAGTCCATGCTTAGTGATTTCTATCTGATTGGATAATAACGAAAAAACAAATGAATGTTCAATAGAACATAGAATAGTACAGCCAAGTACAGGCCCTGTGCCCCATTTTGTTGTGCCGACCTATTTTCCTAAGATCCATCTACCCTGCACACCCTACATTTTACTACCCTCCATGTGCCTATCCAAGAGTCATTTAAAAGCCTCTTAAGTACCTGACTTCACTGCTACTGCCGACAGCGCATTCCACACACCAATCACACTCGGTGTGAAGAACCTACCTTTGACATTTCTAATACACCTTCCTCTAATCACCTTAAAATTATGCTCCCTCGTAATAGTCATTTATGCCCTGGCAAAAAGTATCAGACTATCCACTCTAACTATGCGTCTCATCATCTTGTACACCTCTATCAAGTCACCTCTCATCTTTCTTCACTCCAATGAAAAAAGCCCTAGCTCCCTCAACCTTTCCTCATAACACCTGCTCTCCAGTCCAGGCAACAACCTGGTAAATCTCCTCTGCACCAGCTCTAAAGCTTTCCATCTTTCCGATAATGAGGTGACCAGAGCTGAAAACAATATTCCAAGTGTGGTCTAACCAGTGCTTTACAGAACCGCAGCATAACCTCACAGCTCTTATTCGCAATTCCTCTGCCAATGAAAGCCAACACACCATACACCTTCTTGATAACTCTATCAACTTGGGTAGCGACTTTGAGGGATCTATGGACGTGGGCCCCCTGTTCCTCCACACTGCCGAGAATCCTGCCTTTAACCCTGTATTCTGCATTCAAATTCGACCTTCCAAAATGAATCACTTCACACTTTTCTGGGTTGAATTCCATTTGTCACTTCTTTGCCCAGCTCTGCATCCTGTCACTATCCCATTGCAACTTACAACAGCCCTCCACGCTGTCCACAACTTCACCAAGCTTCATGTCATCGGCAAACTTACTAACCCAATTTTTCCACTTCCTCATCCAAATCATTTATATAGGTCACAAAGAGCAGGGGTCCTAAAACCGTTTCCTGCGGAACACCACTGGTCACCGACCTCCAGGCTGAATATTTTCCATCAATTACTACACTCTGTCTTCTTGTGGACAGCCAGTTTTGCATTCAGACAGCTAAGTTTCCCTGAATCCCATCCCTCCTTACTTTCTGAATGAGCCTATCATGTGGAACCTTATCAAATGCCTTGCTAAAATCCACAAGCACCACAACTACTGCTCGACCTCCATCAATATGTTTTGTCACATGTTCAAAGAATTCAATAAAGCTTGTGAGGAATGACCTGCCCCTCATAAAGCAATGCAGACTATTTCTACTCAAACTGTGCTTTTCCAAATAATCATAAATTATCATACCTATCTCTCAGAATCCTCCCCAATAATTTGCTCACCTCAAGAATAAGACTGACTGGTCTGAAATTCCCAGAATTATCCCTATTCCCTTTCTTGAACAAGGGAATGACATTTGCCACCCTCCAATCTTCTGGTACTACTCTAGCGGACAGTGAGGATGCAAAAATCATTGCCAAACATGCAGCAGTTTCTTCCTGCGCTTCCCGTAATCAATCTTGCATACATCCTGTCTGGCCCAGGGGACTTAACTATCCTTATGTTTTTCAAAATTTCTAGCACATCCTCCTTCCTAACATCAACCTGTTTGAGCTTATCTGCCTGTTTCACGCTGTACTCACAAATGTCAAGATCCCTCTTACTGGTGAATACTGAGGCAAAGTATTCATTAAGGACCTCCCCTGCCTCCTCTGACTCCACGCACAAGTTCTCTCCACTATCCCTGACTGGCCCGACCCTCACTCTGGCCATCCTCCTGTTCCTCACGTAAGCATAGAACACTTTGGGGTTTTCCTTGATCCTACCCACCAAGGTTTTCTCATACCCACTTCTAGATCTCCTAAGTCCATTCTTCAGTTTCTTCCTGGCTACCTTGTAGACCTCTGGAGCATTGTCCGATCCTTGCTTCCTCAACCTTAAGTAAGCTTCCTTATTCCTTTTGTCTAGGTGCTCCACTTGTCTTGTCATCCAAGGTTCCTTCACCTTACCATCTTTTCCTTGGCTCAGTGGGTCAAAACCTATACAGTATTTGTAGCAAGTGCTCCCTAAACAACCTCCACATTTCTGTTGTTCTGTTCTGTATAGGTTTGTACATGGAGTCCAATTCTGTTTGTTTGCTGATTGCATTATGGGTTGAGAATCATGCCTCTTGGAATTACCGTGCATGTCCATGCTTGGCTTGGACTACTATGGTTATCTTGTCCCAGTTAAACTGATGGCTTTTATTGTCCGAGTGTACTGGTATTAGGGTAAGTTCATCGTGTCATGTATTCTGCTGTTTAAAGCTTGCAATACTTTCAGAAATAAGTTTAAATAGATTAAGAGAATGCTGTTTGAATTTACCAGGATCTCATCTTTCTTTCACAACACAATTCTTGGAGTCACACAGCATCGACACAGATCCGTCAGTCCAAACAGTCCATGCCGACCATGTTTCCAAAATAAACTCGTCCCACCTGCTGCGCATGGCCCATCTCCTTCCAAACCTTTCCAATTCAAGAATTTATTCAAATGTCTTTAAATTATTCTATCTGTACCTGTATCCAACACTTACTCTGGCAGTCCATTCCTCACACGAACCATTCATGTCCTTAAAAATACAGCCCCTAGTTTTGAACTCCCCCACTCTGGGGAAAAGGTCCTGGTCATTCACCTTATCAATGCTCCTCATGATTTAATAAGCCTCAATGAGGTCATTCCTCAACCTCCTACACTCCACCGTTGCAAATGAGAAAATAATGCATTGAAGATGCCAACCCATCTCTCCCACACACACAAACAAAGTCCTGAACAAACTCAGCAGGTTTGGCAGCATCTGCAGAGAAACAAAGTTAACATGGCTAATCCAACATGGCCCCTTTTCAGAACAGAGTTGTTTGCACACTGCCTGATGTGCTGTGCACACAGCTTAGAACTGGCTTCACTAAGCAAATTTTTCCACATTTAAACATGCTCATCCACCCCACTCTCAAATTCACATGCTCCTCCAAATTTAAAAGGTAACTTTTAGGCAGAGACTGACACTTAGCTAAGTGAGATGCCCCCAAACAAAAGAAAACTTGTATTCATATTAACGACCTTATAGTTTTGAAGTATTGTCACTGTTGAAGGCAGGACATGAGACAGTGAGCAAGGAAAGCTTCTATAATTAGAAATTTGGTAATGACCAGACTGTTTACCCTCCAATATCAATTCAGGGATAAATGTTGGCCACGATACCAGGCAGAACTTCTGAGCTCTGCTTAAAAATCGGGTGATAGGACCTTTTTTAATGCTAAGCCATTGTTAAACTCAAACCTGAAGACAATAATTATACAAAATTGTTTCATTCTCATGTTTTTACACTAACTTGAGAATTTCTGGAGTCTTCATACCTGATATTGGAAAGAATAGCTTTTTCCAAATTGATAAGTGATACATGGGCTGACTTTCTTCCAAAACAACCATGTTATTGTAAGAAAAAATTGTGATGTATTTTGGAAAGGTGTGTCCATGGCAGATGCTTGTGCTTACTTTTGTCATTCCTCCAGAAAGATATGTCAAGTCTGCATTGGGTTTTGCATATAAATTTCAGCTGGTGGAACAGGGAGCAACAGCATCTCACACAACCTCTTCTTTTTTAATAAAATGGTCACAGTGACATAAATATAGGACAGAGGCAAACTAGAAATGAAATAAATGCCAATGAACAAGAATCATGGCTCTCCCATACATCTTTGGGCAACCCTATATCCTTCCCATGCATCCTCCATGCTTGTGTATCTAGTATTCAAAATGCTCAGAACCAATGAGCTGTGTAATAAGTGTGTGAAATGTTCATGAGAAAGAACCAAAACAATCTCTTCTCTGACAGCCTTGTGAAAGTGCATTGCCCCCTACATTACACCTTTAAATCTTGCCCAAATAAGCAAACATATATTAAAATACCAGCACAAAGAAAGAATAACTTATTACCACTTTATAAATATGTTAAGATATAAAACTAACATTTCCCCAGAAACTGTCTGAACAGGACTTCATTGAGCTGGTTCCATTAACGAGTTCAGACAAGCTTTTATGATAAGGCCACCTGGAAAAATAGATTTCTGACTATCTGTTTCTGCTGAATCGGGAAAACAGTTTAAACTTAAGCAACCCAGCAAGGGTCCTTCACATGTACTTTCAAATGCATGAGCTCAAACAGCTAGATGGACAGCGGCAACTAATAAATTGGAACACCACGAAGTTCACCTCCATGACAAACATCATACTGTCATTTCATCACCATCACCAGGTCAACATCACGGAACTTTCTTTCCAATAACACTGTGGGTGATGCTAAGGACGTTGTCTCTCAAGGGCATTTAGAGTTGGACAATAAACACTCACTGACCCAGTGATGCCATTGTCTTATAAACAAATAATGTGAAAAAAAGGGATCGGCAATAAATGTTGCCTGACTAGCAACGCACACATTTTGTGAACAAATTAAAAATGGTTACTTGTTAAAAGATTCCTCAATCCAGGCCATGGTTTACGCCTCTTCTCAGGAGCCGTGAACCATGAGACTTTAAGGAGCTGCCCATATTTCATGAACATTGCTGAAGAGGAGCACTACAAGATACTTACCTCCCTGAATACAGCCTGCTGGGTCTGCAGGGCAGTGTGCGGACTCACTATCTGTATTCTTATCCCAAAAATTGCTGGAAATGGAAACTGGGATCATAATCTCAGAATGAGGTTTTGCCTGTCATGTTCAAAAGCCTTTTGAATCAGCCTGGCCTCATAAAAGTCAAGGCCATTGATATTTAACATATTCCGTTAATCTAAAACACTGTCAAAACACTGAATCACAGCAAATGAACTCCAAAACTGACTTTGTAAATACATCCTGATTATATAAGTTGATTTCTACCTTGAGTAGCCAACATTGTATGCCTGATGGACTTTTCTAACTCCTTTGCTCGTTTGTCAGTCTTCTCTGTGTCTTTGTCAGTTTGTTCACCATCTGCTGAAACTTTTGTTGTCTAATTTTAAATCAAACATAATTTAGTTAATAAATGATTTGGCTAACAAAAAGGGACATAAGTAACACTATTCTAATTTGTAAATTTACTTGTCAAATGTAGATTATATTCAAAATTCTATAATAATTAAAAGATGCTTTAGTTCTCTGTTAAAACCTTGAGATTATTGCAAAAGTAGTTTTCAGTCAATTTATACGTTCAGTCTTAATTTTTATCTATTGCAGGTTTTTAAAAAAACAATCGAGATACTGCTTATGCAAATATTTATTTCATAAATATTATGCCATGGAATATGAAAAAAACTAAATAAATTAGCTCTGAATCTTCTCAAAAGATTCAACAAACAGAAATTTCAGCTGTTTTTTAATGTTAAATTATATTACTGTTTTTGTCCCTTACTCTGTTCAGTAGCTCATCCATCTCTGTGATTAATGTGTCCAGGTTACTATCAGCAAGCTGTAGAAGTCTCTCTGGAGCTCTCTGAGGTGACATGAGGTACTGCAGATATACAACCAAGTTCACAAATTTAGGAGACATTCACATTAAGCACAAAAAGCACCACAACTACATTACAGATGGCTTAGTATCTTTGTTCATTATTTATTGCAGGCTTTTTTAAAAAAGAGACTGCTAATGCAAATATTTATTTCATAAATAAACAGATATTAAATACAATTTGCATACAAGAGATTATGAACTCTTTTCACTGCTGAACTCACAGCTACTGTAAACATGAAAGTTATCAAATGTCAAACACCAATTCATCTTTAGTATTCTGCCAGCTACAATGAATGGCATTTTTTTAATCGGCTATAGTCCATAATCCAAGAAAAATCACAAAGCAATTTAACCACTTGTAGGTTTTATATTTAGACGTTAATACTAAAGAAAGGTAAATAAAAACCAAAAGAACTGCAGATGCTGTAAATCAGGGACAAAAACAGAATTTGCTGGAAAAGCTCAGCAGGTCTCGCAGCATCTGTGAAGGAGAAAACAGAGTTAATGTTTCGGGTCTGGTGACCCTTCCTCACAACTTAAAGGTAGTTGAAATTACTTACTCTGTCCTACATACATATCCAAAGACAAAAATTAACTTCTGAAGCTATACATTTTACAGGTGCATTAGTATTGCAGAAGCTCTGCAAAAAGCTGCTTGTTAATTTGAGAAAAATTGGATTTTTCTGGGACAATGGTGTCCACAAACGCTGAGAAAACTTGCTGTGCGCCACAGACCATTTGGATGTACTACTGAGCAGGGTGCCACAGAGAAGTGTGGAAATTTAGCAGCTAATTAACAGTGAAAACAGTGGACGGCTAGGTGTTGAAATGTCATCTCAGGGCATCACAACAAGATGCATGTCACCTCCAATCTCTTTGTTCTGCTCCTTAAAATCATTCAGTGGACAATATGCTGCAGCTCTGCCCAAGAGTAACACCTTATTTTATTGGCTTGTTTCTGTAAAAGCTGCATTGTTCATGGTAACATGTGTTCTCTTCCTCTGCAGGGAACTACCAAGGTTATACATTTGACATCAGAGGACACATAGGGACATGGTACACGTCAAAGGCCAATTATTGGAGTCCAAGCCTCTAGTCAAGGGCTAGCTTCCCAGATGAGGAGCAGCACAGGGCTGTTGACTTCTGTCAGTCCCATCAAGTAAGAAACAACATGAGCTGGTCACAGGAGCAATGCATAGTCCACAGGCACAAAGGCAGAAACATTCACTTTGGGCAATATAAGGTTGATAGGGTCATGAAGTAACATTTGGTAGGCACATGCGAGGAGGAGCAAGTTAACATAACAGCAGACAAGCCAACATTAAGAGGAACGGGTGGGGGAGAGCGATGGTTGTGGTTTAGGTCCATCATGGTGACTATCTCCTCATTTAATTCTTAAAGCAGTGCCAACACCATCTGTACATTAATAAAATAGGTCTTTCTTACTCGGGTATGAGTATCTTACTGGTATAAACCTTTGCAGTTTTATGTATGTTAATAAATAAATAATGAGCCATTAATGAGACAATGTAATTTGGACTGCTAAATGGCAAAAGTGCTGTTGCCTCCTTTATGAATTTCTGGAGAGGCTGTAAAAGCTTTTGTAAGGTAGGCAAGATATCGAGAGACCTAGCACTGTTAAGCTGTCAAGCTCTTTAAATGTCCATCCCTTGAAACTGGAACAAAACAGCTTGTCTATATCTTTGTGAGTTGAAAGAAATCTGTTCTATTTCCATGATAATAAAATGTGAGGCTGGATGAACACAGCAGGCCAAGCAGCATCTCAGGAGCACAAAAGCTGACGTTTCGGGCCTAGACCCTTCATCAGAGAGGGGGATGGGGAGAGGGAACTGGAATAAATAGGGAGAGAGGGGGAGGCGGACCGAAGATGGAGAGTAAAGAAGATAGGTGGAGAGGGTGTAGGTGGGGAGGTAGGGAGGGGATAGGTCAGTGCAGGGAAGACGGACAGGTCAAGGAGGTGGGATGAGGTTAGTAGGTAGCTGGGGGTGCGGCTTGGGGTGGGAGGAAGGGATGGGTGAGAGGAAGAGCCGGTTAGGGAGGCAGAGACAGGTTGGACTGGTTTTGGGATGCAGTGGGTGGGGGGGAAGAGCTGTGCTGGTTGTGTGGTGCAGTGGGGGGAGGGGATGAACTGGGCTGGTTTAGGGATGCAGTAGGGGAAGGGGAGAAATCTCCCCTTCCCCTACTGCATCCCTAAACCAGCCCAGTTCATCCCCTCCCCCCACTGCACCACACAACCAGCACAGCTCTTCCCCCCCACCCACTGCATCCCAAAACCAGTCCAACCTGTCTCTGCCTCCCTAACCGGCTCTTCCTCTCACCCATCCCTTCCTCCCACCCCAAGCCGCACCCCCAGCTACCTACTAACCTCATCCCACCTCCTTGACCTGTCCGTCTTCCCTGGACTGACCTATCCCCTCCCTACCTCCCCACCTATCTTCTTTACTCTCCATCTTCGGTCCGCCTCCCCCTCTCTCCCTATTTATTCCAGTTCCCTCCCCCCATCCCCCTCTCTGATGAAGGGTCTAGGCCCGAAACGTCAGCTTTTGTGCTCCTGAGATGCTGCTTGGCCTGCTGTGTTCATCCAGCCTCACATTTTATTATCTTGGAGTCTCCAGCATCTGCAGTTCCCATTATCTCTGTTCTATTTCCATAGCTGTTTATTGTAACAATCCTAAATAATGTTGACAGAATATTATTAATGTTTGAATGTTTTCCCCTACCAATCAGTACTGAGAGAAAGAAGGGTTCTAAGTTCACAATTTAATTGACAGTGCAGAAACACAATTTTTTAAGCAGTTTTTTTTATATAGTGAAACCTGTAATAGATATATATCTATTACAGGGGAGATAGGTATTAGAATAACTTGACACAAAATTATAATACAGGCTATAAGGGGCCATCAGGGTACGTGATATATGGGGTGGCATGGAATTTATGAGGGTCATGAGGGTGGCTGGGGTATGAGTTGGCATATGTGGGTATCTGGAGTGGATGGAGGTTGAGGGAGTGTGAGGGATGAGGGCATGAAGACCTAATGTTTGCAAAACAACGGCAACAAGATCCCAAAAAAAATCAAGGGGGGGTTTTCTAAACAGCTCAAGTCAGCACTCGACAGTCACGTGGGTGCTTCCAATGCCTGTCTGGTCACATCAGATCTGTCTCCATCCATGCATCCTTCCTGGGTGTGATGGTGCAATTTTCTCCAAGGTGAGTCTGCTGAGCTAAGAAATTACCTGACTTGTACTACCCACTTTTGGAGCAGGAAACAATCCCTTATGCCTGGGCCAAAATTCTAGGAAGTAAATCAGAGTTAAGTTTTTCTTCCCTCTGTTTTCTTTATTCTTTTCTAAATTCATGACAGTCAGTGGCAACACCCAGTAAAATATTCATTCTTATAAGCACTAGCAGAAAATGGCAGGTTGAGAAATAAAACTACCACCCAACCACTAATGGAGAAACAATGATATAAGTCAACAACAACAGCAGAAAGGAGCTTCCTAAGAAGAAAAAAACACTCAATTCTAACTTGAAGTGAATTTGATGAAGCTTTCAACTGCCCATCATTTTGATTTGATTTATTATTACCACCTGAACCTCGTCAGAGTGAAAAAGATTTGTTTTGCGGGTGGTATCAGCAGATCATACTACGCAAAGTGCATAAGGGTAATAGAGTGCAGTGAAGAATATAATGTTACGAATGCAGAGAAGGTGCACAAAGCACAATATCAATATTAAATTTAAAATTTGAAAGGTCCATTCAGAAGTTAAATAAGAGATGGGAAGAAGCTGGTCTTGATTCTGTTGGTGTGTGTGTTTAAGCTTTTGCATCCTTTGTCTGCTGGAAGAGGTTGGAAGAGATTATAACCAGGTTGGAGGAGTCTTTGATGAATTTAGAGATAGTAAGGACTGCAGATGCTGGAAGCCAGAGTCAGTAGATGTAAAGCAAGAAAAACGCAGCAGGTTAGATAGCATCCGAGGAACAGGAAAGTCAATGTAACCCTTCCTGAGGCAGTGAGAAGTAGAGATGGAGTCAATGGATGGTAAGTTAGCTTGCATGATGTACGGGGCTGCATTTACAACTCTTTGCAGTTTCTTATGGTCCTGGGCAGAGCAGTTGCCATATCAAGCCGCGATGTGTGCAGCACCCCTGAAATTAAGAGAATAACAGGGTGTGAAGCTGGATGAACACAGCGGGCCAAGCAGCAACAGAGGAGCAGGAAAGCTTGACGTTTCTGGTCGGGACCCTTCTACAGAAATGTGGGAGGGGAAGGGGATTCTGAATTAAATACATTTATAAATAAATAAATTTATTTCAGAATCCCCTTCCCCTCCCCCATTTCTGAAGAAGGGTCTCGACCTGAATGTCAAACTTTCCTGCTCCTCTGATGCTGCTTGGCCCGCTGTGTTCATCCAGCTTCACACCGTGTTATCTCAGATTCACCAGCATCGGCAGTTCCTACTATCTCTGCATATATGGGAATCAGTTTCCCAGGAACGCCAATGGGGTCCAACAGCTCTTGCCATCAGTCATGCTACAGAAAAGGTTGTGGCTGTCGCTGGAAGAATAACTTTAAAGCCAAGGCATCCAGAACCAAACAAGTGATTTTTAGAGGTGTAATTTCCAGTGGTAGGTACAAAGGCTTTCCAACCCCAATTGACAGGCAGCTAGCACTCATTTTGCTTTTAGGTATGCCACACGTCAAGAGATTTGCTATCCAACAACACTTGATATAGGCCCTTAAGTGTTATTTCATTTGCCATTCAAAATAAAAGGCGTTAGGTTATGATAATGGTGAACGTGGACTACCTACATTCAATTTCTGTCATCTCAGTTTTAATAGCCAAGGCCTGAGTTTTAATAAGAACAAATACTGACTTTAAATAGCTGCTGTGAATATGTATCCACAGATTGAGGCAACTAGGTGAAATATATTAAACGTGCTGCACTGAAGTCATGAAATTATCCGAGGGCATGGAAACCAGATCATTAAGTTGGTGTGAAGAAATTTGTATCTCTTGCTCAGTTACAAATTGTTCAGATGCTGCGAGACAAAAGCTTACATACAGAGTATTCAACTTGGAAGGACAATGGAATGGAATCAGGAATATACAAATGGGCCTATATCGATAGTTGCTTTGAGCAGGAAGACAGAGAAAAGATGAAAATGAATTGATAACAAGAAGATGAATCTATTTTGTTCTATACCTCTACTGATCTTGAAGTCAATGCTCAGTGAAAAAACCAACTTTATAAAATATTATTTCACAGGATGTGAATGTCACTGGCTCGGCCACCATTGCCCATCCGAGGGGGCAGTTAAGAGTTAGAGTTTCCTTCCCCAATGGACATTCGTGACCTAGATGGGATTTTTCAATAATCAACAATGGAATCATGGTCATGAAGCTCTTATCTCCAGATTTTTACTGAATTCAAAATCCACAATCTGCCTTGGCAGGATTTGAACCCAGGTCCCCAAAACATTACTTGGCTCTCTGGATTAATAGCCCAGCAATAAAATCACTAGGCCATCGCATTTCCTTGAGTAGGGCTTTGGACAACAACCATTAACCAAGATCTGAAGATCTAATACTTCAGAAAATGAGTCAACAATTAAACAACTGCTCCTAGGTTCAAAATCAAACATTACTTTTTTAAAAAGATATAATCTATTCTTCCTGTCCAAACTACACCATTCTCCTTTGTAAATATATCACATGCAGTTGGGTTTGTGTTTGATGCTATATTTTCAGTTTTTTTTCAGGATTAGCAGGTAATAAAATTCTTCTTTCTTACACTCAGGAAATCCTTGTTATTTGGCACTTTAATTTTGATCTTGTTAGTTATGTTTTATTTGAAGTGTGATAGTTATGTTCTTAAATTTTTATTTGCAACTGACTGAGAGGGGCTTAAAGAAGAGTCAATTACCCCTCCTCAGCTGGTCATTACAGTGCCCACTCGAACTCCTAATTTTTCAATAAGTTACATGCTTACGTTTCTCCTTTGGTTTTTGATAAATTAGACTTTCCTATGGCTCTTAGCTCTACAAAGGCTAAATTGTTCCATAATTGTATTTTGCATTTAGTTCAAAGTATTTACAAGTTGTTATTTACACGAACAGAAGAAAAATGTTTTGCAAATGATGTAATATCGTCGAAATTAAAAACAGCAAATTAATATTTTCAATACAATGACTTTACTTGTCTTAGTTATTCTTTCTCATCTATTTCATTAATATATTTTTGAAAACTACTCTGAAACTGAAATATGTACTTGCCTTCAATTCCTGAGATATATTTTCGTATCTATAAAGCACCTTATAAGGAGGAGGGAAGGGTCCTGAGAGATTCAGACTGGTAATTAGTTTATTAAGTTGTTCAAGGTCATTCAGCAGAAGTCCAGTGCACTCATCGTCACAAGCTGGTATAAAATTTATTCAATACAAAACATGTTAGCAAACAGTAATAAATAAATATGCAGTAGAATCACTATAATCAAGTCAAATGCACTCTGTTTCACATTGATATCTCAAACCTTCACTACATTTCACGGAGCAATGATTGATTTCAGTGAAGTTTTATAATTAATAAAGATTGCAGACTTGAATATATTTCAAAGCATCATGCTAGAAATTATTATCGCAATATTGTGCAAACTGTTACTATTGCATATGGTAATAAAGCACAAGAACATTAAATGTTCATACATTATATCAATTAGATGTTCATATTTTCGATGAACTCTGCTGATTAAAATCTACTTTTCCACCTTGTGTGCCACCTGACAAAATAAGGCTTATTGTCATGAATGTAAAGAGTATTTTCTATTCCCTATTTACTGGAATGTGACCATTATCAGTATTGTCACGTGCATGGTTAGCCATGACTAACATTTGAAAATGTTTTCATTAATAAAGGATAAATTATGTCACTGAAATTCTTGTATTTTTTTCCAGTATTAAACTTGCATTCATTACAATAGTTCTTAACTAATCTTCCAGATATGTCCCCGCATCATTCTAAATTAATAGAGAACATTGCTGGTATCATTTTACATAGTAATAAATACTTATATGAATGTTATTTTTACTCACTAGTGGGACATGTGCATTACTGGCTGGCCAGTATTTATTGCCTGTCCCTACTTGCCTTTGAGAAGGTGGCAATGAGCTGCTGTAGTTTGACACACAATACCTTTAGGGAGGGAATTCCAGGATTTTGATTAAGCAGCAGTGAAGGAATGGCAATATATTTCCAAGTAATGATGGGGAATGGCTTGGAAGGGAACTTGCGAGTGGTGGTGTTCCCATATATCTGCTTCCCTTGTCCTTCTAGGTGGAAGTGATTGCAAGTTTGGAAGGTGCTGTCTAAGAATTTTTGGTGAATTTCTGCAGGGCGTCTTGTAGATAGTACTATCTGCTGCTACTCACCATCAGTAGTGGAAGGAGTGATTGCTTGTGGATGGGATGTCAGGCAAGTGGGCTGCTTTGTCCCGGATGGCATCAAGCTTCTCGAGTGTTGTTCGGGCTGCAATCACCCAGGCAAGTGGGGAGTGTTCCATCACACTCCTGACTCATGCCTTGTAGATGGTGGATAGTCTTTCAGGAATCAGGAGTTGAGTTACTCATTGCAGTATACCTAGCCACTGATCTGCTCTAGAAGCCATGTTTTTATATGGCAAGTCCAGTTGAGTTTCTGGTCAATGGCAATCCCCAGGACATTGATGGTGTGGGATTCAGTGCTGGTAATGCCACTGTATGTCAAAAACCAGTGATCATATTGTCTCTTATTGGAGAAGATCAGTGCTTGGCATTTTGTGTGGCATGAATGTTATTTGCCACTTTTCTGCTCAAGTCTTTTCTTCTAATTTATCCATTCCATGTTTAGTTTGAAATCATAGCTTCTTTTCTTTGATCTGCTTCTCAAGTTGCATTAAGTCACATGCTTACTGGTATAAACTATAGCTGCTACTTCTTTGCCTGTTCTTCTATTCTGACTTGTCAATAGGTTTCCTTCCCTATTTTCTTTCTACCTTACTTTGGTACTAATTCCTTCACTTCTCCTTCTCTCAACCGGCAGGTTGGCTACACTTGGATAACATTTTGTGGGAATTTTTCTTCCTCTTGTGCATATTTAAGAACATTCCTATGATGGTAAACTTTCATAACGAATTCTATGATGATCACACACAACAAGTTAAACATTGCTTTATTCCATGCAAACCAAGAAGCAAACGTCTGGTACAACCAACCTCAAGATTAATGTCATTTTAGTGAAAATGTTGGCACTTTGCAAAGTCAAACACTGATACTTGTTAGTGCGAACATATAAAACTTAAACCCCATGTTAAAGCACTGCAGACATTTTAAAACAAATCAAAAGGCACAACTTCAAACAAAATGGTTCAAATCTAAGGTGGCAATTCATGCATATTCTTTCAAATTATGCAGTGTCTCCGACCTTACCTCATTTTATCAAAATGACTGAATTTTTGTTAAGCAGTATATGGGAAAATGTTAGAAGGCAAATTCAAGATTGCCTAGTTCCTGTTGACAGCAATGCTCAAATATAGTGCATTTTGTAAAATCATCTTTCTGGCTATTTAGCCTTGCTCCCAGCTCTCATTGCCTTTGATAAATGTTCCCTGGTGGGAGTGCAGGAACATTAAATTTAATTCCATATCTACAAGGCCAAATATACTTAAGAAATTTAATTGTGTCACTTACTTTGTAAGCATAAGGCACTCATGCCACCAGCAATTTTTGTATAAGATAGAAAATGACTGCAGCTTATTAGGAACAAGCTACCAAAAGCAAAGGTCAGACCATTATTTCTGCACTGCCGAGTTTCAAGTGCGTTATCATATAAAGATCAATAGTGAGGCTCAGAACTGATTACTCAACAGCTGAATGAACAAACATCCATCAAAATATATAATTAGCTCAACATGGGGAAAGCAGTAAGCCTGATTAAGTAAATCTTTTCTTGAGGTGGTAGGTTCTTAGGGCTATCTTTCTGAAGTTTGTCACTAATTTTAGCATAAACAAACAACTTAGAGAAAATAAACTAAACAAAAATTGAGAATATTCAATTTGAACAATAAACTCTATCATATACTGAAAATGACAATGAAATTCATAATAGATGAGAAATTACCTTTGGCAATGTTTGTGGATAAGTAAATAGCAGGTCAGACATAAGGTCACAAATTAGAAATGTATCCTTTTTAAAGGTGTTGTAATATTAATGAGGCCTTTCAAAAATCCTAAGCGAAGTTATGCGATGATACTTTGGCTTTAAGAGGTAGATATTGTCCTTTTGATTTGAAGAGAGAGATGTGCAGAACTGACTATATGAATCCAATAAAATGAAAAGCTTGTGAGGCCTTGGGTTCCTTTTAAAGAGTTGAAACAACAGAAGTAGCCTGAGTGCACGGGGTCAAGCTTGCACAGAGCCAGGATTGTTAGTTTTTCAGAAGCTGGGTCTTGAAGTTGGGTTTGAAAGCTGCAGTACATGTCTCCCAGCTACTCTTTGTTTCAGCATTTTCTCTTGATGTTTCTCTGCCTGGAGAACTGCATGTGAGACAACCTATTTTACTGAATTTACCTTTGCCGAGGGTGTGTTTTGGGGATGTAATATTTTGTAACAGTTACTGTTTAGCAGTTAAATAATCTATTATTTTGTTAAGTTTTCCAATAGAGTTAAATTATAGCAATTTCTTCTTTCTTTTGTTGTATTTTAACCAAAGTGTATGAACAAAGTGTGTTTTTCTTCAAATCTAGAAGTTTGACTAAGCAAATTTTATCTAGAATGCTATGCCCGGCACTTAGGATCTAGTTGAGATGTTTGGTCTGGTTCATATTAGTTAATTATAAGTTAACATCTCAGTATAAATAATGGATAGAATAATGTTTACTAATGTGTCGATCATTCATCAATTACTATTGAAAACAGTATATTTAAATTGTACGACTTCAAACCTTTGTGGCCACTGAACCTTACTGTTGATCTGATTTTCAACCTTTGTAGCATTGTCTTTACAAACCTCAACCTTTAACCTACATTTATTAATGGGAAGAAAAGCTTCCTGTGATGAAAACAAATTGCCTACTATCCAAAATGACTAGCTCAGCTTCATAGTTTTCTGGAAGGTCAAGTCCTAGTTACTTCCTTAGGAAATAATTTTTCAGCAATTGCAGGCAACAGGAAAATCAAATCAATGTAAATTATTTCACTGGATTCAGTGCGAACACATAAAGTCTTTTGTATAGAACACAGAAAAGTTGGCTACCCATATTTGTGATATTCGACAGAAGCCAAATAAAGCGCTAACAATATTCCTTCATAGTAAAGTTTTATGAAGCTGCTAGCACATCCATTTCTGGGAGAGTTTTCTGACAATGCAAATGCCTTGACCTTTAGCCTGATGAAAACCAGAACAGCTACAGACAGTAGAAAAGAGACTGAGAAATAAAGACATGGAAGACCACCAAATAAAAAAGAACGAGCTGCTAAGCTTGGATGATTGTTGCAGATCTGCTTGAAAGAAATACATTTCTGGGTATAATATTTTTCTTAATAATTTTCCGTAAATATATCAGCACGAAACGCAACATCTTGTCAGGATTATCAAAGGATGGAAACTGGACACACTCAATGCCAAAGAGGCATCCTGAAGCGTTGAAAACTGAGAAGCTTGCTGCACTTTGCTATACATTGTTTCCACAGTATCAGTATCAAATTGTAGAAGACAAAGCCATTCGGATAGGATCCTGCCATATCTCTACCTGTATTTGTTGAAAGCCTTCTTAAGATGAATCAGTATCAGTGTGGTTTATGGTGTCCAGCTGTTTGAATTTGTCATGTTAGAAAAAAGTACATGGAAACAAATCAGCACACACAATTTTAATAATATTTGATGTTAAGATACGTACAAATACATTCTGTGCCCTCGCGAACATGCCACTCCATGCAGCTATCGCAGTTCCAGCCCCTCATTCCTGGTTTGCAACTACACTGACCAGTGGCTTTGTCACATGGTACAGGTAATGAACCAATAGGATCACACTCACATTGTACACAAGCGCTTCCTTCAATTCTTGGATTGCCATAGTAACCAGGTGCACACCTAAAAATTTACAAAATCAGTATTTGAAAATGGTTTGAAAAAACTTCAAATACATTGGTAATATAGCCAATGAGAATCCAGAAATCCTGTGACAGGCTTTTTGGAACTGGGCCCTGGAATTTATACTTACTCATTGGATACAACACTGATCCAGTCACATTTCCTCAAATAAGAGGGGTTTAGATATTACATGTGACTATCCCACCATTTCTGATGCCTGCAGGGCCACATGTAACATAAACATTTCTGCATTCCCACTCCAACAATATTTCAATCTCACTGTTTTCTCATAGGGCCTGATTCAGCATAACCAATAACCTCTCTGATATATTGGAAATACCCAAAACCCTTGAGGACAGTATATTAAAGGGCGGCAGTAGTTAGCACTGCTTGCCTCACAGCACCAGGGACTCAGGTTCGATTCACCCTTGGGTGACTGTCTGTGTGGAGTTTGCACATTCTCCCCGTGTCTGAGTGGGTTTCCTCCCATGGTCCAAAGATATGCAGACCATACTAAAAAGCCTATTGTGTCCAGGGACATTGAGGCTAGATGGATTAGCCAAGGGAAAAACAGGGATACAGTAGGGGTTGGGTTTGGGTTTGGGTGGGATGCTCTTCAAAAGATCAGTGTGGACTCTATGTGCTGAATGGCCTGTTTCCACACTGTAGGAATTCTATGATTAAAGCAATGCACCTTGTCCACTGCAACTTCCAGTTGGTGGAAAATGCTCCCTTACTTAGATAGCATTACACCATGCCCTCCCAATTTCCTGCTGCTCTGGCCCAAACTATACAGGCTTTTATCTTTAGGTCGCCTAATTTCACCACTCATGTACATGAGGAATTGTTTCATTTAAAAGGTTTAAAGCATTATAATGTTTTAAGACAATATGTTTATAAAGCCTTGGAATTATTTACAATACCACAATTATTTTTTTTGATAATTCTTAAAAATCCTTGAATTATTTTAATACATCTATGATCAGAATGACTTTTTACCTGTCACAGTGCTGCCCCTCATATCCTTCTTTACATGCATCACAGCGATAAGCATGATGTCCTTCTATAACGCAGGTAGGACTAAAGCTGAAAGTAATTAAATACAAAAGGTCAACGGAAGCTAAGTAGATAATAAATTAATGTAAAGATATGCTACTTTTATTTTCAATAGCAGCATAAATGCCAGGCTGCATACATATTAAAATAATATCAATACTCTTGAGTAAGAATACAGGTTTCATTGCAGGGCTGGGTTGTCCTGCGAGGTTATTTCGTTGCACCGCAGGATGATTTTTCCTTCTGTAACAGCACATTTAAAGTGCAACAATGATTAGCATTCATCTCATCCATAAAACTAATAAAGTGTTCCATCAGGCAGCTGACAGGTTCGACCAACACTGAAAAGTCTGAATGACACTGAGGCCAGCATTATCTCAACAATTTAAATTCTTACTCCTCACTAAAACATTTTGAGTCATTCTAACCATGGTTAATGAGAATATTAAAACATCATGATGTAAAAGACAGAATATTTGCCCCAAGGGAATCCATATTTTTCCAGAAACAAAAATCAAGGGAAGGGAGCTAAGATGTATCGATCTTTGAGTTTGGGAGAGGGGATGGTTACTGCCTTGTGCCTATGGCAACACAACTCTATCACTAAAGTATAGATGAGGTGGGAACAAACTTTTCTGATCTTCTGCTTCATTAGTTTTATGATAACATGTCAATCACAATTCAATAAATCTCAAATATAGGGTGTCCTGATGGTACAGAAGTACCATTAAACCAGTACCATTCTGATAGAGTCATGAATGGATGAGTCATCCAAAAACCCAAGCAAAGGTGCTGGGGACGTGGGTTCAAATCGTACAATGGCAGATGGTGAAATCTGAATACAATGCAAAACAGGAATTAAAAGCTAGTCTCATGGATACCATTGTCGATTATTGGGGAGGAAACCTTCTGGTCCACAAATGTCCTTTTGCAAAGGAAATCTGCCATCCTTCTGTGGTCTAGCATATGTGTCAGTCCATATCCACAGCAATGTAGTTGCCTCCAGAGTGCTCTCTGTGCGATTAGGGAAAGGCAATGAATGCTGAGCTAGCCAGCAACTCTCACATCCCATATAAGAATAACAAGGAAAAATTGGTTAGACTTGTGTCTATCTAAGCAAAAAACTATGCAGATCATTCTCTAATCAACACTAAACTCCCTGATCTCAGGTAGGCAACTGCAGAAGTACTACCAGTGAGCTTATTACCCACAGGTTAACGGGAGAAAAATTGACTGAGGTTGCTGATCACTACTTTAAATTCATGTTCCCATTGAACAGATGAGGTTTGGTGAAGACCAGATCAAAGTCTACCACAGCTCCCCCTGGGGTGGAACAGCCTGTTGCCTTGGAGCAAAATGAAGCCAGATCATTTGGGGGAGGTATACGAGATGGGCCAGCAAGAATGCAATGCTGCATAGCAAAACATCAGCACTTTGAGAAGAGGTGTGAAGGGATGAAACTAGTAGTGGCATGCAAAAAATGTAATGTTTGGTGGAAGCAAAGTGTTAGAATAGCTTCAGGCAGTCACAGCCTAATGTGGATCAGTTTTTGTATTTAATGTTCGTAATTTTACATATTTAAATTAATAATTTTAATAATCTAAGAGTGAAAATTCCACAAATATTTTCAAAATTGAGTTTAGCAGACACAGTGAGTCCTGAAGAATGGTGCAATTTTCTGAAAGGAACTGCCTGACTGGATGTCTTGATCTCCTCAAGCTGTGATCAGTGATCGGGAGGGCTCCACAAATAGTCAGGATGATATTGTCACATAGTTCTTGCCACTGGGATGTGCAGCACTGCAATGTTAGAATCTTACTTGTTACTGGAGATTTGAAGGGGACAAGCACAAGGACGGCAGTCATTTGGAGATCCTCTTACTATTCCATAGTGTCCAGGAGCACACACTTCACAATGCCCACCAGCTGTGTTGTCACGACAATTCTGGCAGAGAAAGGATTCTGCTCAGTAAAAGTTTATGTCTTCATTACAATTATCCATAAAATGATATTTATAAACATAAGCACCTTCAATTCAGACAATGTTTACTTGTTATTTCCAAACAAAAAAGACAACAATTTGGAAAATGTATTATCTCTGACACCCCAAACTAAGTGTATTTAAGCAGTTCACAGGAAAATGCTCTGAAGTCATTTGAGAAACATTATTTTTATTCATATTCTGAGGTGAAAAAAAGTCCTGAATTGTTCAGAGTAGAAAAATCAAGGCCTTTCTTTAGCTCAGTAAACAAAATACTTCCTGAATTTTATCATTTTACATGCACAATGATTTATGTGTTGTATAAAAGGACTGTCATCAGCGAAATACTCAAAATCTGCTATTGTAAACTTCAAATAACACAGGCACAGACACAATAAATTCTTGAAAAACAACTGACTTGAATTTGAAGTTATGTGATGTTGCATTTGACCGCTATTGTAGAAATGGCTGAAATCTTTCAAGCAGTCATTTTTCTTACCGGAAAAAAACAGCTGTTTCCCATTATTGAAAAATTGCTTTTTGTATCAAGATTGTTGGTTAGAGAAGACTCAGTACATGTAATTTCTTTGTTGGCAGTGTATCAATACCCTCCTTCCGCAGAAAAATAATTCACAATGGTCAATATTTTGCTGGAGTGCGATCTGTTAGTATGTGTGTAAGTTTTAAAAACATTTTTGCTAATAAATTTGCTTGAATTGTGAGTTTATGATGGCATAGAAAGTGCAACAAGTTTGATAAATCATGAGAAAAACAATCTATCTCCTCCACCAAAATGAAAGGATTTAAATTGACAAGAAGGATTGTAAATTAGAGTGAACAAATTCAGTGATACAACAGAAAGAGAAATTGAGATTGGATAGAGAGAGAGAAAGTAACACGTCAGAAAGGCAAATTAAAAATGAAAACTAAAGGAACAAAAAAATTCTCTTAAAAGTAAATTAAGGAATGTGTTTGGAGAATAACAATATTCCTTTGTGTACTGACAGGCTTGCCATAGTCATGAGACCCCAGCTGTATGTGCAGTCTATGTGACTTTACAACACACATCCCATTTGGATTTCATGTTAATATCTGATGACTTTTTCTGCAAAAGAGATAGACTGGCAGCTAGTAATAAGTGAGAAATCTTCAGTAGTCACACTTATAAGCTCACAGATATTACAGAAAACCTTTTTGCTTGCTTTTTCTTTAAGTACAGCTATGTGGTTTAATAGGTCATTTCCTTCTTATTCTCCACTTTGGTAAAACGCCTTGAGATTTAACTTCATGAACTCTCATATGAATATATGTATGGTACCTATATTCTCCATTCATGTTTTCTTTAGACCATTCAATTCTCAATCTGAAAGCTGGTTTAACCAGGGCTGGATTTTATGGGATTGCTGTGGTCTCCATCCCAACGAAAAAAGTAGTTGGGAACTAAATTACAAACATCCTGACTATCATGCAGCCATTTTACATCCTGATGGGAGTCACAGGGCTAATGGCATGCCTGCCACTACCACCCTGGACAGCTGCCAGCCTATTTGACTGGCTAGCACCACTGTGTCTTCACAGCACCACACTTGGGTTGGTGGCTACTGCTGGGATTTCAGGCAGATCCTGAAGAGGAGGTGGCCCTGGGGCAGGACTGAAGGTAACTCCAGTTAAAATTGGGAGCTAACTGTTAAGGTCCAGTGAGAGTTTGACTGAGATGGGAATTTGAGAGGATTCAAGGTTAGGGGAGGGAAAGGATAAGGGGATAATATATTTTTGTGGGGCTTGTATGATTCCTTTGGTGGGCACGGGAGATTCCACCACTCCCACCCTTCCACAAACAAAATTCCACTTTTATCTTGCGAGCCAGTAAACGTTGCCGGGTTATTCACTTGGCCTTGGCCTCCCCGGCTATGAATAAATTAGTGGCAAGTTGTACCAAGCCTGCTTCATACACTTTCTTCTCAAAACCTCCTCCTTGACTGCTGCTCCTGTCTCCCTGAGGCATCAGTAGTAGCTACTGCTGCCAATGGAGCTGCTGGAGCTGAAGAGTTCCTAGCCTAAATTGTCCCATTCTCATAGGCATCATTCTGCCCTTAAAGGCCTGGTAATCCAAACAACAGCCAATAAGCATCACTCAGAGCTAGTAAGAACTGTCGATGCTGAAACACAGCAGGCCAGGCAGCATCAGAGGAGCAGGAAGGCTGACATTTTGGGTTGGGACCCTTCTTCAGAAAAGCCCCATTTCTGAAGAAGGGTCCTGACCCGAAACGTCAGCTTTCCTGCTCCTCTGGTGCTGCCTGGCTTGCTGTGTTCTTCCAGCTCCACACTGTGTTATCCATCTATAACAGCCAATAGTATGTCTATTCCCCACTTCTGGAAATGGAGGGGGCCATTTCACAACTGGCTTGGTGGCCAGTGGAGAAGGCCAAAAGGATGGCGTGTGTTATGGAGGTGAATTTAGGTAGATGCTGACCTAATAATATTGTTTCTCTTGTCCTTTTCCGTGGTTGAGATCACAGAACCAGGGACTCAAAACAAAGAAAATTCAGTCAATGTCTTTTTATTCATTTATGGGACATGGTCACTGGTGGCTAGACCAGGTTTTTTTGCCTATCCCTCTTGTAGACAGTAGATACTGCAATCACAGTGCATTAGTGGTGACTGGAAGAATATAGGTAGCATAGCTTTTACTGTCCCAAGTGAAACTGCTATGTGTATTTGTTCTTGTTTGTGAGCAAGTGCATGAGTGTCACAAAGCTGATTTGTGGCTTGTACATAGTTAAGCAGTCTGACTCTGGTCTAGTTCTTGCAGAGTGCCAGGCTCCACTATCGACAAGGCCTGTCCTTTTAAGCTTCTGGAGAAACTGTAAAGCGTTTTTTTCTTGCTGGAGATTGTTTTGACCTGGTAATCCTATGAGATGCATGTTTCCTATAGAGTACACCTTTAGCCAGAGGATCAGTAAGCTCAGTTGACTTGATGGAAGGTTTGCAATGCAGAGTGAGGTCAGCAGCATGCTTTCAATTCCTGGACCAGCTGAGGTCACCATGAAGGTCCCTTATCCTGAACTTCACCACTCTCCTGATGTGTGGTGACCCTCAGGTCAAACTCACCACCAGGCAATCTCTTGCTCATGGAGGACGATGATGACCTCAAAATTTTATTTTAGCCAAACTCAGTATGATTTTTAAAAATGACAATAATCATATAAAAATAAGCCTCCTTCACTTCTGAGCTCCATGTCTTAAAAAAATTAAATCAAAAGTCTGGCGATGTGTCTCAAATCAGGTAGCCCCTTTCCCTATATTACAACGGTGACAACAAATGTTCAAAAAATTCACTAGAAATCAATTTCTTCAGCTCTTTTGATCAAACAGTAATAAACAGTAATAGACATTTCAGTACCTGACAAATCGAAGTCTTACTGTCACAAATGTCACTATGGCCATTGCACTGACATCGTACACAGCTCCACACCACCGGTCTGTGCTGCCTGACTGTTGATCTCAACGGTACTCTGTAATAACTGAGCATACAATCCTGAAGGATAAGGAAACAGAAGGCATTGTTGGCTTTTATCATCTTCACATTCTATGATGGACTCTGCGCTTACCATGGCAAGAGATATCAACCAGATATGCTGACAATTTTTCACCCTTGATCAGTATCACCACATATTGTTTCCAAAAGGAATAGAACAAGCTGATAAAAATTAGGTTCTTTCAAGTGTTACCTAAATTTTAACTACTTTACTACGCAACCTTGCTGTTGCCCATTTCAGTTAAGCATACGTAGCTGGATTCCCCTCCACTCTCCTGGGCAAAATTGGAAAATCGAACAATGTTGGAAGGTAATGCCTAGCACTGTATACTTAACCTAACCTCAGTTTTCACAGCATACCTCACTACCTAACAATCCAAACATCATGATGAGGCGACTGGCTATTTCTACTGTTCCCATCCTTTCACATGAAAATGCTGATTAACAAAGCAGAGTTTGGATCCCAAGTTGATTTCAACCTTAGTATCTCTGTCTCCACCAAGAACAGGGCTGTCAGGAAGAAGATATTGAAAATTGTCCAACCATGGAACAGAAAGGGCTACAAAATGCCTCCTTTCGCTGGTCCAGCATATTTACACTTTGATCTTAAGAGGGTCTTGACAGAATTATTGCTGTAGTTTTTGAGCTGTACTCTTGAGCTGGAACATAAGTTCAGCGAAGTACAGAAAGCTAGAACGTTCTGTTTCTAACAGTTGATCCAGCTTAAGTTTTTCTTATAGAGGATAGAGTGGTTTTAATTTACACTGACACAGTCAGGGACATACAGTTTAAAGGGTTATAGTCCAAGATTTCAAGATTCGGCACAGACATGAATAGCAAAACCCTCATTATGGCTGTAGCATCCAGTAACACCCTTCGTGAACTAAAACCGTTCAGACAACATCTGTAGTATTTTGCAGACCAAAACTTGATGATCTCAAGAAAGGTGTTGTACAAAGTGTACTAGTCGTTGACAATAATGGCCTTTGCAGAATTAAGTTATCCAGTCTTTCCATACATAATTAGAAATGTCTAGAAAAGTTCTGGAAGCTTCATGAAGACCAGCTCAAATAAAGAATTAACTTCAGGATTAATACACTCTGACTCCTGTCAGACAGACAGCAACACCAACAGTCTACCAATCAGTTTCTATGAAGAAGGTGCAGCAAAGAACATGAGACTGTGACTGTTTTCTGAACAGGAATTGACAGACAGACTGTCTCTTGACATTAATTAAGGCCTTTGGGAACAATCTTTTGGTCAAGATAATGGGCTAGACTATTGACATATTATTTGATAATGGAGGGAAGTACGAAGCCTTATTCACAGATCAACAATAATTCCATACTTTACATGCAGCCAACACCATTGCAATTGACAGCAAAATGCACCAAATCAACAAATCTATAACAGATGTGGTCTGTCCACTATCCATTTATGTCAATAAAGCAGGTGGTGCAAACAAATACTGGGCACACATGTGCAGGAAATCTTGTTCCAACAGCCTAGCCAGACCCCAGATCAAAACGGGAAAGACCATATAACAGCACAACACTGACAACAAAACAATAACAGTGTGCACAAGTGCAAATACATCAATCAGGTTCAGAACCAATCAAGCAAAAGGCAAATTTCAGAAGATGACCAAACTGTTAACCTGAAAAATCATAACACAGTCTATGGTATAAAGTGATCAGAATCTTTTACAACCATTAATATCCCGTGTACTGAAAAAAAGACCGACTCACATGGAAAGCTAAAATCAAAATGCGAGATAGCACCAATATCTGAAAGACATTTCTTTGAAGGTGGTGCTCCATGGTACAGCCTATGAGAGACTGGCTACTATGTAACAGATTTGCACATTGGCGGGATCACATTGCCATGCCAGCACACAAGTTCATTTTGGATTCTGCTGAGGAGAAACTAACAGTCCAAAAGGAGTTGTTGATATGGATGTTTAATGCTGTCGTGGCTTTTACTGCCAGTAACATTGGACTCCCTCCCAGTCCAGTGGGTCACAAGGCATCTGTGTTCTGTGAATGCCTCTCAAGATATCTCCAGCTGCCACTGGAAATGCATCTCTAATACTTTCAGACAGTTAAGACAAAGGAAGTGGATTCTTAAACATTCCATGGCTCTGAATGCGAGTGGGTCCTGATAGCCTTTGTCCTGTCTGTGGTCAGCATCTGGTTCTGCTATAGTTGATAACCTTTGCTGCTCTCTGGTCACACTTCAACTATGCTCAATTCTGGCCTTCCTCTATGCATTTCCTCCTGCATTTGAGGCTCCAGATGCACCTCCAGAAGCTTAACAGAGAGAATAGGCCTGGCAAGGTTATGTTCTATGATGCCAACCTGACCTCGGTAAACATTTTTTACCTGGAGCTGAATGAGACCCACTCAGATATTCATGGAACTTGCCTTGGTGTCAACACAGAGTTGCACTCGAACTCCCTTTCAGCTTCCTCTCCCGTCACACACAACAATCTGTCAGCAGTGATAGGCAGTTGTAAACAGCTCACCATCCACCTTGATGATTGACTCGCCTGCTCACCACCAAATTTAACCAGTTGTGAAAGGAAGGCCTGTGCATCCCCTGCACTGCCAACTTGTTCAGGTAGCATTTAATCGCTGAATGTTGTGGTTTGAGAGTATTCATTGCATGTGGAACTAATGTAATTAGCTTCCCTCCACATGACCTTGGCTTTGTTGTCCTGTGTCCTCCACATTCTCCGAAACGGGATAATGTAGAGTTTCCATTCTACAAGCTTTTGATGCTGCTCCTGTACCACTCAGTGCCCTGATCACCTCTTTCACCATTCGCTTGCCCAGCATTAAATACCACCTGTGGGTTGACCAGTGTCAGCAAATACTTGACTTTGCTATTGGCAAAACAAAACTGATTCCCCAGCTTCAGTAAAAAAAATCCATTATATATCTCACGTATTAACCGGATCAAAAGAAGACTTTTTGAAAACTGCCCTTGAAAAAAACATAATTAATTATTCAAACGTTGGTTAGTGCCACCAATTGAACTGCCCTCTGAGCAGTTAGGGATTGGAAGTAAATGCTGACACAGCCAATGACACCCACAATCCTTGAATGAATTTTAAAAAAAAGTTATCAAGCAGTTGAAATAAAGTGCCGTTGGACTCTGAGGTAACCTTCATGCTGTCCACTACAACTTCCAATTTTGTCAAACTGATGTCAACAAATTAATAAAATCCTTGAAATTAGTCCTGATATTAAAAATCTGTTTACACCAATAATGTATTATTTCTAGAGTATTATCTCACAATTATCTGTTCATTTATATTGTCAGCATTTATTCTAGCTTTTGTTTCATTCCCCTTTACAAAAGTGGACTTTTATCTTTGGCTTCACCCTTTCTTTCACTGTTACCATAGGCTCCAAGAACCATTGACATTACCTGGCATGACAAGCCAGAATAACCTTCTGGACAAAAGCATTGCTCAATCTGTTGGGCATGTTCAGCCCTGAAGTAGTGATCACTGGCTTCAGCCACTTCCATCGATATCTCAGAGATTCTGGATTGACATTTGAAAGAAAAAAAAGAAATCTGTTAAACATCTTGAATTGTCAATTTTGCCTGTAAATTAAATTTCCCTACATTTTGACATTACTGTCATTAATCTATGTATATTTAACCAGATTGCATATTTATGGTAAATTCACAAGCTGTTAGAGCTAAGGCTCATTATTGTCTATCAAATCAGCCATGCTGAACTTGATTAGGGATGTTTTACAAGCATTTTACAAATGCTTTCCCTAATAATATAAACTGGGTAAAACTCTACACCTGTCAATGGGAGAGAGAAAGTCACTTTCTTTCAGATAACGTAATTCCCTAAATTCTCACACAGATAAATGTCATTCCTGATTGGTTTGACTTGGTATAATGAGCAATTAAAATGGAAGTATCATCATAATGGGTAAACATCTCTGGTAAATAAAACAGCCTCTTAATCTGATAAATTCTACTAAAACTTTACAACACATGGACAATTAACCAATAAATGAAGCAAAAACATCTAAATAAATGCATCTCAAGAAGGAATCTGATCAAGTGAAACGTGCTGCTGGAGAATAAATACCCTTAGTGCGTTCATCAAATTTCAAAGCTCCTCCTGCAGCTTTACAAATAGTGAAAGAAACACAGGAACAGAAGTAGCTTTGTGGCTTCTGAAACTTGTGACCCTATTCAATAAAATCATGGGTGACCCACTCCTAACGACATACTTTCTTCAAATTTATTTTAAAATCCTATTTTTCAAAGTTGGTTTTTGGCTAAGGATGGTTGCACCTCCCATGTATCCCAGACAACACAAATTTGACTGATTTGCATCCTGCAAGTTACTTCAGCAATTATCTATTTAAAGGCTATTTGTAAGTATTCATATTAGGGAGATTATATTGTCATAGAGTTGTACAGCATGGAAACAGATCCATCCATCCAACTCTTCCATGCGAGCTGATACCTTAAATAAATCTAGTCCCATTTGCCAGCATTTGGCCCATATTCCTCTAAACCATCCCTATTCGTATACCCATCCAGATGCCTTTTAAATGTTGTAATTGAACTCCACCACTTTCTCTGGCAGTTCATTCCGTACACACACTGCCCTCTGTGTTAAAATGTTGCCCTTTTAAATCTTTCCCTTCTCATATTAAACCTATTCCCTTTTATTTTGAACTCCCCTAACATGGGGAAAAGACCTTGACTATTCACCCTATCCATGCCCCTCATGATTTTATAAACTTTTATAAGATCACCCCTCAGCCTCTAACTGTCCAGGGAAAATAGCCTATTCAGCATTTCCCTATGCCTCAAAACCTCCAATGCTGGCAACATGTTTGTAAATCTTTTCTGAACCCTTCCAAGTTTCATACCATCTTTGCTATAACAGGGAGACCATAATTGAACACAGAATTCCAAAAAGTGGCCTAACCATTGCCCTGGCACAGCCGCACCATGACCTCCCAACTCCTATGTTTCTTATCCCAGGAGCAGAAGATCTTAAAAATCAATTATAACTGGAAGACCTTTTGGTCCAGAAGCTGGATTTTCAAAACTAGCATTTTAATTTCATATGTTGGCTTCTGTTTATACCTGGTTTGTCTCATGAAAGTCCCGTAGGATGCCTTAATGAGGATGGAATTAATGTCATACAGCAAATCCATGAAGTCTTTGCGAGACACAGGTCTGCCATCTGGTGAATTGTCATATTTCCAATCATGCTGAATAAAAAATATTTTAGAGATTATTTACAGAAAATCTTCGGTTTATCTCACCCCTCCCCTGAGCCTAACAATAATTAGTTAATTGAATGAATGATCTATTATCGATGGAAAACCTTTGATTTTAATCTCCACATTATAATGTAACTTATTGACAATTCTTTCACCCTATACTCTCATTGATGATCGTGCTTGAGGAGAGTCTATAAGAGAAATCGGTACAGAATTCTAATTTTATTCTCCATGTATCTTGCCAGGAATTTATCATCAGTAAATTGATCTGATAACCTTCGATTAAATTTTTGTATTGCGCAGGTGCGAAGGGTAAATACAGATCAATGAAGTGATTCACAGAGAAAGTGGAATTTGCTGTGGTAAATTAGCCATTCATACTCTGACTAAATCATGAATTCAAAATTTAAACAGGAACTGTCAAGAGCCAATTGATTTTGCACATGAATCATATTAAGGGACCATATTGAGGGAATGCTGCTTTGTTGAAAATGCCAAATTTCAGATGACATTAACCTTGAAATGCAAGATTCCGCCTATGACAGGAGTTATTTCCGATTGGAATACAGTATCAGAAGGCAGAAATCAGGTATGTGCTTCAGCAATTGATTTTAAGAGCAGCATGGTGGCTCAGTAGGGCAGTACAGTACCTAACGGTTGGCATTGTTCCATCACAGCACCAGAGTCCCAGGTTTGATTCCAACTTTGGGCGACAGCGTAGAGTTTGTACATTCTTCTTGTACCTGTGTGGATTTCCACCAGGTGCTCCGGTTGACTTGCACAATCCAAAGATGTGCAGGTTAGGTGGATTGGCCATGGGAAATGCAGGGTTACAGGGACAGTGGGGGAAGTCTGGGTGGGGTATTTTTTGGAGGGTTGGCATGGACTCAATGTGCCAAATGGCCTGTTTCCACGCTGTAGGGATTCTATAGACTTCTATAATAACGACCAGAAAACCAGGAATGCAAGGGAGGTGAATGTTAACCATCTTTCTTCATTCAGCGATCTGCACCACCACCATCAAGACAGAAATGGAGCGCTTGAAATGTCAGGGTTCTTAAACCAAGTTTCTTCTGGTGGCTCAGGGTGTATATCAATGTTCCCAAGCCATTAATTGGGGAAGAATATAAAGTTCTGATCAACGCTCCTTTGGGTACCAATGACATAACAAAATAAATTAACTGGTCATTTGTTGCATGCCTATGTAACATTTATCTGTGGTATTTTTCTACAAAGCTGTTATTATTGCATTCAAAATAATTGCATAAAGTGCTTTGAGGTAATTAAAACTTACAATGCACTGTATAAATGCAAGCAGTAATTTACCCAATGAACAGTAGTTTAGCATTTCAACTGTTCAGAACTCTAATTCAAAAACAAGCTTTTCTTTTCTTTTGTTCACAAAGCTAATTATGACAGGGATACTTTTCATTAGATGGACAAATTTGAAGTGATGTTTTGTGCTATCTGTCTAGACTTTCATTTCCATTACCAGGGTGCAACTTGGCAGTGGATCATCAGCATTTGAAAATGTGCTGGATTAACACACAGCCAGTGATGGCAAAGGCCTCATTTTTGAAGGATTTGCAAACCATGTCAGATTGCCACTCTGCCCCTATTTTTTTCCGAGAGCATTGTGCTCCACATGTCAGCTTGGGAATTTAGATCCTGGCTCCTTCAGAAATGAGGAGCATACTTGAAATCAACAGAGTTCCTTCATCATAGCTACTTCATGATCTTCCCTCCATCATGACGACTAGAAGCCAAATCTATCAGTCAGGCTGACTTCGGGGCAAGCAACCTGTTAAGGATAAAACCTGAATAGTTTGCTTCAACACAAAAACTGCGTCTACAACCCTCCCCAGTCTAAGTAACCTGATGCTTTTAATATCCAGGGCAAAAAATGGGATAGATAATAACTGTTTTATCACTAACTGAGAAAAAATGATATGCAAGGTGTTGCAAAAGTATAGACATACCTCAGTGAGCTCTACCTCGTGTCTGGTTAACTGACCGATTTGAGGAGCAGATACATGTCGTACGATGGTCAACTGGCTGGCGGGCCCTCCTCTCATAATAATCTGTGGTTCGTAGGTGGATTGACCCACTTCTTCTCGTGCTTCAAAATAAATGGCATACCTCAACTTGCCACCATAAGCTTTGAGCTGTGAAACAAAATGAGGCACAATGACAGTTGAGTTGAATACATTGTTCTGACCTCTTGAATACTAAACACAATTTGCGAAACACTCACAGATGTCAGAGAGCAAGATAGCCACCTGGAAAGGACAGGAATTTGAGGTAGAACCTAGTGCTTGCAGAATTCTGTCTCTTTTACAACATCTTCATGAACCCTTGTGGGAGGATCTGTTGTACAAGCCCTTTTACCAAGTGATACATATGGTGGATGTCACTGGTATGCCAGGGATTCCATCCATCTCTGCTAGTGAAACATCCACCTGCAAACTCCATTCAAGTCTTTTAGTATGGCTTCCAATCTTCACTGGATTAAGACAATCAATTTTGGAGAATGGTGTTACCTTGTGGCCTTGCAGAAGCCTTTTCTTCTTCAGCCTCCATCTGCCGGATGTACAGCTACTCGACACCCTCACAGGAGGATTTATGTAGGTATCACTGAAAAAGGTTTAAAGTATTTACTCCGGCCAGCTTTTGTTAATCATCCCCAATTTCATTTGACAAGGCGATGTTTAAGTCATATTGCTGAATCACTGAAATCTCTTTGATATAGGCACACACTGTGCTATTAGAAAGAGAATTGCAGGTTTTTGTCTCAGTAATAATGAAGGAATGGCGATGTAGGACTAAGTGGCAACTGTGTGTAGTTTAGAAGGGAACTTGATACTCCCAAACGTACATGGTGAAAAGGCTTTGAATGCTTTGGGGGATAGGGGGTAAATCACTCAGCGAAGAATTTCAGATCTACGGCGTAAGCTATAGCCCCATTCTTAGGCTCTGTTGCTTCTGAAGCAGAAGTTGAGAATTCAAGTCCCAAAGGTAAGTTCAAGGCTTCAGCCCAGTGTAATACTGAGGGTATTCGTAAGATTCGCGATCCCTTTATTGAAAAAAAACTTCTCATCTCTGTAGAAAATGATTGATTCCTTATCCTCAGGCTGAGTCCCTGTTTTCTAGATTCCCCAGCAGGGAAAATAACCTCTCAGCATCTGCCTCTTCAAAATCCTGGATTTTTTTCAGTCAGATCACTCTTCGCTCTTTTAAACTCTGAAGAATGACGACCTTATTTAATCAGTCATACACCGTAGACAATACTCTCAACCCAGAGAACAGTCTAGTGTATCTTCATTGTATTGCTGGGAGAATCTATACAAGGTACAGTATTGTTCAGTCAGACAACTGACTGACGGTACTACAGATAGTTTCAATTAATCTATTCAGGGATATTATGGCTCAACTCTGGAGGAGGTGGAATTTAAACCCAGGCCATCTGGCTCAGAGGTAGGGACACTATTACTGCAACACAAGAGCCCTCTAGAACTTTAACAGCATTGCTGAATTTCTAGTCCAGCACCAATACGACTACACTATCACCTCCTCACTAATGGTATTATATACAGGAAAATTATAAGCAATATCTCACCTTATATGAAGAGGAAGTCAGAGATGAAGCTGGTGAACATTGCTGAGGCTCAGAATTAAGAGTCTAATGATGGCCATGCTTTTGGTGATTATTGGAAAAACCCATGTGATTCACTAATGTCCCTCAGGGATCAAAATCTGCAGTCCTTACCTGGTCTGGCCTACATGTGACTCCTGGCCCACAGCAATGTGGTTGACTCTTAACTGCTCACTAGGCAATCTGGGGTGGGCAATAAGTGTTGGCCCAGCCAGTGACACCCACATCCCATGAATAAATAAAAAAGGCTAAGCTGAAGAATTCCAGCAACAGTATTCTCCAAAATTGATATTCTTAATCTAGGGAAGATTGGAAATCATACGAAAAGACTTGCTTCAGATGCAGAAGACTGTTTTTTTTTACATAGTGTATGTAGTCTACCTTAAAAATTTGAATTGTTTAGAACTTTGTGAAGGTTTCCCTCGCTGAGACACAGTCTTACAACTGAGGCTGCATGAAGATAATTTGGTAAGTGATCGCGCTTCATGTTTCATAATGAAAAACTACAACAAACAATGTTTGCCCAACAATTTTAATCTCATCATCTTCTGGCTAGTCATGGTGTGAAAAATTGCTTGACCATCGATTGAATGTGAAGAAGACATTTCAAACTTCACACTTTCCGAATCATAACTCACAACAAACATGAAGTTCATTCACAATGCTCATACTGAGAAACACTAGGCATAACTGAGAAATTCATGAGAAGTCTCTGTCAGTTTTTTGAGTATCCTTTTTATGATAACTTTATTCTTTAATTGCATCAGTTCTGAACTCATTCCACAAAGCTACAGTACTGAATCTTGTTTCAAAAATTAAGTTGCAATCTTAAAAAAAGTTAGCATATCAGAATATTTGTTTAAGCTTATAATGCTTGCATTTCATTAAAATAACATAATAAAATACAGGGCTATAAATGCAAAGTTATTTAATGGTGCTGTCTGAACAAAATGAAAAGTAATTGCCATTTGACAATCTGGTAGAAATTGCGATAACAGTGCATTTCCTAATTGTACCGCAGAATCTAGCTGCAGGTTACAGGACTGTTTTTTAAATATTTTTTCTGAGTGTCTTACCCACAGGCAGTTGGAAGTATTTTTGTCTGCCTCACAACGCTAAAACCGGGGGTAGAAGATTATTGGGGAAGTGAGATAATAGGAGTTGGGGCTCCCAGTTGTGAGGATGGATCTGATTGAGGTATGGGGAGCAAGTGGTTGAATTAGAAGTTGGTCACAGAACAAAGGCAGTGAGATTACTGGAGCAATAGGGTTGGGGAAGGCTTACTGGGTTGTTTATTGGGCCTGGAAGAAATGAACGTTTTTTCTGACTTCAAGCTGCCGAGTTTCCTGAAATCTGGGAAACCCAACTGCCTGTGGATAAAAAATTAGAATGGCTGTTAAAGCAAAATCAGAAAGCCTCATTATAATTAAATGACCACTGTACATGATAATTAAATCCTCTAAATGCATTCACCACCCACACCTTCACCAACCTCCATTATAACCAGAAGCAAACAGGTTTGAATTGGATTTCTGTTCCAGATTTTCTGTATTTTAGCCTCTGACATGACCCCATCCCACCAGACTTTAGCAATTAAATTGTAACCTTTGTTGCAAGATTGTGTCAGTGTGTCCCTTCATGACAGCATAGAAACAGTATAGAACTTCTTCTAAGAGATGTTTATCATTACCAGAAGTGAATCTCTTATAACTATGTGAATAGCATGGAGACTACCATAACTCCATTCATTGTACTTCACTTCCACATTTGAGGTAGTAGATGAGTTCCATCAGTCAGTTTGGTGAATAATTTTAAGTAACATTATCATTTCAACTTGAAGTTAAGAAGTTAATTACCTTTTCACCTTCAAACTGCTCTGGAAGTTTCCAGTAAAAAGGCTCATAGAGAAGATGTTTAATGACTACATCTACATTAGCTACTATCTCTGGATGCTGATGAAAGACACCATCGGTTGTTTCACGGTTATTTAGTTTATTTACTATTTTCAGTATAGTCTGGTCAGGATTAAGCATCAGCTTCAAGAGAAAAAGAAGACAGGTGTTAGATGTGCAGAGCGTTTGAGTCCTTACTGTAAAAACATACTCTGTAACAAGTTGAAAGCAAACAGCAAAACACATGATAGCAACATTAACTGAACAATGTTAAGTCAGTGATTCATGATAACATTTTACTCAAAAAAAATCTAGATCCAGAATGTGGCTGCTAATCATTGTGGGCTATTTTCCAGCTATTCAATGAAGACTAAAATATAATTTCAAAATAATTCAAACCACAAATAACTGTATTGAGGTCAAGGCTGGCATAATCATTACGCAAACCAGGTAGTCACCAAGAAAAAGAATACCAGAGTAGCAGGCAACACTACAAATATCTGAAAGAACTATTCATGAAATTCAAAGTAAATACAGCCTTCAGCAATGGGAATGAGAGGTCTAGGTCTGCTGATTTACATTCAAATATACTATCATATGTTCCACATAATTACATTAGTCTTTCCCAAATTTTATATGATATTACTTATTCTGTTTATGTTACAATTACATAACTTTGTCTATCCAAATGACTATTACGAAACTGTGAACCAGTAAATAATATTAAAGCATGTAATTTAATCTGGCCCACTCAATTAAAATGATTATTGGTTGTGTAAATTGTGCATAAAATGATCTGTCAGGTGAAGAGAAAGTTTTACATCATGTGAGCCATATTACAGATTGTAGCATCTATTTTTCTCCCACTATAGATTCTGCAAAAGTGTAGAACAGTGGGAATGTAAAACAACACTATAATATTCTTCTTTCCCGTGTAAAATAAATGTGCAATTATAAAAATTGAATTTCTATTAAAAGTGATTCACAACATTTATTTTTCAAAGTTAATTGAAGAGTGGGGGAGGTTTCCCTTGGTGCGAGAGTACCTAAATGCTTTTGGTCTAGCCCTGATTACATTGGAATATCAGGCATTGATGTGTTGACCTGATTTTTCACATTGTGATCATGATTGCTGATATAGTCAATTAGAACATAAGAATATCAGAAATAGTAGGAATAAACCTCCAAGCTGCTCTGTCACTTATGTGACCATGGCTGACCTTCTCCCTCAATTCTACTTTTTCACCAATTCCCTCTATTTCTTGATTCCCTGAAAAAGCAACAAATTATCTACCACACTCTTAAAAATAGTCAATGGTAGACCCTTGTTACAAAGGCATAAACTAAATAATTTGAGATTTTAATCTTATCGTTATTTAATAGAGATTTGGAATTTTGAAACTGAGATAAAATTTCAGTTCTGTGAAGGTATTTTTAAGAGGTCAGAAAGTCATTTACAGCAGTGAACTAAAAACACGATTACCAACAAGATCAAGTGTAAACTTGACAGGGATTATGTATCTGTAAGGAATATTGTTACGTTAGAAGTTGCAACATTGTTTTGCTGATTATGTTAAAGTATTCCAAAACTGTTTTACATATAAATAAATTTTCTTTTGTTTTCTTGTGTTACAAACTTGTGTGTTTTTATAGACAAATATTGACAGCCTTGTGTGAATTACCTCACTACTGTACAAATTAATGTTATGATCTTTCTAGCCAGCGTTTACACTGGGGTCTGACTTATCCAGTATTACCTCCAGCTAGAATTATAGCAACATCCACAAACTCAATATATTCCAAGTTAGACAGTGAACAATTTCAAAGTGTTTCACTATAGAGAAGTGAAATTAGATGACTGTCATCATCATTTGCTCTTTTATTTCTCTGATTAATCAGTTTAAAAATCTTGAAGAAGATGTCACATCAGAGAACAAAAAAAGTGAGAATGTCTTTTACTAAACCTATTTTCAAGATTTTACACCATAAACAGGGATACACAAAGTTTTATAGGACATACATCAAATCATAAAGTACAACTGTAAGATTAATATCAATTATATTGCACAGTAAACTTAAAATCAACTGAATCATTATCTGGAAATATATTTCCATTCAAATTAAATATTTCACCTCAAGTTTCAATTGTTCACTTACAATTACAAAAGCAATCTCTGGGATTCTTTTGACTTTTGGTAGATCAATACAAGATAAGCAGTAATACACTGGACAAAAAAGTGTGGAGCTGGATGAACACAGCAGGCCAAACAGCATTTCAGGAGCACAAAAGCTGATGTTTCAGGCCTAGACCCATCATCAGAAAAAAGCTGATTTTTTCTGATGAAGGGTCTAGGCCCGAAACATCAGCTTTTGTGCTCCTAAGATGCTGCTCGGCATGCTGTGTTCGTCCAGCTCCACACTTTGTTATCTCAGATTCTCCAGCATCTGCAGTTCCCATTATTAGTAATACATGGGAGACAGGTACAGTCATAATTGCCCTTTTGGAGATAGAAAGTTGGTCAGAAGTATTTCATCAAATGCGAAACAGCAACTAATTCACTTACTCTCTTGCGGATCAGTCCTTTTGCCTCAGTACATTGCGTAGTCACACCTGAGCAGTAACAGCTACTGCATCCATGAGGATTGTTTGAATAGAGCGCAAAAGCACCAGTCTTACACTTATTGCAACTGATTCCCTCCACATTCACCTGTATAACAAATAAAACTGACTGCTTAAAAGATCAACAGCAGCATTTAATATTAATTAAATAAATATTAATATGCATTTTTACAGAAAATAGTCTTGCATATGATATATGGCTCAGAAAGAAGCCATTCAGACCATCAACTCCATACCAGAGCTTTTGCTCTACTTGAGCCTCCCCCTGACTTTCCGTAACTTAATCTAGCAGCATAACCCACGTGTGCATCGAGTCTCTCCAGAAAGGTACAACTACTGTTCACTTCAAGCTCTTTCTGTAGTAGTAAGTTTTACATTCTCTTTCAGTAAGACAAGGTCCTTGTGAACCCTCTATTGGATTTTTGTTGTGCGTCATGTATTGCTGGTCTATCACTGTGCTCTGTCATACAACACGAAACATTCTTGCCTGAATTTTTTTTTCTCACTTTTAGAACACATAGTCAGGAAAATTGCCAGAGGGGTGAGGAGCAGGTAGAGATATGAGAATTGCCACCAGCCCTTGAGAGATTTCAAAGTTAGCTACAGGCCCTGTCAGATTCAAAGGAGGACTGCAGTTCAAAAAGTCTGCTTTATACTCTGCCATTTTGGCCTAGCTGCAAGAAGAACAACAAAACAAACACTCCAGACCTCACCTGTGCACACACATTCCCCATGCCCTATCCATGCTGATCCATGCTACCAACACATCCTCCATGGCTGCTCCACCTGTGTCCCTCCAGCCAAGGTCATTCATAGTTCTTATGCCAACTTATTGCCAAACAATTTAATTCATGCTCTCTATCCACAACCCTTTGCCCTAACATCATCCATACTAATCAACCAGTGAGCCGAACAGGCAGACATCTGGATCCATGCTGAAATTTAATAAGGCAAAGTTCAAATTCATTCCATTAACGAATTCAGATTTTTAAAAATTAAAATGAGTGACTTTAAAAAATAACACCACCTCCAATTCCCTACAACTTAAACGCTTATAAAAACAAGCATTTGTAGTCAATTACTTCATAAGGACCAGGAGCTGTCAATCAGACTATACACGACATGGGTTCGCCACTTTTGGAGTATTGAGTGCAATTCTGGTCTCCATCATACAGGAACGATGTTGTGAAACTTGAAAGAATTCAGAAAATATTTATGAGTATGTTGCCAGGGTTGGAGGGTTTGAACTTTCAGGAGAGGCTGAATAGGCTGGGGATATTTTCTCTGGAGCATTGGAGGCTAAGGGGTGACCTTATAGAGGTTTATAAAATCATGGGGTCATGGATAGGGTAAATAAACATGGTCTTTTCTCCGGGCTGGGAGAGTCCAAAACTAGAAGGCATATGTTTAAGGTGATGGGGAAAGATATAAAAGGGACCTTAGGGGTAACTTTTTCATGCAGTGGGCGGTGTGTGTATGGAATGAGTAGCCAGAGGAAGTGGTGGATGGGAATTTAAAAGGATGGGAATATGAATAGGAAGGGTTTAGATGGAGATGGGCCAAAAGCTGGCAAACGGGACTAGATTTAACTTGGATACCCAGTCCATATGGATAAGTTGGACCAAAGGGTCTGTTCCTGTGCTGTAAATGTCCATGACTCTAAGTATCCCATTGTATGACTATAAGACATTAGAGCAGAAGTCATCTGGCCCATCAAGTCTGATCCACCATTCAATGAGATAATCCTCAATTTCACTTTCTTGACCTTTCCCTATAAATCTTGATTCCCCTATTGGTTAAAATTTATCCTTCTCAGCCTTGAATATACTTAACAATCTAACCTCTAGTTCTCTTGTGTAAAAGATTCTACAGCCTGAGAGAAGACATTCATCCCCATCTGTCTTAAATGGACAATCTCCTTCTCTCAGATTGTGTCCTCTCGTATTAGACTGTCCCACAGCAGGGAAGCAACTGCATTGACTATATCAAGTCCCCTAAGAACCTTGAACGTTTCAAAAAGGTCACCTCTCACTCTTCTAAACTCCATTAAGGCCAGACGCAATCTCTCCTCGTAAGTCAATCTCTCCAGATGCAAGATCAAAGATGTGTACCTTCTCTGGGCTCCAGTGTATCTTTCCAAAACTTTTCACAATATTCCAGGTGTGAACTCAGTAGTGCCTTGCATAGTTTTAGTCAGACTTCCCAATCTTTATATCCATTCCCACTCAAATAAAGGACAATCTTCCATTTGCCTTCATATTGTCTGCTCAAGTTGTATGCTAGCATTTTGTGACCCCCAAATCACCCTGTGCTGCACGTTTCCACAGTCTTTTGTTTTGATTCATTCACACAATGAGGATAGCATGGGCTATGCCAGCATTTATTGCCTGTCCCTCATTGACCAAAGGGCAGCTGAGAGTCAACCATATTGCTTTAGATCTTAAGTCACATGTAGGCCAAACCAGATAAGGACAGTAGATTTCCTTTCCTGAAGTCTTTCTCTACCTAAATAATATTCTAATCCTTACTTATTTTTTACCAATGCGTAAAACCTCCCATTTTAAACATTATATCCCATCTGCCAGGTTTTTGTCAACTCACTTAACCCTTCTCTCTTCTTCTGTACACTCATTGTGTCTTCCTCTCCACTTGTCTTTCCACCTAATTATATATCATCCACAAACTTGATGACAGTACACATTCCTTATCCAAATTATTAATAGATAATAAATATATATTTATGTATATAGTAAATCATTATGGATGCAGCACTGATTCCCATGGTACTCCACTAGTTACAGGCCGATGTCCTACAATGCCCAGCTTGCCACAACATATCTTATTTAGCAGCTTCTCACGTGGTGTCTAATCAAAGGTCTTCTGGAAATCCAAACATATTACATTACTACTTCCTCTTTATCTATCCTGCTTGTTAGTTCCTTTAAGAATTCTAATAAATTTAACAGGCATGATTGAGTATTTATTGGATATTACATTATTCCATCCATGAAAAAATATGAACTCACCTTACAGTTACACTGTCCGCTATATTCTGCACACGAACAAATTCCGGCTTCATCACAGGTTTGACTCTCTGTCCCTGCCAGATCACAGTCACAGTGCCGGCACAGTGGATAGTTCCAGTAACCTTCTCTGCATCGGTCACATTTTTCCCCTGTGAACTCTGGACGGCAGAAGCAGCAGCCTGTTGCATCATCACATTGAAGGTTTAAAGATCCCACAACTGTACAGTTACAGGGCTGAAAAAATATGGAAGACAATAAAGGAAATGTATCTTCTAAGAAGTTGAGAGAATTGTTATCTTATTTGAATCTACAATGTTTTGAAATAACCAGTTTATGACTGAACTGATGTAACTGAACTGGAATGACTGTCTAAATAGGGTTTTACATGACACCAGTGTTGTACATTAGTAAGATCAGGCTTACACTCAGGTGAGTGAATATTAACAGGCTTTATTAAACATAAATACATAGGGGAAAGTCATCCCATCCCCAGTGGATCAAAGGCTGCACTCTCTTTAGAGAGACAGGAGTGGTAGCGAGTTTAATCTGACGATCACCTTGACTCATGAGGGGCAAGACTTCATGGCAACATCAGCTAGTACAGGAATTAAGTTTGTGCTGTGTCACTCTGCAGCCATCCAGCCAATCCAGGTACTGATTCCCAAAGGGATGATATGAGAGGTCATACCTGGAATGCTACAGACACAGGCCCCACTTTCACATGATATATTGTTATTATGACAATGCTCCACACAAGGATGGCCAGTGGCTATTATTAGAATAAAGGTACAATTAACCCTTCACTCCACAACTCCCATCTTACAAAATCCTTTTCTTTCTCATACTATCATGACAGAATAAAACAGAGGATCAGATGATGAGTTTTGAAGGGTCAATTCTTCCCTTTACCAAACGATAAAAACCACCAATAAAAACACCAATATAGAAACATTGAAGATAGGAGCAGAAGGAGGCCATTCAGTTCTTCAAGCCTGCTCCCCCATTCTTCACGATCATGGCTGATCATCCAATTCAATGGCCTAATCCTGCTTTCTCCCTATTAAGTTTGATCCCATTCACCGCAAGTGCTATATCTGGCTGCCTCTTGAATACATAAAATGTTTTGGCATCATCTATCTACTTCCTGTGGTAATAAATTCCACAGACTCACCACTCTTCGGGTGAAGTAATGTTTCCTCACCTCCATTCTAAAAGGTCTACCCAGATTCCTCAAACTGGTCAGACTCACCATCAGGAACATCCTCCCTATGTCTACTCTTTCTATTCCTGTTAGAACTTTATAAATCCTATGAGATTCCCCCTCATTCTTTTGAACTCCAATGAAAACAATCCTATTCTAGTCAATCTCTCCTCATACATCAGTCCTACCATCCGAGGCCTGGGTGCAAATTATATGTTAATTTTATTCAAGGAATGTGGATGTTGCAGCAAACCCAATCAATAGATTGGGATGGAAACAATATAAAAGCTTTGAACCAAAAACAAAGTTGCTGGAAAAGCTCAACAGGTCTGGCAGCATCTGCGAAGGTAAAAACAGAGTTAATGTTTCAGGTCCCGTGACCCTTCCTCAGAACTATCAGTTGAGAGAACATAATCAGGCTTTATTAAGCATGAATACACGTGAAAGTCATCCTATTCCGAGACAATCATAGGCTGCATACTTATTAGAGAGAGAGGAGTGGTAGCGAGTTTAATCTGAGGATCACCATCAAAACAAATCTTCTGCCGAAGTGAGGTCTGGTAACCTAAAGCTGTAGATAAAGGGAGGTCTTGCAGCATCTCTCATATCTGCTCGCCCTAAGTGATGCACTGCTACTGGGGCAGAATGGTAGCTCAGCGGTTAATACCATTGCCTCACAGCACCAGGGGGCCAGGTTCAATTCCACCCTTGGGCAACAGTTTGTGTAGAGTTTGCATGTTCTCTGTGTGGGTTTCCTCCCACAGACTAAAGATGTGTAGGTTAAGTGGATTACCCATGCTAAATTGTCCAGGGCTGAGCACGCCAGGTGGCTTAACCATTGAGAAATGCAGGGATGGGGCAGATGCCCTTCGGTGGTTCAGTATGGGCTGAATGGCCTGCTTTCACAATGTAGGGATTCTATTTCAGAACACTATAATATAACAAAGGGAAAAGTAGGAATAAGCTGTACAAGCTCTCAAGCCTACTCTGAAATTCAATATTAAATAACACAGCAGGTCTGGCAGCATCTGTGGTGAAAGAAGCAGGTCCAATATGACTTTTCTTCAGAACAGAAGAGGAGTCAGACTGGACTAGAAATGTTCGCTTTGTTTCTGTTTGCACAGATGCTGCCACATCTAGTGCACTTCTCCAGCATTTTTGGTGTTTATTTCAGATTTCCAGCTGTGGGGCATTTTGCTTTTATTTGAGCTTGAATTCCAATATCCAATTGCACTTTCTCCCTCGATCCTCATATTCCATAATTCCCATGGATTCCAAATAGCTATAAATCTCTTCCATGTCTTAAAATCTCTTTAAGGGCACATTTTAATTGGGAAACTCAGTTTTGACAGTCTACAATTTGAAATTCAACTTTTGGTTCTTATCTGTCTACTAACAAACCTCTGAGGGAGCTCAATGAGCATTTAACTGGAGTCAAATGAATTGTTGGCTCCCTGCCTCTGTTTGTGAAAATACTCATATGCCTCAGAAGCATCAGGACACTGATACATCATCAGGGGCCATTATTTTCAGAATATCTTAGCCCGAACTCTCCTGCAGCACATCCACACCTCATCAGACAATTGAAAACTCAGCCATTAGGTGAGGGAATGAGTGAACAACATGGGAGGGAATGGATTAGAATGACACAGAGACGAAAAGAAAGCGGGTGTTTTTAAAGTTTCTTTTGGCACACAGGTAAGATTGGCAGGGCAGTATGTATTAGTGCTAAAGTGATTAAATCAATTGTATAGTGTAAAACTGAAGCCAAACATATGGTAGATCAACTACAAGTAGTAGACTAAATAAAAGCAAAATCCACAGACACTGAAGATTTGAAATAAAAACACAATATACTGGAGAAACCCAGCAGGTCTGGCAGTATCTGTGGAGTGAGAATTAGAGTTAGTTTTTCGAGTGCAATAACTCCTCTTTGAACCCGGGCTGGTAGGTTTCCTTTCTTAAAGGATATCAGTATTTTATAGCCACTTTTCTACACTAGCCAGGCTTCACAATTTCTCAAATTTAACATAGTGGTGCTTATAGATTCTGAATTGATGTTGCTGTGTCATTAGCATTAGATTTGGTGAAAATTATGAAAGCGAGAGAGGGAATGAATGCAATCACCAGGATAATATGCAGCAATGACATTCCCTGCCTCTGACACAGACTAATTCGTAGTTCATTCTGTATGTATGGGGAAGGTAAGCATTTGGTTTGCAACTTAGTTCAGTTGCCACATGAGAATCCAATGTATAGTATCTTTGGTAGTGTCACCCTCCTCTCCATGAAATAAATCCAGTAAGGAACTGTTTGAAATAATTTCTCTACAGACAATCAAACCACAGCCCAGTTCATGCCTTAGCCTTTCTTATGTCACTGTGTTGGAATACTCCCCACTTGCCTGGATGGGGAAGCAAAACTCAAGAAGCCTGACACCATCTAGAACAAAGCAGCCCACTTAATTGGAATAACGTCCACAAGCATCCACTCCCTCTACCATCAACACTCAGTAGCAGCGGCGTGTACTGCTGAAATTCACCAAGAATTTAGACCTAGAACTTAGACTGCACTTTCCAAAACCACAACCACTTTTATCAAAAAGGACAAAGGCAACAGATGCATGGCAACGCCATCAATTGCAAGTTCCCTTCTAAGCCACTGACCATCCTGACTTGAAAATATATCTTTTATTGTTGCTGGGTCAAAAGCTAGAATTCCCTCCCTAATAGCATTGTGTGTCTACCTACAGCACATGGATTGCAGCATTTCATGAAGGCAGCTCACCCCCACCTTCTGAAAGGAAACTAGACAGAGATGAGCAATAAATGTTGGTTAGCCAGCCACACCCACGTCCCACGAGTGATGAAAAAACTATTCAGTGCAGCTGTTTTTAGGAGGCAGCCATTTTCAATGCAGGAAATGCAATTTTCTCCTACATAATAAAACCCCACCCTGGGCCCTACTCAGTATTTGTAGTTTGCATTGTCTGAGGATAGCTGGCTCAAAACAAGCCTATTTGAATCTCAACGTCTGGATTACAGATACATATGAAGAATTACAGCAGTTGCTCAAGGTTTTAGCCTAGGGACCTAAGGGGGATGGCCCCTCAAGTATTAGAGTTTTGACACTTCCAGGGGATATTTTGGAATCTATAGTGAACAAGAAGATTGCATTTTTACATTTCATCTAAAAACACAAGTGTTATTTCTTCAATTTTATTGAACACAGGTTTTTCTTTGACAGCTAGGAATTAATAATGTTATTGCTCAGTAAGTTCTTTCTCCCAAGAGTAAAAGAAAAATAAGTTTTCATTAATTTTCAGCTTTTTAAAAATGCCAGCAATGCATAAGAGATTCAAAGTCTACAGTGAAGGCTGTAGGAAACCACTTCAAAATTACAATGTCTATCTTTTGTTTAAAATTCAATTTGGCATTTATTCCCATCCTCAAAGCAAAGAATATCTTCTTTTCCCCTCCCAGTACAACTTATTCTGATCTTTAACCTAGGGTACATGGACACATACTGTGTGTTTTTTTAAATTCACTCACGGGATGTGCGCATCTTTGACTAGACCAACATTCATTCTCCTTGCTAATTGCCCTCAGGGCAGTTAACAGTCAATACATTACTGTGGGCCTGGAGTCACACGTTGGTTTCATGTTCACAATTAGGCCCTTAACTGTGGAATCTTTAGTGAATTCAAATTACATCAAGGCAGGATATGAACCCAGGACCCGAGAACATTAGCTAAATTTCTGGATTGATAGTCTAGCAATACATATAAACTAGTGAAAGTGGTTTGGAAAATAAATCTACAGCACCCCTAACTAGAAGAAATGAATGTCCGACATGAATTTTGTTTATTTCTCTAAGACTTTAAAGTATTTCATTCCTAAGTATTTTAACATTAATTGTAATTTGTATTCTTCATAAAAAGTGACTATCTCTCGCCACTCAAATACGCCAGTCCCAGCAACATCCTTGTAAATCTTTTCTGATCCCTCTCCAATTTAATAACATCCTTTCTACAACAGGGTGACCAGAACTGTACACATTATTCCAAACTCTGCTTTCCCCATAACCCTCAATTCCCTCATTGATTTAATATCTGTCTACCTCAGTCTTGACAGTAAAGAATTCCACAGATTCACTACCCTCTGAGAGAAGAAATTTCTCCTCAGCTCTATCTTAAATGTGTGACCCTTTATTCTGAAGTTGTACCTTCTGGTCCTAAACTCTCCGAAAGGTGTAAACAACCTTTCAACAACTAATTCCCCAAGATGTAGTTGATTTTTAACTACTGTCTGGGCAAGGCTTTTGAAAAGATTTTGAGAAGACACCCCCTAGGTGTCCGGGTAGCCCACAAACAATAGCCACCCTTCGACAGCTACTGATGAACATAAAGGGTACTATACCCACAACCAACAAAACTAATGTAATATAAAAAATATCATGCATGGACTGCAAGAAACATTACATAGGCTGAACTGGAAGAAGACTAACAATAAGGACACACAAACACCAACGAACCACCAAGAGACACAGCCAATTCTTACTGGTCTCAGTACACATGTACAAAGAAGGGCACAAATTCAACTGGGACAACACATCTAAAGTTGCACAAGCTAAACAGAGACATACCAGGGAATTCCTGCAGGCCTGGCATTCCAACCAAAACTCCATTAACAAACACACTGAACTGGACCCAATAATACAAACCACTGAAGAACAAAACCAGAAGTAAGACCACCCACCCCAGCAAACCGAGACATATAAATAACAAGTGGGATAGAAACCAACACTTCACTGGTGGTGTATTGACGATGTTACCCAGCAGGGTGACAAAATGTATACAATCAAACACACCAGCTTGGCAAGCAAGTCTACAACCTTGCCCTCAAATAAATTGACAATGTCAAAATAAGGTTCAATATTGAGGTAAAATGCAGTGATTTCTCAATGCACAGATGGGAATTCAACAACTGAAAAGAAATCTAATACGATTTCATAAATGAAGTTAGAGAATTAGAAAAATTTTTCTCTGCATACCATTACACCAATGTTAGCCTGCTAGGCACTATAAGGCTGTTGATACTTTACTCAAAACATTATACAATAGAAACATTCTGTTAATTCACCAAGACCTTATTAAATGGCAGAGCAGACTCAACGAGCTGCATAACTCACTCCTGCCTTTTTTTTATATTCTGCTTTTTCTTACTATACTGTTCCAGCTTTCTAATTATTACACACAAAATTTAGTAGTTTACTGTGAAACAGTTCTTAAAAACTTAATCCTAAAAAAAATCAGTACAAATGCATGCATTCAAGAGTTATTCAAGTGCCAGGGGAAGATTAGCAAACATAATTATCTGTCTTTTGCAGGTGGAAACTGGACAATTTATGAAGGAAAGGAGAAACAGCAGAGGAGTTACATAAGTACTCTGTGTCTGTTTTTACATAAGTGACATTAGAAGTCTCCCTGAAATAATAAAGATCAAATTATCTCATCAGAGTGAGAATTTGAAGGAAATTACTATTCATAAGGAAGTTGTGTAAGAGGAATAGAAACAAGATTATAGCAGCAGTATTAGGTCATCCAACTCCAACGGCCTAGTCCACTATTCAACCTTGTCATGATCAAATAGCCAACTTGATACCCTGGTTCCACAATCTCCCCATACTCTTTGTTCCCTTTAGCCATAAGTACTGTATACAACACCTTCTCAAAAACATTCCAACATTCTGGCCTGGATAATAAAATGTGAGGCTGGATGAACACAGCAGGCCAAGCAGCATCTCAGTGTGCTCCTGAGATGCTGCTTGGCCTGCTGTGTTCATCCAGCCTCACATTTTATTATCTTGGAATTCTCCAGCATCTGCAGTTCCCATTATCTCCAACATTCTGGCCTGAATCACTTTCTGTGACAGAGAATTCCACAGGCTCACCATTCTCTGAATGAAGAAGTTTCATCTCAGCTCTGTCCTAAATAGTCTACCCTATATTTTTAGACTCTGACTCCTGGTTCTGAACTTCAGGTGAAGGGTGGTCAAGGGGAAACAGAATCAGCCTATTCAGCCTCTCCCGACTGGTCAAACCCTCCTAGCCTGACAACATCCTTGTAAACTTTTTCTGAACTTTTTCAAGTTTAACGACATCTTTCCTAGAGCAGGGAGACCCCCAGGAGTCAGTCTAGTAAATCTTTATCACATTCCCTCCAATAGCCTGGACACGCTTCCTCAGATAAGGAGACCAAAACTGCATACAAAATGCCAGATGTGGTCTTATCAAAGTCCTGTATAATTGCAGCAAGACATCCTTTCTCCAGTATTGCAATCTTCTCAGAATGAAGACTATCATACCTTTTACCTTCTTCACTGTCTGCTACACTGGCATGGGTATGCTCAGCGACTGGAGTACAAGGACATCCAGGCTTGGTTGCACCTCACCCTTTCTGAATATATCATCTTCAGATAATATTCTGCTTTCCTGGTTTTGCTGCCAAAGTAGATAAACTTGCATATATCCACATTTCACTTCATTTGCCATGCGTCTGTCCGAAAACTCAACCTGTCAAAATCCAAATGAAGCATCTCTCCATCCTCCTCACAGCTCGACTCCCACCCAGCTTTGTGTTATCTGCAAACTTAGAGATGTTGCTTTTAGCTATTTTTAAATTCATTCACAGAATGACGGTATCACTGGCTAGGTCAGCATTTTATTGCCTAACCCTAACTGAGCAGAGGGCAGTTAAGAACGGATTTAGAGTCTGGAGTTTCCTTTCCTAAGGGACATGAGTGAATCAGATGGGTTTTCTCCCAACAACTGGTTTGTAGTCGCCTTTGGAATTTATTGAATCCAAAGTCCACCATCTGCTGTGGTGGGATTCAAACCCAGTCTCCGGAATATTACCTGGGTCTCTGGATTAACAGTCCAGCGGTAATACCACTAAGCCATCTCCTCCCTCTATCATTCCCTCCTCATTAGCATATATTATGAATAGCTGGGGTCCAAGCACAGATGCTACATTAAATCAATGGAACTGAAAGTTGACAAATCCATGGGACCCAAAGACCTTAATCTGGAATGTTGAAAGACATGCCTAGAAGGTGCAAAGTAGTTGTCAAATGGTGAGAGGTTGGAAAATGGTAATGTCCAAAAGAACCTGGTGTCCTTGTTCATTTGACACTGAAAGCTCGCATGAAAGTGCAGCAAGCAATTTGAGGGCTGTTAGAAGCTCAGTCTTTACATATGTTTGGGGATTGGTAAGATTTTTGCTTAACTATGGTTTACAGGGTTATGGGAAACACTGTTCAATCAGCATTGCTGATTTGAATGTTGGCCAGGCTCAAGCTGACTGGCCTACTCCTGTTCCTATGTTCTCATGTTCAAAATTCCTAACAGACAAAATTAACTCACCAGATAGCAAGATAATAAAATGTGAGGCTGGATGAACACAGCAGGCCAAGCAGCATCTCAGGAGCACAAAAGCTGACGTTTCGGGCCTAGACCCTTCATCAGAGAGGGGGATGGGGGGAGGGAACTGGAATAAATAGGGAGAGAGGGGGAGGCGGACCGAAGATGGAGAGTAAAGAAGATAGGTGGAGAGAGTGTAGGTGGGGAGGTAGGGAGGGGATAGGTCAGTCCAGGGAAGACGGACAGGTCAAGGAGGTGGGATGAGGTTAGTAGGTAGCTGGGGGTGCGGCTTGGGGTGGGAGGAAGGGATGGGTGAGAGGAAGAACCGGTTAGGGAGGCAGAGACAGGTTGGACTGGTTTTGGGATGCAGTGGGTGGGGGTGAAGAGCTGGGCTGGTTGTGTGGTGCAGTGGGGGGAGGGGATGAACTGGGCTGGTTTAGGGATGCAGTAGGGGAAGGGGAGATTTTGAAACTGGTGAAGTCCACATTGATACCATATGGCTGCAGGGTTCCCAGGCGGAATATGAGTTGCTGTTCCTGCAACCTTCGGGTGGCATCATTGTGGCAGTGCAGGAGGCCCATGATGGACATGTCATCAAGAGAATGGGAGGGGGAGTGGAAATGGTTTGCGACTGGGAGGTGCAGTTGTTTGTTGCGAACTGAGCGGAGGTGTTCTGCAAAGCGGTCCCCAAGCCTCCAGATAGCAGTTTACTTTCAAAACTATAACGACCATGGCGATAGAATAATTGCACACAGATTCATGTCTACAATCCTCCACAATGCGACTACCACTTTCATGTTAGCAATGTAGGCGAACATCCTGCAGAAACTAGACTGATGAGGACAAGAGATTCACCTAGAAATTCAATGTACTGATAACAGCAAACTATCAGTTAAACTAACCGAAGCCTGGGAGAAAACCTTTTACCCATCCTGTCAACTGGGAATAGCATGTGACACACAAGGGAAAAAAAAGCTTCACTAGTTTAAAATTAAAAGCTTCTGATTTTTCTGCTTATGAACTTCTTTTTTCAATGTGTCAAGTAAGCAAGCCAAGTAAAGGGATGCATATATTACTAACTTTCTGACAGTCAAAAATACATTTACTGAAAAACTTACTTTACATCCACTGACAAAGTTATGACCCCAGAAGTTTGCAGCACATTTGTCGCATTTTTCTCCCACTGTATTTGGAGGGCAGATACACTGTCCAGTTTCTGAATCACAATGGTTGCCGACATGGGCACATTCACATGCTTTATAAAGAAATTAAAGAAATGAGTTAGCATTCCTGCTCTCTTTGAAAACTTAACTGTCAGGCATTTTAAAAACTATTTGCACAACATCTATAAACGAAGATTCTAAGATTTCGAGTTTTTGTGGCAATGATTGATTACAATTGAGAAGAAATTCATATTATGGGTTCAGAATTCATTAGTCGTAATTCATGGAGTTTTTTTTCACTATACCCTAGCTGTAATGATGCTATTATATCAAAAATTTGGAGCTCATACTCAGTTTGCATCTGGAACAATAGTTACTAACTGAACAATAGCAAATCAAAGGCAGAATAAATCCTGCATCACAAAATTGAAACAGTTTGCAGATACAGAGAATCAACACTGAAACAATAATCTAATCTTGGGGTTGATATGTCAGTTATAAACCATACTATGCTGTTATGCCTTACAACGTAATCTGAAACCTTTCGATTCAGAAGCTTTCTCAATTACCTTAAATTTTCAATGAAGCACAATAGTGTAATTTTGCACCTCAATATTACATGCCTGCTCTTCTCAGTATCTGTAATGCCATAAAATTACTGATGTTGAAATTATATTGTGGGTTAAGTGAGTTCAAATGCTCAAGACATCATCTCACATTCCTCTCCTAGAAAACAGCGTTAACTCACTTAAAATAGAGGAGTTAATGTCTTTGCTAAAATAGTAGGATCATGAATTTGAAAAGGCATTGAAGTATTTATGGTCTATTATCCTGCTGCCTAATTTCAAGGCAATTGCTCTTTACTGCTAACCTCTCCCCGGTCTGTGCATTGCCTTCATTTACTTCTTTGCTTGATAGGCAATTTTAATGAATTGAAATAAGGAAGGAAACCATTTGTACACATTAGACAAGTAACATAATTTCAGAATGAACTATATCATGCTCCTCCTTCTAATTAACTTAGTTATGAAATATATTTACTATTACCTTTGAGTAAAACAGTTAAGCAATATTTACTCAGTGCAAGTTGATTCCACAATTCTGCCCTTAATATTTAGACTGGAATCAGTTATGGCATCACAATGTCATATTATCACCTGGAATATCTGTTAAAATTATCCCAATCTCCTGTCACACATTTGGCAAAATTATTAAAAATGATTACTTAATTTATTTAAACAGAAAGAAGTCATTGAACCCAGTGTGTCTGCATTGACTCTTCAAGAGCTACAGAGCTAGCCCCAAACTCTGTCCTTTCCCAGTGCTCCTTCAATTTAATTCCTCATTTCATTCTTAACCAACTGTCTTTTATAAACCTGGATTGGATGCTGGGAGGTGCTGACATAACAGGACTCCGGGGGAACACTGATTCAGTTCTGACCTTGACTTGGCTCCCTAAGGATCTCAATAGGCCCCAGGGGAGGTATCCTGCCTAACACCACTCCTGCTGCTCACAAAACTTCAGCTAGGTAGGGGGAAGGCCATGCCTTGGATTGTATGTGTGCCCCCCCAACCAACCCCGGCCAAGTTTCCAACCTGTCACGAAGCATAAAATTCAGAACACTGATTCATCTCCAGAAACCACATCCTTCCAAGTCATTAGACTGCTGATGTGTACAATCCCAAAAACTGACAGAGAAACAACCATTCCAATCAACAGTTCTTGATGGTACTTATCGTCCATGAGTCTTAATCCCACTTGTCTGTCCATTATTTGGTTTTACCTGTCCAACATATTGACATGGTCTCTGCTTCAATAAGTAACTCCAGTAGTGAATTGGTAAACACAACATGAGCACTTGTGAAGCTTTTTGGTTTATTTAAATCGCACTTCATCTCATAACTTTTGATTTGATTTATTATTGTCACATGCACCCAAGCACAGTGAAAAGTTTTGTTTTGTGTGCAGTACAAACATTGCCGTGAGTAAAGTGTGTCACATCAAATCTACTATAATTCATCTCTTAAAAAAAGTTAAATTAATTTACATACGAACACATCCTCCTTCTTGAAAGTGGTAGAAGCCAAGAGCACATCGATCACATTTCTGCCCTGCCACTCCAGGCTGACATCTGCACTGGCCTTTATCATCACAGTCGAATGATTTTGATCCAAATGAATTGCAATTACAGGGAATACAGCCCCTTGAAGAATGCAGGTAATAAGTTTCACTCTAAAAAATGTAAGTAAATGGTTGTCAAGGATCTAACGTAAATTGAGCCAAAAGGTACAACAAAATGTGGTTCATTACAGGCACAGACCTCTCACTAAAGGAATAAATCACAATTAAGTCACAAACCTCTGAATTCAAAATACAGTAAATCAATAAGTCTATATTTTCAGAATTACACATTTATTTATACCACAAAAGAAATCATAGCACACAAAACAATTGCAGATATTCGTGAACAAATGTGTTTATCACTTGTTGGCCCATTGCTGTAACAAAAGCATTAACATATTTATTTTTAATGCCATCATGATAAACACAAAACACTTTTTATTTTAATTCAGTTAGTATGGTTGAATGAGGCATGAGATGAATGTAAGAACCAATATAACCAACATGCTTAAATACAAATATATGTTATTGTCCCAAGTCATTTCTCATGGTGAATCAAAGAAGACACAATTTTATAAGATTAACAGCACTGCGTCATTCATGGAGCAAAGTATTATTCTGCTTCTGAAGATGATGACTATGCTAAATGCAATCAAATTTAATTATTTTCAACTTAATATTAAATTAGATCAAAGTTTCATTGCTATTCAGGTCAAACGTTCTTCACCATTTCTTAAAGTATGATTGCATTAGAAGTTATAAATTTCTGGTTCCTGTGTATTTTCAATTGCTTAGGGACTTATCCTTGCTTTGCAAATATCTATTTCTTCTGTTTGCTTTATTATATTAAAATTTGGCACAATGGTGCATGACCTGAAAAAATGTATTAAAATAATTTTTTTCATGATGACTGGATGTCTTTGAAGTGCCTTCTTGTCACTGTTGCAATTTGGGAAACATGGCAGCCAGTTTGTGTTCAGCAAATTCCCACAAACAGGAGGGTGATACTGACCGGATTATCCTAGTGTGTGTGTGTGGCTGATTGAGGGATACATAATGATCAGAACACCAAGTTAACTACCCTCCTCCTATTTCCTCAAATAATACCATAAGATCTCACTCAGCCACATGAGCACATAGAAGGGGCCTTAAATGCACAATGCATCTGAAAAATAATGCCTTCAAGTAATGTCAGGCTGCCTCAGTATAACACTATAATGTCATGCTTCATTTTTAAACACAAGCTTCAGAGTGGGACTTAGACCCAGAACCTTGGTGTTACCAACACAGCCACAGCTTACAATAAAATGCTATAAAATACAATGTTTTTACACCCTTCATGATTTTATAAACCTCTATAAGGTCATCCCTTGGCCTCCAATGCGCCTGAGAAAATAGCCCCAGCCTGTTCAGCCTCTTTCTATAGCTCAAATACTCCAATCCTGGCAATATTCTTGTAAATCTTTTCCAAACCTTTTCAAGTTTCACAACATCCTTCTTACAGCAGGGAAACCAAAATTACACGTTATATTCCAAAGGTGGCCTAATCAGTGTCCTGTAAAGCTGCAACATGCCCTCTTAACTCCTATAGTCAATGTACTGTCTAATAAAGGCAAGCATACCAAATGCCTTATATCAAAGTGTGGAGCTAGATGAACACAGACAGCATCTTAGGAGCACAAAAGCTGACGTTTCGGGCCTAGACACTTCAAATGCCTTCTTCACTATCCTACTGACTTGAAACTTCACTTTGACTCCAATATTTTTTGTTCCCATACAATCCTTGCATGCTTTCAGTCATAATGCTTCATTCAAATTTTCATGTCTTCAGAGGACCAAAGCATGGTTTATCATTAGAAGATATATATATACGTGTACATGCATACATATGCCGTTATAATACATATGGAGCAGTATTTAATTCAGGTAGGAGTGGGGTGGGGTGGACAATGTTGATAGTAGCTGTAGGTCTGGGAGCTAAGCCAGAGGAGGCAGAAACATTTTATGACTCTTTGACTCAATTACAGATGAAGAAGATCAAGGATGAAATTCCTTCCGAGAGACCGAATACCAGAATCTCGATATCAAGAAATCTTTTCCTGCATTGCCCCTCAAGCCTTAACTGGCAACTTTAGAACTTCAAGCGGCAACTAGATCTCATTTAAGCTCCAACTCACCTTATTTATACACCACCTTCAATTTTTCACTATTTTCCCAATGTATTAGATGACACAAATTCTCATCATGCGAATCAGAGCAGGTACTCAGCAACTGCAGCTTGCTGATGGTGTGCCCCGGCCATCGTAAAACTACTGTTCCAAAACCTGTCATCATATGTGATATTGGAGTTTTGCAAGGTGAAGTGATGACAGGCATTGAGAGAACATGATTCATGTTGAGAGTTGCAATCCATGAGCCTTGCTCTTGGGTGTTTGGAATGGCAGAGTTGTGAGTATTATGTAGTAAAGAGAAGAGGCATCACCTTTCTTTGTGGAGTGCAGAATATCACTGACCATCCTGAACTGAACCCAGAACACAGCACTGACCTGGGCTGCAATTTGGGTCCAGGGTGGGTTGGTCTGGTGTCATGGTCTTCTGGGGCTCTATGTGAGAAAAAAAATTGCTGTCTTCTCCATTATCTCATCTCCCACAACCTCCGCAAATTAGGGAGTGAGCTTTCCCTTTCTCTGTGTTGTCATGAATGTGGACGCTCTGAGATGACAGAGTGAGGACCAGTCCTGGCTTGGAAAGCTGGAAGTGATGTGTAACTGTGCTTTAAATAGGATGCCAGAGATGGGAATGCCAGAAGATCGCTGCGGTATCATGTACTTTGCCCCTCCAGCCACATAATTAGTCAAGAAAGGCACCAAACAACCCAGTTGTTTGTGGTAATAAAGCAAAGAATGGAAGACTATGTGAGAAGAGTCACTTCCAGTCATGGTGGACTGGGAACCATGAACCCCACACCATAAACACTACAAGTGAAAATGAATAAGCTCTGTCCCAAGTCTTGGACAATTTTCTAAACATTGGAAGCAATGCTTTACAAAACCATCCAAACATTATTTTTAACAACAGCCACTAGAATAAAATAGTCAAAACACAACAGCAGCACAAAAGGATGAGCACTGTCAAATGAAGAGAAATGTGATAAAGATGTGAGGTTATTGTGCATTACTCTGCTCAGCACTAAGCTGTATGCAGTTTAACAAAAACGTACTTACAATGCTGCTGCAATGTATTCTGATATATTCTGTTCTAGTTTCAAAAATAAGATGTCTTCCTAATCCATAGGGATTGAGGTGAATTCCTTCTGCTCTACCTTTCTGGGTTCTGAGAAAGCCAACAAATTGAACGCACAATCCACAGATTCTGCCTAATGTCCAGTGGATGGTGTTTGGAGGGACAGGTAGATGAGTTGGTGGGGTTTTGTGCACCCTCCCTGATGTTTCGATATTGCCGGCATCTGTTCGTGACAAAGTGTGTCTATAGTTTAGGCTCTAATTCTCAAATGAACTTCCTCCACTTTGGTCAGTCAGAAATCAGGAATGTCGATGGGTTAGCAGGAATATCTGACCTCTTCATGGATGCTCTGAGGACATACCTAACATATTTCCGTTTCCTGAGGTAGTCTATGTATGGGCTCAAAATGCTGCCCTCGTTCAACACCCACTGGTTGCAAAAGAATACAGCAAACAAATTATTAGATTTGATTCTTCACATAGAAATATACACAGATGTAGTGGCCTGGCATCCAGCTGGAAAACTGGGGGAGCATGCCTCCACTTGGGCAGGTTATCCTGTAGCAATTAAGGAAACAATGGGCCATTAACTGATTCAGTGCAATATTTCCAGCACAGTCTAGAGGAAGCCAATCAGAATGGCTCCATCAATGGAGTTGGATGAGACGTTAACCTGGGGTCTTTGCCAGGGATCAAACTGAAAGATGTATTGAAGGGTGTGAGGTCCAGGTAATGGAGAGCTTCGCATTGGGGAGCACTTGGTGGAGGTGCAGTTCCATAGGAATTGACCTTCATTTGGACATAGGACGAGTCTGAAGTTGTTGTTGGGTCCACCTCCATTCGCAGGTAAAACACCTGCTGGTGGGGTGGGGTGGGGTGGAAGTGGTGATAGATATAAGACCGCTGCCATGATACTCGATTTTGCATTGACCCACTACCTTCTCTTACCAAGTCGAAGGTACCCCCTTTGAGTTCTTGAATTGCAACTTTTGAGTTCTGTTACTTTACCGATCATCAAACTGACTAATCATTGTCCAAATGGAATGTTGGGTTTATACTTTACACAAAGCATTTAATGGTTAGACCAAATAGACTCAGGGCAAAGGATGATTAAGTTTAGAAATTAATGGAATGAATGTAGTTGCAATGTCATAGTCTGGAAATAAATGTGGTACATTTGATGCGTTAAAATGAGATGTTATATTAGTACACTGTAGGGAAAAGTAAAGTAAACTTTGGAATATGCATTGTACTATACATATGTTCTCATCATAGTTGAATTATCCCTATTTGTATCTGGGAAGTCTTCTCAATTTTAACCTAATGGATCAATTGATAAATAAAACATTGTAATTTGATTGGCATTTCAATCTAATAATTTTCAACTCTGTATCAGGATTCAACCAAGAGTACTGCAGACTAATTCAATTCACACCATGCAAAACCACTAATTTTCAAGCATGCAATCAGCAAAAACTTGAAATATTCAAATTCTCATCAGTAGTGACTCCAAGCAAAAGAAAAATTGCAGAAATTATGCAAATGAAAATACATTTATTGCTTCTGCACCTTCTTATGGAGTAACACATGACATGGGGTTGGAAAATTTCCTGTATAGCTAAAAACATTACTTTTACTGAGGAAATAATACATTAAATGATTCTTTTATCTTTAAAAGCGTGAAATTCTGCATCAGATCCTTGGCTACCATTCGTAATGGAGCAAAATGCAAAAAGAATAATGGGCTCCGAACAACAGAATTTTTTTGTTTTTCATTGGGATGTGGACATCACAGAGATCCAACACTAACTGTTCATTTTAACTGCCCTGAAGAAAGTGGCATTGATCTGCCTTCTTGAATTCATACAATCTTGGGTGTCGGAGCATCCACTGTGCTGTGAAGAAGGCAAGTCCAGGATTTGGACCATTATCCTGAAGGAATGGTGATATATTTCAGAATGGTTTGTGACTTGGAGGGAAACTTGCAGAATGTGATTATCCTTATCCTTCCAGGTTAGTAAATGTTATGGGTTTGGAAGGTGCTTCCAATGAAGCCTTGGTGGGTTACTGCAGTACATCTTGTAGATGGTGCACCAGTGATGGCGGAAATCAATCTTGCCATTCGTGAATATGGTACCAATCAACTGAGTTGCTCTGTCCCAAATGGTGCCAAGCTTCTTGAACATTATTGGAGTTGTACCCATCCAGGCAAGTAGACAGCATTCTATTATAGTCTTGATCTATACTTTGTAGGTGCGCATTGAGGAGACAGGAGGAGGTGAATAATTCCCTATAGAATCCCAGTTTCTGATCTGCTCTTGCAACTACTATATTTATATTACTGGTCCACTACAATTTCTGGTGAATAGTAATCCTGCAGGGTTTTCTGTAGTTGAGGATTCGGCTATCATCATGCCATCGAAGTTCAAAGATAGATTCTCTTATATTCATCATAAAATTTTTCATCATTAGAATCATTTCTGTAACAAATGTTTTCATGTCAACAGAAGTGATTGTAAAATATATATATAATCTGGAGCTTAGCTCATTATTTCTTCTGATGATGCTCAGAAAGAATACTCATGAAAGAGACTTTGGTCAATGAAGCACTTCACAATTCATGTGATTCCCTACAACCACTGCGGAGAAAATTAGATAGTTCAAGTCTTAGCTATTATTGTAATTGTTAATCATAATTCTATTTTAAGACACAGACTAGATTAAGCTTAACACATCCACCACCTTCTTGGCCGTAACACTGAGGCGTTTTGAAGCCTGGATACCATTTGCCTGATGGAAACTGGGTAACCTGTTTGTTATTTTGTTAGTGATGGCCAAGTAAGATATAAACCAGGTTTCAAGAATCAAACTGGGAGAACTGCGGATGCTAAAAATCAGGAACCAAAACAGAAGTTGTTGGAAAAACTCAGCAGGTCTGGTAGCATCTGTGAAAAAAGGACAGAGTTAAATTTCGGGTCCAGTGACCCTTCCTCAGAAGTTCTCAGGAAAGGTCACTTGACACGCAACGCTAACTCTGATTTTTTTCTCCACAGATGCTGCCAGGCTTGCTGAGCTTTTCCAGCTGAATGTCCAGTCAGCACTGAAGAGCATTAGATGATCTTAGAAATGGTTGATAACAAGGTGTAGAGCTGGATGAACACAGCAGACCAAGCAGCATCAGAGGAGCAGGAAAGCTGATGTTTCAGGTCCAGACCCTTCCTCTGAAATTTTTCTGAATTCTGAAGAAGGGTCTAGACCCAAAACGTCAGCTTTCCTGCTCCTCTGATGTTGCTTGGTCTGCTGCGTTCATCCACCTCTACACCTTATTATCTCAGATTCTCTAGCATCAGCAGTTCCTACTATCCCTAGAAATGGTTGCTTGTTCAGCTCTTTCTGACCCCACCAGGAATTTTAAAGAAAAACATTCCAGAGCTATTTTCTTAAAGGTCTCCATTGGTCCCTTTAAGGATCCTAGCCCAGGTGGTGGCAATTCAAATATATTAACAAACATTATTTTTCAGGTTGTTGTAACTCTGTTTATATCCAGCTGGGGGCTCAGAAAATCAATCCTGTTGAGGAAGAATGTGACCCAGAGGCAGGAATGGTCCAATCTCTGCTCAACAAAGCCTTGTGCAATCATGTTTCAAACATCACATCCTGGCTCTTTCCACTCCAAAAGTTTTGAATGTACTCTCACAGGTAGCAGCATTGTGTTCTTTTTTGAACACAATTTTAATTGGAATTTCTTCTACTTCTCTTGAGAATGATTTATTTTACTAATGACTGCATTTGTTCTTTATTCTGATGTTGAAAACTATCATCTTAATTTAATACCACTATTTTCCTCTGGAGCTTTCAGTGTGTGATGATTGGTAATGGTACTATCAAAAATCATTTCTGTGACCATTTACAAGAGCTTTCTTTTTATTCAGATGCTCATTCTGAAATATTGCTAACAATGAACAGGAAATTACTGAAAAATTATTGAAATAATGGAACACAATTTTGTGAGGCAATTTTCATTCATCATTTCATACTAAACATTGACTTTAAATTTACTGACACAGCAGAACCTGCAATGCAATTTATTTTAAAGGAAAACAATGTAAATTTTTTGCTAAATGTCTACTTTATGTGTTCCGTTGCGTTTACAAGAGTGCAAGGAACAGTTGAAATATTGTACTCAGAGTCAGCAACAAGCACATACTGATCAGGTTTGTACAGGTATGAACTTGCAGATTAAGCCTCAACCTCTTAATCATGGAACTGCATGGAACTCAAAAAAATGTCCTCCACCATAATAGCAGCATTTTCTATTTATAAAGCAGCCTACCAGGTACTGTAAGTACTGCAACTTTCTGCCAAATTCTGCACTGTTTTATGCTTGGCACCGTGCCTGATAGAAATTGGGCTCGGCCTGTCCCAGCTTGTTTAATACAGTACACTATTGCCAGCAATGGACAGAAAACATTCACTATATCTATTTGGTTTGGATTTAAATGTAGATTTAAAACCTTCAATGTTGTATTGCTCCATAAAAATGTGCAATTGCAAGAATATTTCAAAAATATTACATGTCTCTCAAAAGGGAAATGCAATTGCTTTTCTTAATCCACTTGTAGACAAGTATGAAGGCAGACACAGCACACAGGCATCATGCACTTTTACCCCTCTGGCAGAGGCTGTGGCAGGCTTGTATGCACCCCGTGGACAGCCACCAATGCCTGTTGCCCACCATCGTCGACGTTGGTTTTGAACTGGTTTCGCCATCTCTGAACCCTCATCGTATTGCTGTTCATGGAGCTGCCTGCTGAGAGTGCAGTGCTTCCCCAAGAAACCTGGTTTACAGATACATGTCCCTGTTTGGTCACAACGGAGTGACATGGAACCGATGGAACTGCACAGGCATGGCATGCAAACCTTCTTTTCATGATCCCACCAGCAGTTGGGCTTTAAATACACAGAACAATACAAAAAAGAAAACACAAGATGAAAGCATAAGCACATGACCAAACAAGTATGAATAATTTTCAAAAAGAAACAAAGACCTGTGGATGTTGCAAGTCAGAAACAAAAACAGAAACTGCTGGGAAAACACAGCAGGCCTGCCAGCATCTGTGGAGAGGAAGCAAAGTTAATGTTTCCATTGAAGCTCTGAAGAAGCATCACTGGGCCCGAAAGATTAAATCTGCTTTCTCTCCACAGATGCTGCCAGACCTACTGAGTTTTTCCTGTAATTTCTACGTAAACTTTCAATACTCTGCCAATCTACTATGAGGTGAGCAAAGACATGTTAAGCTCTTATACTAAAAGAAACAGAATTAAATGGAACTTTGAACATATTTCAAGTTATTCAAAAATTACAGTATTAAAACCTCAGTATTGATTGATTTCTTTCGATTTTTTTTTCAATTGTTTTAGTCCCACAGATTAAAGAAAGAGCTTCCATTTCTACAGCGCTGTTAACAACCTCAAGACATCTCAATGCACTTTACAGCCAATGAAGGATTGCCACTGTTGTAATGTTGGAAATGTACTGCAACCCAGCCTTGATTAAGGTGCAAGAACAAACAACCTTCCAGTCGCCTGGGAATGCTGCTCTGAAATGGTGGAGGTGGATTTGCTGTCACCATCCCACTAGGGTAAGGACCTACAGGGTTTGCATGGTTAGTACGGTAGAGGAAAACCTCCTGCTAGTCGAAGGAGAAGATGCTCTAGCCTTAAACAAGATGTAATTTATTATGTTGACATTGTTAAAGTACCTAGATTATAGATCTTACACTTTGAGATTTTAACTAGTTCTCTCAATAAGCCTATATGACTTCACCATAGTAGGTGGTGTTTAAGACACTCCACAGTATTAGAACATAGAACATAGAACAATACAGCACAGAACAGGCCCATCGGCCCTCGATGTTGTGCCGACCTGTGAACTAATCTAAGCCCCTTCCCCTACACTATTCCATCATCATCCATATGCTTATCCAAGGACTGTTTAAATGCCCCTAATGTGGCTGAGTTGACTACATTGGCAGACAGGGCATTCCACGCCCTTACCACTCTCTGACATCTGTATTAAGCCTTGCCCTTATACAGCAAGTGGTATGGAGGGTGAGATAGTGATGCTTCCTCTGGCGAACTTCTCATTTCAACTTTATTGCCAAAAAAACTGAGACCATCGAACTTTCTATAAAGGTAGGAAAATGAAGGACAAATAATCGTTATAAAGCTGTAATTCTGCACCTCGTGGAAATAGGCAGTATGCGTATGTATGTGGGTATAGATGCTTGTGATGTTTGGTCTGGCAAAAAGAGAAGAAAACAACTCTACTATTTAGAACAATCCGATTCTTAGATGTAATCTTATAGACGAGTATTGCCCTCTAACTGATACAATCATGATGATCCCATGATCAGATGGGGAGTAGTGATCAAACAGAGTGTACGCCATTGGGATTACTACGTTGTTTCCTAAGTTTGAATAAGCTCTCTTCAAGCATAATTTCCTCAGTCAGAGTTTTATGTCACTGAACTTTTGTCACAGTTTATTTAAAAACACTGCTTTTCTAAATGTTATTTTCAAATTTTAATCAGAAACTTGTCGTTTCAATCTTAAATTCATTACCAGCTATCAGGAAAACATCGACACATTGCATTTTTGAAAAATAATTTAATTCACAGCACTATTTATTCCAAATTTGTAACTCCTAACTTAAGGCTTCCTCAAGAAAATAAACTATTGGTTTATAAGTTGTGAAAGGTAAAGAATGTAGAAAACATCAAAGTTCAATTTATCTAAATCAATAATGATACTCAAATATAAAATGAAACAGAGACATTGATTTACCTATTTATATGAGATTACTCATCACCTGGCAGTATTATGTTGGAGCTATATCACACTTTGGTTAGGCCACAATTACAGTACTGTGTATGCTTCTGGCCAACACACCATAGGAAGGATGTGATTGCACTGGACGAGGTGGACAGCAGATTCACCAGGATATTCCTGGGTTCAGCTTTGAAGAGAAGTGGGATTAGCTCGGATTTTGTCTTCTTGGGAGCTGAGAAGGTTAAAGGGGGGTACCTATATAAAATTATGAGGAGCACGGGCAGAGTGGACAGAAAGCAACTGTTCGTGTAGCAGAAAAGTCAATAACAAGGAGGAACACTTTCAAGGTGAAAGGTGAGGTTTAGAGGGGATTTAAGGAAAGTTTTTTCTCCTATACAGAGAGTGAATGGGAATCTGGAATGCACTGCCTGAGAGGGTAGTAGAGGCAGATGGCCTCACAGCCTTTAAAAAGTATTTGGATGAGCACCTGAAGTGTCATAACATTCAAAACTATGGGTCAAGTGCTGGAAAGTGGGACTGGTGTGGATTTAGAGCCTTTTTGTCAGTTCAGGCTCTGAGAGCCAAAGGCCTTCTTCTGTATTACATGATTCTGTGATTTACATGCGATCTCAGAAAAACTATTTAAATGTATGATGTACTATAGTTGAGTATAAAATGGAGCATGGTTGAGAGTTATATAGAGGTTAGTATACTTTTCTAATCATTACATAATATCAATGCAGTTTTAACACGGATTAATTTCTGATTTTAATCACAAATTAAAACTACAATGCTTAAATGAGGCTTGACACTATTTCCACATTCAGCAGAGCCAAACCTGACAGCATGGTCTCCTGCAGGGGAAACAGGACATGGGATTATAGGCAGCAACAAATGCAACAGAACAGTGTGTGTGTGTACCAATGTAAAGTTACAACTTTGGGTCCTAGATCTTGATTTAATTTAAACTCAATTATTTGATACAATCAGAAGGTTCCTGTATGACTTAATTTAAGTGTTGCGGGGTAAGTGTAAATGTATATGAACTTGCCAAGTAATAGATAACTATTGTTATGTTGAACTGTTAAAGATATTTCAAAACTCCATTGTGTAATGTTATCACATAAATGCATAATGTATTTGTCAAGTTGCTTGCTCTGTTAATTTACTGGCAATTTTAACAATCCATTTGAATTGTGTTCAAACTGCATGAAAAGTAATTTCAATAATGCTATAAAGAGTTCACAACAGTGGACAAGATTCCGGTACTTAAATCAGGCACCCATTGCCACCACTCTGTGGCGCCCTGGCTGCAGTATGCACAGTTAAATGGGACTACTGTGCGTGAATTGAAGGTTTTAGCTGGTCTGAACGTCATGAGAAGTGGTCTGTGGGGCCACCAGATGTGAGACTGTAAACTTGAAAATAAACTGACCAGTTCATAGGATATCCTTTAAATGTGGGTTCTGATTTCACCATTCACAAAGTCAAAACGTCTTTTTTCTTTCAAATTAGTCATCGATTTACAATGCATATAGTGTTGGAACAGTGAAGAAACTTCCAGCCTCCCAATATCATGGATTTTGAAACTGTAAAATCTGCTCCTTACAAGTCACATGGAAAACCCTCCTGCGCTGCTGTTACCTGGCATATTTGAGTTCTGACAGATTGTTTTTTGTCAATCTAATAAATCTGTTACTAACATTCCACAGACAGATGTGGATTTTCATTCTGTTACTTTAATTCTATCCTCAGAGGAAAACATACCTTTTAATTTACTCTCTGTAGACAGAATTGTGTTATAAGAAATGTCAAATACATTTTTGCATAAATGTTTGAATTTCTAGAAGCCATACCTACCAAACAATGATCGCATTGTCTTCCTGCAACGTTGTGTTTACACTGGCACTGTCCAGTCTGCTTGTCACAGAGCTCAGCAATGGACCCATTGACATGACAGTCACAGGCTTCAAAAAAACAAAATAGACATTATTACAAATTAATCTAAACTCATTAGGTTGAAGTTAAATAAAATCACGTTTCATATGTTTATGAACATATCGATGTTCAAGTGATATCACACAGAAGCTTCTAAGTTGTGTCTGGCAGAAGGTCTCTTGAACTTGTGTACTAAAGAGAAGAACAAGAAAGAAATTACTTTTCAATGAAAAGCATGATGACCTTGTGTTATAACCTTAGTGTCAATGTGAAGTGGTTCTGGACATGGAGTAAATCTCACTGATTAGTTCAGCTGTCTGGCATCTGCAAACTCTAAAAGAAAAACTGTGAGAAAACCTTTGATATCATGTGCATGAGGAGTCATGTACAACATATGCAACTTCATTCTTTGTTTGCAAGAGTAAGACCAGCATGGTAACACCTGTGAACAAACTGGGTGAAATTGTGACAATTGGGGTGATTTTGTGTGGAGTGCATATCAGGCAGATCATGTGCGCAGCAAGCACTGGTGGGCTTCAAGGAATCAGAATGGTATCCATGTCATTTTTACGACCAGGTCTGATTTTCCTTCATTTTGTGAATTATTCAATGTGAAACCAATTGGGAGGGCAGGTTATCCAGTAGGGCAATTACTACTTAAAGCCATTGAGCATCATCTTAAGGAGGTGATTTTTACAATGTTGAAAATGAGCCAGCAAACATGCACAGCAACAGGCAAAATTATTTTTGACAGGACACCTGGGTTTTCTGATGCAGCAATGGAGATGCCAATTGAACAAGTAGTTTGCAGAATGCAGGTACTGTCTTCAGTGCAAGACCAGGTGTGCAGGAAAGAATCAGCATAATTTTAAATATGTTGCCTGGTCTCCCATAAATAGTTTCAACTGGGCTTCACAACAAGTGAAAAATAAGTTCAGTTGTGAAAACTCAGATTTTAAAAGTTTGGCTGTATTGAACCTCCACTGTTCAAGACAAAAATAGTCAAAATACCATGATCACAGTATTTTTTTTTGCCAAAAGCCTTCTTTGTCCAGGGGAGTCTGGCAGAACTGATTCCAAAACAAAGCTTTTGTGTCTGCTACACACAAATCAAGAAATCAGGTTGTGATAGTTGGAGGTAAAGGATGATCCATGGTGTCTAATCCAACCAGTTCTTTTTGCCAATTATGACTGGTCTCCCTGCTATAGGAAAAATGTTATGAAACCTGAAAGTGTTCAGAAAAGACTTACACAGGTGTTGCCAGGGTTGGAGGGTTTGAGCTACAGGGATAGGCTAAATAGGCTGGGGCTATTTTCCCTGAAGTGTTGGAGGGTCAGGGGTGATCTTACAGAAGTTTATAAAACCACAAGGGGCATGGATTGGGTGACTAGTCAAGGTCTCTTCCTCAGGGTGAACGAGTCTAAAACTAGACGATATAGGGGTAAGGTGAGAGGAGAAAGATTTAAAAGGGACCTAAGGGGTAACATGTTCATGTCGAGGGTGGTGCATGTATGGAATGATCTGCAAGATGAAGCAGTGAAAACTGGTGCAGTTACTACATCTAAAAGGCATCTAGATGGGTATATGAATAGGACGGGTTTACAAGCATTTTAGCCAAATATTAACAAATGGGATTAGATTAATTTAGGATATCTCATCAGCACGGATGTGTTCAACTGAAGGGCCTCTTTCTTTTCTGTACATCTCTAAGTCTCTTAAACGGATATTGAGGAACAAAAACACCTCTGAAAATGTACTTATCATTTAGTCCATTAATACTCTTACTTAATATTACAGTTTGGACAGAGAATCTGTTGAAGACATTAGATAGCAGGGCTATAGGGCAAATATGTCACTGAGAATTTGTTTTCTTTAATTGTTCAAGTCTGGAATATTAACAACTGAGTTATGAGTGTCTCAGTACAACTAACAATGTGTCAAAGTACTGCTTAGTTTCCATTCAGTTACAAAATACAACTGTCTACTGTTAGACCTTGAATGCTTTTACTACTTGTAGGATATGAATCTTAAATTTGCAGAGCCATCCAATCATAATTATTGTCTGGATTCAGCTAAATTGACAAGAGAAGACAGATTTTACAGGCTGGGGGGTAAGCTTTGAAAAAAATCATACGTCTCAATCATGATGCAAAACACAAAAATTATTTCCTCATACTGAAGTCATAGAGTTATACAGCAAAGGAGCAGACCCTTCAGTCAAAATTGTCCATGCCGACCAGATATCCTAAAATGATTTAGTCCCAATTTCCAGCGTTTGGCCCATATCCCTCTAAACCCTTCCTATTCATATACCCATCCAGATGCCTTTTAAATGTTGTAATTGTACCAGCCTCCACCACTTCCTCTGGCAGCTCATTCCATACACAAACCATCTCTGCATGAAAATGTTGCCCTTCAGGTCCCTTTTAAATCTTTTCCCTGTTACCTTAAACCTATGCCTCACCCCATCCATGCTGCTCATCATTTTATAAACCTCTACAAAGATTACCCCTCAGTCTCCAACGCTCCAGGGAAGAAAAGCTCCCAGCTATTCAGCTCCTCCCTATAACTTAAACCCTCCAACTCCAGCAACATCATGTAAACCTTTTCTGAAGCCTTTCAAGTTTTAGAACAGTCCCTGTCCCTAACCTAGGAACATATTAAGGCTTATATATTATCCAAGTTTTCTTACAGTAAATAGCAAGATATTTCTATTAGTACTTATGTGACCATATAGTTGGGTAAATGTCAGCCACCCAATTTCAATACTAAAAATGGTACAATCTAGGTAATTAGTTGTAAGATTTAAAAATATTAAAATATCTGCATTTGTGAATATGTTATTGTGACCTCAAGATTTTTCAAATTACTTTCTAATTGATAAATCATATCCAAAATGCATTATTGTTTAATAATGTATCTTGAATTGTGACAACAGTTTTTAATCAAAACTATTATGGTTAAGTAGAAGCAACAATAATGAAAAATGCATTGATCATTTCTTGCTTTGGTGCCGTCAAGGATTTACTAATGAATCTGACAATTCTAAATGGTTCATCAGAAGGAAGTATGACATGTTGTAAGCAAAGTTACAGTCGACTCCTGTGCGCACAGACTTATTTCGCCCCTATCTTAATAACATGAATTTCTTCCAGCCTGTGTTTTCAATAGTTGACAGAATAACATAATCAAAAGGAGACATGAGGCAATTTTCATAGCACTTTTAATGTTCACATTCCTACTGTAATTAAAAATATAATAAAGACATTTTCATTCAAACAGCTGTGAATCCTGCTGAGATTTGAATACAATGGAGTTCTAGATAGTCAAAGCACAGCAAAGGGACAGAAAATTAGCAATTTGGTTGCTGTTGTTTGGTTTCTTTTGTGGATTTCTTTTTGCAATTGACAGCTCTTTGAATTCCCTAATAATAGAAGGATGAGCACAAATGATAAACTAGATTGGTTGTGTGCTCTGGCTTAAAGATAGCTTTGGAAATGTCAGGCAAATAATAGCGAAAGAACACGTGGATCCCACTGTTCATTTTATATCATGCTGATTTATCAGCATACAATAACACAAAAGATACCAGCACAGACACATTCTTTATTTTGTTTTTTTTCGCCCATGGTGGCAGCGGCAAATGATCTCTTCCAGGTGCAAGCTTATAAATGGCACCAATCGTCAACTCAGATGGTCTGATGATTTAAAAAGATTGGCCTAGCTGTGTTGAATTATTGTTGCAAATGCACTACATTTGAAAGTGACAAATAAACAGACCAGAGCTCCAGCACCACATGCTCAGGATAGCGAATGAGGTGCAGCAGCCCATAACACAGTTGATTGGGATCTGAAAAACCGGTCCAGGATGAGAATGACATGTACTGAGCTCAAGTTTAGTCAATTCATAAAACATTTAAACAAAAATACCATGTCAGTTAATCTTTGAAGCTCCTTTGCATTCCGTTCCAGTTAATAAGTTAAATTTCAGTTTCTGACACAACACTGATTTGACTTCAAAGCAATGTATTATAGACAAAGGTAAATAAGGAAGTGTTTAGCAGCCCTGAGAGAGTGCATCATAATTGTGATCTATTACTTTTGCACTTTAAAAATGGCAACTGGATCAGGGAAGCATTTTAAAATAGATAAGTATTTATCAAAATTACCATACATCTACCTAGATCTTTTTCCATTGGAAGAAGAGGTTTGCGAACTGAAAGAAGCAAGTGGTTTCAACATGTTAATAAAATGTGAGGCTGGATGAACACAGCAGGCCAAGCAGCATCTCAGGAGCACAAAAGCTGACGTTTCGGGCCTAGACCCTTCATCAGAGAGGGCGATGGGGTGAGGGTTCTGGAATAAATAGGGAGAGAGGGGGAGGTGGGCCGAAGATGGAGAGAAAAGAAGATAGGTGGAGAGGAGAGTATAGGTGGGGAGGTGGGGAAGGGATAGGTCAGTCCAGGGAAGACGGACAGGTCAAGGAGGTGGGATGAGGTTAGTAGGTAGATGGGGGTGCGGCTTGGGGGGGGGAGGAAGGGATGGGTGAGAGGAAGAACAGGTTAGGGAGGCAGAGGCAGGTTGGACTGGTTTTGGCATGCAGTGAGTGGAGGGGAAGAGCTGGGCTGGTTGTGTGGTGCAGTGGGGGGAGGGGTCGAACTGGGCTGGTTTAGGGGTGCGGTGGGGGAAGGGGAGATTTTGAAACTGGTGAAGTCCACATTGATACCATTAGGCTGCAGGGTTCCCAGGTGGAATATGAGTTGCTGTTCCTGCAACCTTCGGGTGGCATCATTGTGGCACTGCAGGAGGCCCATGATGGACATGTCATCTAAAGAATGGGAGGGGGAGCGGAAATGGTTTGCGACTGGGAGGTGCAGTTGTTTGTTGCGAACTGAGCGGAAGTGTTCTGCAAAGCGGTCCCCAAGCCTCCGCTTGGTTTCCCCAATGTAGAGGGAGCCACACCGGGTACAGTGGATGCAGTATACCACATTGGCAGATGTGCAGGTGAACCTCTGCTTAATGTGGAAAGTCATCTTGGGGCCTGGGATAGGGGTGAGGGAGGAGGTGTGGGGGCAAGTGTAGCATTTCCTGCGGTTGCAGGGGAAGGTGCCGGGTGTGGTGGGGTTGAAGGGCAGTGTGGAGCGAACAAGGGAGTCACGGAGAGAGTGGTCTCTCCGGAAAGCAGACAGGGGTGGGGATGGAAAAATGTCTTGGGTGGTGGGGTCGGATTGTAGATGGCGGAAGTGTCGGAGGATGATGTGTTGTATCCGGAGGTTGGTGGGGTGGTGTGTGAGAACGAGGGGGATCCTCTCTGGGCGGTTGTGGCGGGGGCGGGGTGTGAGGGATGTGTTGCGGGAAATACGGGAGACGCGGTCAAGAGCGTTCTCGATCACTGTGGGGGGAAGGTTGCGGTCCTTGAAGAACTTGGACATCTGGGATGTGCGGGAGTGGAATGTCTTATCCTGGGAGCAGATGCGGCGGAGGCGGAGGAATTGGGAATAGGGGATGGAAATTTTGCAGGAGGGTGGGTGGGAGGAGGTGTATTCTAGATAGCTGTGGGAGTCGGTGGGCTTGAAATGGACATCAGTTACAAGCTGGCTGCCTGAGATGGAGACTGAGAGGTCCAGGAAGGTGAGGGATGTGCTGGAGATGGCCCAGGTGAACTGAAGGTTGGGGTGGAAGGTGTTGGTGAAGTGGATGAACTGTTCAAACTCCTCTGGGGAGCAAGAGGCGGCGCCGATACAGTCATCAATGTACCAGAGGAAGAGGTGGGGTTTGGGGCCTTTGTAGGTGCGGAAGAGGGACTGTTCCACGTAACCTACAAAGAGGCAGGCATAGCTGGGGCCCATGCGGGTGCCCATGGCCACCCTCTTAGTCTGTAGGAAGTGGGAGGAGTCAAAAGAGAAGTTGTTGAGGGTGAGGACGAGTTCGGGTAGGTGGATGAGGGTGTCGGTGGAGGGGGACTGGTCGGGCCTGCGGGACAGGAAGAAGCGGAGGGCCTTGAGGCCATCTGCATGCGGAATGCAGGTGTATAGGGACTGGACGTCCATGGTGAAGATGAGGTGTTGGGGGCCAGGGAATTGGAAGTCCTGGAGGAGGTGGAGGGCGTGGGTGGTGTCACGGACGTAGATAGGGAGTTCCTGGACCAAAGGGGAGAAAATGGAGTCCAGATAGGTGGAGATGAGTTCGGTGGGGCAGGAGCAGGCTGAGACGATGGGTCGACCAGGGCAGGCAGGTTTGTGGATTTCAACATGTAATGGCTGCGCTTTTTAAAACAGAGCTAACAAGTCATTTGCATTGTGGATGGAGACACTTTATGCTGTTAGAAGTCACCATTTAATGGCTAATTCTTGCTCTTTCTCATTGTTGTCAAAGTCCACAAGGTTGACTTACAAATCTTTGCTCATGTTTGAAAACCTTTCCTGCTGCAAGTGCACTTTGAGTAATTCTGATATGCTCTTTTTGAATTGATGTTCCCAATTGTAATCATAAACATTGTAAAATTATAGACAACTAAAGGCCAATTCTGGATGCTTCAATACTCATCACTCTGATTTTATTTTGCCACTGGTTCTTATGACTGAAACAATTAAAATTTTAAAAAACCCAGTCCAATTTAAACGGCGGCTAGAACTATTATACTCATCGAAATTGGGAGCAGAAGTAGACCATTTGGTCCTTCAAGCCTGCTCTGCCATTCAATAAAATCTTGGCTGATCTGAACATGTTTCAAATTCCACATTCCTGACAAACCCCAATAACCTTTGATTCCCTTACCAACCAAGAAGCCATCCACCGCTAACTTAAAATTGCACTGCCACTCTCACTTCTTCCACCTCACTAGCCACACGTTTACACTACGAGCCATAAAATGATGGAGAATAAATGGGCCTCCTCCAGTTTAACAAATGAGAAATCCATCACATGTGTCCCTCCTGGTTCATGCAGGATTTAACACTGTAAAAGCATGAAGGTGGAGATGATCTTGTTTCTAACTTTATGCAGCCATATTTTGTTTTAAGCTCAAAATTATACATTCAAAACTATTTCCAGTTACCACCTGTCCAAAGAAACAGTTATTTTAACATGTCATATTTAAGAAACTAATACCAAATCAAGGATGAAACATACTTACGCCGGCAAATCCGGGCTACAACAGCATCTCCAAAGAAACCGTCAGCACATTGATCACAGAACTGACCAGAAATTCCCTCAATACAATGTAAACATTCTCCTGTCAAAGAATTGCAGCTGCCAGGCACAGACAGATCAAGGTTACCATTGCATTGGCAGGGCTGGCATAATCCACCCACTTTGTTAGGCCGTCCAAAAAAGCCTTCAGAACACCTGGTTAACAAAAGCAAAATTCAAAATTAATTTTCTGGATATAATCATATTCCTTCCCTGTAATGCATTCCTGAAAATTGGACTGAAATGGTTTCATAGTCTCCTCAGTATAAGTTGCAGATATCAAATTTAAAAACAGACATCACCGCAAAGTTTAGCAGGTCTGGCAGCATCTGTAAAGAAAAATCACAGCTAACGTTTTGGGTCCAGTGACCCTTCCTCGGAATGGGACGTCGGACTCAGGCAATGGTCGACAAAGTGAAATGAATCTATGCCTATTCCTGTAATGCTGGTTGGTCAGCATATCTAGCCAACTGATGTCGCAGGAGTAAGAAATGGGAAAGGAATTGGAGACTGACAATGAAGAAATATCAAACTCACAGGCATCAGCTCAGATACTGACTTTAGAGGCAAGCTCAGAAGCAGGTTTGCACGTAGTGAGAGACTAGACATGAATAGCCTACAGCCACAGGCGGGAACAGGATAAGGCAAATGTTAATTTACTGGACGAGGGGGATCGTGGCAGCGAGCACCTCCTGAGTGAAACAGAGGCACTGTGCACAAACTGGTCATTGCTGAGGTTGAGATTGGAAAAATACTCCCCGTTGTCTCTGAGATAATGGGAACTGCAGATGCTGGAGAATCCAAGATAATAAAATGTGAGGCTGAATGAACACAGCAGGCCAAGCAGCATCTCAGGAGCACAAAAGCTGACGTTTCGGGCCTAGACCCTTCATCAGAGAGGGCGATGGGGTGAGGGTTCCGGAATAAATAGGGAGAGAGGGGGAGGCGGACCGAAGATGGAGAGAAAAGAAGATAGGTGGAGAGGACAGTATAGGTGGGGAGGTGGGGAGGGGATAGGTCAGTCCAGGGAAGACGGACAGGTCAAGGAGGTGGGATGAGGTTAGTAGGTAGATGGGGGTGCGGCTTGGCAGGGGAGGAAGGGATGGGTGAGAGGAAGAACAGGTTAGGGAGGCAGAGACAGGCTGGGCTGGTTTTGGGATGCAGTGGGTGGAGGGGAAGGGCTGGGCTGGTTGTGTGGTGCAGTGGGGGGAGGGGACGAACTGGGCTGGTTTTGGGATGCGGTGGGGGAAGGGGAGATTTTGAAGCTTGTGAAGTCTACATTGATAGCATTGGGCTGCAGGGTTCCCAAGCGGAATATGAGTTGCTGTTCCTGCAACCTTCGGGTGGCATCATTGTGGTACTGCAGGAGGCCCATGATGGACATGTCATCTAAAGAATGGGAGGGGGAGTGGAAATGGTGTGGCTTCCTCTACATTGGGGAAACCAAGCGGAGGCTTGGGGACCGCTTTGCAGAACACCTCCACTCGGTTCGCAATAAACAACTGCACCTCCCAGTCACAAACCATTTCCACTCCCCCTCCCATTCTTTAGATGACATGTCCATCATGGGCCTCCTGCAGTACCACAATGATGCCACCCGAAGGTTGCAGGAACAGCAACTCATATTCCGCTTGGGAACCCTGCAGCCCAATGGTATCAATGTGGACTTTACAAGCTTCCAAATCTCCCCTTCCCCCACCGCATCCCAAAACCAGCCCAGTTCGCCCCCTCCCCCCACTGCACCACACAACCAGCCCAGCTCTTCCCCTCCACCCACTGCATCCCAAAACCAGTCCAACCTGTCTCTGCCTCCCTAACCTGTTCTTCCTCTCACCCATCCCTTCCTCCCATCCCAAGCCGCACCTCCATCTCCTACCTACTAACCTCATCCCACCTCCTTGACCCGTCCGTCTTCCCTGGACTGACCTATCCCCTCCCCACCTCCCCACCTATACTTTCCTCTCCAACTATCTTCTTTTCTCTCCATCTTCGGTCCGCCTCCCCCTCTCTCCCTATTTATTCCAGAACCCTCACCCCATCCCCCTCTCTGATGAAGGGTCTAGGCCCGAAATGTCAGCTTTTGTGCTTCTGAGATGCTGCTGGGCCTGCTGTGTTCATCCAGCCTCACATTTCATTACCCTGTTGTCTCTGGGATGATATGACCTCCTGCAGAAAGCACTCTCGCCATTCATCCCTCACAGTCTTGTCCACCAACCATGCCTATCATATTGCAGGCCAAAGGAGTCAGAAACTAATCCACACATTCCTTCTGCACAAACACTTGAAGTTAGAACCAAGACCTGTGCCATACTTCTACTTGTGGATGTAGACAACTTTAAAAGCAGTACAAACCTTAAACACTTCTACTGACGTGTCAATAAAAATCAATCAACAACTAACTGGGAGTCATTGAAGGTATTTAAATAGAGCACTCGGTCCTTCCCGCTGCTGAACAGAGGTTCAGCTTGGTAGGTGCTAGTTGGAGCATTAAGGTCAACAAAAACACCACTAGCATCGAATCACCATTACGTTCTGACAACAGCGTTTACTTCTAAACCACATTCTCTTTACTCATTACTAAACTAAGTTCTAAAACTGTAAACAGCACCCATATCATTAAAAACACATCACAACGTAACTTCAATTTGTGCTATCTTAATCGTAAACATGAAATCCAGCATGACATTCAAACTCTATTCCATTAACCTATGTTTCACAGATTTCAGCCTGTGATTTTTTTAATCTGCACAAGTGAATTTTTTTTTCCTTTGTAATACTTGATGCACTACTTGTGAGTTGTGAAACAATGATTATTTAAGATATAACTATGGCCATTTGTCTACTGTTAGTTGCTAACAGCTTGTAAAGTTTTGTAAAGTTAACAAGAGTAAGATCCAAAATCTAGCTTACTTGGTAGTGCATGAAATGCTTAAAGGTAACTCAGTCAATGGTGTAACTTTTTTTTCTCATTTCACACTTTATTACATTCTTGTTCCAAATACCACACAAATTTCCACATCTCATCAACAACCAGAATGACTGGAGACTTAAGTGTGAATAGTAGAACAAATATCACCTGCAATGAACTTGGGTGGAGCAATTAAGGGCCAAAATAATTTTCTCATTGAGATGTGAGTATTCTGTTCAATTAAGTCAACCAAGAGTAGAATGTCTCAAGCCACATTCCGACAGAATCAGTCACTGGGAAACAGGCCCTTTGGTCCAAATCGTCCAGCCAACCAGATATCGTAAAGTGTACAGAATTAGTTTGTACTAATTAAGCAAGTACGTGAATTCCTCCCTGAGTTTTTGTAGCATCCTGTTGTATCATAATGCACAGTGAAATGATGGAATAATTCAATCCAAGACAGCTCTGGCATAAAATCAAAATCAAAACTCTGTAACAGTAGGGTGCCAGAAAGTGGAAGTAAAAACAGAAGATGCTGGAAACACTGAGGAAGTCAGGCATTTGTTTTTCTGCACAGCTGCTGCCTGATCTGCAAGTGTTTGCTGGGTTTTCCCTTTTTACTTCTGAATTAAAGTAACACTTTGTGACCTTCTCAAGCTCAAACTAGTTTGCTCTAAATACTGAAATACTGAATGCATTCTGTATACTTGCAAAAGAAAACAGCCACAGGATGGTGTCTAAGACATTAGGTAATCGTTTGACAAACTCACTCAGGAAATTTGGTTCAAGGGCTATTCTAATGGTGTGAGATGTAGTTACAAGAAAATTGTTACGATTTAGATATGAAAGAAAATTCTCTTTCTTCCAATTACAGTAATTACTTACACATGGCACCGTATATCCATCATGACACTGCAACAACTCTTTACATTTAGCCAGCAATGAATCTGACTCCATGTCTTAGATAATGCATTGATAAATTAAGTCTAATATGAGCAGGACTTTGCATGCTTCATCTTCCATCTTTCTTCAACACTGCACAAATGAATGTTTAAATGCAGAATATGGTGTGACTATGTGATGGTGCTCTGAGGTTATGCCAAACCCATTTAATCATCTGTATATATCTGTAATAGTCTGGCCATTGGAACTGAGGCAAAAAAGCTTGAGGCAAAAATGTTTATTCTTGTCATAGGCTTCATATTACAAAGCCATTACTGCAAATAGCCTCTGCATTAGGCATTGTAAGTAAATGCTGCTCACAGTGGGTGACGTTAAAATGCATTGTTCAAGCAAGATAAAGGTCATTTTGCCCTAAATTTCATACAAGGTTCCATACAGGTGGGAGTGAATCAAAATATCTGCGCCCAATGTCTCTCATCTAAGTAGTTGGATAACACTTTTTATGATGTGCAATTTTTTATGCTGATCAGTCTGGCTACAGGCATGAATGCAGCTCATGAATGCTTTAAATGTTTGGGTGAGGCTAGGCCCACTGAGCTCCATACCTTAATAAATGGTAATAAATATGGCAGAGGGACATTGTTGGAGTCATTAAAAAATTCTGCCTTTTTACTGTGAGCATTACTTTTATGAATTAGACATCTTGCATGCTTTAATTTACCTCTTTATTTACAGAATTAAAGATTTTGTTTACTTGTCAAAATCCTTATTAATTATTTAGAAGTGTTGCTTAAAAAAATGCAAGTTGGCCTAGCCAGCATTTCTGCCCAGCCCAAACTGACCTGTAGAACGTGTCAATGATCTGCCCAATTGAACGATTACGGCCCACTGCTCCTATGGAGGGAGTTCCAGGATTGTGAGTCAGTGACAATGAAAGGATGGTAACACGGTTCCAAGTTAGGATGGTGTGTGGTTTAGAAGGAAATGTTCAGGAGGTAGATGTGCTATCTTTGATCTTCTAAGTTCATGCCACTAAAATGCTGATCTTGTTCAGGTTCTGGCCAATTTAACAGTAAATTTGTTGATATGAAGGGGGATTTCAGTGATAGCAATGCCATTGAATGTCAGTAGTGAGATAGTTGGATTCTGACTTGTTCAAGGTGGTCTTTGCCTGGCATTTGTGTCAAGTAAATGTTACTTATTGACCCCAGCCTGAATACTGTCCAGGTTTTGCTGCACTTGGACGTGGACAGCTTCAGTACACGAGCAGTCCTCAGGAATATTGCTGAATACTGCTCGTCAATGATTGCACATTCTCATTTCCGACTTTATAATGGAGGGAAGGTGATTGATGAAGCATCTGAAGATGGCTCGGCCTAGGACACTATCCCCCTACTTTACTCATGCAGTAATGTCCTGGAACTGAGAAGGTTGACTTCCACCAACTATAACAATCTTACTTTGTGCCAGGTATGACTCCAACCACCAGTGATTTTTTTCCATAATTCCCATTGGTACTAGTACTGTTGGTGCTTCTTGATGCTACACTCACTCAAATACGGCTCTGATTTTAAGGGCAGTCACCTTTACTTCCCATGTCTGAAGCAAGTCTTTAAAATGGTAAGGAGCTATGTGGGCCTCGCAGAAGATAAACTGAACTCAGTGAGCAGGTTATTGTTGAATAAGTATCACTTGATGATACTGTACACAAGCCCTTTCTTTTGCTGTTGATTTAAAGTTAACAGGTTGGGTGTTAATTGGTTGGGTTGGAGTTGTCCTGCTTTTTTTTTGTGCATAGGAAGTGCCTGGACAATATTCTACATTGCTGAATAAATGCCAGCGTTGTAACTTCACTGGAATTGCTTGGCTGGAGGCGCAGTTAGTTCTGCAGTACAATTTTCAGTACTATTGCCAGAATATTGTCAGATAACTTCACCTTCCAAGTAGCCAGTGCCTTCAGCTGTTTCTTGATATCACATGGAGAGAATCGAATTGGCTAAAAGCTGACGTGTAATGTTGAGGACCTCCATAGGAAGCAGAGATGGATTATCGACTCATGCTTTTTGTACTGATGTGCTGGGCTCCCCCACCATTGAGATTTGGGATATTTATGGAGCCTTCCCCTTCTGTTATTGTCACTGTACACCACCATTCATAACTATTTATAGCATGACTACTGACCCTTAGATTTGATCAACTGATTTCAGAATTGCTTAGCACTGTCTATCACGTGCTTCCTTTGCTGCTTGCCATGCAAATATGCCTCTATTGCAGCTTCAGTTGGTTGAAAACTCATTTTTTGGTCTGCCTTCCTTCATGGATGATCCTCTGGCTTACAACCCTGCTGGCAGACAGCACCCCATAATACCCTGTGTCGAGTTGCCCAGTGTGTTCAAAGCCTATCTAATTCAGCACAGTTGTACTGCCACATAACACAAAGTTAGGAAGATGCTATATCCTTACAGGCAAATGTAATAGAACAGGACCACACTGTGACATGACAACAGCTCAAGAGATAAGCCACCACCGGATTTCCTGCATTTTCCTGATGGAATCGGGTCCAAAAACCAATGACTACATTTTGCAGATATCTGAGTGAGATGCAAGTGTTTTGAGCTAAGCGCCTGACAGAACCAACTCTTGAGAAATTCTCAACCAAAACAGAAAAGGGTCATCTCCTCAGATTTTGCCAGCTATCACATGTCCTAGTTCTTTCCCAAACATTAGTAGCTGCAAAGATAATAATGAATTCATGTTTAATCAGATGTTAACAAGCAAACAAGGACACCAAGCAGCATCTCTGCATCAGAATATCTTTCCTTAAGTTATTTTGCATTGTTTTCTGTTCTACTTTGTGAGTAACCATTTGCAAATTAACAGTATATATTCTAACACAATTCTGTCTTGTGATTCAATTGCACATTGAGAGGGCCTTGGGGCAAAGTGTGTAGCAGCCCTGCCTCTGAGCAAGAAGATCCAGGTTCAAGTTCCACACCAAGAACTATTCATCTCAGACAGGGCATTCATGTCGTAGTTCAGACAGGCAGATGATCCACATATTCATACTTCCAACATTTCCCCATTTTCCACAGCAGAGGAAAAGAAACTATTTCTGAATGAGACATCATAGAAAGAGCAAGTTTAATAAAAGATACAGCAAGAGACAGGACTAGAGGTTTACATATACAAAACTTGCAAGACAAGACAGCTGTCTGACAAAGAAACTTTTCAGATACATGTAAAGAAACAAGATAAAGGAACACAAGAACACATAACTGAATTAGCTTTTCGTTGAGTTTTGAGTTCAATTCAGACCAGCATTCTTTGGGAAGGACATCAAGGTCTTGGAGAGAATGGAGAGGAGATGAACCACAATTTAATCAGTGAGGATTGACCTCATATGTATGCACTGAGAAAATGATGCTGGTCATTTTTATAGCACAGAAAGGCATGATGAGAATTAACAGATGTTCAAAATTATGAGGGCTTTTAGTATTTAGAGTACTTAGTTCCTACTGCCAGGAGTAAACAAAGAAGAGAGTTTTAAGATAACTTCCAAAAATGCCATAAGGCAGATGAGATGACTTTTGTTTTACACTGTGAATTATGATGCAGTGGAAAGCACTGCACATGGAAAACAGATTTAATAGTAAAACATAACAGTGAAGTGGATATCCACTTAAAAAGTAAGCAAGGCCACAAGAAAAGACCAGAGAACTGGGGTTGAATGGCACAATAATCTGATTGGCTTCCTTCCATTATGGCTCCATGACAAAAGGAAAAATACAGTGTGAATATTTTACAGCTTAAATTTATGATGAAATCCTTGACCATTTAATAAACTCCAGGCCTTATGTAAAGGTTACTGTGGACCTGTAACACACTGCACTCATCCGATTCAGAGGGAAGGTGATTTATCTAATTTTAAGTGTGTTCTCTTAATTACAACTTCTTGGCTTCCTCAGAGGCCAATGACAGCTGGGAACTGAACATGTTTCAAGCTGAGTTAGATAAGAGTTTTGTTCAGCAAATGAGTCAAGGGGTTATGGTAGACAGGCAGGATAATGGAGTTAACACCACCATTAAATCAGCCATGAATCTATTGAATCACACAGATATTCTGATGGGCTAAGGGCCTACTCTCACTCCTTTTTCTGATGATCTTATGAAATGGAGAATGTGATTGCAATCTCTGCATTTGCTTGGATGAGTGCAGCTCTGACAATACCAACATGAAGAGGCTCAACGCCATTGAGAAAAGAGCAGTCCTGTTGATTGACATCCCAGCAACCAGCTTAAACATTCATTTCCTTCACCACTAGCATATTGTGGCTGCAGTGCATACCATCTACAAGATGCACTGTAGCAACTCACTGAGCTTCCTTTGATAGCATGTTCCAAACTTGTTATCTCTCCCACCTAAATGAACAAAGGCAAAACATCACTAATTGTCATGTCATACCTGCAAGTTTTTTTTTAATTGCAAGAGCTGAAGTCCAGGGATGAGGTGAAATTGATTGCCCTTTGATACAAAGGCCACATTTGATTCAGTGCTACTGGAAGGAAGCCTTGCAAAACTAGAGTCAATGGGAATCAGGGGAAAGTTTCCATTAGTTAGAGTCATGCCTGACATGGAGAAAGATAGTTGCGGTTGTAGGAAGTTGGTCATCTCTGCAGGAACATCTCAAGGTCACGCCTTAGATACATCGATCTCCAGGTGCTTCATCAATAACCTTACCTCCATCATAAGGTCAGGAGTAGGAATGTTGAATAGTGATGATTACACAATGTTCTGCAGCATTCACAGTCACTGAAATAATAAAACAGTTCATGTGCAGATGCAACAAGATCTGAGCAACTTTGAAACTGGGTGCTAGTCAACTGGATGGAGCAATCCACAATGGTGTTAAGCTTCTGAATGGTGGTGTTGTTGGAGCTGCACTCATTTAGGCAAATGGAGAGCTTGGAATCATAATCCTCATGTCATCAAGTTACACGCAAACCATGAGTTAGGCAATTGCAGCATGATAAAGAGAAAATCTAACCAAAAAATTGTAAGAACTGTGTATGCTGGAAATCTGAAACAAAAACAGAAGTTGCTGGAACATCTCAGCAGTACTGTTGTGGACAGCATTCAGAGTTAACTTTTCCGATCCAGTGACCCTTCTTCAGAATGGACCCAAAACGTTAACTCAGATTTCTCTCCAAAGATGCTGCCAAAGCTGCTGAAACGCTCCAGCAATTTCTGTTTTTGTTTCGGAAAATATAAGCATTACCTTCAATGGAATTACCATCAGTAAATTGCCCATTATCAACATACGATGGATTATCAATGACGAGGAACAGGAGGAACCATTTAAATCTAATGGCTACAAGAACAGCTCAGAGGCTGGGGCTTTAGCAGCAAGTAACTCCCTCCTGACATGCCAAAGCCTGGCAACCGCAGGAGTGTGCTGGGATGCTCACCACTTTGGCTTAAATGACAATACTCGAAAAAAATCAACATCTTCCAGGACAAAAATGCTGCTTGCTTAGCAGCACACCTACCACTATAAATAGTGACTCCCACCACCACTGACGCAGGGTGTACCACCAAGGTGCACTGCAGTAATTCACATTGGCGCAACATCCAATTTTGTAGCCTCCAGCACCTTGAACGAAAAGGGCATGGGGACACCTTCATCTGCAAGATACCCTCCAAGTCATACATCATCCTGGACTGGAAATATATTGTCATGCCTATACCACTGATAACTCAAAACCTTGGAACTCACTTTCTAAAGCACTAGGGGTGTATTTGCATCACATGGACTACAATAATTCAAGAAGACAGCTTATCACATGTTCTCCAAGGTAATTAGGGATGGATAATAAATATTTGTCTCGCCAGTGACATGTTGGACAAGCTGGGCATGTATCCAGTGGGCTCTAAATGAGTAAGAGATAGCCTGATGGATATATGTAAAACCTGAAGGGTGGATGTAGAAAGGATATTAATTCTTGGGAGAGGGCCCTGAACTTGCGGTCTTTGTTTAAATAAAAGGGGTCATGCACTTTCAACACAGATGAGGAGTTCTTTTCTCTCTCAGAGGATCATATGTCTTTGAAGCTCTCTTCCTCACAAGGAGTCGAAGCAGGATCTTTGAACATTTTAAAGCCAGACATTGGTGAGAATTGGAGGCAACCTTAAATCTGAGTTAACTTAGTGTTCTGTGTTTGATTAACTCCTGCGTAGCATCAGACCTCATCCAACTGTGTCACATTTGTATCTTGCCTTCTTAATGGAACAAAATCCCTATATGAAAACAGAGGAAAGGTCACAAGAACCATTGTGGTCTTGACTCGTGCCAAAGATTTATCAAGTGTTACACTACTCTGTTACCAATTCAATGTATCAAAACTAAGAAGGTTCTGATCTTTGAACGAATGAAAATTAACCTTCGAATGGAAGTAGGCATCAGAATCACAGTCATCTGATATGATGAGTAGCTGTCCCATGGCCATTGATCAAGAGAGGTTAGGCAGGTGATTAGCACTGGCTGGATGACCAGCCTCCAAAATAAGCAGGGACAGGAGGGCAGGAACGTGCAAGAAGATCCAGGAAGATCAGCTACACCATCTCCTTGAGTGAAGACCAGAAGGCCCCCAGAACCACCGCCTCCCCCACCCCCAATATCTGCCTGCAGGATGGCCAAAGACTGCTGATAGCAAGATACCAAAGACTACCAGCAGCCACCACAAAAAGATGTAGGATCATTGGAATGTGGGAGTGTGCTGCCTCTGCTTCTCCATTCTAGAGAACAGCTCTGGGATCAGTAAAGTTTTCTCATCTCTTTCCAGTGGTTCTGCTGCCTTTCTTGATTTAAACAACTGATGTACCATATTTAAACTGCTGCTTCTCAGAAAATTGCTATAAATCATCAACTGCCTATATTAGGTGACAGTGATCAAGGACCCCCTTAAATCAACAGTGTGAATAAATTCTTGATAAACAAGGAAAAGCAGGTTGTTGGGGCTAAGTGGAAAGTTGAGGTTACAATCAGATCAGTCATGATCTTTTTAAATACCATCAGACTTGACGGATCGAACAGCCTACTCTTGCTCCTAACGCATATTTACATTTATACGTGTGCATATCCTGAGAACAACAACATTTATAAAAAGTCTTTCATTTCTAAAAACAATTAAGGAAATCAGAATCCGTCTGCATTTTGAAAAGAACAATCTATTTTGTTATTTTAGAACAAAATGAGAATGGCCACTGATCTTCAACTGAGGTTATCTATAACCATCAAATGGCTGACCAAAGTGTGCTTCAGCTATGAATAGTTTCTGGCATGTTTCAATCACTTTGTCACTCCTCATATAACCTACTTTTAATAACCATGGAAAACTCAATTCCTTTTAAGATTATTTCATATCTGTGCCTTTTGTTTTTATTATTGCCTTGACACAATGCTCTCCTCTGTAACAAGATTGCTCCTTTGCTTCTAAAATTATATTGCAGCAGATGTCACTTACTGTAGCTCCCCACAGAGTGATGTGAGCAGTCTGACAGAAATAGCCCTCCGCTCCAGTGACACTTAATGACAGGTGCCTTTTTTAACTATAAAGCTTGCAGACACTCCCAATATAACATGTTTTCCTTTACATGACCATCAATGTATCAAAGCACACCCTTTGAATGAATCATCTCCTAATACGGTGTGAACTTTCCAATTTGTAATCACTTAGGTTCTGCATTTGTATTTCTAAGAAATAATATTCATATGTGCAGAAATACCAGAATTTCAATAAACTGCTGTATACTATCTTGATTCACCAGTTTATTTCTATTAAGATCAAAAGCAAATGAACTGAAAGCACTGACATTTCAAATTATTAGTTTTCAACAGGAGCAGAAAACCATGAACTGCTTCCTTGATGCACATCACCGCATCAACACATTTGTATTGAAAAGAATAAGCCTACTTTTAGAGAGATCTAAAGGCATCAGAAGTTAATCTTTTTAACATGTCAGACTGAAGAATTGTAAAAATTAATTGCATCTAATATAATCCTTACATGAGAATACAAATACAATGATCTCACAACAACTATCTAATCACCCTGAATCAACCCTGAATAAGATAAACTTACACTTTGATTACTTTCAAATAAAATGCATATTTATGTACTAGATGCCAAGAGAAATGCTTCAATACTTCAAGGACATTTTTTAGATTTTCATGAAAGTAATATAACTGCCATTATGTATCAAACTATTAGGAAATGAATTGCTGTCAACATCAAACTCATAACTACTGTTACAAACCATGGTCAAAACAAAGTACAGAATTTGGACTACTGCCTATTTAAACAGACCTTTCAAGAAATGATGATATATTTATTATTTGTGAACCATATGGAAGATTGCTTCTGACCTCATGAAGAGAGTTAAGAAACAAGTAAGGATTTCATCAGTTAATCTGTTAAAGGTTCCCAGTACTTGTGGGATAAAAATCAAAAGATCAACAATTTCTTACCTGTCACATCGAGATCCTGCATATCCAGGAGCACACTGGTCACATATTATCTCTCCCCTAGAATCCAGGCGACAAGTCGGACTAAAACTATGTTGTTCATGTTCGGCAGCCACAAAAAGGTAAAAAATAAAAAAATGTATTAGCTGCATAACCAACAGCTCAACTTTCCTGAAATCATCCCTGTGTAATAGACTTGGGCTACTTTCTCCTTCTGGCACCAAAGATAGAACTGGGATCTCATAACAGCTAACAGTTTCTAGAATGACTATTGGATATTCCGGCTGACACTGAGTATAGAAAAAGGATGGCAGCATCTCAATGGCATTTCAGCCTGAAAGTTTCTGTAGTGTATAAAAAGATGGAATGTCCAGCTGCTTGTGTGCATCTCCAGAGTCTTGGAAAAATACTGAATCCAACTGTAATCACAAAGTTGTAGCACAATCAACTGATAGGGTTATTTATTTGCCAAAAAAGTATTGATCAGGCCTGTTAAAAACTTATGAGAAATGTCCTGTGCAACTGAAATTGTAGGAGAGTGATAATTTCTGTGTGCTGTTCTTTAATTATAAAGCCATTTGCCTCTACTCTCTTGTAGCAGTTCACAGAAGACAGATCATCTTCTGTGCATTCCAAAAGGTCTGTAGGGAAGTCAAGATTCACAGTGAGTTAGACTATATACTAAATTGAATTTATTATCTTGTTACCTTGGTATAAATGAAACCTGCAGGATCCCGATTTCCTGTAACAAATCTATCAAATTTTCAGTTTCATTGATTCCATTCACACAGACTAAAAGTTTTTGCCAGTTTCTTTTAAGCAGTAGAGGTGTTTATACCATATATTGTTTAATAATAAAAGGCAGCGGTTTACTCTTTATTTCTAACTTTATTCAATCACAGTTCAAAAATGTTACTGGTGCATTGAGAATCCAATTTGTTTGGCCGAGTGGCCTAATATCTCCAAATTCCAATGTTCATTTGTCAGTAATCTGGATGAGTATCCTTTAAAAGGTTCCTTTGAAGTTGTTATTGAATAGAGTTCACTGTTGTACATTTTCAGGTGAAAAATAAGGAGATGTTGAAAGTAAAACCACGAGTCATCACATTTTTGGACTTTGATTTTTTTAAAATTCAGTGTGCCTTACTCTCTTAACACATAAATAGTTCATTACTGTTGCGGCAGTCAGATTGAGAGTATGAATGGCAGAATGTTGAGGGTAGGAGATAATAAAATTAGGCTGCAGCAAAGTAAACATTCAACCATCCTTGGGGAATTCTAATCAACATGGAGAAGTAATTTTTAAAATCTCCATAAAATGTAGTTACCATATTTACACAGTAGGGAGCAACGTAAAACCTAGGTTATATAGTTCTCCCAATTTTGTCCCTTCTCTACTTTCAACGCGATCAGATTGGGTGCTACTTTAGCAGATTATCTCGATGGACAAAGTTTAATTTTTTTTTGTTAAGTTATTACCACTGGAGTGTTTGTATGAAAAAAATTCATTGTATTAACCTGTTGAGCTATAATGTTCAGCTAGGGAACTATGACAGAAGCAGAGCTGCTTCTCAATATGAAACTTCTATATCAAATGTGGTAGGAGAAAGAAGGGGACTTAAAAACAATGATGACAAACTATGCAGAAAAGATAAATGGAAATCCCATCATAGATAAGAGCAGGGCTTCAAAGTGGGAAGCTCTTGAATAAAACGGATTATGACTGAAACTCTAATACAAAGTAAGATACACCATTACTGGAAAATTGAATTGAAAATTGGAAATGCTGAAAGCTCAACAGGTCAGACAGCATCTGTGGAAGTGAGACATCACACTTCCAGTCAAATTGGCTCCAATAAAAACAGTACCTGAAACATTAACTTCTGTTTTTGCCTGCACAAATGCTACAAGTATGATTAATTGTTTCTAGCATTTCTTGTTTTCAATACAGATTTTCAGTATCCACTGTATTTTGTTTTTGGAAAGAAAGTGAATTTAGTTTGTTTACCAATAGCTCACTCATTTCACAACTCAGATACTGGCAATGATGTGATTTCTAATATGTATGTCGCCAGACAGAACCAGAGCTATAGGATCTTGTGCCTATCCCATAGCAGTTTAGTGGTGCAAGGGAGCCTAGTCAGAAAAGGAGGTGGACACCTGACCCAAAGACCCCAGCCAATGTCTCCTCCTCCCATGACAATATGGGGTCCCCACTTCCAATAATCATTTCTATCCGGACTGGGATGCAGCAACAATTTTATGCCTCAGATGAGTGAACTGGTAGCAGTCATCATCTTTCCATTCAGTAGATCTGTCAGACTTTCTCTGACCACCAGCTCTCAGCATATGGGATTTCTGGCTCCAAAGAACAACCAGCAGGTCAGGTGTCTGAATGAAGGAGGGTGAGGTGGCCCTTCCCATGAAATGCCAACATGAGTATTCATCAGCTTTCCAGCTACTGGTCAAAACCACCATCACCTCCACAAGATTCCATCTCTTGTATATCATTATGCAATATTACAGAAATGGATGAATTCATATCTTACTTACTTATTTGTAGAAATTAGAAATGGGCAACTGCAAGGGTGACAATCATTGGGTGTTCCTTGAGTTGGATCTCCATAAAAGCCAGGCTGACATTTATCACAAAACCTGCCAGTGGTATCATGTTGACAATTCTGGAATAAAAAATATTTCTTTCAAGAACATTATCAATGAAAGACAAATTATTTATGTTTTTAAAATTATTTTTTTAAAAAGATTTCACTTTTCTAAATATATGGGAGAGTTGCCAACGGAACAAACTGTCATCCACAACATCATTTACTGAAATTACATATTTTTTCAATGAATAATGAATAAATTCTGATACCTTAGTTTTATATGGAACTTCAATATTCTTCTCTAAAGATCTCAAGCAATTTGTTACAATTTAACCTGGAGCTTGGAGATTGCAGTGAACAATGTTACTGTACAAATGTTTAACACAGCTGCATCTATTTCTCTGTATGGTATTTTAAATGAAATATCAATCAATTTAAAATAATCACATTAATGCCTCTGGCAAGAAAGCAAAGAACGAATGCAATATGAGCATTCCCTGATTCTTAGGAAGTTATAACAGCTACCTGATATAAATAATCAGCAGATTGCAAAATACTGTTTTGAGATAGTGGTCTGGTTCTTTACCTCGCTAGTTTCCTCCTGTTGGTGGGCAATCAATACCCCTTTCTGAATCTACACAATTTCACTCAGAGGCAGCTACAAGGAAGTATGTGAGACATTTCCACGTTGCTTCTGGAAAGGCATTCAGGCCTCCACTAAAATTGCAACAAAGCTGAAATTTGAATCTCGGCAAAGCTGAGCAACTTATCCTCAGCCACATCATCACATGGGGAATGCTGACTACTCTTTGCAGGTTTTAGAACACTGTAGGAATTATTAGGCTAAAAGCACAGCAATTTTTCAAAAAGAAACATTGGCCCATCTTCAGTTATGCACCTTGAAGGTAGAACATATGAAACTTCGAAGCAGTGAAACATATATTTAACAGGTATCTTCAAAATTGCAGTGTAATTAGATGCAGTTAACATTTCTTTTCAGGTATACAAAATGTACACATGCTTTTCCATTAATTGTGTCACACTGAATCTTTTAATTTGGCGTGAGGATATACTTCACTCAATTTTGCACTAAAATGCAGATTCATAAATATTAGCAAAATCATCCACATATGTCTGAACTATGTGCAATGCTTAGCAATAAATGTTGCATTTCTAAAACAGCATTTAAATGGAATGTCCTTATTCATAAGCATTAACCCTTGGCTTAAAGATAGAACATTCCCTCAAGGGAGAATAATAAATCATGAATTTAATTATCACAATGAAGAAAGCATCACACAAAAAGCTTTTCTCATCTTTGTTAAACACAGGTAGCAATCCATGTAGCACTATTTCAATAACAAAATGATTAAAGTTACTTTAACCTCGCACCTTGTTAGACAGGATAAAACCAAACTGTCTCTGAGTTAACAAGAATTGTCAAATTCGCATACGATTAGCAGATAACAGAAGCGTTCAGAAGAAAAGAAAAAAAATGTTTTAAAGCAAGTTCACACTCATCATTATGGATCTGATGTCTGCGCATTAGAGATTAAGAATATCCCTGACAAACATTGCTTACACTGAATAACAAAATATTGCATGATTTAGCTATATATGAAAAATATTCATACTAGTTTATTTGATCAGACAAGTGATTTAAACAAATTCTATTTGGTTTGTGGGCATGAAATCAAATGTAAAATTGAATAACATCATTTAAAACATTACAGATTATGCCATGGTTTTCCTGTAATGTCAACGTATTATTTTGTCACACTATTAATCTTTAAGATTGGCAAAACAACTTTATGTGATTCCTACGATAGCACAGTGAAAATATAAGCACATCTACTGACTTTGCTAATCTCAGTCACTTTGGGCCAAAGACACTACAGCACCTTCAGTATTTTTAATTAGGGAAAGGAAGTGTGACCGAAGTTTATGTTCCTTTTTGAAACTCAACTGGAACTGTAAACATGTGAACATTGGGTGAAAATGGATTTGGATAGCATGCCAGTGCTCATGGTCCAAACATAAATCGTCCCACTATAATGAAGGCTCAAGGAGGTTCCTGGCACATACAAATGAACATATGACCAAGGGCCAAGAGTACGCCATTCAGCCCACTTTTCTGTTAGGCTTTTCTGCTATTCAATAAGATTATGGTTGATCTGATTTTGACCTCAAATATACATTATTACATCTCCCTAACAATCTTTCATCTCATATTCATCAGGAATTTATCTACTTCTGCCTTAAAATATTCTACATCCATTGCCTTTTGAGGAAGGGAATTAAAAAGACTCTGAACTCTCCAAGATTAAAAAAAATGTTTTCACCTTATAGGCATCCCCTTATTTTTAAAATATGGTCCATGGTTCTAGGTCCTCCCACAAGGGAAAGCATCTTTCCAAGTCCACCTAGTCCAGTCCCCTCAGGATCTTATATGTTTCAAGGCAATCCCCACCGACTCTTCTAAGCTTCAGAGGTTACAGGACAACTTTTCTATGCTAACTGTCTAGCCTTTCCTCTTAAGGCAGTGTCCAATTCCATTTGTTTTCGTTCAGTAAATCTCCTCCAAACTGCTCCCACACATTAACCTCCTTCCGTATGGACGGTGTCCACTACTGTACACAGTACTTCAGGTTTGGTCTGACCAAAACACTGTATAACTGAAGTATAACTTCCCCACTCTTGCATTGGTTCCTGTCACAAAAAACCAAGACATTCCCTGGGTGACATGTCCGTCCTGGGTCTCCTCCAGTGTCACAATGACACCACTTATAAACTGGAGGAGCAGCGCCTCATATTCCACCGTGGGAGCCGACAGCCCGACGGCCTGAACATAGAATGCACCAGTTTTAAAATCTCCCCACCCCCGGCCTCATCCCATATCCAATCCTTCCTCTCATCCTTGCCTCCTTGACCTGACACAATTTGTCCATCTTCCCTCCCACCTATCCACCTCACCCATCCCACGGACCAGTCCCCACCACCCCCTACCTGTACTCACCTATCACCATCCCATCTCCCTTCCCCAACCCCACCCTCCTCTCTCGATTTATTTCCCAGTTCCCTTCCCCTTCCCCATTGCTGAAGAAAGGTCCCAGCCCAAAATGTCAATTTTCCTGCTCCTCTGATCCTTCCTGGCCTGCTGTGTTCCTCCAGCTCCACACTGTGTTATATCTGACTCCACATCTACAGTGCCTGTTATCTCTATTCTTTTAGCTTTCTGGATTACTTGCACACTAACCAACATCCTGCAACTCATGTACTAGGATCTCTTCATCTCAGACCGCTGGAACCTGTCAGCATTTATGTCAGATAATATGCTTCCTTTTCACTCTTACTGCCAAAATGGACAATTTCACATTTTCCCAATTGTACACAATTTGCCAGATATTTGTTCACCCACTTAATCTATCTACATCCCATTGTGGGCTCATCTTTACGTCCTCTTCACAACTCACTTTCCTACCTATGTTTGTGTAATCAGCAAATTTAGCTCCACATCTCCAATCCCTTCCAAATCATTTACATAAATTGTCAAGAGTTCAGACCCTAGCACTGACTCCTGCAACCCAGCACTTGTGACATCCTGTCAGCTTCAAAGAGATCCATTTACTCCTACTCTCTGCATTCTGCTGGCCAGCCAATCCTCCATTCATGCCAATTTGTTACCACTTACACCATGAGCTTTTATTTTCCCCAATAACCTTTGATGTGGCATCTTATTAAATGCTTTTTAGAAATCTAAGTGCAATACATCCACCGGTTCCTCTTTATCCACAGCAGTGGCACTGAGTCCCTTTGTCGCTTCTGAATTTCTGAAAGTATACATGACAGTGTTTGGCTCAGGCTTCTAGCATGCCCCATCTGCAATTAAATAGAAGCACCCTGAGGTTCAGGCTCTAACATGAATAGTAAACCTTCCAATCCCAGACTCAGATGGGCAGAAACAAGGAGGAGGAGGGGTCCCAAATGTCACTTTCCCATGAAACTAAATGCTTTCCTCGCCCACCAACCTTTGGGGCCCAAACAGGCTTTGAGAGAGGGTATTAACCAGCCAAGGACTCCACAGGTTGAATGGCATCCTTCAGTATGATTACGACAAATCCACAGGGACCTGCAGGAAGGTGAGCTGCTTTGGAGCCAAAACCACTGGCAAGTCAAAGGGTCCGCACAGACTTGATGCCAATCTCCTGATACCTTCGGTAAAATTTCATTGGCAGCAGAAGGCCCTTCAGTGGTCAATGGTTTCAATGGCCTGCAAATGGTCTGACCACTCAATGCCGATCTAACCACTCAATGCAACTAGTAAATTTGCAATGCATGGGTCTGGATGACCAACGCATATGGTGCCTAATTTTTACCTTGCCCCAATCCCAAATGTACCATCTCACCCCATGATACTGTAAAAGTATTGAGCTGCAGAATCTACACCAAGAAATCACACTTTGGGAAAAGGACCTTGACTATTCATCCTTTCTATGTCCCTCATAATTTAATAAACTTCTATAAAGTCACCCTTTATTCGCTGAGCCTACAGGGAAAACAGCCTGGCCTATTCAGCCTCTCCTTATAGCGCAAATCCTGCAACCCCGCAACACCCTTGTAAATCTTTTCTGAACCCTTTTAAGTTTCACAACATCCTTCCTACAGCAGGGAGACCAGAATTTAATGCAGTATTCTAAAAATTACCTAACCAATGCCCTGTACAGCCACAACATGACCTCCCAACTCCTATACTCAATGCAGTGAATAATACAGGCAAGCATACCAAACGCCTTCTTCACTACTCTGTCAACCTGCTCCACTTTCAAGGTCAGGAGGCAGGGATTTCAAACAAGACGACTGACAAATCCATTGAACTACTGGAGTTTGTTTTAAATTCTCGTGACTATTGTGCCTACAATGTACTATACTGGACCCTTGGCAGGGAGAAAAGAACATCTGAGCACCCCTGTCCCAGTCCCATCAGGAATATCAGTGCTTAGGAAAAGACTCCAATTATACCCTTTGACTTTCTTCATCTCTCCACAGAGATCATCAGGCCACTATGTGGAGGAGGACATGGAGACATCATTGCGAATCCCAGACCAAAAAGTCTGCCCCATGGTTTGATGGTGAGCTCCTGAAGTCCTCTTCTAGGGTTTGGATTTTAGATGGAAAGTCCTCATGTCTGCATTAATGAAGAGGAGACCTCCCAGTCAGACCAAAGCAGCCTGGACAGAGATTGCAGAGATAGTGGCCAACTGTGGTCATGTCCGCCAGACATGCCTGACTTGTTGTATAAAGCTCAATGACCTTTTGTAATCTGTCTGGGTGAGCATGTAACGACTTCACAGATTAGACCTGAGGTGTAATTTGTTTCAAGTGTGCAATTGTCTAGTGTCTTAGCCAAGTGCACAAAGTAGCGTGCGCGCGCACGTGTGTGTGTGTGTGTGTGTGTGGGGGGGGCGATGGGGTGAACGCTGAAAGATTAGAAAGATTATTGCCAGTGCTACTACAACTTCTACTCTCACTTCCTTCAATATGTTTGAATGCACGTTATCCAGACCAGGTTCCTTATCAACTTTAGGTCATGACAGCTTATCCACACCACCTCCTCATCAATTTTAAACATTTCTAGTGACAGAGTTTCTCCCACCATCACCAAGATCTGGGCAGAATCTGCCTTTTGGTGAAGTCCAATGCAAATTATTCATTTAACTCTTCAACCACATCTCTTGTCTATAAGTGTAAGCATTCTTCTTGGCCCTCTGATTGGCCTAACTTCTCCTTCAACAATTGATGTGCTTGTAGAAAACTTCGGGATTTCCTTCTCCTTTTGGAAACTGACCTTCCTGCATCTGATTCAGTACGATGTGTTTTTGTTTTATTTGCAGGAAGAAAGGGTACATAATGATTCACCTGTGGCCAAGATTCAAGTTGGTCAAACTAATTTGGTAATTTTCACCCTTTCAGAGAAGTGGTAGGAAGGTTGTGTTGACTGATTTGAAATTCAAGGCTGATTTTTAATTACAAAGGGAATCCATGATTATGTGGATTGAGCAGGAAAGTGGAGTTGGGGATTATCAATTCAGCTATAGTCCCATTGAATGGTGGAAAGACTGAATGGGTCAAACGGCCTACATTGCAAGTCAAAACACTTTGACAAAATGTGTCTTTTTCAGTAATACCCAGGTTCCGTACTAACCAGTGATGATTGATTGTGATACTAATTATGAAACATTAAATACATGCACTAAACCAAAGACCTTATTTACACCAAATACTGAAAAGAAAGAACAAAGTCGGTCCACAGTTATAATTATTCGGCTGCATTCAATATTGTACTCTGAGCTGAAAGCACAGATTTTGTACTTCAACAAGGGAAATAATATTAAAATATTATTACACTGTAAAGCTGAAATTTTCCATTCAGGATTTTGTAACATGAGGCATTCACTGACTGTAACAACAAATATTATGAGAAGCAGATGGTGCAATCCATGTTACTAACAGGGTTGGGAAAGGTGTGTGCTGCTGCTGGATTTCAAAATAAAAAAAACTTCCAAATAGTACACTGGCATGGATACTCTGGATTTGCTGTAAATAAAACATTCACACATCCCAGCTGGATGACTGCATTCCATTTATTAATACTTACCAAACATTCTCCAGTAATGTCATCACAATAGTTAGAATGGCCATAACAAGTACATGGTACACAGATTCCTCCATAGAGGGTGCCATTTACTCGTCTGTATCCAGGCGCACAGGACTGTGAAAAGGAAAATATCTTTGTTATTCACTGAAGCAACATTTCCACTCATACAAAGTGGGCTCCTTGTGTTTAAACAGATCCCAAGATACGTGAAGTGTTACATGTTGAACAGTGGTATTATTAAGATATAATTAAACAATGTGAAGTTTTTCATCTTGTCCACCTTAATCTATGGTTGTAAAGTTAGAATTATACAAGATGAATCAGAGTTTTGTATGACTAAGGTGGGGAATACAAGGCTGTGCAAACACCTTTCCACAATTTGCATTTTATGAAAGCATCAACCTCTTTGGAAACTTTCTTCCCCACCAGAAATATAGTTACAATGTTTAAAAGACATTTGGATAAGTACATGAATAAGAAATGCTTGGAGCGACATGGGCCAAATGCAGGCAGGTAGAACCAGTTTAGTTTGGGAACATGGACTAGATGGACAGAAGGGTCTATTTCTGTGAGGTATGACTTTATGACTCTGTAACCATCGGTGCTGAGGTGACTAACAGTCCAATGTTGGATGCACACAACCTGTCACAAGGTAGGAGACGTGGTTCTTTTTGAGGTGGGTGCGATGTTCTGGTTTTCACATATTCCTTCTGTCATTTTCACTTGGCCTCCACCACGTTTGATGATGTCTGCCTTCATTGAAACAGCTCCCAAGGTATCAAAATTGATTCATGCTTTCCAGTTGCTCATCATGAGTCTTGATAGTTGAGGGTGATACTTGGCAGGAGAGGGCTGGTAGAGAACCTCTGTCTTCTGGATGTTAGCAAGTCTCATTCTCCCAAACACCTCCATGTTGCATCATGGTGTGGAGCTTAGCCTTTGAGCACGTACACGTGTAACAGTCGTCTGCATGCTGTAGCAGACTTAGGGTGCTCCTGGTTCAAGACTGGGGGTGACATAGTTTCAACTGCTTCCTGCACATCCTGTATAGAAGCTCCACTCCAGCAGGAAATTTCATGGAGAAGGATTGGAGTTTTGTGATGAGTAAGATGGAAAAAGACATTGAAGCGATGACACAGCCTTGCTCAATCCCAGCTTGCAATGCTTATCAATCTGTCGCGGATCAGTTGGTGAGGATTCTGGCTTGCATGTCATGGTAATGTGAAGGCGGGTGGCAGGCTGCAGAGAGTCAAATTTCAGAAGGATACTTGATAGAACAGTTAAAAGAGTTTCGGTAACCTCCTTCGATTTGAGCGCAATCCCATTAGATTGGAAGGTAGCAAATATAACTCCTTTATTTTAAGAAATGAAGGAGACAGAAAGCAGGCCAGTTAGCTTAATATGTGTAATGGGGAAAATGTTAGAAGCTATTGTTAAAGAAGTTATAGCAGGTCACTTGAATTAATTCATGATAATCAGGCTGACTCAAAATGGCTCTGAAAACCGCGAAATCATTTTTGACCAATCTGTTGGAGATTTCAACACACACTGTGGATAAAGGGGAACCGGTGGATATATTATACTTAGATTTCGTGTTGACATTTGATAAGGTGCCATATCAATGGTTATTGATGAAAATGAAAGTTCATAATGGATAGATGATTGGCTAGTTAAAAGAAAGCAAAGAGTTGATGGAAATGGGTCTTCTTTTCTGGTTGATAAGATGTAATATGTGATAGGGTTGGTTTATGGTGAGGGTCAATGTTGGGATCTCAACGGTTTAGAATTTATGTAGATGACTTAGATGAAAGGACCAAAAGTTTGGTTGCCAAATTTCGTGATAACACAAAGATAGGCTGGAAAATAAGTTGTAAAAGGAGTTTACAAAAAGATATTGATACTTTAAGTGGCTGGAGGAAGATATGGTAAGAGGAATATAATGTGATAAATGGTGAAAATGTCCATTTTCGCTGGAGGAATTAAAAAGAAGCATTTGTCTAACTGGTTGGAGATTGTCAAGCTCTGAGATGCGGAATGGCCAAGAGATGCCGGAGCTACAGAATCACACACAAATGACATTCGTAAACTGCAAGCTTCATCAAAGCTTTAAGGAAAGAAGCAGGTGGACAAATATATGAAGGCTGAAGTCCAACAGAAACTCCAACAAAAACAAGAACAGGCAATGAGCAGAAAGAGCAGATGAAATCCAGCAACTTGCTGATAGTTCTGACGTACATAGATTCTTCAGTATAGTCAAGACCATTGATGGCATAAGGCTTCTGTACAATGGCATGTGCAGTGGGGCTAGACTCCTTTTGGTGCGGCTGTCTCTGCCAATCATAAAGCGCTCCAAGCTCAAGTACACACTAAAATAAGCAAAGCTTCTTCCATATTACTGTTGATTTTTATTATTCACTCATGGGAGGTGCGCATCACTGGCTGCCTTGCATTTAAACATCCCTGAACATTTATTGCCCATTCCTAGCTACACTTGAGGTGGTGCTGATGAGCTGCCTTCTTGAACAGTCCACATGCTGTACGATGGCCCATGGAGCTTTTAGGAAGGGAATTTCAGGATTTTGATCCGATGACACTGAAGGAAAGGTGATATATTTCCAAACAAAGTACGTGAAAGGCTTGGAGGGGGATTTGCAGATGGTAGTGTTCCCATGTTTCTGCTGTCCTTGTCTTTCCAGATGGAAGTGGCTGTGTGTTTGAAAGGTGCTATCTGAGGATTTTTGGTGAATTTCTGCAGTGGGTGTTGCAGATAGTGAACACTGCTGCTACTGAATGTCAGCAGTGGAGGGAGTGGATACTTGTGAATGTGGTGCCATTTGAGCAGGCTGTTTTGTCCTGGATGGTGTCAAGCTTCTTGAATGTTGTTGGAGCTGCACTCATTCAGACAAGCAGGGAATATGCCATCACACTCGTCATTTGTGAAGGTGGTCGACAGGCTTTGGGTACTCTTGAGGAAAGTTACTTGCTGCACGATTCCTAGCCTCCAACCTTCTCCTGTAGCCACTGTTAATGTGTTTATCTGGCAGGTTAAGTTAAATTTCTGGACAATGGTAACACTAGGATGTTGATAGTGGGGAGTTTAATGATGGTTACATCATTTGAATGTCAAGAGGTGGTGCTTAGATTGCTTCTTGTTGGAGATGGTCATTACCTGGTATTTGTGTGATGTGAACATTATTTCCCACTTGTCAGTCCAAGCCTTGATATTGTCCAAATCCTGCTGCATGTGAATATGAAATGCTTCAGCATCCGAGGAGTCCTGAATGATGCTAAACACTGTGCAATTATTGGTGAACATCTTTATTTCTGACCTTGATAGAGGGAAGGTCATTGATGAACCAGTTGAAGATGGTTAGACCTAGGATACCGTCCTGAGGAACTCCTGCAGAGCTGAGTTGACTGACCTCCAACACTCACAACAATCTTCCTTGATGTCAATGGCTGGGATATGATGATCAGTATAAAAAAAAGTGAAATGATTTTCCTGATGAGCTCATTACAACTACCTCAACTCCATTATTAAAATATGTGAAACTTTTAAGAGTATATAAATTTGATTGTAACTCTGCAAAGACAATGTCTGATGATTCAAACTGACTGTAAATTTAAACAGTACTGCTGCTCTCACCGAGCACTTTTCAAAGGGAAAAATACATTTTTCCATGTCTGGTAACACTGTTAATTGCTACAACAGTAATAACAAAATACTACAGGCAAATGCAGATTATTCATACAAAAAAACAGTCATGGCTAGTCTTGCTTTTAAAGTTAGCAAATAAGAGCATTGGAAGTCCTGTTAATTTGTCTTTCTTTTCTCAAGGGAACAAGATATAGCCAAAAGGTTGGAATAAAAGAAGGGTAACTGTATTAATATGAGAGCTGAATTAGGTAAGTTTGTCTGCGAAAGTTAGAGGTCATTGTAAACCATTAATTTTATTTGTTTACTCATCCAGCAATTAACTATACCATGTCAGGACATTTACTGGAGCCATAGTAACTGGCAGTAGATAAATTAAAACACACAGTGTTAATATCATGGAGGTGAAATGATTCTATGTCAAAGCTAATAGAATTTAACTTAGAGTGGAATGATTGCCAAACATGCCTGTTTTTGGTGTAATGAGATGAAGATGATATGGTGCCCTGAGTCTCATCTGAACACCTTTTCAAAAGGCTGATATACTGGAGAAAATCTTTAGGTCATCATGAACCAGCAGCCAGCAATAACGAAAGTCCCATTCCTTTTCTACCGTTCAGTTAGTTTATGGCTAATCTATACCTCTGTCCCAGTTATCTGCTTTTTATCAGTTATCTATACTTCTTGATTGCTTTACGTACTAATCTCTCCATCCATATTTAATTTTCTCAGCATCCACAATATTTTTGAGGAACAGTTCAGAATCCTCTCTGAAGGAAAACTGAATGTAAGATTGTCCCACTTTATTCTGAACTCCCATAACAGCAGCATTGTTTTTTTCATCCACTTTATCAAATTTTTCCATCAAATTAAAGATCACTAATAAATTTTTCCTCCACCCCTCTGAAATTTCAGGCTCTGAAAATCAAGTTTGTACAATCAGTCTGCATAATTTAATTCTTTAAGTCCTGGCATCCCTCCTGAGATGCTGCTTGGCCTGCTGTGTTCATCCAGCCTCACATTTTATTATCTTGGAATTCTCCAGCATCTGCAGTTCCCATTACCTCTGGTGAATATGTGTGTGCTGCATCTCCACTGAGGCCACTTTAACCCTCCTGAAATGCAGTACTTAATACTGAATGTAATACGCATGTTAAACCCTGATTAAGACTTTGCTCAACTGAAACACCAGTTCCCCAAAAACTCAACAGCTAAAAAAGAAACAGTAAATGTTGGAAATACTCAGTGGATGTGGCTGCATCTGTGGGGAGAGATGACTGATGTGAAGCTCTTGCAGTTTCACTGCACAGATCACTTCCACCATTTTCTGTTTTTGCTTGTTATTATTTTGAAGCATCAGTTCTTCCTTAGTGCTCTGGGCTCTTTGAGATGAAAGCTAACTTTGTATTGGACTCGTTGTCCCTGTTCACAATGTTCATGACCTGTCTGCCTGCAGACAGTAAAATAGCACCTAGTCTTTCACCATATTTCAAAAAGAAACATTCAATTTGTCTTCCTTGATTCCAAAGTTAATGGATCCATACTTGCTTCTCATGGAGCTTCAGTTGTCACAATTTTTGTTAACATTTTAAATTTTCTGCTGCCTTTTGAAATGTTGTTGTCCCATCTGTACAACTTATACTTGCTTCAGGAACATAGCAAATGATACTGAAATGTTGATAACTATAATGGACAATACTTATGAAAGGTAAGGTAGAAACATATCATGCAAATAGGGCAGAAACTGTGAAAAATGAAGCCAAATTTGGAGATTTAGCGTTCAAAATAATAGAGCAAGAGAAAAAACAAAAACATGAGTTTTTGTAACATTCACCACAATATAAGTATTAGATGACATTGCAGTATAAGGCATTACAGGGCAAGTTGATCACCTAGTGGCATTATCACTAGGCTATTTATCCAGAGACCCAGTTAATGTTCAGAATCCGGTTTCAAATCCTGACATGACAGATGGTGGAATCTGAATTCAATTAGCATCTCTAATCAAGTTTCTAATGAGGACCACGAAACCACTGTTGGGGAAGAACCAATCTGGTTCAAGTGTCCTGATCTAGAATGGCCTACATGGGACTCCAGACCCACAGCAATGTGGTTGATACTTAACTGAGCAATTAGGGATGAGCAATAAATGCTGGGCAAGCCTGTGATGCCCACATCCTGTGAATAATTTTTTTTAAAAAGTGTCTCGTCCCAGGAATCTGTCACATCCCATTATTCTAAATTAAGATGTTCCTGAGCTGTTTTAGATGCCTATACAGAAAAACTTGAAGACACCAATGTATTGACCACATTCCCCTTCAATAAGAAGCCTCATCACAGGTGAATTTATTCTGAGAAAAACTTAGTGTAGGAGAAATGGGGGCATCTGGCATAGTACAGTTTACAATTTACAGAAATCTTAACCATGTTATTAGATGATAGCTTGAGGCATCCCACGTCTCTTGAGCTCAGCGATTTGATTCTCATAGGACCAATCTGTAAGTGCACATTGTAGCCCAACGTAAGTCCTTCATGCAACCAAAAACTATTGTGTCAAGCAGCATTTCCAGTTTGAGAGCTGCTCTGGAGATATACAAGTCTGACAACTATTCTGCATGAGTTACTGGCTGATCTGAAACAACAGCAACTTGCACTTATATTTGTATTTGCATTTAAATTTCCTTTAATGCAGTAAAGAGGTTACAAGGCGTATCATAGGAATGTTAGCATACAGGACAGCAGCGAGCCACAAAGGAAGCATTAGGACAAATGGTTAAAGTTTGATCAAAGAGATAAAGTTTTAAGAAGAGTCATAACGGATGAGCGAGCAAGAGAAAGAGAGATAGAGAAAGTGGTAGCAGTAATGGAAAGGAATTCCAGACTTCAGAGTTTTGACTAATGGTGCAAGGGGCCAGAAATGAAGAAATGCAAAAATCTTGGAGAAATGTGGGACTGGAGGGCGTTACAAGATAGGAAAAGACCTATTGAGGCTCTATGGAGAAATTTGAAAATAGAGATGAGAATTTCAACACTGAAGTCTTGCCAGACAGCAGCTAATGTAACTCTGATGACATGGGATGATTATAATTATGATTATGAGGAACATACCACACAGAAAAACTCCATCATCCTCCAATCTTTTTCTTGCCTAAATCTATCTTTTGTAACAACTTGTTCTCTTCTCCCGTTAATACATGTCCAGTTTCAATTCAACTACATCTACACAATTTTCTTCAACCACTCCCTCTGGTAGTGAGGTCCACGTTTTCATCATTCTTTGGATGGAGAAGTTTCTTCCAAATCTTCAATAGGATTTCTTTGCGACCATCTCTTATTAATGGACTCTGGTTATTTTCTTTTTCACAATTGTAAACATTCTTCTGTATGTGCTCGACTAAATATTAAAATTAAACATTATTCTATTTAATTTTTCATAATTCAAAGACCTCCATTAGATCATCCAGTCTTTTGTTCGCATACGGAAGAAAGACCCAGGCTGTCAATCCTTTCCTCATTGTAGCCATGGTCTGATGGAGTAGAGGAATAGGCTTGAAGGGCTGAATGGTATATTCCTGTTCCTATGTTCCTGTCTTCTGGTAGTATGTGTACCTATCTTCTCTGCGTTCTTTCTAGTGCCCAACTATTTCCAGCTGCTTCATCAATGACCTTCCCACCACCATAAGGTCAGAAGTGGCAATATTTGCTGGTGATTGCACAAAGCTCAGCACACTGAGTGACTCCTCGGATACTGAAACAGTCCATGTCCAAATGCAGCATGGATAATGTCTGGATAATATCCAAGCTTGGGCTGACAAATGGCAAGTAACATTTATGTCACACGAATGTGAAGCAACAACCATCTCCAATAAGAGAGTATATAACTACCACCACATGACAGTCAATGGTGTTAACCATCCTAGGGGGTTACCATTAACCAGAAGCTGAACTGGACTAGCCATATACCTACAGTGTCTACAAGGGCAGGTCAGAGGCTAGGATTGCTACAGCAAGTAACTGACCTCCTAACTACCCATTATCTGTCCACCATCTATAAGGCTCAAGTGAGGAGTGTGATACAATACTCTCCACTTGCCTGGATTAGTGCAGCTTCAACAATACTCAAGAAAACTAACGTCATTCAGGACAAAGAATCCTACTTAATGGACACCACATCCATGAACCTCCTCTCCCTCCATCACTGAAGCTCAGTAGCAGCAGTGTGTACTATCTACAAGATGCAAAGGATTACCAAATGGTCCTTAGACTGCACCTTCCAAGCAGGTAACAGATACGTGGGAACACCACCAAACGCAAGTTCCCCTCCAAGCCACTCACCATCCTGACTTCAGTGTTGCTAAGTCAAAATCCTGGAATTCTCTCTCGCCTGGTATAGTGGGCCTATTACAGCACGTGGACTTAGGAAGGCAGCTCACCGCCACCTTCTCAAAGATGAGGAATCAGACTGAGTTAAGATCCGATGGGCATTTTAAAAAAAAATTTTTTGTTAATTTTGATAAGTTTTTGATAAATTCCATAGGGAATTCACCAGAAACCTCTTTAGACAGAAACTGGTTAGAAAGCAGAAATTGCTCCCCCAAAGAAGACTTGAGGCAACTAGCATAGGTACACTAAAAGGAAGAATGGAGACACACACAATAGGGAAAAGAATGGAAAGTATTAATAGTTAGATTAGCACAAGGGGGAATCAAGATGTCTGTATGCAACATAAATTCAAGCACAGGTCTGTGGACCAATAAACCTGTGTGGATGCCATGGTTTTAAGTAATACTACACAAACGGTACTTTGGTCATACACAGCATGGGTATTGCTGAAAAAAATACACATTTTATTGAAGCTTTTCATTTTGAATTCATCAAGGGATTTCACAAGAATACAAATTCCAGGAGAAAACCAACATTCATGCTGCAAAAGGCAAGTGTGGATTGGTAGGCAAGTGTGGAGTCTCTTTGGCAGAAGCATTGCTATAGAGAATGCATCCACAATGCTGATTGACAGTTAACTGCCAAATTTTGTTACATTTTAAAATCAGCAATGTTGACCCTGATTGGTCAGGGCATGGACCTGAGAAACAAAACGACAATTCACTGTCACCTATTATGTTGACTTGAAAGAGGCATACTGCACATACACATTCTTTCTGCCTGCAAATACCTAGACCCTGCATGTTAATGCATGTCCTTTCACACATGTGAGTGCACCACACTGCAAACCTGATTGAAAATCCTGATCGGTCAACATAATTCCTCACACATTCAGGATTATCGAGCAAATGTTGATGTGATTTGATTTGGATCACATCAAATGTCAGACACTTCAACAAAATGTGTCTTTTTTTCAGCAATAATACTACGCAAGCAGATCTAGGTGATGGGAAGTCATAGATAGAGATTCCACAATCGTCGCACTCAACTGTATTGCTCAAGTGAAAGCCGATGTATGAGGAAACACATTACAGGATTTTTCACATAGCAGGTTTCCCAAATCTGCAACAAACCCTACAGCCATTTAATAGATTATCAAGGATTAATTAGCTTGAACAGAGTAACTTGGAGAAATTTACCTCTCCTCACATCCCTGACCTCCTGCTGCCTGCATCAAAATTATAGGTGAGAGGAAAGGGGAGCTACTTAATTGGTCACTTCAGGGCCGTAATTGGATGGATGATGAGCAGGCTGCTCCAAGGTTCACTCAACCTCCATAAAATTTCAGGCTGGTCAAGCCAGGCATGTAGTCTGAGGAGCAATCAAGAGCCTGGAAAATTCTAATCGCATAGGCCCACAGCCTATGCTAACCATGATCCAAGGATCATCTAGTCAGTGATTTAGGATGAAATGTATCCCTGAGATACCGAACATAACCGGCTCATCTGTTTCTTATTTTAAATGAAATATTTCACCGTGGGTAAAATAGTGGCAATGTTACTGGTATTACAATCGTAGGCATGAGTTCAATTTCCACCAAGGCAGCTGGGGAAACTTAAATTAAATTAACCATTAATCCAGAATGAAATTCAAGTTTAATTAAAATTGATCATGAAATGTCCGGATCATCATAAAAAAAATCTGATTCATGAATGCCCATCAAGGATGAATTCTGCTGTCCTGACTGACCCGGTCTGGCCCACAAAACTGCAGATCCACATCGCTGTGAGTGACTCTAACAGAGAAATACTAAGCACTTCGGTTATAAGTGGCTCTTGATCACCTCCTAGTCATTCAGTAACACAGCATGGAAACAGACCCTTCAGTCGAACCCAAATCCATGTTCCCAAGCTAAACCAGTCCCATCTGCCTGCATTTGGCCCACGTCCCTCCAATCCCTTCCTATTCATGAACTTATCCAAATGTCTTTTAAATGTTCTAATTGTTCCTGCATCCACCACTTCCTCTGTCAGTTCATTCCACACACGAATCACTCTCTCTGGAAAAAAATTTCATCTTCTGTCCTTTTTAAATCTTTCTACTCTCTCTTTAAAAGTATGTCCGCAGGAAAACTGATGTTTCGGGTCTGGACCCTTCTTCAAAAAGGCCGGCCCGAAACATCAGCTTTCCTGCTCCTCTGATACTTCTTGGCCTGCTATGTTCATCCAGCTCTCCACCTTGTTATCTCGGCAGTTCCCACTATCTCTCAAAAATATGTCCGCTAGTTTTTGAACTCCCCCACCCTAGGGAAAAGACCCTTGTTGTTCACCTTATCCATGTCCCTCACGATTTTATAAACGTCAATAAAGTCACCCCTCAAACTCCTATGCTCCAGTGAAGAGATGTCTCAGCCTATCCAGTCTATGTTTATTTCTCAAACTCTCCATTCCCAGAAACATCCTGGTAAATCTTTTCTGAACCGTCTCCATTTTAATAATATCCTTCCTATAACAGAGCGACTAGAATTGCAGGCCAGAACTGACCCTCAAAGGCAATTAATCCACAAATCTCAGGCCTGTGCCAGAAACGCACTCATCCCAACCAGAAATTAAAGAGAAACCCAAATGAAGTTAACATGTTTATTGACAGCCCAATAATAAAAGCAAAATATATATGGGCCACCACCATCTCAAAGTTCCACTCCAAGCCACTTGATATGGAAATACATCATTATTCCTTCAGTGTTGTTGGGTCTGAATCATGTAACCCCATCTCTAACAACATTTTGGATATATTTATCCTTTGTGAACGGCAGCTCACCACAACCTTCTCAAGGACTGTTAGGAACAGGCAATAAATCCAATGCCAGCAATGCCTGCATCCCATGAATGAATTTTAAAAATTCTGATCGCACCTCAAGTTCAAAATTCTTATTAACCTTCTCAATGAAGAGTTAAGGAGTTGAAAAGGCACAAGGGACAGTGAATCAATGATTCCTCTGTACATCATATTCAATGACAATTTGGGTGTGGAGTTAAGCAAGCCCCGCAGGCTTTTCCAATCATTCATTTTAATTTACCTTTGTTGATGGCGATTAGAAGTTCTTCACTGGTCTAGTCAGTTATCATTTTGCCACATTGATGATAAAAGATGAAATGCTGCAGATTAGGAAATTTATTGACAGCAAAATCTAGATCCTGCAATTGTTACTTACTTCACAAGATGTGCCAGAGTACTCAGGGGGGCAGTGACAAATCTCAACGCTTGTAGCTGTCTGTCGGCCTAATGAACTTGGATTAGCTGTTTGGAGAATAACAGAGCTCAACCTGTTCAGGCAAAAACAGAACAAAAATATATCCTCTTCATAAAACTTAATTAAATTTAAATCCATTCAAATAATTACAGAGAGAAGCTCTAATTACATTTCTTCCCAGTGGATCCGCGGTGAGTTAATTGTCATGAAACAGTTTAAAACTAGGTCTTCCAGCAACTTCTGTTTTAATTAGAAATAGTGGCATGTCCATAAGGACACCTTTGCTGAGAGCATGCACTGTCGTCTTCAGTAACTCATCCGTACAATTTATCAAGATTATGGAATCATGCAGCGCAGCAGCTTGTTTCAACTTGTTGCATCTCTTCTGGCTCTTTGAAAAAACAGTTGCATTTAGTGCCATCGTGCCCCTCTCTCCTACTTTTCATCTGCAACCCTTTAAGTTGCATGTCCACAACTCCCTTTTAAAATTGGTTCAGAATGGTCTGAATGTCCACACATATCAAGATTGTTTAAAGGATTTTGACATGGTGTGGTGCTGCAACTATCATTTCATAGATCACTGCAGTTTTATTTGCAAGATTTGTATTTTCAAGATTTGGTAATTAAACTACCTTTAATTTCCAAATAACAATGAGACAGAATCTAGGAATCGTGAACAACAGCACACAAGGTGGAATGGAATAACTGATTAAATTTGTCTGGCTAATAAAATGAATATTCATCTATATAGCACCATTCACAGTCTCAGGAAATCCAAAAGTGATTCACTGGTTATGAATGATATGGGTAAAATTACATAAGGGGGCAGAACAGCAGTGAACAAAATTGAAAACGGATAAAAGAAAAGTACTGTACAGAGGGACTGACATATAACATTATAATCACTTAATTAGACTGAGGGAGTCCCACACATGGGTGAATTAGTGTCACAGTGTGTAAGACTTGATGCCATCTTAATTAGGAAATCAGCAGAAGTCTAGGACAGTTGGATCACTGGACAGCATCGCAGACAAGATTAAAACTTTTCCTCATAAGGCAGAGGAAGCAGGGATAGTCTTTTATATGCAGACTCCACTCAACGCTGTCCACCTTAGCTACAGATCACCCCAACAATCTAACTCCAATTCTATGTTCCTTACCTTGGGATTAATGACCTGACAGTTTTTGCCATAAGTAAGTATGGGCTGATAATTTTTTCTAAGCCTTTAGCTGTCACTATTGGATGAGCTAGAGGTGGCACTAAGCTGATTACCACTCAGGGTTAAAATTCCCTTCCTTGTTTTTTTTTCCCCTCCTAAAGGTATGGAATCAATCACAGCTTATTTTAGGCAATTATTATTTGAAGTCAAGAAAATGTGAAATACAGCAAATCCAAAACCCAAGATCACAATGTTCATTTGCATTGTGTCTTTTGCATAGTAAAGATCCCAAGGTGCTGTGCAGGAGTATTACAAAGCAAAACTGACAGCAAGGCAGAAGACCAGAAAAGGACAGACAGCCATTAGCTCAGTCAATAATGTGGCATTTAAAGAGAAAAGCAAGATGAATCTGTGGAAAGGTTCAGGAATGGATTTCCAGAGTTCAAGGCTGAGGCAAGCGAAGGTGAAGATTTTAATGACAGAGCGATTAAAGGATGCTCAGGAGGCTAGATTTTGACGTGCGGGAGTATCTTGGAGAGCTGTGGAGCTAGAGGAGATTCTACTTGCAGGTAGGGACAAGGTCATGGAAGGAAGAGAAAAACAGGGAAGAGAATTTTAAAATCAAGGAATTGCTTGACCTGAAGCCAAAGTAGATCAGCAAACAGAGGATAGAGAATTTGACAGGGCCTTCTTCTATCCTTTCATGGGATGTGGGTATCACATTTAATACCTATCCCAAATTATACAAGAAGGTGGTGGTGAGCCATAATTTTAGGCTGCTACAGTTCTGCTGTACATCCAGAATGATGCTACAAAAGAAGTTTCTGGATTTTGATCACATGAAATTGGAAAAGTCACATTATATTTCCAAGTTAGAATGGTGTGTAGGAGGTAAGGAGTTTGCAGTTGATAATGATGTGTCTACTACCCTTATACTTTTAGATGATCACATTTTTGCAAAGTGCCACCCAAGGAGCATGTTGACCTGATATGTAATACATGCTACTGCCAATGTGCATTGGTATGGAGGAAGCGACAGGATACCAATTAAGCAGGATGCTTTGTTTCGGATGGTGTGGAGCTCCTTGAGCATTATTGCAGCTGCATGCCTCCAGGCAAGTGGGAACTATTCAATCATACCCCTGATATGTGACTTGGTCAGGCTTCGGGGAGCCAGGATGTTAGTTCCCAGCCTCTGACGTGCTCTTGTAGTCAAGTATTTATATGGCTAGTCTAGTTTAGCTTCTGGTCACTGATAACTCCCAGGATATTGATAATGGGGGAATTCGGTCATGTTGTTGTGGCAAGGAGATGGTTAGTTCTGCCTTTTTGGAGATGATCATTGCCTGGCATTTGTATGGTGCAAATGTTACCTGCAACATAACAGTCAAAGTCTGAATATTGTGCAGGTCTTACTGCTTAATAGCACGGACTGCTTCAGAATCTGAGAAATTGTACATGTTTCTAACATTGTGTAATCATCAATGACAATCCACTTTGCCCTTGCCGGAGGAAAGGTCAGTCATGAAAAAGCTGGAGATAAAGACATTACCCTGAGGAACTCCTGTAGTCATGCCCTGGGGCTGAGAAGTTTGGCGTCCAACAACCGTAAATGTCTTGTTTTGTGCTAGGTATGACTCCAACCAGTGTTATCCCCCTGATTCCCACTGACTTCAATTCTGCCAGAACTCCTTGACGTCACTCAGTCAAGGGTAGTAATTCTCACATTTCTCGAGTTCAGATTTCTTGTCTATGTCTGGACCAAGGCTGCAATAAAGTTAAGTTTTGGTGAAATCCAAACCGAACATCAGTAATCAGGTTCTTGCCATCTAAGAGACGGTTACGTGAAGCGCACACACTCTCACTGTCATCTTGCATCACTTTGCTGCTGATCAAGATGGAGAGTAACTAGCAAGGTTGGAGCTGTCCTGATTATTGTGAACAGGGCATACCTGGGCAATTTTCCACATTGCTGGGTAGATACTAGCTTTGTAGCTGGTCCTAAATAGCTTGGCTGTTGGCATAGCTAGCTTTAAAAACATATAATATAGGATCAGAGTTAGGTCATTCAACAGAATCATCACTGATCTGCCCAAGGCCTCAGCTCCTCTTTCATGTTAGCTACCTGATATTTCAAAGGTCTAACTACCTCTTCTTTAAATACCTGCAATGATTTAGCCTCCACAATTCTCTGGGATGAGAATTCTAGGTACTCACTATCCTCTGGAGCAGAAATTCCTTTGCATCTCAGTTTTTAATGAATGCATCTGTATTCTGTAAGTACATGCCCACATTTGAGACTCTCCACCTTTGGAAACATCTTTGCAACATCTACCATGTCGAGCACGTTCAGAAGCTTATATATCCCTTTCGGGAACTCAACCCTTCAGTCAGCGAGTTCACATGAGAGGGAGAGATTTGGGCAGATAGGAGTGCAGTACATTAGTGATGAGCTAGGATGGAAATTAAAATTCCTGAGAATTAGAAGTTTGTACAAAGACTGATAGAATGCAGTATCTTGATGAGGAGGGATTTATCATGCTTGGGGGCTGCATGGCAAAGAATTTTAAACAACATTTGGAAGGACTGAAACATAATGAAATGCTCATAGGAAGAGAAAGTGCCGGAAAATTAGGGGGCCAAGCCAAGGTGTGATCTAGTGATAAGGGTCACATGCCCTTTAGCCCTGACAAGAGATGTTAAAACATAACCTGGCAAAAAAGCTTCATTTAGGGGGATCTACCCTTTCCCATCAACCCCAGATTTCATTGTATCATTCACAATAATTCTAAGGATGGCAACAGCCTTGGGCACAAGTTAATATACATTCTGAAAGGGAGCTGGGGAGAGAGTCAGGGTTGATCCACTGAAAAGGTGGGCAGGGTCCACAGTGGGAGGGGTGAGATGCATGGAGATTGGTATGATCAATATCCAGAGAAAGCAATAGGCAAAGTTTCATAAGATAGTGGCATGGGACAACTGTAGGTACTAATCACAATGGGCCAGCATTCTGTGTCTCAATGACTCCTTCGCAGGATGCTAGCAAAAGTACAGGTAGGGACTGCAGGCTATCTAAGAGAGAATCCAGTCGAGACAGCAGCAAGAGAGCCAGAGATTCACCAGCTAACAGGAAGCAGGGGATAGGGATAATGAGTCTCTCTCACCAAGTTGTCAGTGCAGTACCACACCACAGAAATCAGAACTTGGTCCTCCACGATTTACGACTTTTATCAAAGATATAGATGAGGGTACCAAAAGTACAACAGCCAGAACAGCTGGTGACATTGAGATCGGTGGGAAAGTAGGTACTCAAATGGAGGTAGGGGGTGTGCAAAGAGATGTAGACAGGTTAAGAATGTGGGAAAATGTATAGATTGTGTTAATATGAACTTGTCCATTTGGCAGGAAGAATAGCAAAACAATATTTTATTTAATTAGAGAGAGATTGCAGAAGTCAGTGGTACGGAGGGAACCAGGAGACCTGACAGGTACAGCAAGTGTTTAGGAAAGAAACAGAAGGTTGTCAATAATTAGAAGCAGAATGGCATAGACAAATAGGGATGTTTTACTGCAGCTAGACAGAACATAAGAACCAGGAGCAGGGTGCGGCAACTCAACGCCTCAAATGTGCTCCAACATTCAATAAGTTCATGGCTGGTTTCATCTCGGCCTCATCTCCACTTTTCTGCCCCTTCTCCATAACCCTTCAACTTGTTACAACTAAAAATCTGTCCATTTTCTCATTAAGTATATTCAAATGTCTCAACATCCACTGTACTCTGGGACAGTGAATTCCACAGATTCACAAGGCTTTTCAGGGAAGTAATTTCTCCTCATCTCTATTTTAAATCTGTTATCCCTTATCATAAAACTACAACCTCACATTCTAGGTTGCCAATGGCAAAGCATCCTTTCTACAATGACTTTGTCAATCTCCTTTCACAACTATGTGTCTCAATTTGATGCCTTTGCCTTCCGACAATTAGAATTCTACAGACGAGTTTACCTTAAGCAGAGATTTGCATATTTGATTAAGTTCATTATCTATAGTTTACTTCATGAGCTGAACAACTCCACAATTAATAACATCCATCATGACAGCAATTTATTCGAAGAAACACCTTTTCTCAAGATTTATTTTAACCATTGCTCAGCAATTTATTCTATTATAAAAGGCCATTGGTGAGACCACATCTGGAGTACTGTATGCAGTGTGGTCACCTGCTTTGAAAAAAAAAACGGCCTTACAACTAATTCAGAGAAGGTTCACTCATTCCTGGGCTACCTTATGAGGAAATATTGAAGACATTAGGAGTGTATCGCTTTGAGATCAGGAGAATGACAGGTGATCGTATTGAAATGTATTAGATCTTGTGGGGACTGGATATGTTGGATATCCTGAGGTTCTATGTGGGGGAAGCTAAACCTAGGGAACACTGTTTACGAAAAAATGCTGGCTCTTTTCAGACAGAAATTAGGAGATCTTTCTTCTCTCTCAAAGGATTTTTTTAAAAATTCATTTGTAGAATATGGGTGTCGCTGGCTGGCCAGCATTTATTGTCCATCCCTAGTTACTCTTTGGCTTGGCCTATTCTCTTCCCCAAAATATTGCGGAGGCTGAGTTTATAAATTTATTCGTAATAGAGTTTGACATATTGTGAATAGACAAAGGAGACAAAGGGTAATGAGGTGTAGGCAGGAAATTGGAGATTAGACCAGAAAGTAATGTCTGCGTGGGTTTCCTCCGGGTGCTCCGGTTTCCTCCCACAGTCCGAAGATGTGCAGGCTAGGTGGATTGGCCATGCTAAATTACCCGTAGTGTTCAGGGGTGTGTGGGTCATAGGGGGATGGGTTTGGGTGGGATGTTCCAAAGGGCAGTGTGGACTTGTTGGGCCAAAGGGTCTGTTTCCACACTGTAGGGAATCGAATCTAATGAATCTAATGGCTCTCTGATAAAGGGTCTAGGCTCGAAACGTCAGCTTTTGTGCTCCTGAGATGCTGCTTGGCCTGCTGTGTTCATCCAGCCTCACATTTTGTTGTCTTCGAATCTAATCTAATGCAAGTTGTTCAGATTCTTCTAAACTGTCAAAAATCATCTTTTCTTAAATCAGCCAGTTATTCTATCACAGTAGAAAAGATGATAGTAAAAGCTAACAGGACTTTTTGCAACATTTTAAGAGCACAGTGGTGCTTCATCCAAAGGAAATGAGTGCAGTTCAAGAAAGAGGCTAATGTAAGGGTCAACTAACTTTTAAAGGACAAATCTCCACAATAAAGGTATGAACATACCATACTAATCATTCAGAATGTTTCAGACTCTTCAAAGCACTTTCCATTTTCTTCACAAACACTCAAATCCAATGTGCTTTTAATTGGCTTTCCAAACCCTGAACTACTAGGAGAAAAGGTACGTGGAAGGAAATCTGATTTTACCTCATTTGCAATGGATAAGCCCACCTTAGCAGGGCATGCGTTTCAATTTGCACATCAGACATTCCCAATCTCCAGAAATGTCAGAAGGAAACATGGAATCAAGAATGCAAAGGAAAATCAAATAATCCTCATGCCTCAATAAAAAAAGTACGGCCATTTATGCACTGAAATCTGCTTTTGCTCCCAGAATTAAAAAAAGTTTATTTCAGCTATCTGAAATATTTTTATTCTCATTTTTTATTTCCTGCAGCATTGCCAAATCAGAAGAATTTTTTGTAAGTTTGCATTTAAGTAGCTCTAAGTAACTAAGACCTTCAACCAGATTTACTCATGAATTGAATGTCTATTTTGTTACCAAAATGTAAATTTTGTAAAGTAGAAGTGCCTCCCTCTGCTGCTGTTATTTATAGACAATGCCCTGTGTGTCCTCAAGCAATTTCACTGTCAACAATGAGAAAGGAGGCTGCATTACTTCAAACCAGCCTGGGGCTTTTAACAAACCAGCGGAGCTCAGGAATCCTGCTGCAATTTGGCATATTTGTATTACAGCCTGAAGCACAATGACTCCAGAGAGTCACAACTGTCCAGTGCAAACAGACAGTGACCATTGTTTATAACTGAAGCACTTTGGGTTATTCTCTACATTTGACATCACCAGATGAGTTTAATCCAAGGGTAGGCTCTGTTTGAAATTCACCTTGTGGTCAGACAAATTATTAAACCAAGAAAGAAACTTAAGATAAATGCTCTTCTTGTTAATGAATTGCAGTAGTTGTTTAATAACAAGTATGGTCTCTAGAATTTATTTTTAATAAATCATCAATAATGAGATGCATGACTGAGAATGTACTTGCACTGAATGGTTACATTCTGGTTTGGCTATTTACTTAAGATAAATTTCTTTCCGTGAGGTAACTCAGCAATAATGGCAAATTGGATGAAGCATATTTCATAGCACTCTTCTTCATTGCAGCATAAGCAAATAATACATGAGCTTGTTGTAAGTGGAAAATGTAGTCTAATTTGTCTTTTCAGGCAATAACTGCAGAAAATTAGTGGTAGGATTTTATTCATACAGGCAGCTACGGAAATGAAAAACAAGACAAGCTGCCTGTGATTTCAATTTTCCTTTCTCTGGAAATAGTCTGTTCTGTTCATCAAGGAACAATCAAAATAGGTGTGAGGGGCTGCCTCTTCCACAAGTCTCTGGGTTCAGGGTGCCACGATACACAAATACTTGCAGCCACACAAAGGCAAAATGCAGCAATTCATTTTAATACATTTGGCTACCAATTTGCCAGCAGTAACCCCCTCTTACACATATCTCTTTACAGGATTATTAACCATCGAGCCAGAGGGCAACGATTAACCGAAGTATTTCCACGGGCAGTTAAGTCTTCACAGTTCCACTGCCCATGCCATCATAAAATTCAACCAATAAAGATAGATCAGTTAATGATCAAAGTATAGCAAGTGGGCTGAGGTCTTGAATTTCAACAAAACATATGAGGTTTGCTGCAAATGCAAAGAAAATATATTACATTTTTTTACCTATAGATGGCAGTCTGATCGTAGCTATACGTGGCCCTTATTAGAAGACGGGTGATGTTTGCCAAAACGGTCATGATGTCCTTTCTGTTGACAGGTGACATTGTGGAATGAATCACAAAGTTCTCTGGTCGTAGAACTATCATTTTGGTGTGCTCTGTCAGTGGATCAAGCTCAATTCCTTCAATGCCATCACTTATGAGGATGCCATTACCCTAACAAAGAAAACGAGGGACAAAACATGTAAACAAATAATACAACAAAAATGTTCCCTCAACTAGTTCTTTGCTAGAAAACACTTTCCACCTGACACCTATGCACTTAGACCTTACAAAGTTTTAGTGAATGGTGTGACAATTTAGTGAAATCCACACTGATAACAGAACAATAACAAAACATCTTTAATGTAAAATAATCAGAGAGAACAAACAATATCAAGTCAACGGTTTAGCGAGATATGGCCCAGATGCTGGCAAATGAGAATAGATTAATTTAGAATATCTGATAGGCGTGGATGAGTTGGACTGAAGGGTCTGTTTCCATGCTGTACAGCTCTAAGGCTCTATGACTCTAAGTATGACTCTACTTGAATATTTAGAAGGTTTTAAGGAGGCACTAAAGGAGCGAGAGTTAACGAAGACATGGAGGGATTGGGGGTGCGAATTCCAGTGAGCAAAGACTGTAAGGAATAACAGCCAACTATAGAACATAGCACATTACAGCGCATATGAGTGATCAGGATGTTGTGTTTCCCAACACATAGTGTAGTATGTGCCATAAAAGGGTTCAAACATAAAGAATGAGAAATTTAAACCTGAGACATTTTAGAATCAGGAATTAATGTAGGTCAGCAAATGCAGGAGACATTGGTCAGTAGGGCTTAGAGTCATACAATCTTACAGCTGTGCAGCATGAAAACAGCCCCTTCAGTCCAACTCATCCATGCTGACCAAATATCCTAAATTAATCTAGTCCCAGGTGCCACCATTTGGCCCATATCCCTCTGAACCCTTCCTATTCATATACCCATCCAGGTGCCTTTTTAATGTTGTAATTCTATGCATCTCCAGCACTTCATCTGGCAGCTCATTCCATACATACACCACCTGCTACATCAAAAAGTTGCCATTTAGGTCCCTTCTAAATCTTTCCCTTCTCACTTTAAACCAATGCCCTCTAGTTTTGGACTCCCCCACCCTAGGAAAAAGACCTTGTCTATTTACCCTATCCATGCCCCTAATGATTTAACAAATTTCATACAAGATAGCTTTAGATGGATTGTAATTTGTGAATGATATACAATGGAATTTGAATTTACACTATGCACAATTGGCTGTCCACTGCTTGGCAATCATGCAACTCCATGGTTCACATCACATTTCCGTATATTCTGCTCTGCCTCCACACTGAGACTGGACCCCCAAAACCTCATCCTCACTAACCAAGACTTCCATTTCCTTGGCCCCTAACACCTCATCTTCACTATGGATGTCCAATCCCTGTACACTTGCACTCCCCATGCAGATGGCTTAAAAGCCCTCTGCTTCTTCCTCTCCCACAGGCTCAACCAGTCCCCCTCCACTGACACCCTCATCCGCTTAACAGAGCTTGTCCTTACTCTTAACAACTTCTCCTTTAACTCCTCCCACTTCCTACAAACTAAGGGGGGTGGCTACAGGCACCTGTAAGGATCCGAGCTATGCCTGCCTCTTCGTAGCTTACACAGAACACTGTTACACTGGCGCCATCTCTCACCTCTTCCTCCATTACATTGATAACTGTATCGGCGCCGCCTCATGCTCCCACGAGGTGCTTGAACAGTTTATTAACTTTACTAACACCTTTCATCCCAACTTCAAATTCACCTGCACTATACCCCTCCCCTTCCTGGACCTCTCAGGTAACAGCCTCAACACCGACATTTATTCCAAACCCACCGACTCCTATAGCTACCTGGACTACACCTCCTCTCACCCACCCTCCTGGAAGAATGCAACCCCCTACTACCAATTCCTCCACCTCTACCACATCTGCTCCCAAGGTGGAGCATTCCACTCCTGAACATTCCAGATGTCCTCCTATTTCAAGGACCTCAACATCCCCCACAAAGTGATCAAAAATACTTTCAACTGCATCTCTTGCATTTCCCGCATTCCTTCCCTCAAAATGCCTCTCCCCAACAAAAATAAAGACAGAGTCCTCCTTGTCCTCACATACTGTCCCACCAACTTCCGCATCCAGTGTATCATCCTTCACCACTTCTGCCACCTACAATCCAACCCCATGACCAAAGATACATTTCCCTCCCCACCCCTATCTGCCTTTCATAGGGTCTCCATGACTCCTTCGTCCGCTTCACACTCCACACCAACCCACCACCCCGAGCACCTTTCTCCGCAACAGCAGGAAGTGCCGCAGCTGTCCCTACACCTTCCCCCTCACCTGCATCCAAGACCCAAAGCAAATTTTCCATACTCAAACAGGGGTTCACCTGTACATCCTCCAACCTGGTCTACTGTATCCATTGCTCCCGATGTGGCCTCCTCTACATCGGTGAGACCACGTGTAGACATGGAGACCATTTCGTGCAGCATCTGTGCTCGATACATGATAATTGCCACTTTCCGGGTCGCTAATCATTTTAACTCCCCATCCCACTCCCTTTATGATGTATCCATCCTGGGCCTCCTCCACAATGACACCACATACAAACTGGAGGAGCAACACCTCATATTCCACCGAAGGAGCCTACAGTCCAATGGCCTAAATGTGGAATTCACCAGTTTTAAAACTTCCCCACCCTGGCCTCATCACACGTCCAAAACTCCCTCTTATCCCTGCCTCCTTGTCCTGACATAACTTGTCCACCTTCTCTCCCACTTGTCTGCCCCACCCATCGCACTGAACGACCCCCACCACCCCCTACTTGCACCCACCTATCACCATCCCACCTACCTTGTCCCAGCCTTACCCTTCATCCCTCTATTTATCTCCCAGCTCCCTTCCCCCTCCTCAGTTCTGCAGAAGGGTCCCAACTCAAAACATTGACTTTTCGAATTCTCTGATGCTGCGTGACCAGCTGTATTCCTCCAGCATCTGCCGTTCTTGCTATCTCTGAGTGACTTATCTTGTACCCACTGGGTTCCAGCAAAGATTGAGAATTTACTAGTTTAAAGTTACCACGTTTAAGTAAGATTTGGTTAGCTCTGGTTGAGCATTTGCAACCTTTTTTTTAAATTCATTCTGAGGATGTTAAACACGGCACAGCCAGTAATTAGAGCCTATCCCTAGCTGACTTGCAAAGGTATGATGAAAGGCAAAGGCTACATTATTTAAAAGGCCATGAAAACTCCCAGTATATTTCCAGCGAACGGATCCACACCAATTTTCCAGCTCTTCTGCTACATTCCCTATTCCATTTTGTATCTTGGAGATATGCCAAGATGACACACAATGTCGTTTGTATGAAGAAGATACACCTTACAGCTGCTTTTTAAAATGTCTGCTCTTTATGCTGCTGCAACCTTTTGCTAACATTTACTTTGCTGTTGCATCATGAAGTGTTCCGTTATAATCTCCTCTGGCCTTCATTCTATTCATAAATGTTTGCCTTTATTCTTGCCTCCCCCTTCTACCACTTCCACAAATTCTCACATTTCTCTTTCCTCAGTTCTGATGCAAGCTTAACAACCTAAAATGTTAAATCTGTTTGTTTCCACAGATGCTACTGGACCTACTAAGTTTTTCCAGTACTTTTTTGTTCTTATTTAATATCTGCGAGGGAGTTGTTGCCATGGTTTTGTTAGCCACAGGATTGGTTGTAGAGGTACGGATACTGTTAAACATATTTTCTTATTGAATATCCAAACTGTGTTGTTTCTAATGAGCACTTCCATTAACACATCCATTGCTGGCCACCAGACCAAGTCTTCCTCCATTTCATAAGGCCTCTTAGTTTTTAGCTTTGAGTTTGCTTCCCGCCGAACACAGTCTGTTGCCAATTCTGCTTTTGATTCCTTCAGTGAAAAGATTCATGGTAATGAGTGAAATGACTATGATCACACAGTGATCTTCAACGTTGCAGGTCGCTAGCTATCATTAACAATGTCTAGGACAAAATTATCTTCTGGAACACTCCAGGTCCTGAACTTAGTCAATAAGGCTTTCTGTGCTACCGAATCACACATCAGAAATTAAAATAACGCAGAAGGTGCAGGGTTAGTTCATTCCAAAGAGGAAGAAAGATCCTAAGGGGATGCAGGGGCGGCCGTGGCTGATGAGGGAAGTTAAGGGCTGCATAAAGACAAAAGAGAAGTATAACATAGCAAAGATGAGCGGGAAGCCGGAGGACTGGGAAGCTTTTAAAAAGCAACAGAAGATAACTAAAAAGGCAATACGCATAGAAAAAAATGAGGTACGAAAGAAAACTGGCCAAAAATATAAAGGAGGATAGTAAAAGCTTTTTTAGGTATGTGAAAAGAAAAAAAAGGTTAAGACTAAAATTGGACCCTTGAAGTCAGAAATGGGTGAATTTATTATGGGGAACAAGGAAATGGCAGAAGAGTTGAATAGGTACTTTGGATCTGTCTTCACTAGGGAAGACACAAGCAATCTTCCAGATGTAATAGTGGCTGCAGGACCTAGGGTAATGGATGAACTGAAGAGAAATGGTGTTGGATAGACTGTCAGGTCTGAAGGCTGGTAAGTCCCTGGGACCTGATGGTCTGCATCCCAGGGTACTTAAGGAGGTGGCTCTAGAAATCGTGGATGAATTGGTAATCATTTTCCAATGTTCTATAAATTCAGGATCAGTTCCAGCGGATTGGAGGGTGGCTAATGTAGTCCCACTTTTCAAGAAAGGAGGGAGAGAGAAAACAGGAAATTATAGATCAGTTAGCCTGATGTCAGTGGTGGGAAAGATGTTGGAGTCAATTATAAAAGATGAAATTACGACTCATTTGAATAGCAGTAACAGGATAGGTCAGAGTCAGCATGGACTTACAAAGGGGAAATCGTGCTTGACTAATCTTCTGGAATTTTTTGAGGATGTATCTATGAAGATGGACAAGGGAGAACCAGTGGATGTAGTGTACCTGGACTTTCAGAAAGCCTTTGATAAAGTCCCGTATAGGAGATTGGTGAGCAAAATTAGGGCACATGGTATTGGGGGCAAAATACTGACTTGGATTGAAAATTGGCTAGCTGACAGGAAGCAAAGAGTAGTGATAAACAGGTCCCTTTTGGAATGGCAGGCGGTGACCAGCGGGGTACCACAAGGTTCGGTGCTGGGACCGCAGCTCTTAACAATATACATTACTGATACAGACGAAGGCATTAAAAGTAATATTAGCAAATTTGCTGATGACACAAAGCTAGGTGGCAGTGTGAAATGTGAGGAGGATGTTATGAGAATACAGGATGACTTTGACAGGCTAGGTGAGTGGACGGATGCATGGCAGATGCAGTTTAATGTGGATAAATGTGTGGTTATCCACTTTGGTGGCAAGAACAGGAAAGCAGATTACTAACTCAATGGAGTCAAGTTAGGTAAAGGGAAAGTACAACGAGATCTAGGTGTTCTTGTACATCAGTCAATGAAAGCACGCATGCAGGTACAGCAGGCAGTGAAGAAAGCTAATAGCATGCTGGCCTTCATAACAAGAGGAATTGAGTATAGGAGCAAAGAGGTCCTTCTGCAGCTATACAGGGCCCTGGTGAGACCGCACCTGGAGTACTGTGTGCAGTTTTGGTTTCCAAATTTGAGGAAGGACATTCTTGCTATTGAGGAAGTGTAGTGTAGGTTCATGAGGTCAATTCCCAGAATGGCAGGACTATCATATGTTGAAAGATTGGAGCGACTGGGCTTGTATACACTTGAGTTTAGAAGGATGAGAGGGGATCTGATTGAGATCTATAAGATTATTAAGGGATTGGACACTCTGGAGGCAGGAAGCATGTTTCTGCTGATGAGTAAGTCCAGAACCAGAGGACACAGTTTAAAAATAAGGGGTAGGCCATTTAGAACAGAGTTGAGGAAAAACCTCTTCACCCAGAGAGTGGTGGATATATGGAATGCTCTGCCCCAGAAGGCAGTGGAGGCCAACTCTCTGGATACTTTTAAGAAAGAGATGGACAGAGCTCTTAAAGATAGTGGAATCAAGGGGTTATGGGGATAAGGCAGGAACAGGATACTGATTGTGGATGATCAGCCATGATCATAATGAATGGTGGTCCTGGCTCGAAGGGCCGAATGGCCTACTCCAGCACCTATTGTCCATTGGCTATTGTCTATAAAAATAAAGCTGTAGAACATTAGCTTTTCACCACTATTGGCATCTATCACATGCACAAGAACTATGAAGTCATGGCATACTGCTGATAATTCTTTAACTGTAGGAAGGGAATATTGTCTATAATGAAATCTTTGTTGAACTACCTTTAGATTGATCCTGATAACCAGGATTCAACTTACAGATTTCAGTTCAGTGCAGATTATGATCTACAACTCATCTGCTGTCTTAAAACTTCTGACCCATTTAAAAACCTGGCCCACATGCAGAAAAAATACCAAGGAATCCACCATGCTGATCTACATAATGGCATCAGCCAGCTACGGGGTGATGTGTGTGTAACCAGGATTAGCACGTACCCTGAAAAAGCCCTGGTGAATGCCTACAGATAGGGTCAGAAATCCAAAAATTGGATCTCAGGCACCATTTTTAAAGGGCTCCCAAGCCAACCCAACTTGGAGAAAATACAGTACCACAAAACCACCTAACTTTGCCATTTTGGGATGTACAATGATTTGATATTCATGGCAACTAGTTGATTTATTCAATTATATCATCTACTCAAGTCATTCTAGTCCCATTGACACTTCCACACAGATTGCATTTGGCAACCATTTCAAATTTTGTGAAACTGGAGAACTGACCTTCCAATACAAGGAACATAATACTATCCCTTAATCTCCCCTCATCTGATATATGAGGAAGAATGCTGTTGTTTATAGCATCATCAACTGGAGCCAGTTAGGTTGGGAGGAAAAAACTGAGGCTGAACATCGGACTACCTTTAAAGCTGAGATGGTTTGGATATAGTCTCAATATATTCTCTCAAAAGGAAAAGATACTGCAAAGTAAATCCAGAGTTCAAGGGACAATGAATGCAAAGACAGAATTTAAGATAAATATCATAGAATCATGACAGTGTGGAAACGGGCCCTTTGGCCCAACAAGTCCACACTGACCCTGATCCATACCCCATAATCCACCTAATTACACATACCTGAATATTATGGGCAATTTAGCATGGCCAATCCACCTAGCCTGCATGTTGTTGGACTGTGGGAGGAAACCCATGCAGACACAGGGAGAATGTGCAAACTCCATACAGTCACCTGAGGGTGGAATTGAACCCAGGTCCCTGGTGCTGTGAGGCAGCAGTGTTAACCACTGAGCCACTGTGCCACCCCCAAATGTCTTGTAAAATGTGTCTGGTAAAAAATTTAACTGTGAACAAAATTTTCAGCAGCGAAGTGAGAAAGCAATAAGAGAAACAAAGAGGGATTATGAAAAAAGACTGACAGCTAACTCAACAGAAATTTTAAAAAATCTTCTATAGACATGTAATAGTTAAATGGTGGTAAAAGGAGGAGTAAGGATAAGCAGAGACTAAAAAGAAGATTTACACATAGAAGCAGATGGCATGGCTGTAGTACCAGGCCATAGCGTTAGAATCTCAGTCATTAGATGGGTTTCAAATTGATGAGGTATTGGATAAGCTGTGGGAACTTACAGGTGATAGGACACCTGGAGCAGATGAGATGCATTCAAAGATATTGAAGGAAGTGAGAACTGAAAATGCAGAAGTTCTGACCACAATCTTCCAGTCTCCCTTGTAATTGGGTGGTAATTCAAGAGGACTGGAGAATTGCAAACATTGTTCAAATAAGTTTGCAACGATAAGCCCAGCAATTACAATCAAGACAGCTTAACTATAGTTATCAGGAAAATTCTAGAAATAATATTTTGGGATAGAATTACTAGCCACATAGAGAAATATGGGACAGCCTGTATAGATTTCTAAGGGAAAAACATTTTTAATAAACTTGCTAGAGTTCTATGAGCGATAACATGGGAACAGTGATCAGGGTAATTTTGTTGATGTGGTGTATAAGTACATCCAAAAGATGTTCAGTACAACAAGTGTAACAGGCTTGTAGGAAATGTTATCACTCATGAGATAAAAGGATAGCAGCAGCGTGAACACAAAATTGCCTTGAGTGATCGAAAACTCAGATTAATGGTTAATAATTATCTTTCAGACTGGAGGAATGGTCACAGAAGGGTTCCCTAATAGTTGGTATTAGGATCTTTGATTTTCCCAAGTTATATTAATGATACAGATTTTCAAATATAGGGGCCAGTTTCAAAATTTGTTGAGAATACAAACCTTGAAAGTAATGTGAACTGTAAAGGGGGTGGCGTAGAATTTCAAAAGGTCATCAAGTTGGTGGAGTGGGCTGATAAGTGTGAGGTGATACACTTTAATAGGAGAATGATAGACATACAGTGCTAAATAAAGAATTCTACTTGAAACTGTCAACAGGAGCAAAGAGACTGGGTACATATGTGCATTTTTCATTTAAGGGGATCTAAGCAACATAGGTGGAGAGAGTGACAAATCAAGCTTAAAGTGTCCTGGGATTTATTAATAGAGAGGACAACTGCAAGGAAGTTATCCTGAACCTATATAAGTCAAAACATATGCAGTATAACAACTTCTATTAGACTTCAGCTGAGGGACTTTGTACGCTTCTGAGTAACACACTTTAGGAAGGATCTGAATGTCTTCGAGAGAGTCCAGAAGATGCTTACAAGAATGGTTCTGAGGATGAGATGCTTCGGTTATGAAGATGGAGAAGTGGGACTGTTTTTCTTGGAGAGGAGATGGCTCGGGGAGGATTCAAGTGAGGTTTTCAAAATCATGAGAGGTCTGAATGGAACAGACAGTGGGAAACAGCTCCCACTCAAAAATGTATCAAGAGCAAGAGGGCATGTATTTGAAGTATTTTGCTGGAAAAGTGAACACGATGTGAGGAAAAGAAAATCACAAAGCAAGTAATTATTGATTGGAATGCACTGCACGGAATTGTGGTGGAGGCAGGGTTAATCAAGAGAGCACTGTATAATTATTTAAATAAAAACAGTGTGCAGGGTTATAGGAAAAAGTGGGAGAATGGGAATAATTCTCACTTAGGGAACTATACAGTGTTGACACGCAAGAGATCCCGGGTTCAACTCCCGGATGAGCCCAGGTTTCTCGCTTCACTTTCAGAGAGGAGATGGTGATGTGATGGTTATGTTTCTGGACTAATAATCCCAAGTCCCAAACTGATGCTCTAGGTGCTTAAGTTCAAATCCCACTGTGTCTGCTGATGGAAACTTAATTCTGATCATTTCAATTAAATTTGGGTGGCACGGTGGCTCAGTGATTAGCACTGCTGCTTCACAGTGCCAGGGACCCAGGTTTAATTCCACCCTTGGGTGACTGTCTGTGTGGAGTTTGCACATTCTCCCAGTGTCTGTGAGGGTTTCCTTCCACAGTCCAAAGATGTGCAGGCTAGGTGGACTGGCCATGCTAAATTGCATGTAGTGTTCAGGGATGTGGAGGGATAGGTTAGTGTGGACTTGTTGGGCTGAAGGGCCTATTTCCACACTGTGGGGATTCGATGATGACGAATGGTATTCAGTCATGCTGTGTATACAGAAAGCCAGATGATGGATCAAATGGTTTTCTTCTGCACGACACCAATTCTGTGATTCATGTCATCGATCACTTTTAATTAGATCACTCTATAATGACATGTTTAATCCACCTACAACTTAACTTTCATCTCAATGCCCATATGAAAAAGCTTCAATTATTTCATGTTTTATTCTATTGTTACAATTCATACTGCTCAAAAAGAATATTTTAGAAAGTGAATGTAGAGAAAAATATACTTAATTATTTGGTACGTGACTAATTGAAGAACTCATCCAGATTTTGCAGGCAAATTAAAAAGTGCTCCTTTTTCTTGATGACAGTGGTGGCTTATGTGTAACTAGGGACTCTTCTTTATTCTGTATGCCATTGTTGAGTGCCAACAGAGAAACAAAAACTAATCTGAAAGCAAGTGACAGGAAACTGAAAATGAGATAGCAGAAATATTAAGAAAAAAAAATTGAATAAAGCTCCTACATAGGCAGATTGTGATGTTTCATCTCAGCATATCTCTGAGGAAAACATCGTAATAATTAGTAACAAACAAAACTCATCAGCGAACTTCCTGTGAATCAAAGACTGGGAAACATGGGAAATCACTAGCTTTCCAAGTGTCTTCCTAACAAATTGCTTGTGACAAAATCCCTCAAAGGAATGACAGACTTTGAATTTCCATGATAAGAACAGTCCTTTGCTAAACAGGTTCATGACAAACCAGGCTCATTGTGCAGCCAAGCTCCACTGCTGCAGGCTCAGCATTAACATGTTGGAAAGGCAGAAATTATTACGCACATGACTGAGGTGTCTCCCTTCTACAGAGTGAGTGGTAGATGGTTCAGCCTAAATTTGGCAGATGAGGAGGCAATCGTTTGGCCTTCAGGGATTTGCATTTGCTAAACAAAATAAATCATAATTTTGTGCTGAGACACAGTCTTCAAGTTTAAGCCAAGATACCGCAAAGGTTTGTCTTTGGTTTCATTGAACATTGATCAGTTTAGTGCACCGGAACTGTGATCTTTCTGAAAACTACAATAATTGAATCAACACAAAATTGAAAAATGTCAGTCACAGGTTTGAGTAAAGGTGAAAAATAACAATGGTAAAGGTAGCTGCTCAAGTTAGATACTTTGATGCCTTGATGACTGTGATCTCAACTTAGCATCCTTTAAATGATCTGTTGTTTTACTACTCACAATGGTGTACCCATGCTGTCTACACTTAAAAGGGAGAGAGTCCTTATGAGTTGAACTGCTGAAGTCTCCCTTTGTGACCTGCACAACTCCATCCAGTGATTACACTTCCTTTTTCAATTTCAGAAATATACTTTATTCAATAAAAAAAATTATGTACAAACATAATTACCACAGCAGTTTGGTTCTATACAGTCTTTGCATATGTAGAAACAAACAAATGTTGGAGTTTGACTTTTCTGACATTTTCAATGAACAAACCCAAGGTTTTCTGACTTACACAAGATACTGCTTACATATATTCAAGGCACTGGGAGGGTCTGATAATTGAACAGACCCCTATTGTACTTTGGCCAAAAGGTTTTGGACAGTGACCTTTCCCTACAGCATCTTAGTGACAGCTGCCCCAAGCTTTAGTGCATCCCTCAGCATTTTGTCCTACACCTTGGGATGGGCCATTCTGCAACACTCAATTCGAGGTCAACTCCTTGCTCTGGAAAATCACCAAGTTTCAGACAGACTAAAAAGCATCTTTTACCAAGTTGACAGTCCTCCAGCCACAGTTGATGTTTGTCTTGGTGTGGGTCCCTGGATACAGTCCCTAGAGCACAGAGACCCCCATCACGGAGCTGCTCAGGATGAACCTCAACAAATACCACCCCATCTTTCTCAGAACTTCTTTGCAAAGACACATTCCGGAAAATGGTTTATGACAGTCTCTACCCCACTACAGTCGCTTTGTAAGGCAGCATGCAGTAATGCAGAGACTCCAGGTGTACATTAAGGATCTCACAGCTAGTGCCTTTCCCTCCACCAGCCAAGAGACATCTTGGTGCTTGTTGGCAAGTTCTGGTGATGATGCATTCTGCCAAATGACTTTGACAGTCTGCTCAGGGAACCACACAACAGAATCCACCCTCCTTTTCCCACAGGGTTTGATGAACTTGTGGACAAAGGTGTTTTTCTTTGCAAATTTCTCCACAAAGGATAGGTGATACGGAATAGTCCAACCACTTGGAGTGCTCTTCAACATCAAGGCCAGTCCCATCCTTCATGTCCCAACACAAGGGACATGTAGAATCTCAATATATAGAGAATGTTGATGTTTGCCTACTGAGAGTCTACCCACAGCTTGATGCAGCTGTTCACATAGGTCAGGATGAGGGCCATGATGGGTACATTCTTCCCTTCCTTATCTAGAACTTTGTACATGGTATCCCTGCAAGTACAATCATCTTTGATCTCTAGATGAAGTGGAAGATGGCTCAGGTGACTGTAACAGCGCAGGTTCAGGAAATGGGCCAGACATGCACCATATTAAATGACTGAGAGAGTACCTCACATCTAATGAGCTGGGTGTTTCCTGGTCACGGAGAGGGAGCGGTGCTTCCAGATCCCAGTTTCTGCCTCACATTGGCAATACACTCGTCCTAAATTTTAGTCCATGCCCCAACCTTGCTGAACCATATTCTCAATCACGTAATTTGTCCTGACAAGGATGCAGATCGTTCTCCCAGTTTCCAAAGAACATGGCCTCGCTTTTGCCTTGATGTACCTTGGCTCCCGAGGCCAGTTCAAATTGGTCGTAGATGTTCATGAATATGCGCACAGACAGCGGATCTGAGCACAAAACAGTGTCATCATTCACCTTCTCGAACAGCCACCCATCTGGGTTCAGATTCTTCCTGATAGACTCAACAAAAGGCTCTGTACAACACACAGCAAAGCAGGGGACAGGTGGCACTCCTGCCTGACTCCAGATCTGATTGGGAAACTTTGATTCCCACCCATTGGTTGAGACTGCACTAACAATGTTGGTGTAGAGCAGTCAGATCCAACTGTGGATTTGCGCCCCCCCCCCCCACCCCCCCCCCCCCCCAGCCCATTTCGGACAGCAAGTGTGCAATACCTCATCAATGGCCTTCTCCTGGTCCAGGCTGAGGAGGCAGGTATCCATGTCCCTGTACTGCACGTAGGCAATCATATCCCTGAGGAGCACAAGGCTCTCAGAGATCATCCTGCCCAGTACAGCACGGGTTTGGTCAGGGTGAATCATCATTGGTGGTCCCTCACAGACGAGAATGACTCTCTTCCACTCTCAGGGTGAGTCTACAGGTTGCTGCACAGTACAATATGGCTTCTGCGAGTTCTGTTACACTTCGGGCAGAAGGTGGTCATGGGAAGGCGCATTGGCATGCTCCTTACACTGTTTTCACCTGCTCCTGCCTTTTTTCCAATGGCAAGTCTTGAGGCAGGTGCTCGACACATTCTTGGATACCCCTCATCCACTTTGGATGGTCTTGGACCAGTGATTCCCAGGTGGCTGTGGGAATGCCACACTTTTCCTTGAGGGTATCAGTGAAGTCCTTCCTCCGTCTACTTGGTACTCGCCTGCCATTTTATAGCAGGGAGTACAGCACCTGTCTGGGGAGTGCCAGTCATGCAGATGACCTGCCCAGCCAATCATAGCCAATCAAGGGTGGTCAGTGCCTTGATGCCAGGAGTTGTTGGCTCAGCCAAGGATACTGGGATGAATCACTGATCAAACCGCACACCTGACCCGGTTGGTGATCATTCTCAACATGTGCTACTAATATTATGTCATGCACCTCAGAGACATGCAGAGATGAAACATCACAATCTGTCAATGCAGGAGCTTTATTTACAAATTTGTCTCACTAACATTTCTGCTCTCTAATTTCCAGTTTGCTGCTGCTTGCTTTCAGATTAGTTTTTGTTCCTCTAATGGCATTCACTAACAGCAGACAGAGCAAAGAAGAGTCAACAGACACACATAAGCAAACACTGACCAATTAACTGCTACACTCCCATCAAGAAAAAGGAGCACTTTTTAATTTGCCTGCAAAATCTGGATGAGATCTTCACTCAGTCATATACCAAATAATTAAAATGTGAAAAAGTGTTCATGTTCTTTCCCTGCATTCACTTTCCAAAATATTCTTTTTGAGCAGTATGAATTGTAACAATAGTGTAAAATATGAAGTAATTGTGGTGCTGTTGAATGGAAGGAAAAGGAAGGAAATAAGGAAGTGCATGGGAGGAAGGAAGGGGGAGTGGAAGAAGAGGAGGAAGCGAGGGTGGAAGCAGAACTGATTTATTTTATCGAGCACATTTACATATCTTGAAACATGTGGACGAAAGAAAAATACTGCGGATGCTGGACATGTGAAACAAAAACAGAAAGTGCTAGGGAAACTCAGCAGATCTGGCAATATCTTCAAAATGAGAAAGAAGAGTTAATGTTTGAAGACCAAAGCCTCTTCTTGGATATAAAATATTAACTCTCAACACAGATGCTACTCGACCTGAGTTTCTCCAGCATATCGTGTTTTTAATGTGAGACATCCGAAATGCTTCAAATCAAAACTCAATTTGATGAATGCTAGGTCACGTTCCATTGGTGTTTATGGAGAGATGAAATTGGTCAGTCCACTAGAAGACGGCTGCTGTCTTCCTCCAGTGACATCATGGCATCTTAGTCGACTAGTATTGTCTCAATTTATTACGTCATCCAAAAGATGGTTAATAACACAGCATGCCAGCACCCTTTCAGGACTACACTGAATTGTCAGCATGGTTTATACATTCAATTCTCTTAACAGAGCTTTCTGAGTGAAAGATCAGAGTGTAAGATTCATGTGTTCTTTTCGTTCAGAGCAATGAAGAAAGGCAAAATGTACCTCAGTGTGATTCGATCAATGCCTAGCTTATTTATGAATATTGACCCAAGGCTGTGATAATGAAATGTTCACCACTCGTAACTGAAGAATGATTTTACAAGGGGAAAAAAAATGAAGGATTATTTTTAGCATGCATCCTGCATTACAAACAAATTTAATTTCATATTATAGTATCCAAATGGACAATATGCTTCTGAATAATTTTTGTTTCATGACCGTTTGAATAAGTACTTGAAATTAACTGTACTCTGCATATAAATAAAAAATTAGAAAGAACAACTGGCCTCTAATTTGGAAAAGACAAACAAAGTGAGTTAGAAATACCAACCTCTAGGATGACTTGAGACTTTTGACTGTGTGACAGAGGTCCTGTGGAGTCAGCAGAGATGGTGAAGATCAATTTCCCTCCGTATGCTGTCAGCTGGAGTCAGAGAAACAGAATACAACTTTAGAATGTTCTCTCTTTTACTGATTAAAATAAACACTTCAGATGCTTTTCCACAGCATTTCAAAATTTGAGAATAAAATCCAATTTAACTTCTATATTGTTGGCATTTTTCATGTAAATCAGTCTACTAAAGTATTTGAATGTAAACTTATAACTTTGCTCAATTATGCATCATATAACGACAACACATCATATTGTAATAACTGAGACAATATAAAGTTCTTGAACTGAAATTTGTGCACTAATGTGTTTACAACTCTCTTTTCAAATGATAAATTATACAGCACTGTAAGAAATTACGGCCACCAATTAGTCTCCACTAACAAGACTCCATTGAATCCTTGCAATTTTTCAATTATTAACAATTCTTTTATACTTGGAAAGTGGTGTGATTTTTCATTAATAGTTCAGAAATTTAAAGATTAATAATAAGCTCCAATAATAATTGCTCAGTTGACAATTTGACGGTTTGAGTGAACAGAGGTAATCATTTCGTCATCATATTAAAAGAAAATAATGTACTGTGGGTTAAATGCAGAACTAAATGATGTTGAAGGAACAAGAACAAGAGGACACAGATTTAAAGTGATTTCCAGAGATGTGATGAGGAATAAAGTCAGCGTATGGAAACCACTGCTTGGAAGTATGATGAAGTCAGGTTCAACTGAGGAATTCAAGAGTGCATTAGAAGATTGTTTGATTAAAAATAATGTGAAGGGTATGAGGGAAAAGCAAGCAATTTGCAACAGAAAATGATGCTCATTTAACAAGCCAATACAGGTACATTGAACTGAATAGCCTCTTTATACACTGTGACACCTCTGTTATTCAGTGAAATTAACAAGCCTCAATCAGGAAGTATGAAAGGTGAATTCCTGTCCAAGCCAAATACTTGCTCACACTTAGACACTCACACCTACACACTGACGCATAAACATGCTCAAACCCTCATATTCACATTCATTCATATATGCTCAGTGATGAGCTACTTAACACCTTGTTAAAAATGCCCTGGATAAAGATACAATTAAGAAAAGGCAGGCGGACAACATGAATACATACAGGTATAATGTGTGTTTCATTATTGCGAATTGGCTGTAATGCAACTGATGAATAGTGCTCGCTGTTTGGATAACGCAAACTTCTTGTTGTACAGGTGTAGCAATTTTCCATAGCAATTTCCCTATAATGCGATTTTCTATGGCAATTTCCTACCGCACAATTTTCCATAGTGCAAGGTCACGTAAGAATGCATTATAGGAGAACTACCTGTACAGGTAAAGAAGATTACTTCATTGAAATGCCACTATAACTTGAAGATATATGATTTTTCCTCATTGTAATTAGATGGACAAGGAGATAGAGAGTCAGAGGTGTTTAGAGCAAAAGACCAGAAAACTGATAACATGGTTTTCATGGGAAAGGCTAGGGAGTGCTACTTGTACAAGAAGCATGAGTCTGAGGAATAGAGAGTTCTGCCAGTTTGGAGGGATGGAGAAAGTGATAAAGGTAGGATTGGGGTTGGTATTCTACACAAAAATGAGAATTAAAAATTTGGCCTGGGGGCCAATTAAAGACAGCAAGTTAGATGACAAATGAACAGAATAAGGCTGTTGTCAGCATTTTAGATAAGCTAAATTTCCCTAAAGGAATCTTCTCTAAATAAAACTGGTCAAGAATCTAGCAGACTATCAGAATAGATAAATCCAGAGGCAGGTTTTGTCTAAGGAGCTAAGCAGTAAATGGAATGAGGGGAACATGAAAGTGTGTGGAGGTCAGGAGTTTATTTCAACAGGATGGTGGAATGGGGTGGCAAATTTACACGCAGTTTGGTTCAACCTTAGGCAGGAGCCCAAGACAGGGTCATACAGTATAAAGTTTGTGGTCAAGATGGCGTCAGTTCTCCCAATGTTTAACTTGAGGAAATTGCAGCACATCCAAAACTGAATCCTAAACAATCTAACATTACAGAGGCGACAAATGGGTACCACTGGGTATATCTGTGGAAGCCAACCCCAAATCCTTGGATTACAATATCAAATCACAGCAAGTTAGATGGAAACAGATCCTTCAGGATCTCCTGGGTTTGCAAAGCCATTGTGGGAGACGCTGTGATCACATTTAGACAGTTTGAGCAGAACAAAGAAAAGGTTGATTCAAAAAACAAAGGGACTCGGAGCGACTCTTGTTTGAAGTGCAGGGGTGGGTGGCAATAACAATCATTAGAAAGACAGGGAAGATCACTCATATCGAAGGATGGATTTACAAGGCAGCCAGATGACTGCCAGGGAAAGAAAGCTGAGTTGTCAGCAATTTTGTAGGAATAGATGCCAGAAATTAGGAAAGTGATCTTCTCAGGAGAAGTACTACAAGAAGACAAAAACCTAGAGGGGGCACAAGATCAAGGCTTGGATTAGGGAAGACATGGAAAAAATGCTTGATTTGGTGAGCATGATGAAAGAGATGAAACATTAGAGGTAGATATTTATTTGGAGCTTCTTACAATTTCAGGAGGTGGGAATGGGGCAGACTATGCAGGAAAGTGACTAAAGTTATCTTTTTGTTCCATGCGCTCTTGACATCATTTGCAGTTTAATATAACAGAACAACTGAATTTTAGTTCCTCAAAATCAGGAGAATTATCTGTATTAAAGTAAGCAACAGAAAACTTTCTTGACAAAGTAGATAATTTTCTTCTAATTTTCATGGTACAAAATGTGTCGCAAGTGCCATAGAAATAAGTGCAAATTTTTGGATTGCTAAATGGACAGATCTTAGCAAAATAATGGCCTGATCAGTCACACCTTGCTGCAAAGACCTTGGTTAGGGAAGGAGATAAGAATATTTCTACCACTGTGATCCATTGCTGACGTATATATGTGAAAATATTACAAGAAGAGGTTCTGCATCAACTGCATCACTCCTATGTAGTGAAGTAGCCTAATGGGTCAAACATGAAATTTGACCACATGGACAAGGCAGCAGCAGATAACTGCCTTGCACAGAGCTCTAATGGGGTGAGAACATCTTAAGGAACGGCTGACAAACTAGAAAAAAAATAACGGCACATTTTGACACAACATGTAAATAAAACACAGTTTCTAATTTCACACTTAATGCATAAATAAATTATCTTAAGACCAATCTTGTGGGTTATCTCCTCTGGGAAATTACATATGACATGGTGAAACTTTAATGTTAAATGTGAGACAAAATATATTGCTATGTGCTTCTTTAAAATAGCAAATGTTAAAATGGACCATCAGGTCGACCATTTCACTTGGTAAATCTACAACATAACGTGTAAGAAGTCTGCACCTTCTTAGTTGGGAGATATATGCAAGATTTTCTCAGCATGTTGGTTCAGCATGTCTGACTTTTACAAAACAAACTGTAAATTAATTCTTTAAAGAAATATCAAAACAAAAATCTTTTTGCAAACGTTGCAAACTTCCTTAAACAGGATGCAGACACGCAGCTCAGGCTACTGATATCTTCATTGATCTACCATGGTTAATAATTCAATTAGTTGTTTAGTCTTCACGATTCATTGTTATGAGAAGTAATTAAATCACAAACATTTAAGGAGAGATGGTGATGTAATGGTAATGTCACTTGGCTAGTAACCTAGAAGACCATGGGTATTGCTGACTCATAATGAACATGCGTCCTCTGACTACTATCCTGGAAGCTTAGAAATCCATAAAAGGCGAGAAAGTGTTGTGCAAATATTTAGGACAAGAGACCTCAACAGAAGTCTGGAATACTGCGCTGCATGTGTGTGTGTAGTTCATAGAAGTTAACGATCCGTGGGACTTCATGTGCTTTTTCAGTCAAATCCCCAACTGAGATGCTGAGTTCTCATCTGCAGCAAGTCGAAGCATACAAGCAGAATGTTTGTGAAAGAGAAACCTATATAACTCCAATCTATAATTTTTTAACCCGCCCCTCTCTTGAGCAACTCTAAGAAGAGAGCAGTCATTACTGTTTTGCAGGCCTCTAGGTTTACAGCAGCAATCCACTTTCTTTGTCCAATTACAGATCCACGCACGTTGAAGGGGTTATTGCAGTAGTGAAGGTAAACAGACCGTGAATCCAGTCCTGAATCCAGAACTGCAGATAACGTGAAAACATGAAAGGAACTGGTGAAGCATTTTGCACCAATACTTAAGCAACTAATGAATTCCTTGCTTACTTAAAGAGAGTTTCTGAAGAATGTGGTCAAACACGAAAACAAGTTTTTGATGTTGCTGAGGCAGATTTTATTGGAAGTGCAGGGTACAAAGAATATACGTCTTCAAAGAGGAGATGACAATGCTGAGATTCAAATTTACCAGAGATCATTTTACTCTCCTGAGGTTTCGGGGGGGGTCTAGGCCCGAAACGTCAGCTTTTGTGCTCCTGAGATGCTGCTTGGCCTGCTGTGTTCATCCGTCTCCACACTTTGTTATCTTGGATTGTCCAGCATCTGCAGTTCCCAGTATCACATTTTACTCTCCTGCTAGATTGAACCACAGCATGGGCATGTAAATTGAAGCCTTTATTGGTATTCCAGTCAGAGACGCTAAAGGCTCTAAAGTTTATTCCGATGCACATTTGCTTGCCATTTGGTCTTCAAATAAGGAAGCCTGGATGACAGGACATTCTCTCAAGAATGGTAGCGAAAACAATGGAAAATAAAGAGTACAACTCTAAAATATTTGCAGGCTATGGGTGAGTACGTGTATAAGTCATTTATGGAGGCAGATCAGGTTGAGAGACCAACCAATAAAGCACACGACATCCTGGGCTTTACCGAACATGGAGGTTATGCAGGACCTTTTAGAAGACACTTGTTCAACATCAGCTAGAATACTGCATCTGTTTTGGACTGTAGATTGTAGAGAAGGCAGGCAGGAATCAGACAGAGTTGAGAGAAGATTGATGAAAATGGTTCCCAAGGATTGGGAATTTCAGTTATGAAGACAAACTGGAGAAATTGGGCTGTTTTCCTCAGAAAAGAGAATGCTGAGAGGAGATTTGGTAAAGATATTCAAAATCACTACACAGAATAGGGGAAAACTGTTCTCATTAATGCAAGGATTTGGGAAAAGAGGGCACAGACTTGTTGTATCCGGCATAAAAACAACAGGAGCTAAAAAAATTTCACATTGCAAGGGATTCAAGTTTGCAAAGCATGGCCTCAGAATGTGGTAAAAGTAGATTTAATTATGAAATTGGAAAGGAAATTGAAATGCTATTTGGAAGAAGCAGAATGTGCAGGATTTATACACAAAGATAGGAGAACAGTACAGGATAATTTCAATTAGAGAACCAGCGCAAACAGAGCAGGCTGAGTGACCTCCTTCTGTGCTATAATAATTGTGAGGGAGAAGTCCAGTCAAGTGCAGTGTTGACTTTTTATCTCTTACTGAACGCAAGGTGAAAGCATTCTACACAGTATCTCATTCTCTCTTCACCACGACTTTGAATACATCCCATCTCCCATGAGCTTCAAGTACGATCAATGGCCACTGAAACCTACCACTAATGCCTCAAATTTCAGGTCTGGACTTTTTTTTTTAAAGCCCTCAGGTCCCATTTACAATCCACAGCTGGATGTCCAACTGTAACAAAAGAAGTGACCTCTCTGACAGTGCTTGGTTAAAAATCATACAGCAATTAGGTCAAAGAGAGGGCTTTTCACATGGACTTGAGGGCTGATTATCGGTAGACCACCATCTTCTCAAGGGCAGCTATGGATGGGCAACAAATAATCTTTCCAGCAGTACGCACATCCAATGAATAAATATTATAAGAAGGAATAAAAGCAAATTACTGTGGATGCTGGAGGCTTGAGAAACAGGAAGTGCAGGAGAAACTGAGTAGGTTTGGCAGAATCTGTGGAGAGGGAAACAAAGTTCGCATTTTTTAAAATTCTGAAATGATTCTTCTCAGAGCTTAGAAAGGAATGCTGGCAAGTGCTCAAAGCAGCACTGACCTTCCTGGTGAGCTCTGAGAAACACTTCTGCTCCACTCAGACCCCCACGGGAAAGTTTACACAGCAACTTCTGCCAGGTGGGATGAATCCTGTCCTGTTGTTTGGAGTCCTAGCGTTGCAATTCAATTTATATACATTTATAAAGCTCTCAATTGAATTAGGAGGATGTGACAAGGATAGGGTTAACCCTATTGCTTTATTTCTTTATTTTTCAACTAAATACTAAGAATACTATAATGGTTAATTTTTAATTTGTTCCTCATTTCTTTCTAACTTGTTCTTAGGTTTGGTACCTAATGACTTATACCTAAGATGCCATTGGGTGCAGCAATATTGTAAACTTTAAACTGTACTCCCACACTTTTGTAATTGAGTAAACATGACAATAAAAGTCTAACCTAACCCAATAAGTCTAATCTAATAAAAGTCTATCCACCACCAAATCAGTAGCTTCAAAATCTCCATGAAGCTGGAATGCCATAGGTTCACTGCCCCCACCCACATTCTGCCAAGTCCCAAGCCTGAGGAATGGGTTCTGCCTGATACTAAAAATAAATGGGGTGATAGATGAATCTTTTACCAAACAGGAGCCCACACACTGTAAAGACAGAGGTGATCTTTCTTTAATTCATTTCCCCATTCTGAAATTTGGCGGGATGTGGCTTCCAAGACATGAATTATAGGTGCAATCATTCTGAAATTGCAGATCATTCATTTAGACTGAAAGAAACTTTTCCCCATCTATGCCTTCAGTCCATCAGTTCATAAATTCAAGTTCTGTATAATATTGGAAGTTTCACTGTCCACTCCTTCGACTTCTCTTTGCAATGGAAGCATTTGAAAATGAGCATGTTTTGGTTGTCAAAATGCGCGAGTATTTTTTTCCAAATAAATCATATATAAAAGAAATTGGGAGTTCAGCCAATTCAGAAAACCCTGACTTTCCCGGTCTTGTGTTTGCTGTAATTCAGCGACTGGAGGAAGTTGATAAGGTGGGAGCGAAACTGGGTGGGGGAGGTAGTATAAAATGAATGGCAGGGGTTAGAGAGGTGAAAAAAGAAAAAAAATTGCTTAATTGTTGTTATATTCTTGGCTGCCTGCCCAGCATCATTTCTCTCATTTCTTTAATATTCTTTAATGCAGGCAGGGACTGAGGTTGCAAATTTCTACTTCAAGAGCAATTTGCTCTCTGACTTACACATTTTGAGCTAAGGAGCGCTACAGCCAGAGAAAAGCTGCCAAAAATCAAAATTTAGAAAGTCTCAGAAGCAGCCCTCAAAAATAAAAAGGAATGTTGAGCCCTGATTCTGAGTATGGTGACTTACATGTCTCATCAGTTCTTACTGAAAAGCTGGATCTAGAGATGTATGAACCTTCTTGGCCTCTGTTTTCCACAACAACATTGCATGGCTGAATTTCTAGTTCTAAAATTCACTGAATGCCATTCCCATCTCCTTCCTGCCTGCCCCAACTGACCAGAATTTAATACACGGCAGCAGAGGCTTACGGTGGCCCAGCTGCCCTTGCCCAATCTGAGGCCTTTCAGTCATTGATTATTACCCATTTAAAGGGCACACCACCCATCTTCAATACTGCGCTTGGCAGGATGATTCAGGGGCAACTGTCATAGAGTCAGACAGCATGGGAACAGACTCTTTGGTTCATCAGTCCATGCTGACCATCATCCCCAAATAATAGTCCCATCTTGGCCCATATCTTCCCAAACATTTCTTACTCATGTACATATCCAAATGTCCTTTAAATGTTGTAACTGTACCCGCAACCACCATTTCCTTTGGAAGCTCATGCCACATACAAACCACTCTGTGTAAAACAGCTATTCCTCATGTCTTTGTTCAATCTTTTTCCTCTCATTTTGAAAATATGCCCACAGTCTTTAAATCTCCAACCCTACGGAAAGAACACTTGGCATTCACCTTATCTATACCCCTCATGATTTTTTTAACTTCAATAAGGTCATGTCAACCTCCGATGCTCCAGCGAAAAAAGTCCCAGCCTATCCAGCCCCTCCTTATAAGTCAAACCCTTCATTCCCAGCCACTTCCCAGTAAATCTTTTCTGAACCCTCTCTCGCTTAATAACATCGATCCAATAACATGGCAACCAGAACCAGACATGGTACTCAGGAAAAAGTCTCACAAATGTCCTGTAAAATCTCAACATGACGGCCCAACTCCTATACTCAAAGATCTGAACAATGAAGGCATGTGTCCTAAATGCCTTCTCACCCTACATGAGACACAAACTTCAAAGAATTATGTACATGAATCCCTAGGTATCTCTATGCTATAGCTCTAGCCTAGGCCCCATTTTTAATTAATGAAGTGTTACTCTTGTTTGTTTTACCAAAACATAACGCATTGCATTTATCTAACCTAAACTCCATCAGCCACTCCTCAGCCCATTGACCCTAACTGATCAAGATCTCTTTGTGATCTTAGATAATCTTCTTCACTGTCCACAATACCATCGATTTTGGTGTCATCCACAAACTTGCTAACCATGTATCTATATTCTCAAGTAAATCATTTATTTAAATTACAACTAAAAGTGGACGCTGCACCAATCCCTGTGAAACACTGCTGGTAACAGGCCTCCAGCCCAAACAGCAACCCTCAACCACAACTCTGTCTCCTGCCATTAAGCCAAATTTGCATCGAAATGGCAAGCTCATCCTGAACCTACATGTCCTAACCTTACTAATGAGTCTGCCATGTGGAACCCTGAGAAAGGCTTTATGGAAGTCCAAATAAACAACATCTACTGCTCTGCCATCATCAATCTTCTTGGTTATTTCCTCAAAAAACTCAATCAAGTTTGTAAGACACTATTTCCCTTGCATAAAACTCGCATAGCCAGATAAATAGAAAGCAGGACATAACACCAGCGCTTCGTCAGAGGATCACTGATGATGTTACCTAGAATGGTGACGAAACGTCTGAAAACTAACCTTCCAGCTCGGCGAGCAAACTCACATCCGTAAAACTATGCTGACTAGCTCTAATTGTTCTTGCCTCTGCCAAGTGCATGTAAATCCTATCTTTCAGAATCACCTCCAACAACTCAGCCACCACCAAAATCAGACTTACAGGCCAAAAGTTTCCAGGTTTTTCCTTACAACCTTTCTTAAACAAAAGCCCAACATTAACCACTGTCCAGTGTTCCAGCACTTCACTCATAGTTATAGATGATGTAAATATTTCTGCAAAAGCCCTAGCAATTTCCTCCCTAACTTCTCACAATGTCCTGGGATACACTTATTCGGGTCCGGGAGATTTATCTACCTCTATATTTTCTAACTACTCCAGCTCATCTTCTTCTGTAAGTGAGCCATTTTCAGAACATCTATATTTATTTCCTGAGTTCTGTAGCTTCCATTTTTTTCTCCACGGTTAAAAATGACACAAAATATTCATGTAATAACTCTCTCATCTCCCAAGTTCAACAAAACTCCTTCTCTAGTTGTTCTCTTGCTCTTAATGCACTTGTAGAATCTCTTTGGATTATTCTTAACCTTATCTACCAAGGCTATATCATATCCCCTCTTTGCCTTCCTGATCTTCCTAAGAACGCCCGCCCCTACATTCTTTATACTGTTCAAGAGATTAATTTGAACACAGCTGTCTATATCTAACATATGATTCTTTTTTATTCTTGACCAAAGCCTCGATATCTTTAATTACCCTTTGCTCTCTAATCCTACCAGCCTTACCTTTCACTCTAACAGGGACATAATGACTCTGAACTCTCAATATCACACTTTTGAAAGCCTCCCACTTTTCAACTTTTGAAAGTTCTCATTCATACTATGAAAATTTGAGTTCCTCCAATTAAAAACTTAATCTTTTATGGAAGTCTTATTCTTTTCCATTTCTATTTTAAAAACAATAGAATCAATGGATCATTGGGCCCAGAGTGTTTCCTCACTATCATTTCAGCTACTTGCCCTACCTTATTACCCAAGAAAAGGTCTTTTTGCTCCTTCTGTCGTGGGAACATTGACATGTTGATAAAGAAAAGTTTATTGAACATATTTAACAAATTCTTCACCATCCAAACCTTTAACAGGAAATGTGGCAGGTCACTGTGTTCTTAGCTGAGACAAGAAGGGAGGAAGTGACCACCTTGAGGGTCCCTTTGCCACATCAGGCATAACCTCCACCCTCAAGCTCTGCCCTTCAAAGTGTTCCTATAACATCATGTAAGCGGCAGGCAAAGATCATACCCAGCAAGAAAGGACCTAACCTTTGTCTCTTGACATTCAATGGCATAACGATCACAACATTGTCCAATATCATCGTCCTTGGGCAGCAGGATTACTATTAACTAGAAACTGGGGTTAGCGAAACAAATATAGTGGCTACAACAGCAGGTCAGAGCTTAGGGATATCATATAATATCACATTGTTTCATATCATATCACAGTGTTTCGTATGCTGTATTGTATCATAAAAACTTATATCTCCCAAAGCATTGCCAACATTTTTAAAAATAACACGTCAGCTGTTTGACAGAATGCCTTCCCGTTGCCTGGAATGCAAGTCCCTCTAGACTCAAGATGCTCAACACCATCCAGGACAAAGCAGCCCTGTTGTTTATCATCCCAAGCATCACCTTCATCATTCACTCCTTTCATCACTGATGCATATTGGCAGCAGCATTTACCATTCAGAAGATGCACTGCAGTAACTCACCAAGGCACATTTGACAGTACCTTTGAAAGTCATGATGTCAACACCCTGAAGGACAAATGCAGCTACAAACATCCTGACTTGTAAATACGTCATGGTTCCTTCGTTGTATCTGAGTTAAAATCCTGGAACTCCCTTTCTAACAGTATTGCAAGAGTAGCTATGCCACACAGACTTCAGTATTTCAGGAAGGCTGCTCACTATCACCTTCTAGTGTGCAATTAGGAATAAGCAATAAATGCTGGCCTAGCCAGAGACATCCACATCCAATTGGTGAATGAAATAGAATACCCCTTCCGGCATTGTATTTACATCAGGAAGTACATATTATAATGACTGTAATGAGTTTAATGGCAATGTTAATTAATGTTAATGAAGTTCCAGTCAACAAAACTAATCAAGGAATAGTTACTGGATATTATGCAAAAAGAGGCGATATTTATGAATAAGGGTCTCGGCCCGAAACATCAGCCTTCCTGTTACTCTGATGCTGCTTGGCTTGCTGTGTTCAACCAGTTCTACACCTTGTTATCTTAGATTCTCCAGCATCGGCAGTTCCGACTATCTCTGATATACAGTTGGTGCTGTTTGGCAAATTTGAGTTTGCATTCTAATCTACTGTGATTCCTTACTTCCTAATCTTGTTCTTAATTGAGGTTCTCGTAATGGTTGGAGAGTGGGAGGTGACTGCATGCTCTGTACCAATCAAGTGATCATAAGACAGGAGTGATCATCAATCACTATTAGCACAGGCCTGCTGGATGCCCATTCCTTCAAGCTATTTGATACTTGTGTACTAATTAAAAGGAAAGAACCAAGCAGACAAATACATCACTATCCGAAGAGATAACTTCAACATTCATACTCAACTACATTTGCACCTACATCCTGGGTTTCTTTCAACTGACCTAAATATATGGGATCAATGGAGAAAAAATTCTAAATAAGCATACAGAAGACTGGAATGATGTGGGCATTCATAAGTGAAGCTACTGCTGCATTGCACTCAGCTTTTGGTCAGCTGATTATTTGACCTTTGAGCTATCTCTGTTCTCTAATGTTGTGCTTCTTTGAGATGCTTGATTGGCTCTCTCATGTGAAGCTGACCTTTGATCCAACTGAAAGAACAGCGGGAGAGGAAACCAGCAAAATAAGAAAACCAAACCATCATGCTGTGTCCAAATCTGGGACAAGAGGTTAAATTCTGCAATTATTAAAGCTGTGAAGCCTGTCAAACGAAAAATATTATGCCATAGACAGGCTTATAAGTAATAAACAGCATCTTGAAATTGCAATTGCTTCAGCAGAAATGTCATTTGGTCAGCTCCATTTTCCTGCTTTAGGGAGCTACTTGTGATAACTGTGCATGGCACAAGCAGTGGAGACTGTGTATATAGACCAAGTATCTTTTTTAAAGCACAGCAAGCTTTTAAGTTTAATTTTAACTCAGTAGCAAATCAGACACTCAGTGAGGTGTCCTTTAGGTTTCGATGAAAAGAATGTTTTGTGAAATGATGGGTTGGGAGTTGCTCTGAAAGGGACATTTTGCATTTTTCAAGTGGATTGCATTAAATGTATTCAGTCAGATAAAAGTAAATGTCTGCAGCTAACCATGCAGACATGCCACACACTGCTGTCATTCTCGTCAATCTAAAGATGATAGCTAATGTTCTAGGTTTGGGTAAAACTACTGGTGTGTGCATGAAGCTAGAATCTCAAAGATAGGTTATTTATCATCATAATAGCCTATTACAGATAATAGGTTGCTACTCATCCAAGGGACAGTATATATATATATATATATATATATACATATATATAATTGCTATGGTCTCTCACTATGAATTGGCTTGCTCTCAGTCATTACATTTCCAATTTTAAGCTAATTTATAAAATATTAATCGCGGTCTGTGAGCCACATGAATGTGAATGATAACTCCCTTACATTCCAAAAAGGAACATTAATATTTGCAGACAAATTTGTTGCCCCTTCCTGGAAATATCAAACAAAACAAAATCATTACTGCTGCAGTGCTATTCCCATATGAAGTGAGTTATTTTTTCTTCTTGATTACTATCTATCATTTTGTATTATTTAATGACAGGCTTTAAGTAGCTAATATATCATCTTTAACATAATCATATGAAAATAAACATGCTCAAACATGTCATACTTTTTCTGAAAAAAAGTCATTATTTCTTGACATGACTCAGAAAAGTAAATGACTTATGAACTAGATGCAGTAAGTTGACTTAATTAATTCAATTTATGGTTAATTAGTCATGATTTCCATGATGAATTGAACATGAAAATTCTTCTGACTTAATTAGACACGAAAATCTTCAAGTTTCTGCAAAGTTCTTCACTCCCCAAACGCATTCCCAGTTCAGTCTCTTACGAGTACACTGGAATTAAAATCATTGATTCTCTATTGTCTTGTTATTATGGATTTATAGGACACACTTTATAATCAGTTTAACTCATTTTACAGAGTATCTGCCCACTTAATATTGCACATCAATTTCTAACATGTGAAATATCTAGAAAGTAAAGTGTGCCCATGAATAAGCAGGAAATTCATTTAAATACTGAAGCATAATCAGCCTATCCTGCATGACAGGCCCCAAATTTGTGTACAGAAAAAATTTTTCCCATAACTATTCATCACGTTGTGCAACATATAAACATTGCTGACAAAACAGGCATGCTTCCAAAGCAGTTTGCCTTTCACTTAGTAGAATAAACACAAGAATGTCAAATTTAAAATCATCATCACAATTCATACTACAGGGGTAAAAAAGGAGCATTGGAAACCATCTCAGATTTGAATTTTTGAGGATCCCCATTACTTTTTGTCATGACAATACCTTAGCCAATTAGCATTGTGAAATGTTGGAATGATTTGAACTTATGTTTTCCTGATGGATGCAAGATTAAAAAAAAATCACTAATGTCTCCCCTTTCAGCAATATTCCACTTATGAACATTTGGGAGGGAAGGTAGCACAAACAATATTGCTGATGAGCACAGTGGTGTTATGGCAAACATAGTTTAGATACATCACTTTTTAAATTTTCTACAAGACTCTGGGTTGATGGGTCTTTAAACATATTAAAATGTTCTTTCGCAAAGCAGACAGATTGAGCTGTTGTGCTCAGCTACTGGTATCATGAGACTGTAATATATAGGAACAGGATATAGGAACAGGATTAGTCCATTCACCCATCAACCTTGTGCCATTATTCAAAAGGATTACAGCTGGTTTAATTATGCCTCTCCAGCACTTACCTGCCCATGCCCAGTTACCTTTTATACTCTGAGATAATAAAATGTGAGGCTGGATGAACACAGCAGGCCCAGCAGCATCTCAGGAGCACAAAAGCTGACGTTTCGGGCCTAGACCCTTCATCAGAGAGGGGGATGGGGAGAGGGAACTGGAATAAATAGGGAGAGAGGGGGAGGCGGACCGAAGATGGAGAGTAAAGAAGATAGGTGGAGAGAGTATAGGTGGGGAGGTAGGGAGGGGATAGGTCAGTCCAGGGAAGACGGACAGGTCAAGGAGGTGGGATGAGGTTAGTAGGTAGATGGGGGTGCGGCTTGGGGTGGGAGGAAGGGATGGGTGAGAGGAAGAACCGGTTAGGGAGGCAGAGACAGGTTGGACCAGTCCAACCTGTCTCTGCCTCCCTAACCGGTTCTTCCTCTCACCCATCCCTTCCTCCCACCCCAAGCCGCACCCCCAGCTACCTACTAACCTCATCCCACCTCCTTGACCTGTCCGTCTTCCCTGGACTGACCTATTCCCTCCCTACCTCCCCACCTATACTCTCTCCACCTATCGTCTTTACTCTCCATCTTCGGTCCGCCTCCCCCTCTCTCCCTATTTATTCCAGTTCCCTCTCCCCATCCCCCTCTCTGATGAAGGGTCTAGGCCCAAAACGTCAGCTTTTGTGCTCCTGAGATGCTGCTTGGCCTGCTGTGTTCATCCAGCCTCACATTTTATTATCTTGGAATTCTCCAGCATCTGCAGTTCCCATTATCTCTGATACCTTTTATACTCTTGTTGGTTAAAAATCTGCATAACTCAGCCTTGAATGTATTCAATGACATGCACCATGAGAGAGAATTCCAAAACCAAAATTGCTCCTTAATACCATTTTAAATGGGACACCCCTCATTTTAAAACTGTGCACCTCACCCCATCTTCTCCCAACTTAACCTACGAGAGAGAACATCCATTCAACATCTTTCCTGGCACATCCTCTCAGTATTTTATGTGTTTCAATAAGGGTTTGTTAGATTCTATTCTCATCCTTCTAAACTCCAATGATCATAGGCCTAACCTGCTCTTTCCTACTTCATAAGAGGACGCCTTTATCTCAGAAATAAACTTACTGAACGTCTGACTAATGATATGAAACTGTTTGCGCCCACATGTAGCAATACCTGGGTCAATGTTCACACTGAAAAGGGCAGGTAATATTCACACCTCACAGTGTCAGGTACTGATCAGTTCTGAAAATACTCTCATCATCCCGTAACAATCTGAAAAGTAAAATGCAGCAGTTTGGCAAAGCTTTGCAAAAACTCTTTCCATTTCTACCTGCTGAATATAAAAGGCAATCTGGTAAATGGGAACCCTATCACATGAAAGGTCCCTGCCCATATCGCTCACCATACTGACGTGTAAAGATATACCATTACTTCATTATTTCTGGGTATAACTCCTAGACCTCCCTACCTCGCAGCACTGCGAGTGTATCACCTTAAGGACTGTCGCGATTCAAGATAGCAACTGAGCAAAATAAATGGTGGCCTTTCCAATAATGCTCACATCTCGAGTGAAGAAAAATCACGATCGTTTTTTTTCAGAACCTTTAAAGGACAGAATGTCAGGATTTGAAGGATAACGAATGATAGAAGCTGCGCCAATATAATCAAGTTAGCATAACATGACTAGCTATACTTATTAAATTTCCATGATCCACACACGCAGGCAATGTCACCCACCATTTAAAGACTATGGAAAACTACCTTAACAGCACAGAATCAGATGCAAGGTTGTAATTCTCATAACTAATGGTTGACTTGAAATTCATACACTTTCAAATTAAGTCAAAGCTCTAATAAGAGAGTTGACATTCTAAGAAATATATTTTTATTACAATGACAGTGGAAAAACTTTCAGACAATCATAGAATCCCTAGAGTGTCGAAACAGGCCATTCAGTACATCAAGTCTACCCCTCCGAACAGCATTCCACCATCCACCTCCCCCTTCCACCCCTCTCTATCCCTGTAACGCTGAACCTCCCTTGGCCAATCCACCTAACCAGCACAGCCTTCGACTGTGGGACAAAACCGGAGCACAAGGGGAATGTGCAAACTCTACACAGACAGCTGCCCAAAGGTGGAACCAAAACCAGGTTCCTGGCGCTGTGAGGTAGTAGTGCTAACCAGTAGGCCACCATACCACCCATGGTCCTCTTACTTTGTTATGGATTGTACAGGGGATTTCCTTAAATGCATAGTCTCCTTAGTATTTTTTCTGGAGGTTACACACACACACACACACACACACACACACACACACACACAATACAAAAACACACATGCACAAACATGCTTACACGCACACATACAAACACACCAACAGTAGCTCAGTGAGGCTAACTTGCATATAAATTGTGATCAGTGTTGATGGGAACTGCAGGTGCTGGAGAATCCAAGATAACAAAGTGTGAAGCTGGATGAACACAGCAGGCCAAGCAGCATCTTAGGAGCACAAAAGCTGACATTTCGGGCCTAGACCCTTCATCAGAGAGGGGGATGGGGAGAGGGTTCTGGAATAAATAGGAAGGGGGTGGAGGCTTTGCAGAACACCTCCGCTGGGTTTTCAATAAACAACTGCACCTCCCAGTCGCGAACCATTTCCACTCCCCCTCCCATTCCTCAGACGACATGTCCATCCTGGGCATCCTGCAATGCCACAATGATGCCACCCGATGGTTGCAGGAACAGCAACTCATATTCCGCTTGGGAGCCCTGCAGCCCAATGGTATCAATGTGGACTTCACAAGCTTCAAAATCTCCCCTTCCCCCACTGCATCCCAAAACCAGCCCAGTTCTTCCCCTCCCCCCACTGCACCACACATCCAGCCCAGCTCTTCCCCTCCTCCCACTGCATCCCAAAACCAGCTTAGCTCATCCCCGCCTCCCTAACTTGTTCTTCCTCTCACCTATCCCCTCCCCCCACCTCTAGCCGCACCTCCATTTCCTACCTACTAACCTCATCCCGCCCCCTTGACCTGTCCGTCCTCCCCGGACTGACCTATCCCCTTGCTACCTGCCCACCTATACTCTCCTCCCCACCTATCTTCTCCTCTATCCATCTTCGGTCTGCCTCCCCCCTCTCCCTATTTATTCCAGTTCCCTCTCCCCATCCCCCTCTCTGATGAAGGGTCTAGGCCCGAAACGTCAGCTTTTGTGCTCTTGAGATGCTGCTTGGCCTGCTGTGTTCATCCAGCTTCACACTTTGTTATCTTGCATATAAACTGTGCAGGATTTACAGGGAAAATTGAAGTTGATGAAGCAGAGTGACAATGAACAGTGAGAGTTATGGTGAAAATGCTGAGGTGAGCAGAGATTCCAAGAAAATTTCACAGCCAAGAGATATAAATGGCAGTATGGCAAGATGATCATAGTAACCTTGACTGAGCCCTATTGGACTGGAAGAATCCAATTACTTCCATGATGACACCTGCAGGAGTAGGTGCAGTCAAACAACAGTTTAAAATATTGAAAAACTTTAAACTTAGATACCTTTTGTCCCAAATACGCACTTGGTGCACTCCAGTAATACTGTCCAGGTAAAACCCGGCTCCCTTCATATTCATTTATGGTCACCTGCTGTAGTCTATCTCCATGCCTGGGGAGGATTTTTACAGTGCCTTGTAAATCAGTAACGAACCAACCAAACATGTCAGTCACCTAAAATGCAAAATTTAAGGAAAAAATGCATTATTTCCCTATATCAAATTTGGCCAGGCATCTTACTGCTAGAATGTAGCATACATTGGTAAGCATGATCAAACATGAGACCATTTGTAATTTAAAAAAAGACAAACAATATAACATGGTGATCAAACACATCTCTCTAAAAATCTCAGTCCTGAGGTTCTGCAAGGGCTTTATTCTTCCCTCGTGCTCACTTCACCCAACTCGCATACCCTCCAGAAAATTGCCATAACTTGTTGTCAACAGCTGTACCCTGTCTGCTTATGCCAGTCCTTTTCCAAAGTTAAAGAGGACACACTCATGGAAATTCAAGGCCTCATATGCCTTCATGCAGACTGGCTGAATTAGATACTGAATTTTATTTTTAACCATGTGAGTTTTTTTCAAAGGATTTCAATTGCCATGCACATTGAAGGCTTGTATGATGAAGTAAGTGCGTTTGTCAGCCTTAGCTGAATATCTAAGGAAGAGAAGAAGATCTTGCCTATTTGGCCTGTTCAGGAATGTTATTACACAACTCTAAAACTAGTAGGACTTGAACCTGGATCTCCTGGTTCAGATGTAAGGACACTACTGCTGTACCACAAGAGCGCCTTGGGGAACAGCAGCAATTGGCCAAAGATGATATCTTTCAGCTGACTGAGCACAAACTAACACTGATGAAGGGTGAGTTTCTGATTGGGTTCACCCACCTTATAGGAGTTAATTGGTCAAACCTAACTGGAAGTGTGATAATGCTTTCAAACATGTCTAGAGAAAATTAAAGCAATATTTCTCAAAGATAAATTACTACCAGCCACATATCTAAGCAAGCCCTGGTCACAGCACTAATAATTTTCTTTCCATGTAATTGATGGAAAATTTAGAAGTACTGCAACCATGATTTCCCAAAATCCATGGCTAATGGATAAACTCTCTGACTTTAGTGGAAGAGCAAAACGTTATCCGGCACTCCTCAAAAGCAGTGAAACACAGATATTAGCCAAAGGTTATCTTGTCACTTGATAACACTTACATTACTGTATCTCCATTGAGAGCACTCACAGTCACTAGATACTCCTGAACAGAAACACCTTTCACAACCATAGTAGTTCTCTGAGCGCAAGTTAAAGAATCCTGCTTTACATTGAGCACAATTTTCTCCTTCAGTGTTGGCCTGGAAGTAGCAATCATAAACTGTGTTAACTATTTGCAATTACATTTTAAAAGTCATTCATGTTGTAGAATACACATATCGTTCCAGGAATAAAAAGAGAGATATTCTTTATGTCAGATCATTTTGCTTGTATCTGATAAAATCACATTATAACACATGTCCATCTTAACAATGTCATGATTCTGACAGACAGATTGAACAATCAAAACCCAGTATGAAACTTGGCTTGATAAATCGGAAGCATTACTTTGGCAACTTGGTTACTGTGAATCATATTCACGAGATGCTCAAAGGTTTATTACACGGGATAAGAAAACTAAGATTCCACACTTTTCCTAGAAACATTGATAAAATATAAGCCAGAGATCTATAACTCCTATCTCAACTTTAAGATATGTTAGTCAACTGACTTGTTCCGGTTTTGCTGGTCTAAAAACCTCTTTTCAGCTCTGAGGCCTAGAGACTTTTCGGTCCCAAAAGCCTGACTGCACTAAAACAAAGCAAGTCAGTCACTTTCACAGAAGGGGACGCAAAATCTACTTGACCTCAATTTTAAAATCCAAATCCCTAAACAATAGTGATATAAACCTTTATCACAAAAGAGAATTTTGAAGTGTCACTCATATTACAATCAAAATGCTACATTGATACAAGGGATATAATTGGTCAAAAAGGATTAATAAATGCACTGTGATTTCCCTCTTAGCTATTGTTATAATTTTTAAAAAACTGAACTGTTGGCTAGTGACATGCAACTAAATAAGTCATTGCTTAAAGCCAATAGGATCTAACACCAGAAGCCTCTCACAAGTCATTTAAATTCACAAGCAATCACTGAGGTAGTGACCACAATGATATGTTCACCATGGTCCACGGCAGAATTTTGTGCCCTCCAAACGTTGTGTGCCCTTTACTGAAGCTGGTGCACAGCAAGTGGGGCCCCCACTGTTGAGTTATCGTCACCAAGATTAAATTAGTGGAAGGATGGCATAGGAACAGTGGTCCTGCTCCTCAACCAGACCCTCAAGTAGGCAATCAACATCTATTTAGGAATCTCATTTTACTTCTACATTCAACCTGATCAAAGTGTCCAACACTGGGAAGGGGAGCCCATTGACGGCCACCCTCAGCACTAGCTGCATGTCCCTTCAAACTCTCCTCCCCCTCAAATCCCACTTTGTTATGCTCTTCTTGCCATCACTCACCTGTGCATAGGATCCTCCCTGATCCAAGGCCTCGGATAGCTGTATTACCAGCATCAGCCACCAATAGGAGCAGGAGAGCTGGAGAGCTGACATTTTGGGCTGAGAGCCTTCTTCAGAAAGAAGGGTCTAGGCCCGAAATGTCAGCTCTCCTGCTCCTATGATGCTGCTTGGCCTGCTGTGTTCAACCAGCTCTACACCTTGTTATCTTAGATTCTCCAGCATCTGCAGTTCCTACTATCTCAGTGCCACAATTGAATTGGTGGCTGATGCTGGTAATACAGCTATCCAAGGCCTTGGATCAGGGAGGAACCTATGCACAGGTGAGTGATGGCAAGAAGAGCATAACAAAGTGGGATTTGAGGGGGAGGAGAGTTTGAAGAGACATGATGCAGCTTGGCTTGCTGTGTTCATCCGGTTCTACACCTTGTTATCTCAACTGTGACACTGCTGAGTACACAAAGGCTGACAGCCTCTGACACAGCACTAGCTCTTCACAAGCAGAAATTTCGTCCCTGAGGTCCTTGATCCAAGCAGAAGGCCCACTGCTGGCCTGGCAAGAGCCTGAATGACATAACATTGTAATGGACCTTCCCAAAAAAACATGCAAGTGTCTTGCCAGATCTCTAGCCAACAGTTAAAACTCCCACCATCTCCATATCATTTTATCCAATGTTTCAGCTGACTTCTTCAGTGCAACAGCATCACAGTCGACAAACAGAAGTCATAGATTTTAAATCTGAAACTTTGGATGCCTAAAAGAAGCCTTACTCACATATACTGATATGCTACCTGTGCCAAATTGGCTCTCCAATGCAACTCATTGGTTGGTATTTTTAGCTTGTACCCACATCATCACAGCAGTTGAAAATAATGCATGAGAAATCAAGCAGGAAATTATCATAGTCAATGTTCCCAAAGATAATCCCACAGAAACAATAAACAGTAAGTATCGCACATAAATGACATTTATAAGCTGTCCAGAGTAGAATTTACCAACCTTTTCAGTTTATCACCCACTAATTCTTACATTTTATGAATATTCAACTTTCAACAACATTGTGAAAGTCCATATACGTGTAACATATTTAGCTGATGAATAGTTAATGATATTTAGATGAAATAATCTCTGCATTTTCTGTTTTCCTCTCTTTATTTGCAAATACGTTAAAGTGCCAATTTAATTACGGAAAAACAACACACTACCTTGCAAACACATGACCCAATGCATGGGTCATCATTCAGGCTTCCATCAATACTACAGCTACATGGTATGCAATTTGGAAATCCAGTGAAACCAAATGCACATCTATCACATTTATCTCCACCATAACCAGGCTTGCAGTGGCAAGATCCAGGAAGCAGGCCTAGAATGATAATGAGAATTTGCGAAGTAAAAATCCAAATATGTCACATAATCGTGAAGCAGAAATGTGATATAAATTTCATAAGGACATTACCTCCTTCAATGTGCTTGATATCCTTAATACATTTATTATGAAAGGACCCAACTGGATTGCACAAACAAGGTGAACATGGATTCGGTTCATAAGGAGAAATCTGGAGGAAGATGTGAAAGCTTGATAGAGGAAATTGATGTGTATATTTCTTTGCTATAACATAATATCACAATTTTTGATTTGTACTGCTGTACACCATAATGCACTTTCATACATAAAATGAACTACATCCCTCTCCATCCCACCAAATTTTGCCAATGCTAGGCTGGGTCAGTTGATGTTAAGAACGCTGACCTCCCTGTCCCAGAATCCTGCAAGCAAATATGACAAAGTTTGCTGCACAGGCTCCCAGTGTGACACTCTCCTGATGTGGCACAGTGGCTAGCACTGATACCTCACAGTGCCAGGAACCTGGGTTCAATTCCACCGTTGGATGACAGTCCGAGTGGAGTTTGCACATTCGGCCTGTGTCTGTGTGGGTTTCTTCTGGGTGCTCCGGTTACTTCCCAAAGTTTAAAGGTGTGTGGGTTAGGTGGATTGGCCATGCTAAGTTACCCGTAGTGTGTTGGGACGTACAGGCTAGGTGCGTTAGCCAGGGGAAATGCAGGGTTGGAGGGATAGGATAGGGGGATGAGTCTGGGTGATATGCTCCTCGGAGGGCTGATGTAGACCCGCTGGGACGAATGGCCTGCTTTCACACTGTCGGGATTCCATGATGTATGAGCTCTCTTTGCAATTACTCACTGTATGTACATTTGTAGCCACCATTTTACCATAGTTAGGATTTGCAGAGCCTGGTTAGTATAGCATGGTAGAAGAAAAGTATTTGATAGTCTAACATACTCATTTATTTTATGATAGCAACTATGAACTAGGATATACATTGCTAGTGAGACTATAGTGAAGGCTCAGTTGGTAGACATGACTCCCTCAAGATTCTTAGTTGTTCTTCCACAAATCCCATATGGTATCACCACAGTGGATTTTGCCAGCACTATCTATTTCGGACCCATACACACTTCGACAACAATTAAAACTTGACGTGGACTTTTGGTGGTCTGCACTTAAGCAGCAGCTCAAAAGGAGGTATAGGGAGATAAGAGGAATGGAAATACTGGGTCATAATCTTAAATAAGGAAAGTTCACATAACATCATATTTCTGCCCATTGATTTAAAGGGGCAAATATTGTGAGTGCCCATGAATTTGTGATGGGAAAGCCCTATGGGCATCACAAGTCTTGGATGTTAACTTGCCTATATTTTTAAATGAGAAATAATGTGAACAAAAGGAATTGAATCCAATCCCATAACTTCGTTGAGATGAAAAAAAGAATACTAAAGTACTCACAATTCTGGTAATTTCTAAACAAATATAGCTTCAAAACCTAAATAAAATTCCACTCTAATATATTAAATATTGGTCATTTTGAATAACGTACACAATCATTTCTTGTTAATTTCCATTTCCAACTGTTATTTTACAAATTTAATGATGATCACAAATGTACGACCATTTTTATCTGTTTCCAACTTAGTTCTGCATACTATTTGTAGATGCTCCACCTGTAGAAGTACTGTTGTGAAACAAAAGTTTCTGTAATGCAAGTTTAACCATGATCATTGTGTAAATCCTCAGATTTGGGGAAAAAAGAACAGAGCAGAAAAAGTTCCTTTGTTACCGTACCCATTCCGGTCTGAAATATTCATCAATGCAGGTCTCACAGTTTATCCCTGTTGTATTGTTCACACAATCAATGCAGACACCACCACCAATGTACTCTCCCTTTATATTTAAACTCTGGCTCCTGTTCGCTACGCCTTCATCATAGTAGCAATCTTTAGCTTTTCCATGGCAATTACATTCTGAAATGATAACATTTGATAAATGATAAGACAAAATAATGTCACAAATCTTCACTTGATATAATTGTTCATTCAAGTGGGGTGAACTTATTAAGCATGATTTTCCTTGCTTCAACTTGTAGAAATTTCTCTTAGACCATAAATTCCCTCTAAACACTGCATTAGACACAGAAGCACAAAGCAGAAAGATTACCAACAGTCTGGTCAGAAGTATGTGCATCTAGATGGCATCACAGGCTATTAATCTCTGGGTCTTCCCTCCCTTCATTTTGGGAAATATGTGCTTCTCTTCAACATTAGACTTTATTATTAAGAGCAGAAATTGCAGAAAAGCTTAGCAGGTCTGGCAGCATGCATTGAGAGAAATTAGAGCTGATGTTTCAAGTCCAGGAACCCTTCTTCAGAACTTCAGATCTCTAGTTCTGGAGAAGGGTCACTGGGTCCGAAACATTAACACTAATTTCTGTCCACAGATGCTGTCAGAACTGCTGAGTTTTTCCCGAAATTTCTTTTTATCTTTTTGATTTCCAGCAGCTGCAGTTCTCTCAGTTTTTATTTAGGCTTTGTTATGACTGAAATCCTCTGCATTAACAATTGTGAAAAGAATCACGGCATATCGTGTTTACATTGAAAGAAAATCGAATTCTAACAAAATATATATATTTCATGACAAATATTACAATGCAAGACCAGGTTCCATTGGGTTGATGGGGGTCTCAACCACTTAAGAACTAGTGAATAACCCAATCAGTTCCACGCAGAAGGCCAGACAGAATCAAATGCCGTGCAGGCTCTTAAGTGGCCACTGCTGAAGCTTCCCTCAGACTGAACTCCCAGGTTACTGAGATCTACTGATCCAGTCGGATGCTGTCCCTTCTCCATGCCACAAGTGCCAGTGCGTGCAGCTGGCAACAGAGACACCAGGTGATTGTGGGATCTCAAACCAAAAGCAAGGGAAAGTTCAAACAAACAAAAACAGAAGAAATCAGCAGGTCTGGCAGAGAAAAGCAGAGTTAATGTTTTGAATTCAGTGGCCCATATTTTAGAATGCCAGCACCCACAGTTCTTGGTTTTATTTTTATGTGACTGAATGTTGGATGGCAACCATGGGATGGTATTCATAGGAGAGCAGCAGTGGGGGGACAGGGTCATGATAGACAGCAACTCCCTGTCCAATGCTAGGCTCCTCAAATGGGAAGACACAGTACTTGCTGGGTAGATGCCAAGAGCACAGAAAATCCATTTGATCCCTGAGCCATGTTAAATCGTGGTTGATTCAGGGAAAAATGGGCACCAATTTGTTCACAAATGAGCCAAATTCACAGTCTGCTGCTGGTGGTGAGGAATGCCGGGTCAGCCTCTTCTGCTATGTATCAAGGGAAGGTTTGCCGCTGTGCAGAGACTGGTAGAGAGGCTCTCCCTCAACTAAGTATATCTAGCCATCAGGATTCTCACTGCAACAGACTGTATTAAATCCAGCCCATAATCACAAGTGGAAAAGATCTTTCATTCCATCTTATTTCATCTATCCTGAGAAAACCGAATGCCCAAATAGGATCCAATATTTTCTTAAACAATCCTTGCTTGTGCTTTTAGCTCCTCAATACAATCCGGAAATTATGTATTATATCGAAAACATAGTCCTGATACCAGTTCCAATTTTATCTTTTATGGGTTTGAAACCCTTTGGTCCTGCCCTCAAAAGTGCAATGTGTAGTCATAATCTAGATTTCCCATTTCAATTATTTACAAAGTTATCTAAGATCAGTTCTGAATGATCTCCTTCTAGATTTAAAAACTTCACTTAAATCATCTTCTTCATTTCTCCCTCTAATGTGTGAATATTTCTTTGTGCTTTGGTTACCAGAAATTGATCCAGTATTCTAATATATGCACACATCTTTTATATTGGAGATGTACTCATTGTTGAGTGTTTTAATAAGACAGCACATATTTTAATGCGAAGTTTTGCATGCAATTCCTGTGCCATAACACATAACCACTTCCAATGTCATGCTATATTTCCATCTCGCAGTTTTTTTTTGCCTGTCACACTTTTCTGTCACATTTAACTTGATGGGCAATGAAATTTATCTTGTGTTACAACTGAATGCGGATAATAATTCAACAACAGCTTCCTCGATTCAACCAAAAAGCAGCGGCTGGAGGCCAAAGCTCCACAGCAACCCCTAGATCCCAACCACGTATTGCTGCTCCATTGTTCTTTGTCACTCATGACACTTAACTTCCAAATATAGTTCCAAATGGTCTCTGCTATGCAGAGCAAAGTTATCAGTCATGCAGTAAACAATATTCAAACAGGGCTCCCCGTGCAAGTATATTGCAAGAAATCATTAGAGCCATGCAGGAGTCTGAACCGTTGTTTGAAGACTTCAGTGGTATGCCATACCAGATGAGGGCTGTAGTTAGCCCCTGGATCTAATTACAATAGAACTTTTGTGGCCAAACTTGCATTCATAATAGCGTCATGAGCCAAATGTGCAGGAGATAACGATCATCTCCAAGCAGTCAACTTAGCACTTGCTGTGCTGAACCAACGAGTGCAGAATGGACAATGAACACACCAGATTGAACATCACAGCAGCTGGCAGAAAATCAGGGACAGATTTTATGATGTGCCACTGATCATCACGCACCAACAGTTCATGAAGGCAGTGGCATACTGTGAAGAAGCCTGCAGGACAGGAAAGCCTCTCAAGCTTGTTCTAGCATTCAATCAAATCGCAGCTGATCTGTGCAGCAAATTCATTTACCTAGCTTGGATCCATTTAGAATCTTATTATGAACATGTACATATGGGAAAAAACATTATTGAAGTGATTAAATGATGATTTACATTTTCTTTAAAATGTTTATATTTTCGATTCTCTTGAGTGATCAGTCAGGATTTATCATTTTCCTAGTCCTTTGTAATTCTCCCTGCTAGTTTTTGCTTGCTTTCCTTATTCTTGATTCAAAGGATATGGAGGCTCTTGGGGTGGGTGGGTGGAGGTGGACCGAGTAATGGGGAGGAGCACTGGGCAGCCAGGTGGAGCCAGCATCCACTGCAAGCTCTGTTCATTGCCACACCTTGTTGCTCTCTACGTAATCCAACAAGTTTGATCGACATACAGGATGGGCAGAATCAGTGTCAGTCTCATGGGCATAAGCTTAGATGCATAAGCGATGAATGCTTGAATGCTGTAGGGGATCGGTATGCAGCAGCAACTCTGCTTTGGTGTTATAGCTGCCTCTTGGCTGCAAAAACACAGATATATTGCTCACTTGGCCAAACAGCAAGGGATGCTGGCTACATTGGCCAAATAAAACACTGAAATCATATGATCCACATGCCTGACACAGTAGCAGGTACTAATAGCATTAGCATAACATAAAAGACAACAGTTATCATGGCCAGACATACCCACAACAATTTATCCACCAAATAAAGCAGGGCCCAGACAGAAAGAAACAAAACAGTAACAAGCCACCCAAATGATTGACAATGTTTCAAACTGTTAAGTGTGTCTCCCTGATTGGCTAGAACTACAGAAAGTTACATAAGACCATCAGAAAGGTATAAAAACAGGGTTCACATGGAGACTGCTCTCTTGAATATTCTGGAGGCCTTCCAAAGAGACCAGGATGGCAAGAGACAGAGATCAGATAACCATCCAGAGAGAGAGAGAGAGAGAGAGAGAGCATGAAAATAGCTTCACAGGCCCAGTAACACAGCCAGAGAGACAGTGACTACATAATTCTATAAGAGACCAAGGAAGTTTTGTAATCTTAACGGGCCAGATAAGATTAGAGAGAGTACGTCTAGTATTAAAAATTATTGTAACATTTTTCTGAATAAAGTTTGGACTGTTGTGCATTTGTACTGGCTTGTGTTTGTTGTGATTTGACCACTTTGGTACTGTGATACATCTAGGAAAATTCATGCATAACATTCTGGTTGGAGTTGTCTTCTGAAGACAGCAAGGCAGATGTAGGAGGTCACCACAGGGAATGAGGAATATCCATTGGGCCCCTTCAGAGTCTCAGCCTGGGCCATGGTGGAGCTCTGAGAGAGTTGCTGAAGATGCTGTTCTGCTGTTTGGGCTCGTCTGGTGGAGTACAGTCTTGTCAGAGTGGGGTGCATCACCCTGACGTGCCGAGCTCTGCAAAATTGGAGCAGGGCAATGAGGCATTGTGATATATGTTGATAAACTGGGAGAACGGAAGCCATCTCCTGAGGAGGAGCCTGAGGACAGAGCTCAGTTCCATTGGGTTCTAGAAGCCCAAAAAGGACCTGACTGTCATTGGGTTCCAGCAGACAAGAAATGGGTGCAGCAGTCTATCATGGCCTGCCAAATAGTCATTGTTCATTATGTTTGCATGGTGGAGGCAAACTGCGGCCTCTATTTGTTTTGTTTTTGCTCACTTTTGGCAGCTGTAAATAAAAGTTAATGACTGGAATTTTCTGATTGTTTGTCTGTGTGAGATGCACCCTATTGGATAATGACAAGATGCTGGTGTCCTATAGAGACTGAAGACAGGGCAGCTGTGACTGAGAGACGGCGTTTAAATGGGATAGCAGCAGACAGATGAATTGTGTGACCTGGTGGTTAAACAGCAATGGGGGTGAGAGAATGAAGTGTATCTGTGAGGGAATGTACCATGTGCAGTGTGGCTTTGTGAGGAATGTTCCATTGTGTTGCCAGTGAGGGGAAATGTCAAATTGCCAAAGCTTTCCCAGGAGCATAGAGCTTTACAAGAGGGCATGGGCATAAGGCAGATATCCAGTGAATGATAAATTGTTCCAGGAACAGAAGTCAGTAAGAATTGGATAGGAGGGATGCCATTGCAGTGGGCTAGGTAATTAATGTGGGCTTCCACAAAATACAGCAAGAAATGATTCCCTCCTAAAAACCTGATGAAGGTTTGCCAAGAAAAATATTGAGGTTCATCCATGGAGTCTCATTCCTTCAGGTTGTATTTTTTGTTAGGGATTATGAAACAACAAGTGAAATAAATCCACAGAGACTGGTATCCCATCACCAAGTCACCCTTTAATTATATATGCAATGTACTTGACACTGGTCCGGCTTCCCCAGAGCCCGCTCTTAGAGCGAACAGAACCTCTGACTTTCCTGTTTATATCTGTCAGCCAGGGCTCCCTGTTAGGACTGGATCAACTGCCCCAATTAGGGAACTCATATTCTATGAGGTCCAGCTGGCTAACGTCATTACATCACTTCACCACGTTTGTTTCTTATAATTTTATAAATTCTGCTTTTCCTTTCTTTTCATTTCTCTCTCTGTATTCAAGGCTATATTTCCCTCTTTTTATGATCTTTTCTTACACACCTTATGTGACATGATATTCACCTGCTCTAACAGAAATCCTTCATTGTTGTTTTCCTAATTATTTCTCAATTCTTCAATCTAAATGATTGAGAAGATGTCCACTTGGTAGCTCTGTTCACTCTGGGCCCAAGTGTCCTGTTTCCTTTTCTGGAACATTATCAATTTGCAATTTCAGCAAACATCCATTAAACAAAAAAATTTAAAACTGTAAATATACAAGGACAAGTCAAACCAATGGATAGGGTACCCAAATGGAGCAAAACCTGAGTCCTCCTTCTTTTGCATATTTCCACATTAAAGCAACTGCCAAATGTCACTGTCACATAGAAGGATATTAAGTTTTGGTCTCTCGATTTACACATATGTTAAATGAACATTGTGCACGGCAGCACATATCAAAGAAATGGGATATAAATTTGTTCCCTTACAGACTTACGTCCAGAGATTATCATTGTCCATTAGTCACAACCTGCAGTGTTCTCTGCCTCAGGAGAATTGACATCAGTCTTTACCAAGTGGCCGGCAATGTATAATAAAATTAAAATTATTATTAGTAATAAATTGTTTGCACATACTTCATGGCACTTTTAATATCTTGCTTTTTTGTAACATGCACAATGAATGCGGTAATTTTATTTCAAGGCAGCATTAGCAACATTGTCAAGCTATGTAGGAGGATCGATCAACACTGAACTAACTTTGGTATTCAAATGGCTTTTTCTTAAAAAAAACTCAAGTTGCTTTGTTTAAGTGAATGGAAAAGAATATTTTTCCCAAATGACGGCTATCCATTTGAAGAATGATCTGTTTGTTCATTAACTTACGTTCACATAGCTTGCTGCTGTAAAATGTTCCAGCTGCCCATGGTTTTTGACGGAATCCAGGACAGCAACGATCACAACTTTCTCCACAGGTATTGTGTTCACATTTGCAGCTAAATTTCTGTCAGATGAACAGAATGCATTTATACTAAATAGACCAACTTTCATTGTTAACCTAAATAGGAGCCAAGCTTATTTCACGCCCAAAGCCAGCACTTGGTACTTTGTAAAAACTAATAATATCCATTTTCTGCAAAAAAATAGAATATATGAGGAAACAGGAACAGAATTGGAGGACACAGCCATTGAGCCTGCTGTGCATTCCTTAATGATCATTGACCTCTTTCTTGCCTGATCTTCATCTCCTATCAGCCCTGAATAGACTTAATGACAGAGAGTCTACACGCCTTCAGAGTAGAAAATGCCAGATTCCCAAACCTCAGGGTGAAGAAATTTTAGTTTGGTACTTCCAGCCTCTTGTTCTGAGGCTACATCCTCTCGATCTAAACTCTCCAAATTACAGAAACAACTTCACAGCAGATACCATAGCAATTCCTCTTAGAATCTCATATGTTTTAATGATATTATCGCTCATTCTCCTAAAATCAAGAGTGTTGGCTCAATCTACTGTCTACATCCTTAAAAGGGCAACTTCTCATCCAATAAATCAGTATTTTTGAATAACATACTTCCCAATGCCCCTTTAAGCACCTTGTCTCTCTCTGTTCACTTTCCCTGTCATATTGTAAGTCAAGGGAGATAAAAAGTACAGCGCCATTGCATGAGGGCAAGTGATCTGAACAGAACTCTTGAAGTCAGATTCAAGACATTCAACACTGGACACAAATCCACTTAGACTTCAGCAACTTTGAATGACAATTTAAAGCACTAAATGTTTCCGTTAACTCCAATAACACTCAACAGAAATCATTTTGAAGGCAGTTGATGATTCCTTTAAATAATGTTAACAGAGAGTCCTTATTGCTGCTGAAGGCATGGTCAACTGCTTGGGATTAAGAGAGGGAATTAGTTGACACCACGGGCAGTAAAAAGGTGTTACATATCGACATGTTTCCAACACACAGGTACAGCATCCATGCTAATACCAGTAAGTATGCACATATGATACTATATACAGCGTTCCAGGTGTGGTCTTACCAAGGTCCTACATGATCATAGTAAAATCCCTTTGCTTCTATACTCTATTTTCTTTGTACTAAGAGCTAAAGCACCACTCACTTGATGAATCTGTCATTTGTTCTTAAAAGTGCTACAAAGTCAAATTTTACAGCATATAAATTTAAATTAAGTCATCTCTCATTCTCCTGAACTCTGAGGAATGTGAGCCGGGTCTATTCATTTTCTCCTCGTAGGACAATTAACTCAATGTCAGATATTTGCTTCCATGTTATGAAATCCTTCCAAGGCTCAGTCTTCCCTAAATCTATAACATGTACCAGCATCACTCCCTTCCAAGATGATTGTGTTCCTCCAACTCTGAAACTACATGCACTGGTTTTATTTGCTCCATCGTTGGTGGTCACAACTGAGTTGGTCAGGCCCAAGCTGTGGAATATCCTTCCAGCATCTCTACCTGACTGCTCAAGTGTGAGACATTGCTTAAAACATGCCTTTTTGACCAAGTCTTTGGTCATCTGACCCATTCGGCCTCATGTGACACAGGTCATACTTTCTGATGTTTTGTGCAGCACCTCAAATGTTTTAATGAATTACAAGTGTTCCATAAATTCTAGCTTTGTACTGCTAGTAAGAGTAGTAGTTTAAGTCTTGTGAACTTTGTTATAGCAAGACCACCAAAACTGTACACAGTGCTCCAGCTATGGGCTTATCAAGGCCCTACATAATCACAGTAAAACCCCTTTGCTTCTATACTACACTTCCTTTGCATTAAGAGTTAACACACCATTTACATGCCTAATTACTTGATGAATCTGCACACTAGTTCTTTGATGCATTTGTACAAGCATATCCAGGTCTCTCAACTTATCAACAATTTTCAGCTTCTCATCATTTAAAAAAAAACATTTTTAACAATCTAAATCTTGCTGCGTTTCATCAAATCCAATTGAGGACCTCTTGGGCTGAGTGGGTTGTGTGGGGTGACTTGCTAACGAGGTGCTTTAGTCTCCTTTGTAGCTCCTTGGCTAATAACCAATCACGTAGATTAGCCAAGGAGATACAAAGGAGGCTAAAGCACCTCGTCAGCAAGTCACCCCACTCAATCCACTCAGCCCAAGAGTTCGTCAATCCCATCAAGGACATAAGGATAGATGACGACGAGACCATGGCATCATTTGATGTTACTGCTTATTGGCATCAACAGACATATCACTAGCAGGAGAAACAATGACAACACTACTAAAACAAGAACAAGGTCCTAGTGAAACCAACTCCACAGACAACTTGTTGAAGCTACTGGATCTGTGCCTCACCACTCCCTTCAAATTAACAGCCAAATATATGAACAGATCAATGGGACACCCATGGGATCACCTATCTCCGGACTAATAGCTGAAGTGGTGATGCAGAGACTTGAAAGTACAGTCCTTTTGCTAATCCAACCAAAACTATGGATACACTATGTGGACAGCACCTTTGTCATTATTGAACGGACCAAACTAGAGGAGACGCACAAACTAATAAACAACACCCTCACCGGATTTACCAGAGAACAGGAGAAGAACAAACAGCTCCCAATTCTGGATGTCACGGTGGAACGCAGGACAAATGTGGAATTCCTAACAAAGGTACACAGGAAAGCCACACACACTGACCAAGTACTGAATTTCAACAACAACCACCCTAAGACCTACAAATGAAGCTGCGTGAGAACATTATTTAAAGGGGCAACAGTACTCTGCAGCAGCACAGAGCTAAGCCAAACAAGAAGATTGTCTCTTCCAAATATTCAAAGACAACGGATACCCAAGAATCTGGATCAGAAGATGTCTATCACACGAACGACACCAGGAAGATATGACACGCCCTGACACACTCATCACGCTACCTTACATCAGGACCACACCTGAACTGACCACAATGCTCCTACGAACATCGGGTATCAGAATAACACACAAATCCACACCAACCCCATGACAACTGCTCACTCAAACCAAAGACCCACTACCCACTACAGACAAGACCAATGTCATATACAAGTTTCCCAGCAGAGGCTGTGACAAACACTACGTTGGACAAACAGGAAGGAAATTAACCACAAGAGTACATGAATATCAACTGGCAACAAAAAGACACGACCAGTACTCACTCATCTCCATCCACATGGATGAGGAAAACCACCAGCTCAACTGGGACAATGCCAGGATCCTGGGACAGGCAAAGCAGAGACAAGCACGGCAATTTCTAGAAGTTCGGTTCTCTACTAAGAAAGCCATCAATAAACACATAGAGCTACACCCTATATACACTCCACTGTGAAGGTAAACTGGAAGTAAGGTAATCCAGCTCAACAGACTCCAAAATTTAAATAACAGACGGGAAAACACAACAACACTGCAATGACGATGTTACCCAGTGGGGTAATGAAACTTCTGCACACTAATGAACCAGTTCGGTGAGCCAGCCAACCACAACACCCACAACCCAAGCTATAACCCTACTCCAAAACCTTAGAGGGTTATACATTTTACCTTCTATTCCTGAAACTTGCTAAAATCTATGGAATTTTGAAAGATCAAATAAATACGGGTGATCATTTGCTTGGAGAAGTGAGAGTATGCTCACTGTGGAAGGTGTCTGGGTTACATATGGCTTTAGGCTGGCCTAGTATGAGTGGGTTTTTCTTTTCTCTTTATGACAAAGAAAATAAGTGTATGACTAATTCTATAAGTAACTTCTACAAAAATAAAGAAATATACGTACATTGGTTACTAAATCAAGAGGGCAAGCACTTGCATGTCCATAGCAGATGCACATCCCACCAATAGAAATGTCTTTCAGCGTGTAGTAATACTAAAAAGAACAAAAAGACAAACATTAAAAATGTTAATGTGTGTAATGTTAATACCTTAGTCTGATATGCTCATTGCTATGACTAAGGTTGGATGCACAAATTCCTCTTCTCATCCCATTCCAACACTGCTCAAAACAAAGTTTTAATTTAACTAAGTTGTGATACAGCCAATTATTTAGGTCTCAGAATATATTCAGACAAGAATTACAAGTACGTTAGGGCGCTGGCTGACTCAGTTGGCCGGACGGCCAGTTTGCAGTGTGATGATGTCAACAGCATTCACTTCGCACACTGACTGAGATTACCATAGTTACCATGAACAGCTCTCAACCAGGTGTCTCTCTCTAATGAAAGAGCAGCCCTGCAGTCGTGTGACTACTTTTTACAAACAAGTCTCTCTCTCTCTCTCTCTCTCACACACACACAAACACACACACACACACACACACACACACACACACACACACACACACACACACACACACACACACACACACACACGGTGTGCACGTTTGAGGAAAAGTGCTTCGTTCAAGTGACAATTACACCCAGCAGAAAAGGATGTCACAGATTATACCAAATGGTGTTTTGTCTCCAAGGTTAGCCCACACATTCACATTGGTTAATCTTCCTGGGCCAGCTACAGTTGGCCGAATTCTCTTTGCTGCAGGCAATGAGGCAGATTCAGAAATCTTCTTCAGCATGTTCCAATGGTGGTGGGAATGACTTTTAGTGGGTTTTCAGCTAACACACTTTGCTGAAAGAAGTATAGAAACAGCAAGGAGGCAAAAGTCTGGTGCTCTTTGGGCATAATATTTCAAAACCTCTCTGACTGAGTTCAAAATGAAATAACCTTATTCTGCCCACACACTCTGTCATGTGAACTCTCTCTGAAAGTCTTGTAAACTGGATTCTCCATTGAAATCCTGCTCCTCACAAATGTCGGCATGTTTCATTCTATCTTAATTTGTGTTCAGTTAAATAAAATAGAAACACATTTTAGGATTTAACAAAGGAGCTATAAACTATATAAAATGCTTCATACTATATCAAAGAAACTATTCCAAGATGCTGATCAGAGATAATGGGAACTGCAGATGCTGGAGAATCCAAGATAACAAAGTGTGAGGCTGGATGAACACAGCAGGCCAAACAGCATCACAGGAGCACAAAAGCTGGCGTTTCAGGATGCTCCAGCATCTGCAGTTCCCATTATCTCTGATCACAATTTTAACCTCACTGCGAAGCCTCTTCCAGGGATGCCTAACCTGAAGAAGTTACCCTCCTCCCTCCAGACCAACCTCAGGGAATCCCTCTCCCACTGCAACTCTCTTGTAATCTCGTCAGTATTCCAAAATGCTTCTGGTCATTGGCAGGTATAAATAACGCAAACTAGTGCTGCCTCATGTTGGTGTTTGATGATGAATGATTAAGCATTTCTAATATCATTAGCCATTTATATTGTGATATACATATTACTAATAATCACATACCGTGGCACCTGATATTGTAAATTTCAACTGTTAGATACTATAGCTATCCACATGGTAATTAGGAACCAACAATTTCACCCTATCCCAAATGATCAACATTAGAATGTTTGGATAGCATTATTAAAAATCATTATCCAAGGTTAGTACTTGCAATGGAATTGTTCATTGGTATTTCAATGATCATACCCACTTCACAGTAAAATATCATGAACAACGATAAGAACACGACATTTTTAGTCAAATTAATAATTTTATTTTACTGTATAAAGATAGGCCAGTTGTCCTACAGCTGTGTATTAAATCCAAAAATTTAAAAACTTTCATGGCAGTTTTATTTATTATCATTTTTATTGAAATCAACTTCATAATGTGTTACAGTGGGATTTAAAGTCAGCTTCTGAATTATTAGTTTCATAGAATAATCGCTACGTTATCACACTTTATCTTCCCAAATTACTTTTTAAACTTTGCCTATCCAATGCGTAAGGTGCAACCAATATATAACTCAAGTCTGTTGACTTTGCTCTACTTAAAATCCCAGTGATCAGTCTCTAGAGATTGGAACAGCTGCATTTATTTTGTCAGTATCCTGAATATTGTGCAAGTTTGAGTTAGCTGAAAGAAACTTCCAAATTAAGACATAGAATGGCTCATATATTTAACAAAACAGAAATGAAGTTCAATTAAACATTATTTTCATGAGATACATCATAAAGGAAAAGGATTTTAAAAACTTTTAGAGCTCAATCAAAATAAATCGGTAACAGCTAAATTATTGAATATAATTTGTCTCAGTGTTAAATATTAAAGACAAGAAGTCTCACCCTTCTTGTAACAATAGGATCAATATCTTTTGGATCATTGTATGCCAGTGTCATTAGATCAGCATTAAGCGTTCTTATTCTTTCAAGCCTCAGACGAATATAGCGAGCTGAGGTGAACTCCAGTAAAGTCGGGGATGGATCTTCAGCACTTGGTCTTCCATTGATAAGGGAAGTATGAATCTGAACATGAAAAAGAGTAAAATTAATATTCATAAGCAAACTTTCAAATTGACCTTCACCCAAAACATCTGCTGGCATTCATGTCATTGAGTTAAACAGCACTGAAACAGGCCCTTCAGCCCACCATGGCTAAGCTAACCATAAAATACAAAACTAAACTAATTCCATTTACCTGCCCACTGTGCCCTCATCCAGGTGCTTCTGAAATGTTGCATGAATACCTGCCCTCACCATCTCTCAGGCAGCATGTTCCATACTTCTCTAACCCCCTGGGTGAGAAAAAAATTTCTCAGATCTCCTCTAACCCACTTACCCCTCACTTTAACCATGCCCTCTGGTCTTAGATACATCTTCCATGGAAAAAGATCTACTTGTCTATGCTTCTCATAATATCCTATACCTCAGTCAGATCCCACACCTTTTCCCACCAGCCTCCTTTGCTCCAACGGAAACAAATCCAGCCTGTTCAGTCTCTGCACAAAACTGAGACTTTTCATCCCTGGTGAATCTCCTCTGCACTCTCTGCACTGCAATGACATCCTTCCCATAGTATGGGGGCCAGAACTGCACACAGTGTTCCACCTATGACTGAGCAAATACAGAGGAACAACACCTCATCTTCCGCCTGGGAACACTGCAGCCTTTAGGGCTTGAGATAACAAGGTGTAGAGCTGGATGAACACAGCAGGCCAAGCACGTTTCGGGCCTAGACCCTCCTTCAGAAATGGGTCTAGGCCCGAAATGTCAGCCTTCCTGCTCCTATGATGCTGCCTGGCCTGCTGTGTTCATCCAACTCTGCACCTTGTTATCTCAGATTCTCCAGCATTAGCAGTTCCTACTATCTCTGAAGCCTTTAGGGCTTGTTATGTTGCATAAATGTCAGCTATCCTCCATTTCAATTACAAAGCCCCACCCTAGCCTGGTCCTGTGTCTTGTTGACTTGGCTCTGAGCACAGCTGGCTCACTTCCTCCTTTTCACACTTTACAATACTTTACATTTCTATCATTCTGTAATCACCATTACCACTCAATTTGTTTTTCACTCTCATCACTGTCCCATCTCTACCAATTGCTCCTCCTCTGTTAACGTTAATTTTTTAAAAATTAAGCTATCTTTCTAAATCAACTTGTTCAATGATGTTATTACAGATCTCTGTAGCAAGTAGGACTTGAACCTGGATCTCCTGGTCCAGGGGTAGGAACATGACCAATGCATCACAAGAGGTCCCCTGTGAAAAGCGTGAAACGCAGAATGTTCAGCCCCTTTTATGTCCACCAAAAGTCTACAGACATGTCCTTCATTCTCTAAACATACCCAAATACTAATGACGTTACTCAATGAGATCATTAAGCATATTCATTTTCTGGAGCCAGGGGTCACAAGTTGAGAACACGGGCTAGGCCATTTAGGATTGTGACGAAGATCTCTTCACACAGAAAATGCTGAGCCTGTGGAATTCTCTACCACCAAGAGCAGCTGAGGCCAAAACACTGATTTTTTTTTTAAGAACAGGTTAGATATAATTCCTGACATTAGAGGAATCAAAGTGTATGAGGAAAAAGTGGGAACACAGTACTGAGTTGGATGATCAGCCTTAATTATATTGAATGGTGTGGAGCAGGTTTGAAGGGTCAAATGGCCTATTACTGTTCCTATTTTCTATACAATGTACTGACATCTAACTGCCTAAATAACCATGCAAAACAATCCATACTTTAAAAAAGGCCATCATCTTATACCATAGAACTGTTTCACTTATTAAATTATCTGTAACTGGTATTTTTCAAAAGATTAATTCACAAATCATATTTGACCATTGTGCTGTAATAACAGCCCTTTAATACACAAACAATTGCATAGTGGTTCACAGATGGTTGAAGTAATTATACGTTTGGAACCGGAGACATTATTTATTTGGATTACTTCTTTCATTTATTTTGAACAAGGGAGTTAATTTCAAAGTAATGAAGCTTCAGCAAATATTTTCCGGTATAATGTAAGCAGCAAGGAACAGTTCTAATTTACAAATGCTAAACAAAGGACTTGGTCCAGTTACAAATGTCTTAATTCCTCTCCAGTGTAGACATTTTCACATTATGACCACTGTGTCAACATGATATGCTTCCAGATGTTGTTTTCATAGGGTTATTCAATGCTTGGCAGCTTTGCAATCAACACAGCTGGTTGATCACCATATTGGCAAATGGCATGTTCGGGGAAGCAGGGAACAGCTGATTGCCTTACTGTGGATGGGCTCACAGCCTGAGCTGAATTTGCCATTCTATTTCCATTTGTTCCTTTGTGTCTTATGCCACTGAGTATTTGGATTTAACAGGAGCGAACTTTTGACAATGTCTCTTCTTAGTATTGCTCCGATAAACTGAATCAAAGAGTAGTAGTGGAACAAATTTCTCTTTTTACAACAGCACTTATGATGGAAAACTCAATCTTAGAGATCAAAAACAGCACAAATCAGTTTTCTGACATGCTTTCATCACAGATTAATTTTCAAAGGGAGAGGACGCAAGGTTGAATTATTGATATCTCAAAACAGTGGAAGAAATGCAATAAATCTAACCACTTCAAAATCTTTTCAAATAGCTCTAATAAGGGATCATTATACATAAGCGTGGATGCCCTCTTTGATCCTCATCTACTTGAAGTGACTTTGCTCTCACAGGAATGGCTGTTTCAGATGATGGTCAATGAAGATTTAAAAATTTCACAGGGACTATTTTCCTTGGGTCTACATCAGATAGAGGGATTGCCAAAATTGCATGGCAATAAGTATGGCTACCAGATTTGGCCAAGACAGGGACAAACTGAGGTTTGAGTTTGGAAGGGACATCACAGCTTTGAAAAGGGCTAAGCCTTCACCATATCTTTACAAAGTCAGTGATGAAGAAGTGGTGAGGATTCGTAAGGACAAGAATTTACACTACATTAGGACCTGGTATGAGGTTGGTAGGAGGAGAGGTTGACCTCATGGCCCAACCCTTTATCAGGGCCAGCAGATCCAAGGGGTGTGACAAAAAGAAAAGAGCACGTACGAAAGCAGTTCCCACTCAGTGCAGCTGAATAGCTATCATGTGTTCTCTGGTTGTTTCTGCTGGGGACACTGTACAAATCATCAGAAACCTGCTTTTCCTCACCTTGACCCTTCACCTCACAAATATCGGGATGGTTGCAGTGGGTAAATCTGCCATTGACTCTGCCAGGAAGTTGTAGCCCCCGTCAATTCACTGGGTTATATATCCTGATCCTTCCTGTAGCACTTCTTAAATTGTGTGTGGCCTTTCCCTCAATGTATGAATCCAGTCCATATGTTATCTACTGTAATTATCTACTGTAATTTATTCAGTGGACTCACCGGTGATATCAGGTCACACTGCACATAGTCAATGTTAGGTGCAAGTCAGTTACCTGCAGTAGCCTTTATCCATTCTGTTTACATTTACCTATAAATACAGTATTTTAGAAAGCACTGATGACAATACAAGCAACATTAGCACTTGTAAGCATAGCTTAACTTCCAGCCTTACCTCACCGTTTTCCAGAGGTTGAATTTTCGAATAGAATGAGGTGCAAATAATTTCATCATCCGATGTATATGTTGGGTTACCTGGTCGAGGCACAATGTTGTAGCGAGTAAGACATTCTGTATCCGTTATGGCATAGTACTGCCATGGTTTGTAAATGATTCCATCAATGGAACGTTCTAAAATCCAATTCCCAGGGCGTGGAGAATTGGCTGCCTTTATTATAACATATGCAATCTGGAACACCTATAAAACAATTTAAAATTTAGCAGCTCAGACTAATTTAATACAAAAATTCCATTAATAATTATATGACAGTACATACATCCTATTTGATACTGATCTATGAAACTGAAGATTTTTAAAAGTTTTCTTGAAAAGAAAGGCTTTCTTTGCAAAGGCTCTCTTTTGAAATAACTTTAAGCATACATTTCAACCAACACAGAAATAGTTGCACAAAACATTTTTGAATGCATTGACATACATTAACATGTGACAAATTCTGATGCCAGTCTGCAGCTAATGCTTTTTTTCCTTAACAAATCACTATCCAAATATTCATGACAATGCCAGATAGATGAACACATCAGTATCCATAAAGCCATATTTCAGATTTTTTATTAATTATTCAGCAATTTCAGCTTTATATTATTGGGTGCTACAGTTTTTTTTATTGATCTCTAACACTGGGCATTGTGTTCGCGGGCATTTTACAAACACTCAGACTCCTGCGTAATCAGTAACTTATAGACAGAAAATCATTTGACAGATGTTAACCTAAAAACACATCCCACAAATGAATAAAACATATATACTGATAACATACAGCTCAATTTATCTGTGTTGCACCAACTGAAGAAGCGAAGGTGTTATATACTATGGCTACCGAATAAGCATTTACCAAGTGTACACAAAATTGGAGGAAATCCAAGAACAGGTCATCACCACTTACAGTCGGCACGTTGTACTTGCCTTATGATTGTCCATATGACGTGACAGCAGATGCTGGAGATCACTTAAAACAACATTGCATTGGAAGTCAGCCCCATACACAGGACAGACAATGTCTGCACATCTAACTATGTTATTCTGCATTCTTTCACAGGGGCTCTTTTAAGGTGCAAAAAGATCTATTTTTCATAGTAAATCAACCACGTTTTAACAAAGAAACATGGGCATTTTAAGTGATAAAGGTTGTGCTGCTGTGGGAAAGAATAGCCTATTTTTGGACACATGGGTGGAATTTTCCTGTCCTCAGGATGGTGTGGGCAATGGTGAGAAAATTAAGAAAATACAGGCCATTAAAAAATCAGAATTGCAACGTTGAGAATTTTTTTTCAGATTTCCTACTTTAAATGGCAACTTTAGAATCTTGCTATTGAGCAGCAACTTCCATTTTTTCAAACATTTCTATCTCAAACAGCCCAACTAGACTCATTTATGTGCCACATCCAATTCTCCTGTCCTTCCGTAAGATGTAAGATGGCAAAAATTCCAAAAATGCCCGCGAACACAATGCCCAGTGTTAGAAATGTTAGAGAATTTTTGCCATCTTACATCTTACGGAAGGACAGGAGAATTGGATGTGGCACATAAATGAGTCTAGTTGGGCTGTTTGAGATAGAAATGTTTGAAAAAATGGAAGTTGCTGCTCAATAGCAAGATTCTGAAGTTGCCATTAAAGTCCAAGGAGTTACCTGGCAAGTGCAGCTTACCAAGTTTAGTTCCAACAATTACCCAACCCTGTGTTCACAATAACGTCCCTACATGTTCCATGGCTGCCATCCTCCTTGAACCTTCATCCATACAAGTTGACATTGGCAAGCCAGCAGCCTCACCACATCATTATGCCTACTGCTCAAACTAACTCACACACTGTTTCTGCACTTCAACAGTGTACCTGGCAGCTCAAAGATATCTACAATTTGCAAACTTCTGCCTGGTTGTTTTGCATGTAGGGCCATAAGCTCAGCTCATCAATCAGCACACATACAATCTTAAGGCACATAGCTTGATTTCATTGTGCTCACCTGTTTTGTCCCTAATTGGAGGCTGTCAGCCTCTGTGGCTTGCATTGTTTTTGAGTGTGCAGTTCCTTCATTGCTCAGCTAGTGGTTGTTTGTTGCATGCATTTTTGGTGCAGAGGGAGGAATGGTCAGTTATTATGTGGGAGCACTGATCAGTCAAGGGGGTGGACATCTCATTGTATGGCACCAGGCTACATTTTACTGCAGTGTCGCAAACTGTTTATATGGCAGATGCACTGTATGTGCTTCAAGCAAATGATCATGTGTGTAAGTCAAAGAGAAGCAGCCCGTAATAGGGCCAAAAGGAACCAAAGTCAGTCAGGGGATGATGCCACAGTTATTCAAAGGCCTCAGTCAACTGCACGATGAGAAACTGGCCATAGTCTGTCAGGTAATAGGTCCTACCAGAGGCTAGTAATTGTGCCACGGCCAGTTGTGAAGATCAAGCACAACCAGTGCAGTCATTAAAGTAGGTCAGTCAGGGTCCTGTGGGGAGATCAGTCTGGAGGCTGGTCTGTCATCAGACAGGCTGGTAGGTACAGCCCTAGGGAATTCCTCACGAAAGGTCAGGAGGCAATCCATGAAAACGTCTGGAAAGCAGGTAACTCAGGTGTGGGAGTGGCTGTCATTGCACTAGGCCCCTGCGGGAATGATTACAATACAAAGGGATAATTCAGGGCATGGTCTCATTGATCAAAAGAGGGACAGCAAGTTCCAGAAAGGCAGGGGTATTCTCTCAGGTCACAGTAAATAGCAGCTACATGGCGACCGTGTAGGGCTGGGCCAATAACAGCATGGCAATTCACAAAGCCACAGGCCCTGGTGAAGTAACATAAGGGGATTAATTTATGTTTGAAAGGGCTCAACAGAAACGGTGAGGAAAGGGCATAAGCTAGTAACACAAAAGGAAACATGAAGGATGGAGAAGGATCATTATGCACCTCAGGAGGACCCTTCAAGTCACTCACAAGTAACTCAAAGTTGTAATGCACAACTTTCAATGACAGTTATGAATTTTGTATCGAAGTTGTAATTGTGGTGGATGTGAGGGCTCAACAATTCCTTTGATAAAGTGACAGTGTATAAGGAAACAGCATTTACAAGTTTAAGTTTATTGAAGGAACTTCTGAGCCCTCTGCTCCATCACTTGAAGTGTTATGTTATTCCCTCAGACAGTCTGGCACAGAACTTTCCCGAGGTGGTCAATGTTATGCCTCCATAAGAAGCTCCTAATCGATGTTGCACACAAAAATATTCCTGTCACACTGGGGGAGCAGAACTCTGCCAATAATCCAAAATAGCTCTCCAACCCCAAGAAAAGGCACCCTTACACATGACAGATTCTATGCCTGCATACTAACAGTTAGTGAGCAAATGGGACAGGTAAAGTCCTGTCTTCACATCTTTGCTTCGCAATGCTTTTCTGATAGGAAAGACTAGGGGACAAGTTTCAGTACATTTGGCTGATCACCTCTGCTTAACTGATATGACAAGGAGACAATTAGCATTCACAAAGTAATAGGCAAGGTTCCATGAGTCTGTAATTCGTTTTATGCATAGCGTTTAAATTGATGCCAAAGGGGTGGTATTACTGAATCACTGCCATCATGGTTATTGCAAATGCAACTTCTAGAGCCTCAAAAGACAGTAACTGATTCCACCGCTTCACACACGGCGTCAGACACTTGTGCAGTTATCACACAATTGGTTTTTCAACCAAGATGGCAAGGCTCCAACTTTGAATTCTCCGAATTCCCAACCCCGCTACCGCGCCACCCCCTGCTCCCCCTCCTCCCATCCTTCACATTCCCTTTCACTTTGCTGTCCCTGTGGCCTTGATGTCCTTTCAGCATCATGCCCACCCCACAACCCCAATTCTGTTGGGCTCCTCTATACAGAAACATTCATGGCCCATTTTACTCACAGTGCCCACGGCTTTGTAAATTCACATGCCAGTGTTGGGTTTATGCTGTCTCATACAGAGGTCCATGTGATTTCCAATCCTCCTACCCCAGCTAGGAGCTCCCAATCCCTTTCTATACTCCATATGAATTGCCCCTTTTTAGGGTAATCATCTACACAGTGGTCTAGTGCAATGAACCTCATCACCAGACCTGAGTTAATGGGAACTGCAGATGCTGGAGAATTCCAAGATAATAAAATGTGAGGCTGGATGAACACAGCAGGCCAAGCAGCATCTCAGGAGCACAAAAGCTGACGTTTCGGGCCTAGACCCTTCTGATGAAACTTAAGAAAACTTTCAAATCTTGATCATTCAAACAGGTTTTGGGATTTTATATTAAACAATGTCCTTAAGACTGAAAAAAGAATAACTTCTGCACAAATAAGTCAGCAAGGAAAAGAAATCTGAGTTCTCTTTTCAAATTGGCACATATTGCAGGTAATAATAATCACAGATGTCTGGACAGCTCAGTCATTAATCAACTTAAGTAAATGTCATCATTTATTGAAGGAAAATGCTAGAAATTACAAATTTAAAAAAGCGCTGGAAAGATTCAGCAGGCCAAGCAGCATCTCAGGAGCACAAAAGCTGACGTTTCGATCAGAAGGGTCTAGGCCCGAAACGTCAGCTTTTGTGCTCCTGAGATGCTGCTTGGCCTGCTGTGTTCATCCAGCCTCACATTTTATTAACCAGACCTGAGTGGCTTGGTTTTTGTAAGACTCTATGGACTGCCTACTGATTAGCCTCAGGGCATTATTTCCCAACCCCAGCCTGCATGAGCACAGATCCCCAAACTTTAGTGGGATCAAATACTTGATTCCCTGTGGCAAAGCCCATGTACTGGAATTGACAGGGTCCCTTTCTACTATCTGCTTTCGTTCCCTTCTACAGTCCTAAAGATTGCTCTCCTTTGACTTTCAGTCATTTTGGCCAGTCGGTTGAAGTATAGGCAGTGCATGAATTGCTGGCACAGACTTCAAGACTGATGTTGACATTGAATGATACTGGAGAGTGATATGCCCACTCCCTTCACTGCTTCATGATCCCCACCATCAAAAGCTGCCTGCTTCTCCCTCTGCGCTCAAAAAAAATGCAAACTGCAGAAATTGATCGTCTGTAACTGAGCACTGTAGTCTGTATGCACCAAAAAAGCAATAAATGACACAGACCTGGCAACTTCGAGGAAAGCACCAAGTGAACAAGTGCTAAGAAATTAAGTTAACAGTCAAATGATAAGTCCTCTTTAGAGATGTGTGATGCATGTACCCCAGTGAACTAAGTGACCCGACAGAAACGTACAAGCTGACAGACTGTTGAAGAGCTGATGTGGCAAGACAATATAGTGAGGCTGGCAATTTGCACATGCTGGTTTGATTTGATTTGATTTATTATTGTCACATGTACCAAGGTACAGTGAAAAGTATTGTTTTGTGCACAGCAGAGGCAGCTCAATACCATACAAAGTGCATTAGCGTAACAGAACAGAGCAAAGAATACAATGTTACAGCTGCAGAGAAGGTTCACAAAGAGTGAGATCAATGGTAAAATTTAAAATTTGAGAGATCCATTAGGAATTCTAAAAACTGTGAAGAAAATTTGACATACAAAGAGGCATACAGTGACTCTGTATGCCTCCTGTCCCAGTAGGGGTCGGAACATCCCTGACCATTGCTACACAACCATCAAAGATGCCTACCACTCCCTACCCCAAATGCAGTTAGGAAGATCAGACCACAATGCTTGGCTCCTCCTTCTGGCTTACAAGCTGAAATTGAAATGCAAGAATCCAAAACAGAAAGTAGTACAGTGCTGGTCTGAGGCAACAAAGTGCTTCTACGGAACTGCTTGGAATCAACAGATTGGTCCATATTCAAGAACTCAGCAGCCAACCTAAACAGGTATGGGGCAAAAAGGGTGCAACATTCTGTGGGAGAGCCGGAGATGGGTGAAGGTAGGAATAAGCAAATGGCACACTGCAGCTGCCAGACAGGACCTGAGATGAGTGGTTGGGTGTCGTTTTACATCAAGGTCCAATAATCATGGCTCCGAGATCTAGGTCACTTCAGACCCACCATGTTTGGGCCAGGAGCAAGGCCACTGAACAAGGCCACTGCACTCAGTTCAGTGACCTGGGCAAGGCGCAACACCACAGCTCACAATTTCTCACCTTGCCTGTGTCACCAGGTACCTGCTCTGACTTGATTTCATTAAATTGCACCATATAGCTCTGTGGGAAAGGCCAGGAAAATTGGAAGTGACATGTGATTAAGGTAAATTGGACAAATAATGAGATGCAAATGCGTGGAAGTAACATAATCAGAGCTCAATAGCAAGATTCTGGGATCACCGTTCAAAGCTTAAGGGGAAAATGAGGAAATTCTTTTACGGAATTAAGGTTCTAACTTTTCATTCCAACCAGATTTTCCCAAAGTTTCTTGCCACTGTCCATGTCACACCAGGGATAGGAAAATTCCACTCCCAGTGCTTTTGTCAATTCTTTTGACTAGGAACTGAAATTTTAGCCAACTGCAATAATATTTAATAATACACTGTATGCAATGTTTTTTGAAATAATATGTCATTCAACGTCTTCATTGATTTCATTCCTTTGAGTCCTCAGCTTAACTCATGCAGCTGGGTTTCAGATGGATATACTTACTTCATGGCACTTGGAAAGAGATTTCAACCACCTATTTGTGATTGTGAATGTGCAATGTGTAAGTGCAATTTCTGAAGTTTGCAGAATGAAAGGCCTCTCATCCTCTGATAGTTTGAAAGTTTACTTGTTCAGCCTTTTGGAAAGAGAAAAAATCGACTGAACTAGAGTACTATTTCAGATAAGCTCAGATCGACAGCGTTTGATTTGGATCATTTTCTGGAGGTTTACTTAGTTGACAAGAGTGTGGTAGGTAGCAGACATTGCAAAATATCAGGGAGTGGGTGGGAAGTGCATATATTGGCAGCCTTCCTGTGATCTGGATCCTCTTAATCTGCTTCACTGTGGCCCACAGAGGCAGCCACCTCTAATATCCAACAGCAGTGCCACCCCAGGAACACCCTTCCCTTCGCACATCTCTTCTTACCTCTCACCTTACCTCACTGACCCCTGTGACCTTCAAACTCACGTACCTTGATGTCAGGCCATCTCTGAATTTACTGGCCGGTGCAGTTCCAACTGCCCAGTCACTGCTAACAACTGGACAGCAGATCCTGGAGGCAAAATTCCATCCCTTAAAAGGGCTGGGGTCCTGACCTCACTTCACTTGCTGCCTGATGGATATAAAATTCTACAGGGCTTCTCTTAACAGTGGAGGAAGGTTTACTGCCAACCTTCTGTCATTAGGGCCTCAAATGCCCTGACAAAATCACAGCCACAAATTCTGTATCCCTTTCTCAAGAAGCTGCCTGACCAGTTGGATTTTTCCAGCAAAATAAAACAAAAAACTGCAGATGCCAAAGTTCTGAAACAAAAACAGAAATTGCTGGAGAAACTCTGCAGTATCTGTGGAGGAAAAGCAGAGCTAACATTTCAGGTTCTATGACCCTTTTATGTTTTTGAATCTTTCCAGCGCTTTTTTAAATTTGTAATTTCTAGCATTTTCCTTCAATAAATGATGACATTTACTTAAGTTGATTAATGACTGAGCTGTCCAGACATCTGTGATTATTATTACCTGCAATATGTGCCAATTTGAAAAGAGAACTCAGATTTCTTTTCCTTGCTGACTTATTTGTGCAGAAGTTATTCTTTTTTCAGTCTTAAGGACATTGTTTAATATAAAATCCCAAAACCTGTTTGAATGATCAAGATTTGAAAGTTTTCTTAAGTTAATTTGCTGATGAAAATCTGTGTTTACTAAAGATTACACAAATTTGCATGCTGCATAATACTGCACTAAAGGGTAATTTTTTTCACTTCTATCCATGCTATGAGTCCAATAAATTTATTGCAGGGAAAATCACAGGTTGAAGTGTTGCAGTTTCACAATATGCATTCTGAATGCGTGCAGGGAGTGCAGCAGTAGATAATTTATCCCTAAATGCTTCAAGGCAAGAACTGTTAATGACACAGGGTGAGGGAGAGTGTTAAAAGCAGCTGTGGACGAGGGAGGACTGGAGGGTGATGGATGGGAAAAAGGTGGAAGGTGATACGTAACAGTTCAAAAGAAACCAACAAGTAACATCCCATTCTTCTGGGCACCTCCTTCCTTTCCACAGCTGCCAGGTCCCAAAATATCTGAATACCACCAAACTCCCCCCCCCGATGCTCCAAAATCGCCTCTACTGTCCTGTTAAACTCCATCACTCCTCTTGCAGTTTCCCTCAATCCACATAATGCAGCTCTCTCTCACACACATAAACTTCTCAATACAAATTATCACCCCAGGCACAGGTGAAAATGCCAATGTAAGCTTATGGTCTTAAAAGAAGAGCAGATCTACACACATTGATTAGAAATACTTTTAACAAGAAGTATTGGCAATTATGTATGAATTATTTGCTTTTCTTTTCAAAATGCATACAAAGGAAAAGTAGACCATTTCAATTATTCAAATTTGTTATAGATCATGTTTGCATCTAAAGTACATCCATTTGTCACTTTCTACATCCCTTGAAAACCCAGGCTTACCACATTCTGTCAATATCAAATTTAAAATTATTCATTGAGTGGGTATCTGTTCATTGTTCTTTGTTGGAGACCCCTGGGTCAGATAGCTATTGCAAAAAAGTATTTTGTAATGGCATTCCAGGTTATATGCTTTGACCAAGACCACTGGACCAATACAGGTTAGCTCTATCAGCCACATAACTCCTTCCATCTTTCCCTTCTCACCTTAAACCTCTGCCCTCCAGTTTGGATTCCCCTCCGCTGCAAATAAGACCTAAGTAATTTACCTACTCTATGCCTCACATGATTTTATAAACTTCTATAAGGTCACCCGTCAGCCTCCAAACTCCATGGAAAAAAGACCCAGCCTATTCAGTCTCTCATTGTAACTCAAACCTTCCAGTCTTGGTAACATCTTTGTTAATCTATTGTGCACTCTTTCTAATTTAATAACATCCTTCCTATAGGAGTGCAACCAGAATTGTATCCAGTATTCCAAATGTTGCCTTACCAAAGTCTTGTGCAGCCGTAACATGACGTCCTGTTCCTATACTCGGTACACTGACAAATGAAGGCAAGCGTGCCAAACACCTTCTTCACCACAGTGTATGACACTTTAAGGAACAATGTACCAGTACCCCTGGGTCTCTCTGTTTGACAACACACCCCAGGGCCCTACCATTAAATGTGTAAGTTCTGCCCTGATGTGTCTTACCAAAATGCAACAGTCGTCTTTTTGACTATTTTGTGTACCTAGTTAAGCTTCAGTGGACATATGACCCTAATTCAAACAGGTCTTTCACTGTTCTTAGCTTTTCATGCTTGATATAATATTGCAACCTATAGTTCTATGGTAAATTGATGATGTCATACTCACACTGACACAGTTTCACCAAATCCAGTTATCTATCAATGTCACCTCGTAATGCTATACTCAGATTTACATTTCTTACTACACAACCAACCACAATGGTATCCAGAAACTTGACTACATGGCTCTCTACAATGTTATCAATACCTTCAATAAATTTATTGAATAGTTGATACACTGACACAAATCCTTCCAAATTGCTACAAGTTATTTCCTTTCAGTTACAGTGCATAACCATCACACCTATTAATTATTTTCCACAATAGAAACATTGTAAACCGAGGTCAATAATTTGTTCTCGATCCCATGGTCTCTATTTTTGCAATGTACTCATATTTGGAAGTTTATCAAATACTTTCTCAGAAACCAGTATAAACTACATCTACAGATGTTTGTCCATTACTTCCTCAGCTACCTCTCATAAACATCATATCTGTTCATTGGACACCACTAGCTTCTTCAGTATAACTTACTATTATGTCGACTATGGTGTAATTTTTTTCTCATAACTACAAGCAAAATGACAGGTAAGATCTGTGTAAAAAGGTTAATTTGCTTTTTAGTTTTATGCTACTTTGGAATTCATGAAATGTAAATGTAAAATAAGGAAGAATTTGAATCTCCTCAACTAGGGCATTTTCATTCCATTCTAGTCAGGTGTTGAAGGGGCAACGTGAAATATTTCTTTCACCAACTCAAATTTTAACCTATTGGACTTTGATGCTTTGTTTTGTGAACTCTGACCCTTACTGCAGCAAATATGTGAAAGTGGAAGACTTTTATATATGTCAACAGAAAGAACAGAAACATTAAATAATAAATGTAATTTTGTGCATATGGGCAAAATTCAAGATACAGGCAGAAAGAAAGGTCATAAATTACTCATTCTATGATTTGCGATGGTCTACTGCACAACAAAAACATGGTACCTTTTACTGGGGGGAGATAATGGGAACTGCAGATGCTGGAGAATCCAAGACAACAAAATGTGAAGCTGGAAGAACACAGCAGGCCAAGCAGCATCTCAGGAGCACAAAAGCTGACGTTTCGGGCCTAGACCCTTCATCAGAGAAGGGGATGGGGTGAGGGTTCTGGAATAAATAGGGAAAGAGGGGGAGCTGGACCGAAGATGGAGAGAAAAGAAGATAGGTGGAGAGGAGAGTATAGGTGGGGAGGTAGGGAGGGGATAGGTCAGTCCAGGGAAGACGGACAGGTCAAGGAAGTGGGATGAGGTTAGTAGGTAGGAAATGGAGGTGTGGCTTGGAGTGGGAGGAAGGGACGGATGAGAGGAAGAACAGGTTAGGGAGACAGAGACAGGCTGGGCTGGTTTTGGGATGCAGTGGGTGGAGGGGATGAGCAGGGCTGGTTGTGTGATGCAGTGGGGGGAGGGGACAAACTGGGCTGGTTTTGGGATGCGGTGGGGGAAGGGGAGATTTTGAAGCTTGTGAAGTCCACATTGATACCATTGGGCTGCAGGGTTCCCAAGCGGAATATGAGTTGCTGTTCCTGCAACCTTCGGGTGGCATCATTGTGGCACTGCAGGAGGCCCATGATGGACATGTCATCTAAAGAATGGGAGGGGGAGTTGAAATGGTTCGCGACTGGGAGGTGCAGTTGTTTTACTGGCATTCATTGTTCTTCAAGGGATTAAATCTGCTTTCAAATTACTGTCCGGTGCAACAGAACACCAACCTCCCGTGCATCTTGTTTTACAATTCACAGCTAGGTCGCCACTAGTCTCGCCCCAAAGCTTTGGAATGCTCTCCTTTAATCTCTCTACCTTGCTTCCATTTTAAGTCTAAATGCCTACCTCCTTGACCATGCTTTCGGTGCTTCCTTCTCAGTCCCAGAGTCAATTCTGTCCGATAACCCTCTGGAGACACCTGTTGGGATGCTTAATAGCACGAAAGGGTCCACCTAACTTTGGTTCTTTTCACAGGTGACACTAGAATCTTTCTCGTATGCATACAAATAAATTGTGTAATTTGAATTTTCAGAACAATGCTTGTTTCAGGTGTGTTGAATTTATTGCATTTTCTCACTTCCCCTAAGGAAACTGCTTCTCGGGAGTGATGTTCTAAAGCAATGCTGGTGGATTTCCTAGCTGTCTCTTGTTGGTGAACCAGGCTCGTTAACGTTGGGAAAATATTTCTTATGAGAAGTGCCATGGAAAAGCCATTTCCGTCAAATATACACCTATAAATAGCTATATTTATCGCTTGAAATCTGACATTGTTGAGAATGGTGCAGCAAATGTTCTTAATGGGTAAGACAATAATATGACACCTCTGGAGTGCCCAGGCAGGAAAATTCTAAGGGAGTCGTGTGCCATTGCTCCTCTGACTGAGTGCTTCCTATCACTTTGTGTACATGCCAAGTTTCCTACCCCGTGTCACCATGCCTTCTGTCCTGAGGACCAATGACTGGGTGATAAGGAATAGGTGTGTACCCGTATCCAGCAGACCCTGACAGCTGAGCCTGATCCTCCATGGAACCCACCAATCTGACAGTGAAAGTAGCCCGATTGTCACACGCTTGAAGCAGCTGAGTCCCCTCAGGGTAGTTGCACTCAGCAGCTTCTGGAGAATGAGGGTCATTGCCTCCTTCCTACCACTCGTGCACCTCCTTATGCATGTGGTTAGAGTCCCTGGCTGCTAGCAGTGCAGCATCTTGTTCTGCCCGAGGCTCAGCAGGTTCCTGGACTCTGGCAGTCCTCCAAGTGCCTGTGGCCGGGGGCATTTCTTCTTCAACCAGCCGCAGAGCAGTGAGGTGCTCACCAGCTTGTGCTCCCAATTTTCCAAATGTGATGTTTCCACTGAGGTGTCAGTATCTAAGCTGCTGGAACATGGAGGAGGTAGCCTGGGTGATGCTTTCTGTGAGGCTTCTTGTCCTCAAAGCTCAGGGGACAGGTTTCAGGCTCTTTCTGTGGTGGGGCTGTGGGCACCTGGTACCAGCAAAACACGGAAGAGAGAAGGCTTCACCGCCAAAGGTGTGTGACATACATCACTGACAACCAGGTTAGTGTGAAAGCTGGAATAAATGGCGGTACTTAGTCCAATGATGAGATATAGGTATCTCCGCATTCCCTCAGAAGCAGTCCTGGTCCTCTCCTGCGAGGGGCAGGTCTCTCTCCCCATAAGGAGTGAGGAGTCTGATGTCAGAAACCTATCCACCCATCTAGGTCCTCACTGCCTCATTGTGGGTTGTCTTCTTACAGAATGAGAGAAAAGGAGGAACTGAATGAGTTGAAAATGAGTGGCCATAATTATTGCTGGTGCTGGTGGTCAAAGCATGATAAGGTTTCCCAGGTGAGTGAGTGAGTAGGCAGCACCTCTGTCACGCAGGGTTAGTGGTCGAAAAGGTTTGGAGTGGTGACAGCAAACAAGGCAAAATGTTGCAGGCATTACAGAGAGATGCAGACCATGAGCCTTGATGGCTGGTGGGTGTAGGAGCTGAAACAGAGTGAGCGCAACGTACTAGAGAGAGGATTGTGGTAGGCGATGGCCTAGCGGCATTATTGCTAGGCTGTCAATGCAGGGGCCCAGGTAATGATCTAGGGACCTGGGTTCAAATCCTGCCATGGCCAATGGTGGAATTTTAATTTTAAAAAAAAAAATCTGGAATTAAGAATCAATTGATGCTGAATCCATTGTCAGAAAAATCCACCTGGTTCACTGATGTCCTTTAGCGAAATCAGCTGCCATCTTTACCTTGTTTGGCCTATATGCAACTCCAAAGCAATGCAGTATATCTTAACTGCCCTTTGAGCAATTAGGAATTGGAAATCAATGCTGACCCAGCTTGTGACACCCTCATGCTATGAATGAATAAAAGAAAAACAGACTCTTGCAGAAAGTATAAGGTAAGTACCCCTCTCACAACACTAGTGGCCATTCCTCCACACCTTAGAGACCACAATGATCTGGGTGGTGACTTCAAATCAGGTTGCCAGAGTCTCATGTCAAAGCCTTCTCTGTTGCTCCTCTGGACCAGCCTTCTTCGCCAGGATCCCAAGGCCTCTGTCAAGGAATCACAGCACATCTTCCCCTTCTCAGGCATCTGAAGAACATGAACGTTCATCACTGAGGAGGGCACATTTGGAATGTCAATACTTTTCTCAGCACACAGTGGTCTTTTGAAAATGGCACAGCCACCAGGGATGTTGGTCTTCCAGCAAATATCCACTAAGTGGCAAGGTGTACTGGGAATGACACATGAAGAGATGGAGATAAAACGTGGACATGGATATTGCTTCAGAGGCAGGATAGGTAATTAATGAGGAGAGTTTGACAATATATGGTGAAAAATCACACCAGGCCTTATGCCAAGAAACTTAACATAACTGGTAGCAAAACACACCTAGGATTCAGCCAATAAACTCGTTTGTTACTGCAATTAGTTAAACGTTCTTTAGGAAAGGAGCGGGCTATTCAATGTGAGTCTTGCCTTTTAAGGACCCTATGTGCTAGATGTATACAATATTGTGACTCTGTATGTACTTAATCTGCCGTGTGTCTCAAGCTACAGTTTACTACGATGTCTGCTTCATAACTTAAAATGTGCATTGCTGTGTTAATCAAACTTACCCATGGAGTTCATCCATCCCTTATTATATCCCGGAGTGATTATTCAACCATTATTGTTAACATGACAAATAACATTGATTTAAGCAGGATTGTGAGGATAATTTCTTAACTATGTGGTAGAATTTTCCCCTTCAATGCAGTGTGAGCAAAGTTGACAGATGGTATAATACAGACAGAACAAAAAAAATCAGAATTTCAGCCTTGAGAAAAGTCGAGTGATTTTCCCCTGAAGACTTTTTCCCTTCAGAATCTTGACATAAAGCAGCAACTGCATTATTTCCATATATTTTCCTCTCATTTATACTCAACTTACCTTATTTTATATAATACTGCAAATGCTTCTCTCATTCCCTGATCAACATGACAGGACAAGATCCCAATATGTAAACAGAACTGGGATGTGGTGGCTGTAGCTCACTGAATGCTTGGCCAGGCCATCATTCAACAACTTTGTCATAACATTGCATGCCCCACAGCCACCATCTTTCTCAACCATTCATCTATACAAGTTGGCATCAGCAGACCTCCAACTTTACTACATTATCAAGCCTGTTTCACATGCTACTTCAGCCTTTTGGGAGCTCGGGAACACCCTTGAATTGCAAGCTTCAGCCAGGTGACTTTGTGTGCGTGGGCAAATACAAGTCTCATGCTTCTGCAGAGTGGGAGTTAGCAGTATAACGTTCACGTCACTGGATGAGTAATCCAGAGACGCAGGGTAATGCTCTGGGAACATGGGTTCTGTTCTAACCACAGCAGCTCACGGGATTTGAATTCTGTTAATAAAATTTGAAATATAAATACCTATTGCTGTAGAAACCCATTTGGTTCACTAATACCCTTGAACAAAGGAAATCTGTTGACCTTACCTGGTCTGGCTTATGTTTAACTCCAGACTCCCAGCAACATGGTTGACCCTTAAATGCCCTCTGCAATGATCTAGCAAGTCACTCAGTTTACACGTAACTAAAGAAAGACAGCAAATTCTAGCCTGTGAATGAATACCTACATCCCATTGAAGAATAAGGAAAGAAAAAAATAACAGGAAATACTTTGCCACTCTAAGCTTGCTTTCTTAGCACTTGATGCCCACCAGCATCTCTCTACTTCACACTGCTTTCTTAGTATGCATTCACTGAATTCAGCTGCCAGCCTCTGTGTGGGTTACACTGCTTTCTTAATCCACCGGTTCTCAGTGTTCAGTTACAGGCTGTCAGCCTCAATGGCTTATATTAATGTAGAGGGGACTGAGTGTTCCGGAAGGGGTAGTATATTTCAAAAGGCTCACGATAACTCTTATGTCTAGACAGGAAAGATTTAGGAACCACAAGTGTACAGCAATTCACAAAGTCCTTGGCTATGGGGGCAAAATGAGCATACTGGTTGTATATAAAGGGAGTCCAAAGACATGGGATGAAGATGAAAGGTTTACAGGGACTACACAGGGACAACAACACAAAAGGTGATACGAAAGAGGTCAGAAATTCTTCTGTCACAGGCAGGGCCTGCCAGACGTTCAAAATGAAACAAAGTCACAACACTGTAACGATGGATTGAAAGTCATGTGTGCATGAAAGACACAAAATGGCTGACACCACATGAAAATTGGATCATGGTAAGTTACTGTTCTCTTCTTCACAGTAAAATTTTTTGAATTTGAGCCAGGAACATCTGATATAATCATTGCTGCTGTGAGTCAGCAGAGTCAGGCACTTTGAAGGAAACAGAAGGAGGTCTAGCATATCTTGAGTGATGTCAATAATGTACTTACAACTGCTGGGTTAAGAAACTCATCATCTTTTTCATCATTACCCTCCTTGTGACGATAGTGCACGAAGGCAGGGAAATAGGGAGGAATGGAGCATCATCCCTTTTAGTTATTTAAAAATGTATTCATGGGATATGTAACATCACTTCAAAGGACAGCATTCATTACTCATCCCTAATCACCCAGAGGACAGTTTAGAGTCAACATTTTTGGTGGTCGAGAATCACATGTAGGCCAAACCAGGTAAAGATGGCAGATATTTTACCCTAAAGGGCATTAGCAAACCATTTGTGTTTTTATAACAATTGGCAGTGGTCACCATTAGGCTAGCATTTTTTTTTTAAAATTTAAAGATTTTTTTTAAAAAAGTTGAACTTTTAAGTCTGCCATGGTGAAATTCAAACTAATGTCCCCACATCAGCCCGGGGTTCTGGATTACTAGTCATGAGATGACCACTATGCAACTGCGTCCACTCAATGAAGGAGGCTGTCAAAATTTGGTCAGATAAAGCAGTGTAAATGATTCGCTTGGAAGTCAAGGTAATAGTGCCAGTCAGTAGGCTGGCACTTAAAAGATGCCAGTGACCCCACATTCTCCAATGCCAAGATCTAAGTGATCACAACAAGCTTCCTGAAGTTTTCTTCACATAATACAGCAATACATGCTTTGAACAAATAATTAAATGAAGATAAAATAGACAATTAAGGCATGTGTGGTAATGAGGATCAGAGAAATGACAGATGTGTTGGCATAAGAATGTTTAACAGAGGAATGGGTTTAGGGGTTATTCAATGCAGTAGTTCAGTACTCATGGTGGGTGCAACAGATTGAACAATAGAGAGCTGGAGATGGCTTTAGCTGGACTACACTGGGAAAACTTAGTTTTAACCAAGACAGTTCTAGTGGGGAAAAAATTAACATTGTAATGTTACCTCGATTGTTCTGCTCAGGTTAGAATTAGAGTTAGGTTTTTTCTGTCACACGTACTCAAGTATAAGCTTACATGAGCATAATGAAAAGTTTACAATGTCACCACACATGGCACCATCTTAGATACAAGGTACCTAGGTACAAAGTCTTAGGTTAACAAGTAGAAAAATAAGGCCTGTTGCAATCCTTGGCATGAGAGTTCCAGTCAGTGCCACCTCCTTCCAGGAAACTTGCATTTGGAATCATGACTTGCAGCACCCATACCTATTACTCATTTCTTCAATGCTCCACTAATATTTGAAAATTTGAATGAGTGGTATCGTGCAACCTTCAGTTCTGACTGCTCTCATGTTCCACCTGCGGACTAGTTATCACTGGAATATTCAAACTTCTGTCATAAAAGTGCTCAGAAGAAATATAGGCAATTAAGTTAAGAAAGAATTAAAACAGCAAGGCATTATTCCTGCTCTACCTTCCTGATTTGTGAATTTGCAGAGCCCTGCAAGTTGAACAATGCATTTTGAAGTTTTGCCAGTTTGTTTGTTTGCATTAGATTTCCATCATAAGCCAGGGACAGATGTAATAGAGAATCTGAGATAACAAGATGTACAGCTGGACAAACACAGCAGGCCAAGCAGCATCAGAGGAGCAGGAAGGCTGACGTTCGGGCCTAGACCCTTCTTCAGAAAGGTCTAGGCCCAAAATATCAGACTTTCTGCTCCTGTGGTGCTGCTTGGCCTGCTGTGTTCGTCCAGCTCTACATCTTGTTATCTCTGATGCTCCAACATCTGTAGTTCCTACTATCTCTGAAACAATTTTAACCCCACTGCTAAGCCTCTTCTAAGGATGCCTACCCTAAAGAAGTTACCCTCCTCCCTCCAGAAAACCATCAGTGGATCTCCCTCCCACTGCAACTCTCTCGTAATCTCTTCGTCCCCGAAACTGCTCGACCATGTCCTGAAGCAAACCAGGTACTACAGCCACATCACCTTTCTTTGTACCTGCCAAAGGACCCAGATCATCCCCAATGGACTACAGTCCACATTCAGGTCTTCCCAAATTTTCCCCAACCGTGACAATGTCTACATCAGAACACTGAGACTCTTCAGAAGCGTTTCTCCCTGTAATTCCTGAAACTCACACTTTCAGCAATGCGCCGGCATCTCCTGGCACTACAATCAAAAAAAAACCCCAGATAGTCCTCACCCTCAACAACTTCCTTTTTGATTCCTCCCACTTCCTACAGACAAAGTGTGTGGCCATGGGTACCCGCATGGGCCCAAGCTATGCCTGCCTCTTTGTAGGTTACGTGGAACAGTCACTCTTCCGCACCTACACAGGCCCCAAACCCCACCTCTTCCTCCGTTACATTGATGACTGTATCGGCGCTGCCTCTTGCTCCCTAGAGGAGCTTGAACAGTTCATCCACTTTACCAACACCTTCCACCCCAACCTCAAGTTCATCTGGGCCATCTCCAACACATCCCTCACCTTCCTGGACCTCTCAGTCTCCATCTCAGGTAAACAGCTACAAACTGATGTCCATTTCAAGCCCACTGACTCCCACAGCCACCTAGAATGCACCTCCTCCCACCCACCCTCCTGCAAAAATTCCATCCCCTATTCCCAATTCCTCTGCCTCTGCTGCATCTGCTCCCAGGATGAGGCATTCCACTCCCGCACATCCCAGATATCCACTTTATTCCAGGACCGCAACTTTCCCCCCGCAGTGGTCGAGAACGCTCTTGACTACATCTCCCGCATTTCCCGCAACACATCCCTCACACCCTGCCCCCGCCACAACCGCGCCCAGAGGATCCCCCTCGTCCTCACATACCACCCCACCAACCTCCAGATACAACGTATCATCCTCAGACACTTCCACCATCTACAACCCGACCCCACCACCCAAGACATTTTTCCATCCCCACCCTTGTCTGCCTTCCAGAGAGTCCACTCTCTCCACGACTCCCTTGTCCGCTCCACACTCCCCTCCAACCCCACCACACCTGGCACCTTCCCCTGCAACCACAGGAAGTGCTACACTTGCCCCCACAACACCTCCCTCACCCCCATCCCAGGTCCCAGGATGACCTTCCATATCAAACAGATGTTCACCTGCACATCTGCCAATGTGGTATATTGTATCCACCACACCCGGTGTGGCTTCCTCTACATTGGGGAAACCAAGCGGAGGCTTGGGGACCGCTTTGCAGAACACCTCCGCTCGGTTCGCAACAAACAACTGCACTTTCCAGTCGCAAACCATTTCAACTCCCCCTCCCATTCCTCAGACGACATGTCCATCATGGGCCTCCTGCAGTGCCACAATGATGCCACCCGAAGGTTGCAGGAACAGCAACTCATATTCCGCTTGGGAACCCTGCAGCCCAATGGTATCAATGTGGACTTCACAAGCTTCAAAATCTCCCCTTCCCCTACTGCATCCCAAAACCAGCCCAGTTCTTCCCCTCCCCCCACTGCGTCACAAAACCAGCCCAGCCTGTCTCTGCTTCCCTAACCTGTTCTTCCTCTCACCCATCCCTTCCTCCCACCTCAAGCCGCACCTTCATTTCCGACCTACCACCTCATCCCGCCTCCTTGATCTGTCCATCTTCCCTGGACTGACCTATCCCCTCCCTACCTCCCCACCTATACTCTCCTCTCCACCTATCTTCTTTACTCTCCATCTTCGGTCCGCCTCCCCCTCTCTCCCTATTTATTCCAGTTCCCTCTCCCCATCCCCCTCTCTGATGAAAGGTCTAGGCCCGAAATGTCAGCTTTTGTGCTCCTGAGATGCTGCTTGGCCTGCTTTGTGTACCTCCAGCTCCACACTTTGTTATCTTGGATTCTCCAGCATCTGCAGTTCCCATTATCACTAGTACAGTAGACACTTACTGGTGCCTACCACCCAAAATGGGCTTCCTCCACCTCCCAAAACCCCAACCTGAGCCAGGACCTTCCCCACAATGTGCCCGCCACCACTGGCTATGTGGCCATTGTCGGAGCACCCACAGATGGCATATGTAATAACTGTTTTGAATGTGTAACGAAGACATAATTCACATAATGATAATTCTTGATCCACATGTTTGCAAGAGTTCCTCAGCATTTTGTAAATGTAAACTTATCATAGAATGCCGACAGTGAGGAAGCAGGCCACTTGGCCCATCGAGTCCAAACTGATCCTCCACCCTATACCTGTAACCTTACATTTCCCATGGCTAATCCACCCAGTTTGCATATCCCCGGATACGATGGGGCAAGTTAACCACTTAAACTGCATATCTTTGGACAGTGGCAGGAGCAGGAGCACCCGGAGGGAACCCACACAGACATGGGGAGATTGTGCAAACACAAACAGTTGCCCAAGGTTGGAATCAAACTTGGGTCCTTGGCACTACAAAGAAACAGTGCAAACCACTGAGCCACCATGCTGCCCATTAGCACTTCAACAGAGGACAGTATATTTTCTGTTAGCACAGGATGGGCAATGTTTGAACTCTGCATTCCCGGCAATGAACCTCCTCCACTGAGACCACATATCTGAAATTCGAGTATACATTATTTCATGGTCATAAAATCAAGTAAATTGCACGTCCAAACCTCCAGTATGTGCTCAAAGTTGGCAAGATGCCCAGCGTATATATGGAAAATTATCTGAATTTAAAATGATCTTCTATGAAGAAAGATAATCCAAGCACCATTATGTTAATCCTGAGGGAGAATGCATCTTTGTAGTCGATTAAAAAAATGTTGTCGATGTTTAATTTTATTCTTTTAGATGTACAACTCCATCTCTGGAAATAGTCAGATATAGTGACAGTTTTATAAAACAAGTTATCTTTTCCTGAATTAATTTTAAGAATAAACAGAAGTATAATATTTAGAAGGTTTCTAAACCCCTCCATGTTAAAAATCAAATCAATATTTTTTGGCTTTTGTTTGTTCCATAATGGAACGTCTTCAGGACCAACTGCTTGGTCATAAATCAGTTATTCCCATTTTCTACTGAGTGATAATTGTGGCTTCTATCATTGTTTCAAGTACAAGGACAAGTGTTCATGACTTATTTAGCCAGAAGTTGGTTTTTCAAAATGCGATTGCAAATGTCACATTTAAAGAGCTTGTACCAAAGTGCTCAACAATAAAGTAGTGCTAATGATGGTTAGTATTGTCATTCCCTACAGCATATGTTTCCAGGTTTGGTTACTCAATGAGGGAGAAACCTTTGGGAAGAGAAGAGATCTTGCCAGTTGGAAGAAAGGAAACTCTAGCAGCAAACAAACTGTATATAACCAAAGACAGAACAACTCTGCCTGAGGGCTGGCATCAAATCACTTACCAACATTTTTTCAGGCATGGTGTCCTCATGGTCATTAAAGAAGTGAAGAAATTGCTCTTGAAGACAGAAAACAGAAATTTTCCAACTTCCAAGAACACTTTTCAGGGATTTTGGTACAGAATGGACAGAATTTCCAGCCAAATTATCATGCTCCTAATCATTGTTGTCTTTATGAGCTAGTAAATTATTAAAGTTTGACATACTACCATGACCTCAGTAAGGTTAATTTGATTATACAGTGCTACAACTATTTTGTTCAATTCTCTATTAAACTACCCTCACTGTAAAAAGTTTAAACTAAACATCTTCTGCTAAAGCTGCACAAGGCATAAAAACAGTCTGGGGTGAAAAGCGAATGACAATAAAAGTTGGCATATGCTGTCAATAGAAATGTTTTATTCTGCAATTGACAAGCTATTTTCTTAACCTTCACCTCTAGCATATCTTCTCAAATGAAAAAAGTCTGTCAGTTGCCTATCAATTTTGTCTTATAAGCAAATGAAGTCTGATGAGTTCATTCACTATGCTTTATTTTCCATTATTTATTGACAGTCACACCTGATTGAAAATGAAATCTGAAATGCTATCACCCCAAACAATTTATGTTTCACGAACAGATGTTAATAAAAAAGGACAATAATTTTATTTTGCAAAATTCATTCAAATTTGATCAGTAAATGTGCTGAATAAGTTCAAACTGATTTTGAAGGTTGTGGTTATAGTCTTTGCAGTCAATATCAATTAAGGCGGCCTCAAGATGCCAAGAAGCAAAGGAGAGAAAAATGTTCAAGTTCCTGCTACTAATTGCTATCCAGTGACCCAGTGCCAACAGGAACTGCTGGGCAAAATGTAACAATCCCTGCTGACTCATTTTAAGGCATTCCCCTGTCACATCCCAAAAGGTCATATTCTCCTTTAACTTGCCTGACTGGCAACTCAAACCCTGCCTCTGGGATCAGCCATCCAGAACTCACTGTTACAGCAGACTTACCTTCAACCCCACCTCCTTTCCTTCCTCTTACTGGTTGTAATTTCACCAGGTGCCATCACTCAAACCTGCCCTGCTGGAACTAAAGAGCTTCCAGCTAATCTGATTGATGGGGACAAGTGTCACCCTGGGTGAATTAACATCCGATTGCAAGGGAAATGGATGTAGGGAAGCCAGCTGTTTTGTGGGTGAGTTCCTGACCGACCTTCAGCAGGGTCACAGGGAACTCAGCGCCCTGTAACTCCAGCCATCTTAATTTAGCACAGAGAGATATTTCAGCCTCCAAGTGAAACCAGGATTGGGTTCAACTCAAATAATCAATTAGGAATCTGTGTCCAGAATTGAGGTCATTCATACGGAATGGAAACTTGAACATTATACCACAGCATTGTTGATCTTCAAATCCAAAATGCGATAGCATTTTCAACACAGTTGAACAAAGGAAACAAAGAAAAAAGCTTTATGACGAGCACATATATGAAATTCAACTTTTATTCATAATGCTCATGTCAATGGGTGGGAATTTCAAGAAAGCCATTTCCAGTCCATGAAATCACTGCCAGATGTGAGTTAGAATCCCAGTTTACCAACTAAGTTATGGCATCAAAGTTGTATAGTCTCTGAGGAAATTCTTCACCATAATTTGTGCAATAGCTTAGCAGCAAAGCAGGTGTTGCCAGCTTTTCAGTCCTTTCTATTTTAATTGATACTTCAATTATTTTTAAGCATATTAACTTTTATGCTCAGCAAGCACTAAAATAATGGTCAAGTCAATTAAACAGAAGCACTCACAGCAAAAATTCAGGTTTGAAAAATGGCTCCTGGGCAAAGTGTCAGGAGCTGCAGTATGCTTGGACCTGTACCCCACAATGAATCACTACCTTCATAAGAAGGGAGCAAAAGATAAGCAGTCGGGTGTTTCAATGGGAACTTATAAAATATAAGGTTTGACCTTTGTTTAGTTCATGTTATGTGTCCATATTAGATTTAAAATCTCTAGATTAACTGCATAGAATGCAGCACATCAATTTTTCAAGGAAGTCCCAAGCTTTCTTGCTGATAAATGCCATTTATAGCCCATAAATTTGGGCCATTAGGAATAAACAGTTGTATACTAAAACACAGGAACTAACAAATGGGTATTTTTCTTTTACACAGCAACTGAAGGAGAATCAGAGTGACTGATTGTATTCGTCTGAATAAAATCATCAAACATATCCCTGGTCAAGAGCTACCAAGATAACATTTACCAGGCATGTTGGGTGACCTCTTTCCTATCTTCCAATCTATTCCTCCATTATCTTCAGCAAGTAACAATCTAGAAAGCTTTTCCCTTCTGCTCATGAACTCAATCAATACTGCAACCCTTCAGGTCCCACGCCTTAAGAGGGCATTGATGACTATCGTCTTCTATTGGATTGCTCCATCATTAGGCTTGGCAAAGTACTCACACACCTTCTGTGATCTGTAAGTCCCGAAGTGGAACTGGAACTCAGAGCTCCTGATCCATTGTGCCACAAGTCCTACTCACAAACAACTATTTCTTGTCATTTAATATATTCATCTCTTTCACTCACTGCTTCTTCCTGTAAGATGGTGGTGGAGTAGCACTTCCGAGCCCAGGGCTCATTCACTCCATCTGCTTTTCTCTTCTTTTTGCTTCTTTTCTCTGTTTCCTTTTCATTTTTTTCCTCTATTTTACTTTGGTCTTGTTGAAGAGCTCAGTTGTGTCAACAGCATCGGTGGCAGTGAGTGAGCCCAGCATAGATTTGAATGGGCCCAGGAGCGTGGGCTTGTGGCGACTCTGGAGAGAGTTTGGGCTCCCAGCGGCTTCTGTGTCCAGTGGGGATTAATTGAGTCGGCAGCGGAGGCGAGTTTGGGCCCAGTACAAGATGCGGATGCGTGGGCGAGGTGGGGCCAAACTGGACTCGTGGCGGCAGCAGAGTGGAGTCTGGACCATCAGCAGCATCGCTTATGTCTGTATTGGCAAGATCCACTGAGGACTCACAGTGGCGAGGGCATCAGTGGAAGTGAGATGGTGCCTAAGAGAGGCAACTTTCATTCCAGTGGCAGATGGCACTCGTGCCTGGCCACCAGGCCCACGGCCCACGGCACGGCACCTAAGAAAAACTGTAAAGTTAAACATTTTCTCTTTATTTCTTCATTTTCTGCCTTTTCATTCAACGTTTTGGCTTATTTTTCCGTGGTTTAAGATGGCGCCGGAGAGTGGCGACACTCTCTGAAACTTTTCACTATATTTTGTAACAAATTACACGTGACAATAAATAAATCATATCAAATCAAACTACTGTTTCCATTCATCTAATTTCGCAATTTTCATCTCATTTTCTCTCTCCCTACCCACTGTTTCCATGAGAGTGTCTATGGACACAATAAGCTACCACATACACATCAAGCAGTCGTGGGTTCGGGTACAAATTTACACAAATAATGACATAACTCAGGAGTCGGGACCAATCTCACTCCAAAATAAATTAAATCCCCAAAGAATAGACATTATTGTCTACTTCTATATATTAAAATTAACTGCATTGGAAAGGAATTGTGCCATTTAGAAGTTTTTGACTTTTATCATATGGAATATATTTGAAAAAAAAGCATATTTCTGATGTTCTACTTTAAAAATAATGACAAGTTTCACTTTAAGAAAGGGCAGCCCATGAAGATGATTAATTTGTGTAATGGAAGTGTTTTTCTCTTTTAAAATTGGATAATAAACTATTTATTAATGGTTGCGGGTAAATCAGAAACATATCATCCTTGAACAGCTCTCATCTTTTTTGGATCTGAAGCAAAGTCAAAGACGCCAGAGGACAGTCTGGGATGGAGCAAGGTTACAGGCCCTCAGAGGGAAGTAAAAATACAAAGTGCTGGAACTAGCCAACCAGCTTACCAGCATCCTTGGACAGACTAACAGAGGTTATGGCCTGGATTATCCAAGGGATGAAGATGCCAAACTCCCTGTTAGAATTTTGATTCAACCCATAATCCTGTCACATATCCCACAGCAATGAATGCTGGAATCAGCAGTTGCTTAATGAAGGGGAGATGTTGACTGCTTCCTGCCTGAGGAGCGCTGTTGGATTCACCAGCAGCACTTCAATCCAGGAAAGGCTGCTGGGAGCAACTGAGCAATAGGGAGTCTCACCACACAGAGGTGCCCCCAGTTAAGGTGGGTGCAGGAAGATTGCATGTTCTTTTTGTTTTTGGAGAAAGAAAATGGGCGGCATGGTGGCTCAGTGGTTAGCATTGCTGCCTCACAGCTCCTGGGACCCAGGTTCGATTCCACCTTTGGGCAACTGTCTGTGTGGAGTTTGCACCTTCTCCCCGTGTCTGCGTGGGTTTCCTCTGGGTGCTCCGGTTTCCTCCCATAGTCCAAAGATGTGCAGGCTAGGTGCACTGGCCATGCTAAATTGCCCATGGTGTTCAGGGATGTGTAGATGAGGTGGGTTATAGCGGGGTGAGTCTGGGTGGGATGCTCTGAGGTTCGGTGTGGACTGGTTGGGCCGAAAGGCCTGTTTCCACACTGTAGGGATTCTATGATGATGGAGGGAGGAGAGGGGAAATAAGTCCGGGAAGCAGGGCATAACCCTGGAGCAGAGATTCCCATGGGCTCTGGGGACGTACAAATGATCTCTACCTCTTGCCCAACATACCACAACTCAACTGAAATTGCTAGGCCTCCCACTGGTCATGACCCTGCTCACGCTGGGAGTAAATTACCAGAGGTAATGGGGATCAGGACTTCTAGAGATCAGTCACTGACCACTCAAGAGCCAAGGCCCAAGGACAGATGATCCAGTACAATCACACAGGTCAGATACAAGCAGGATGTAAGGTCACCTTTTAAATATTAGGTATTGCTCACTTCAAACCCACCTGCCAGCCCTGTGTCTCAGGTCCACAACACTAAGTCATCACCCTGATGCAAAAGCAATGGTCAGAAACACAAATTTACCTAGTCACCTCAAACGTAGGCCACAAAACAAAGCTGAGGCATGAAATCAGGTTGCTTACACATATCTGCTGCTACATTCTCGACGTCACCAATGTTCGACAGCCTCCCTTGACTCACCATTTAATGGACATTTTACAGCCATTTCTGCTAGTATTTCACCATGAGCTTGGGGTGACCCCATAACACAACAGGAGGCAACTATAGTATTCCTGGCCATCTTATCATCATCCCACCCGTCTCCTCACTGAATCCTACCTAAGTGGTCATGAAGAACTTTCCCAATAAACAGAACTGTAGACCTCCATCGCTGGCTAGGTCCGGGGCTGGATGTAGCCCCGTCCAGAGGAAGCCCTGAGATAGGAAGGGCTGCAGGACCTACAACTGGCTGAAAAGTGGCAAAAGCTGAGGCTGGTAGGCCATTCTGAGCAGGGAGAAAACCCCTGCAGAAGAATCATTTGGGTCTCGGGTGCTGTCTTTCCTGCTTGCTACCTCATCATTGGGATAAGGAATGTTTGGCTCTGATGGTCCTTCAGTCTGTAACAGTGAGGAAGTTTACACTAAACTGGCAGTCTCAATGTGAGGCATGGGGCATTTCCACGGCCAGCAAAATGCCTCAGCGGTCACAAAACCATCTCTAATCTGGGTCTTAACCATATCAATTGGATGCCCAGCTCCAGAATGAAGGTAGGCAATCCTGCTTCCTGTCTATCTCCATCCCTCTGAAAACCGTCACTTCCAATACTATCTCAATGGAGCTGCAAAAATTCAGCCCAACCATCAGTTAGGATCTACGTTATTGATGCAAACGTCTCATCGCAGTTTATTCAATCTGAATATAAAACTGATGATTACTCTATTTACCTGTTTTAGGTCCAGAGTGATAGTCACATAATGGTACTCCATTCCATTTTGAATGCTGGGGCTTTGCCACCATCTGTTGGTGCCATCAATTGCATTTGTTATTTGATGTCGTTCTGTAAAAGAAATTGGAACAGCATTCAAAATTGGCGGGAAATGTGATCAAAGTCAAAGAGTAATGCAATTCTGGAATTTCCATCCAGCTGACATTGAAGTTATGTTGCAGCTATGCAACATCCTGGTTATAGAACTCCCCTGTAAAACAGGGTGCAGCTCTGGGCACCAAACCTTAAAAAGGATACACTGGCCTTAGAAGCAAATGCAGCGTAGATTTTGATGCCTGTATCAAGTTTGACAGCTGCCTCAGGGCCAGGAAATTGGTGGATGAACTAATGAATGAGGGTGCTGCGTCATCAGCAGTATACCAGTGTATCGGCAGTGGGTGAATGGGTCATCTGCCCGCAGCTCAAGGCAGATGCTGAAATGTGCAGCTATGGCCCAAATAAGAGCTTCACTCCGCTGACACGATGTTATAATGGGTGGCAGGACAGGCCTGTGCCCAACATGCAACCAAGTTGGTGGGGAGCTGTCTTTTGAACCACTGCAGTCCACTGCAGTAAAACAAGCAACAGCTGAGTCACTGAGCTGAACAATGGAGGAGAGGTGGTGGAGGAGGATTCTGTGATTTCAGGCTGCATAGAGGATCTACAATGAGTGATGTTTCCAATTTGTTGGAATGGAGAAAACTCAATTCAATCCATTGGCGAGTTGTTACCATGGGCTCTGATAAATTAGCAAGATTGTTCTCTACCTATATGCAGAGTTGGATTTCAATGTTTTGGGGGTAAAAATGAAATCACCATGTCTAAAATGGGGTAAACTGATCATAATATTTACATTTACTGGTTACCATCAGAGAGAGACTGTTCAGGAACTGAAGAGAAAATGATTGGTTTGATGACAAGATAAAGCTTAACTAGGGGCTGTTGAGACAAAAAGAAAATCAAAACTTAAATGTTTCCATTATACTGAGGAAAATCCTGCGATCCAAAATATCATAATACACTTGATACTAGCTGCAACAAAACAGCTGCAATCCACTTGCAGATCCAGTTTTGTAACACAGATCAATTTTATATTTTGAATTCTATAACAGTCATGAAATAAGAGTTCATTCAAATATCCAAAGTCTTTAAAGTCTATCAGTTTCAATGTTCTGAAGGAAGGAAAGAAGTTGCTTTTGATTTTCAAATCAAACCCTCATGTAAAGGTTAAAGAGCAAGCAGCGTCTCCCTCCCTTCCAAATCATGATAGAGAATACCATAAGTACAGTCAACAGGAAAAATCCCAGACACTAATAATTTAAAAATAAACAATCCTTGAAGTCTGTCTCCATAAAGAATGTGTTACATACCCTTCGGATTTCTACTATTTAAGTCACAGATTCTGCACTGTGGGTTCCTAAATGGTCGCCCGGGAACATGTTCCACCAGTTTGCAGTACATTTCAGACCCATTTTGACCACAGGTAGCATTGGCACTAATATCAGCCATGCTGGCAAGATTTAATACAGCCGGAAACAACCCTGAAAAGAACAAAATAACTCATGTTAAAAGGCAACTTCTCAGTAATAATTTTTAATTCACTAAAATTGCAAAAAAATTTCATCACCGTATTCAGAAAATGTTGTCCTATTAATGCTTCAGCTGCAAAAGCGTGCATGTAAAAACATAAAGGGAAATAGTTTCACAAACAGAATTAATGTGTTCCCTTTTTATTGCCCATTATTAGTGTGTTCTATGATTTTATATGATATGCAGGAAATTATTAAGCATGTTCTCATATAATCCCCTGTGTTAAAGTGCTATATCTGACAGTTTTATTTTATTTACTTGCTCTGTGCAAGATTATATATTGTCTCCTTTCTTCTTGATGAAAACTGTGTTATTTGATTAGTACACTACATTCTGTAATGTCTTCATTTTGATATTGCTTTCGGAAAAATTACATCACATATGCAAAACCATCATTTCATTTCATTAAAAAAGACTGCTGAAGAAACCTAGGAGGTGGAATAACACCCACCATGGAGAGAGAAACAAATGTTAATGTTTTGAATTCAGCCAATAAAGTGCCATATCTAACAAAACGTTAATCCCATTTTTCTCTCTCCAGAGGTGGTGCCAAATCTTAATTTCTACAGCATTTTCTGTTTTTATTTCAAATTTCCAGCAATCGCAGTATTTAGCTTTCATTCCATTTCATGTTTAGTTGACTATTCTTACCCAATCTCATTAATCTTTAAGTATCTACATGAAAGAGACTTTCAGATTTTGTATTTTTTTGCAGGCAATTTGTGCTATCTAACTAAAATAAATACTCTGATGCTGCGAGGAGTTCAGCTTTGAAAGAAAAAAAATCTGACTTTGTTGCATTGGGAGTCAAACCTAAGCTGGCAGGATTCAATGGGAACTGAGATAGAATGTAATGCTGGTACCAGGGTTGTTTTGCGCTTATGCCAGGAACAATGGCATCACCTCAAATCTAACAGATGTTGTTTCTGTTGGTGTAGCAAGTCGAACATTTTGGCCAATATGTTTTTAACAGTTTTACAATCCATTGACAGCTGCATGCACTGTGCCTCTGACATGTGAAACACAATTACACAGAGCTGACAGCACTAACAGAAATAATCCTTGTAGTTCTTGGCTTTCAGTAAAGACCTAAATTTAAAAATTAGCACATTAGTAAATTTATTAAAAAGAACGAATTGCTGCTGAACTCTGCAAATTTGATAAGAATTTTTAAACAAGTTGGGAATTACCGATCAGCACATGCTTAATATGTCAGTGGGGAACATGTAATTTATGTGATACCTCTGGAAATTAGAACATTAGCATTGTCTCCCTGCAGTTCAATTAAAAAACACTGTACAGAAAGTTGCAAGCAGGTGAGAAGCGGTAAACTGGGTTGATTCTGTTTCAAGCAAAGGTTCTAATTCTCTTTGCATTAGATTGTACCTCTCCAGCCAATAGGATCCCTACAGTGTGGAAGCAGGCCATTTGGCCCATCAAGTCTGCATACACTGACCCTCCAAACAGCATCCCACCTAGATCAACCCCCTATCCTATCCCTACAACCTTATATTTCCCCTGGTTAACTCACCTAGTCTGGACACAATGGACAATTTAGTTTGGTGAATCCACCTAATCTGCACATCTTTGGACTGTGGAAAGAAACCAGAGCACCTGGAAGAAACTCAGGTCGACAATGAGAGAACATGCCATCCCCACAGAGTCAGTGGCCCAAGGGTGGAATTGAACCCTGGTCCCTGATGCTGTGAGACAGCAGTGCTAACCACTGAGCCACCATGCTATCCCACTGAAAATGGTGTTAATTATTTTTGCTAATAACAAACCACTTTGACACAAAAGTTTTAACCTGAAGCTGATGGTGATTAGCTGTTTTCATGGAAGCAGTCAGTCATAATGAACTTAGCAGTTGTTAAAAACTTGAGATCTTTGCTTTTTTATTTTATAGCTGTTTCTGCAGGAAACAAGGGGAAGCAACTTGACAGAGAGATAATGGAGTCAGCAGCTTCGCTCACTTATTTCTGAACATGCTCTTGAAAGCCCCCTTTAAATATTTGTCCAAGTAATTATCCCTTAGTAATATTTTTCTGACTGTAGCAAATTTTGTACAAGGTTTGCTGAAAGGTTAATGCTGAGGAGTAAGTATTGCCCAATATGATGACTGACCTTGGCAAGGGCGAAAGTTTAGGATCTTGAATGATTAAGATTGAACCTTGTTGTCTCCCACATAGTCTCAGGAACTATGCCTGTTGTGCCAATGTAACCTATACTCGATTGCTATCATGCAATAAATTACACCTTGTTAAAGTATCTTCTCATTAGTATACCAGGTCACTTTACTCCACCACACAAGATCAAACTGGCCTGCTCGTTCCCTGTCAGGAAGAAGGATGTTAGTGGCAAATGTGGTGAGAATCCATCGGACAATGTGGTGGCAAATGTTACAATATTTTTTTAAATTGTTCATTGGAGGTGGGCATCACTGGCTAAATCAGGATTTAGTGCCCATCTCTAAATGCCCAGAGGGCAGTTTAAGAGTCATCCGCGTTGCTGTGGGTTTGCAGTTGTACGTACGCAGTACCAGGTAAAGGCGGCAGATTTTCATTTCAAAAAGACATCAGTGAACTAGACAGATTTTTAAGACAATCAACACCAGTTACACGGTGGCCATTCAGCTATCATTTTATTCCAGATTTTTACTGAATTCTAGGTTCACCATCAGTCATGGTGAGATTCAAACTGATGATGTCCAGAATATTTGCCAAGAGTTCTAGGTGACTAACCCAGTGGCACTGGCACTCTACCGTCAGCTTCCTTTTAGCTGCAGCACACAAAAAACTGACAGCTGCGGAGATGCCAAGATTCTTCATGTGGTACAAAGGAACACTGGCTGGGGAGACCGTATCCATATCAGCTTTTGTGCAAGGGCATGGTTGGCATGAAAGTGGCATGAGTGTGGGTGTATGTGGGGTGATGAGTGTGTATGAGGGGTGCGAAATTGAGGGCCGTTTTCTGGTTTGCTGCTTTTATTACAAATGAGATAAAGTCTAAGAGCACTGACAGACTGGCTTCTTGAACAAGCCTCCTCTCATACTCAACAGCCCTTGTGGTTGCCATCCAATGTCTTTTGTTTGACTTGTACTCCCCTCCTCAGGAACAAAAAACGCCACCCACATTAGCACTAAGACTGACAGCATACTATCAGAAATTTCCCAACTGCTGTTACCTACTTCGAGAATGTAAGCCCAGCTCGACATACTGCTATAATATAGTTATCATATATAACGTACAGTGGCTAACTTGCACACAGCAACATTTCATAAGCAACAAGCTAAATGGCAAATTAGTCTGTTTTGGAAACATTCTTGACTCCTCCCCTGTAATTTGCAACTTGCTCACCGAGCATTGTGCGTGTCGAATTCTTTAAGCTTGAGGGCACTTTAACTAGGTTTGTGCTGTCAGGCACATGTAGTAACTTCAACTGGTTGACTTGCACTCAACCCGTGTGGGAATTATGAGATGCTATATGGCCATCAAGCCACACACACCTTAAGGGAACATTGTTCCTATGGAATTGTTTAAATCCAATTTAACTGGTGGATAGGACTCCAGTTTAACGTACTATCCAAGCAATAGCATGACTGCAGTATTCACACACTAGTACACTGAAAAGTCAGCCAGTATTATAGTCTCACATGCCTTTCTGTAGTTTGAACCCAAGACCTTCCAGTGCAGAGGTAAAAGAGCTAAGAAGTGTAAGGATCCAAGTAGATATTTTTGAAAATATGCTCAAAGCCTTCAAACGTAACTCATCTATTTTTGTTGTAGCTTTTATCACACGGAATTGTAAAACAATATAGTTAACATCTTGCTTATTATTGTGCCTGTGTTTAAGCTATAAATACATTTATAACTCACTGTAGTTTGTGAATGTGTTTTAAAGCGACAAAATTATTCCTTGTACAAATAGGAACATCATGCAAGGTTCTTTATTTTTCTTTCAAGTACATATTAATTTACATTAACTACAATTTAAAATTTTGTAACTGGCCAAAGTGCACAAAACAGTTGGAAATGAGAATGCGACTTAGACTACAACACGCACAGGAATCAAAGCTAGCCCACAATTTATGTGGTTGTCAGCTCCCATGGTGCAGCCCTTGTGATACAGATGCTTAGCAATTGTAACCAAGTGCGCTACCAAGCTGTAACCAATTGTTACAGAGATAGCAGGAACTGCCGATGCTGGAGAATCTGACATAATACAGTGTGAAGCTGGATGAACACAGCAGGCCAAGCAACATCAGAGGAGCAGGAAAGTTTGACGTTTCCGGTCAAGACCCGTCTTCAGAAATTGGAAAGAAGATTTCTGCTGTGTTCATCCAGCTTCACACCGTGTAACCAACTGTAACCACAGCTAACACAATGCCGCAAATGTTCCAATGGTTCGGGAGTCATTGCTGCAGTGTGGACTGGAATTGCACTTGGCATGGTGGTTCGGTGGTTAGCACTGCTGTCTGACAGTACCAGGGACCTGGGCTCGATCCCACGCTTGGGAACTGTCTGTGTGCAGATTTCACATTCTCCCCATGTGGGTTTCTTCCTGGTGCTTCGGAGTCACAGCCCAAAGATGTGCTGGCTATTGGACTAACCAAGGCGAATCTGGGGTTACAGAGACAGGGTGGGTCAGAAATACCTTCAAAACATGTAGATACTTTGTAGTACACACTTCCGGAGCAGATGAGATTCAAACCCATACCTCCTGGTTTACAAGTAGTAGCATGAGCATTACACCACAAGAAATTCCCTCATCATCAACATATATGTATCTGATGCGAATGCCATCACTGTAAACCCAACAACACGCATTTCAGTTATTCTTTCTGACCAACAGCTGAAGATTACTGGCAATGTTGAGAGAACAGTCCTGCAGAATAATCAATGATCAACCTGACAAATCACTCATACCAACAAATGAAAGTCTTTGGCTCTTTGGTGATCATTTCAGAGTATGTTCTGTCACGTAGGCCCATCAGAAGTGGCGATATAATGGTATACAGTCAGGGAACAGTGCTCCTCTAGACACATAGAGTAATAAGAGTTATACAGCACGGGAACAACCCCATCGGGCCAACTTTTCTGCGTCGACCAGGTATCTTAAACTGATCTAGTCCCATTTGCCAGTATTTGGCCCAGATCCCTCTAAACCATTCCTATTCATGTACCCATCCAGACGCCTTTTAAGTGCTGTAATTGTACCAGCTTCCACCACTTCCTCTGCCTGCTCATGTGAAAAACTTGCCATTCAGGTCCTTTCTAACTCTTTCCCCTCTCACTTTAAACCTATGTCCTCTAGTTTGTGCTCCCCCAACTTGCGACCTTAAATATTGCTTGTGGATCCCATGAATCTCATGGGTTCAGGTAAATAATGAGGAAGCATGGTTATGTTTGACACCTGAGGAATTAGCACACCTCCATTCTAAACACTGCTTGTGAAGGACAGAGGAGAGCAGGGGAACAGAATGCACCATGCGTGGGGTATTTCAATGGCTATTATAGTGTAGTGATTGTAACGAGGTCATGCTGGTGGATCTTACAGAATATGAGCTCCCTGGTCTAAAGAGATAGTAGGAGCTGCAGATGTTGGAGATCTGAGATAACAAGGTGTAGACCTGGATGAACACAACAGGCCAAGCAGCATCAGAGGAGCAGGAAAGCTGATGTTTTGGGCCTAGGCGCTTCTTCAGAAATGGATTTTCTGAATTTTCTGAAGAAGGGTCTAGGCCCGAAATGTTAGCTTTCCTCCTCCTCTGATGCTGTTTGGCCTGCTGTGTTCATCCAGCTCTACACCTTGTTATCTCTTAACCCTGGTTTAAAGTTGCCACCTGGATCAGTACAGTCTCAAAAGGTGCTAAGGAAGAGCCAGCAATGCCAAGAAAGTTTATGACCTCATCTGCTACACCACAGTAAGGGTACACTCTTCTTTGCCACCTCACACTAAAATCATCTCTGCTACTGCACCTAGCTGCCACTAAGCTCTTCGTATGCCATTCTCTCAATTGACTGCAGCGCCTTCTCTCACCCACTGCCAGTCCCCTCCCCTCCAAACCCCCACACCATTAAAACTGCAAGGTCTTTCTGACACCACCTCAATCCCTCACCGGCTTTCACCCATCTGCAACAGCACCAATCGTCAGGCCGTCTACTTCCACCGCACTCTATTCCTCCCTTTCTCTCATTACAGAAGACAGCTCTCTGCAGGGAATCTGCAGGGGTGCATGGCATTATGTTCCTCTACCCTCCAACCCATATGGGCAGAGTTATGACTCCCACAGGAGGCTAGGACTGCTCCTGCTAGAGACAGGCTGACGCTCCACAGTGTGAACTTCCAAGGCTGAGAGAGAGCGAGGCAAGGTGGAACTGGAGAGACCAGTCATTTCTGGAAATGTCCTGAGAGGAGACTTCTAATGGGTCTGCATGTGGAACGTTCTGTGGGTTGAGTGCCTACGGGCACTGTACTATCTTCTCGCAAGTCAATCTCACTCATTGCACACCACTTTTAATCACCAGCTGTAACGTCTTCATTCTTTTCCTTGCAGGTACATCCGGCTTGTCCCTCTCCTCTGTGGTGAAGTGGCCAAATCTGCCATGTCCTCCATCTTACAGAATGAATCAACCGAGGTCTAGAGAAAGTAAGTCTACCTTCTGCATCAGATATGCTGCTACATCGGTGAGAATCTTTGGCTAAGGAGGTTTGGCAGAACAGAATTCTGAGCAGTTCACTCTGTAGCTGACTGAGGAAGAAATGGCACTCAGAGCTGCCAGTGTCCAGGAACCTGGTCAGCCCTAGGCAGCAGGGGACCTTGTGGTACCAGCAGACACTTACACAGATAAGAATGAGCAGCAGAGAGAAAAATGAGCACGAGGGGCCATAGCTTTAAATTGAGGGGTGAAAGATATAGGACAGATGTCAGAGGTAGTTTCTTTACTCAGAGAGTAGTAAGGGAATGGAACGCTTTGCCTGCAACGGTAGTAGATTCACCAACTTTAGGTACATTTAAGTCGTCATTGGACCAGCATATGGACGTACATGGAGTAGTGTAGGTTAGATGGGCTTCAGATTGGTATGACAGGTTGGCACAACATCGAGGGTCACAAGGCCAGTACTGTGCTGTAATGTTCTATGTTCTGTGTTCTATGACAGGGGCAATGGGCTTCATTGTTCAGAGGCTGCAGCAAAGTAGAGGGACATGGACAGATTGGTGACTGCCTCCACAGACAGTCAAGTTCAACAAGGTATGTAAGTTTTCTTTCTTACAACTTCAGGGAATACCAAACTTCCAATGTTTGTTTGTTTCCGTGCAAAGGCTGCACAGAAATGTTTCCATAACGCAGCGTGTGTATACAAAAACTTTTATGAATAAAGTAGAATTTCACAAAAAAAGTTTGTATTTTACTTCTTGTGCACAGATTGCCCATAACTGCTTCAGTGACTGTGCGTATGAGAAGATTTTTTATGAATAAGACACATTTTTGCAATACAAAAAATAGTATAGACACAGCATATATAAAACAATATATAGCTGATCATCTGGACAGTTGCTTCTGAAGCATCCTTCAAGATACTGTTTGATTTATTAAAATCATAGCTCCTACTCTAAAGATAAATGCTTAAAAACACCATCAAATAACATTCAAAAACACAACTCATGTAAGCACCCTTTGATACTTTTGAAAATAGCATTTATACAAGCCAGTCTACGTACACACTTAATTTGGTAAATGCTTTTTCTGGTCTTCAGCTGATGCAAGTATTTCCTTTGGAAGTGGTTAAGGAAAATTGAAGAGCATTCTTTGATCGAGATCTGTTTTAAATTTTAGTAGCATTAAGTGTGGGAAGATCATGGCTAAAGAACATAAAGAAAATAAAATGTTGCGCCGGAAATCTTTCCCAGCTGTGTACTCCGGGCTCTATTATTCAGCTCCAGATGTAAAAAAAATTCAATAACTTCTTAATTGTTCAAAACAACTTCAACTTGAGTAAAAGAAAATCTAATCAGACACAGTGCAATTAAAGAAATGCAACAGTTACGACTTTGTTGCTTTCAAGTGCTTCTAACTGCTAAGAAGTTTTTTTTCAATTATTCTAAAGCAGTGACTGTGGTTGCAGCCGAAGGGAATAGTTTACTCTGAAGCTCCAAGGCTGCAGCCAATGTTTATTTACATTGTCCCTGAACATTTCAAAAAATAAGAACTCCCGCCTCTCTACTTCAACTTACCCGCACTCTCCATTTTCTATTGCTTGTAAAAATTACTTAACGATAAACTATTCTGCAGTACAAGCAAACTACACTACATATTAAAAGGTTTGCATATAACACACATTCCATGCACCATCACTACATTTTTGCCATTGAACATTCGCCCTGAATGTTATTACCGGCTCAAATTAAAACAGTAGCATACCAAGAATGAAATACACACATGCAAAATACTAGGAACTGAATGATTCTGAATAGTTAATTAGGAAATCTCATCGAAAAATAAATAAATAACAGTATCCAATCACTCAAAATGGTTTTGGAAGAAACATATTCTCTGCCATCAATGTTTCAGAACTGAAACTCTGTGGTGCAAAACTCTGATCAAGAGCATTTCTGGGGCTGGTGCAATAGAAACAAGAAACACTCCAAGTGGTCTGCACTTCGCCTCCGATCATTTCCAACATGGTGTAACGAGCTGGGGAGGGGTTCACCAGAAGGCTTCCAAATGGTGATGTCACGATGTCAAACAGCCATAACAATTAACTTGCCTCACTGTTTGGAAACATTGACAGCAAAGGTCTATTCAACAAATTTGTTTTTATTTATTCATGGGATGTGGCCATTGCTGACTGTGACTGCAATTATCAACCATTCCTATTCCCCATGAGAAGGTAGCGGCAAGTTGCCTTCTTGAAGTGCTGCAGTCATTAGGATCTGTGGACATACTCAGTGCTATTGGGAAGGTGGTTCCAGGATTTTGATCTCATGATAGTGAAAGAATAGCGATTCAAAGTTCCGAGGTCAGGATGATGTGTGGTTTGGAGGAGAATTTGTAGGTGGTGCTATTCCCACGTGACTGCTGCCCTACTCTTCCTTGATGAGAAAGGTTGTATGTTTGGAAAATGCTGCGAGAAGAGCTTCAGTGAGTTACTACAATGCATTTTGTAATTGGTACACACTGTTACAACTGTGCATCAGGGAGGAAATGAATGGAGGGCCAATCAAGTAACCTGTTTTGTCCCAGATAATGACAAGATTCTCAAGTGTCGTTGGAGTTGATTTCATCTATTAAGTGGGGAATTTTCCATCACACTCTTGATTTATCACAGGTAGATTTGCAAAGGCATTTGGGAAACAGAAGTTAAGTTACTCACTGTAGAATCCCCAGCATTTGACACGTTTGTACAACCACAGTATTTTAATGGCTAGACCAGTTTGTGGACAATGGTAACTCCAGAATGATAATTATTAGAAGATTTAGTGGAAAATGCTACTGAAAGTGAAGGGGCAATGGTTAGATTCAGCCTTGCTGGAGATGGCTATTTCCTGGCATTTGCAAGTCATGGTTGTTACTTGCTCCTCATCAGCCTTGAGTCCAAATGTTGGCCAGGTTTTGCTGTCATTAGACATGGATGGCCTCATTATCTGAGAATTTGCAAACAAAGCGGAACATTGTACAATCATCAGTAAACATCTCACTTCAGACCTTACAACAGAGAGAAGGTCAATGGTGAGGAAACTGAAGATGATACAGCCTGGGTACAGTGGTGTTCTGGGACACAGATAATTGACCTCTAACAATCACAACCATCTTTCATCTTGCCAGACATGACTCCCATTTACTCCAGTTTTGCTACTTGCTCTTGGGTGCAACTTTTGGTCAAATGTTACCTTATATCAAGGAATGTCCTCTTACCTCACCTATGGAGTTTTTAGGGCAGTAATTGGCTGGATTGCTGTATCCTGCTTTGTACATATCTGGGCAACATCTAGGTTGTCAGGTAGATGCCAGTGTTAGCTGTATGGGAACAGTTTGGCCAGTGATGCGGCTAGTTCTAGAGCTTGCCATTCACTTGAAGAACATGTGTCCAACAACTCTCAGGGACCACAGCAACAGCATTGTTTAAGTAGGCCTAGGCATCCAACTTGCAGTAAAATTAATTTAGAATAACCTCTATCATAGCAATGTCTCAGGAAATACTCTAGAGTATTTCTGAAGATATTACGGTGAGCTCCTGCACTTGACAACGCTCACCGTTGCATCCTCACTGAGAGAGTGGGGAATTTGGCGAACCATCCAAACTAACACTACAATTGAGACGGCAGCTATATTGCAATATTTCTGTGGCTTTAAGTAAAACAGGGCAAAAGATAAAATGCAGCAGAGAGATTCTTTTGTGTTCCTTAGAAGTCACAGCTGGTCAGCCACCTATAATGTATTCATAGGTTTAAAACATAGGTTTAGTATGTAATTAAACATGGGATCTGTACTCGTGCTTTGATCCAATGTTGTTACATGTACATGGAGATCCCAGTCTGGGGTACTGGAGGCAAACGCAGAGAATACTGGAGAAACTCAGCAGGGCCATCAGCACCAGTGGAGACAGAAACAGAGTTATCCGTTTCAAGTCCAGTACGATGCTTCTTCAGTTCTGATGAATGGCAATTAATAGGGCACCACAGGAAACAGTGCTGAGGCCACAAGTATTCACAGTATCTTAATAACTTGAATGAGAAAGGTCAAAGTACTCTCGCCATGTTTGTGGACCATACAAAAATAGGTGGGAAGGTAAGTGTTGAGGATAGCACAAAGTGTCTGTGGAGATACAGACAGGTTGAGCGAGTGGGCAAAAACCTGACAGATAGAAGATCTTAGGGAAGAAACTGGTATTGGAGCCAGTCTAGAGAAGGTTCATTAAGCTAATCCCGGGCATGGAGGGACAGTCTTATGAGGAGAGATTAAGGAGAAGAACAAACGGTGATCTTATTGGAACATTCAAGTATCTTAGGGGACTTGACAGGGTAAATACAAAATGGCTGTTTCCCCTTGTGTGAAAGTCCAGAAGGAGAAGGCATAATCTCACAGTAAGGAGTCCCACGTTTAGGACACTAAAAGGAGGAATTTCTCCTCTTAGACAGCAGGGAATTTGTGGAATTCTTTACCACTGAGGGTTGTAAAAAGTGCACCAGACGTAGACAGATTTTTAACCGAAAAGGGAATCAAGGGTTATAGGGAAATGCAGGGAAGTGGAGTTAAATGGAACCATGATCCCATTGAAAAGACTCAATGGGCCAAATGGCCTACTTGTGCTACTAGGTCTTATGGAAAAGATGTGGATGAGATAAGTTAGCAGCCAGCTGCCTGATGGAGTTCATTTTGTTGGCCTATTCCCTCAGCAAGCAAAGTGAACCTCCAACATACAGAGCCAGACAATCTGGTAGGGACACCAGCAGGAAAAATTACATTCAACTGCAGGATTGTGCATTAAAATTCACAGCTCTTAAATAGGATTTATTTACTTCATGTCAAAAAGGCGCTAAAAAAACAAACAATATTTGACAGCAAAAAAAATTAAGTTCTGTCACAAATCCAGGTGGATAGGAAAGTATTGGATTATTTGTCTTAATGAAATCATAAGTAACCAATTTCCATGAATGCTCAAAGCACACCAAAAGAGATTATGATCCATTTCAGAATTTCTCCTATGATGCATACAATCAAAACTAATTCTAAAAAGCCAAAGTGTACTCATTGGAGGAGGCCTGTGGTGCAGTGACTAAAGTCCCTCCCTCTGACTCACGCGCTCTCGGTTCAAATCCCACTTCAGGAATGAGTTCTTGCTTTATTTTTGCGTCTAAGCGTGGAGGAAGACCTAAGAGAAGAAGATACATCTACTTGGGAGTGAGCCAGCTTTTCTCAAGGGATTACATTCTTCTCAGCTTACATGCATGCACAGGTAGGATACCAAATTTTATGGGCAGACAGCAACTGTTGCCCCTATCTGGATCCTCTGGGCTCTAACTTCCAACTGCCATGTTTAAAAAGGGCCCATTCACTTTCTGGGAGCCAACAGCATCACTTGACCACTGTTTATCACTTCTTCCCCAACCCCGGAGATGGCAGGCGGGGCAAAAAGCAGTCCCATTATTTACTACCATCTACCTCATGGTTCTCCTGCATTTTATCCAGGAGAGGAGGAAAGTTCTTTTCCTTATGGATGGCAAAAGAAGACAATTACAACCAACAAAGGAGGAGTAATCAGACATAGCTGCAGAGCTTACAACCTCTGGGTAGTTCATGAGAATTTGGCTCCACTGTCACGTGAGGATCAATGCCTGTTACATTCCGCCAGGATATGTGCCACTCTCTACTCTCGCAGCTAAGAATGCGAGCTAGCATTCTAGGTTTGTGAATGGACAATCTGCCACCAACAAGACTGGGTGGCAGCCATCTCCATCAGATGCCTTATATGCAGTCGATATCCATACCTAATGACAGCTCCACTGCACCACAGCCTCTCTCACATTTGTCAGGATTCACATGAAAATATTAAAGGAGTTACAGCATTCTGCAGATCATACACAACTCACTGACCTTTGGGAGGAAGAACATATCTGATACCTTTCACCAAACATTTCAATAGGTCAAGGACGCAAGCATAAAAATGGCTTTGGAATGAATGTCATGGGTATCTCATGGTCACATGCTATATGACACTTTATGTCTTTCATCTCTAATGAGAGAGTAGCCCTATGGTTCTCTGGGACTTCTGGTGCCTTTACTTTGTCACAAAAACATAATGGTAAGAGAAGATAAAACAATAGTCAGTGAAGTCATTTTGGGGACATTGATGTCAACTTTCTGTCTGCACATCTATGAAGGGTCTTACAATTGTGGTCATTTTTTGGTGCAAGGATCCTAATCATTATGTTTTAAAAGCTTTCAGCCAGGTTTTATTTACTGAGAAACTGACTGTTACGCACTAATGTAACTCTCGCTGTCAGGTAATATACCAAGAGGATGCTGGTGACCATGGACCTTGATGCTAACTTCTTACAGATCAGGGGATTATCTCCATTGCTGATACATTGTGCCGAATTGAGAGAGTCTTTAAAAAGGTCCTTCTTTGCTGGCCATCTTTTACCATCAATTATTACCAACAGCACCAGACTTACTAAAACATAAATTCTTAGTACATGACAAAGAAATTTCAAATTCCTCTTCCTGACATTGGTCAGCAAGCTCGTTTGGTCCCAGATTTTGGGAATGCTTCTTCAGTGGTCATGTGACTTGTCCGAAGTACTTTCATAACTCATCTCAAAAGCCACAATCCCTGCAGCCTCACTGCTTGTCTATATCACTTGCCTGATTGTCAAAATTTTTTAATGCATTTTTGGCCATTCCAATCTTTTGTCATATTTCGTCATCGTAGTTTTTGTCTGATATTCAAAAACTTCTGCGGTTACAGATCTGGCCCTCTATTTTCCTTTTTGGACTATGAGACAACAGGTTTTCTTACAACTGATGCTCAGTTCTTTCTTCATTCACTATTCAAAATCTTTTAGTTTCTCTTCAGAATCAACAACACGCTCTGCATCATCGATGTATTAAGACTGTAGACTTGAACTAATAATCCCAGGTTATTCAATTTCCGTGGGCAGAATTTCACAATATTCAGCAAACGATTGTTGAGAGAAAACACATTCCTATCTGACCCCTCTTTAAATCTTCACACAATCACTCAAATCGTTCCGAACTTCTGCTTCTACAGATTGTTCCCAGCAAAGATTTATTATCACTAAGGTCTTTTCCGTTAAGGTCAAGAGATTCTAAAATGCGCCCGTTAAATATTCACTATTCACCTTATCAAATGAAAGTGAAAGTTGAGATAGGCCCAAAGGACCATAGGCTGTTTTCTTGTTAGAAACAGAGATGAACTTGAGGGTCAACATGCCTCAGGCGAGGTTAAAAAGGGCAGGGTCTTCAGCCAGGACAGGAATTGAATCCACGCACTAATACACTTGTGTACTTCTCTATTTTTCTTAAATACCAATGTATCCAGAAACTGTGTAACTATAAAAATCCTTTTCCTTTTTTTTTAGAAATCAGATTACTAACAGATAATGTACTGGACAAATGATTATTTCAGGTGATAAGCCAATGTTCAGTTATGTGAGCAAGCTAACAAATTTTAAAACCATGCTAATGCTCAGGTCACTGATTACATCCAAATCAGGAACTCCGGAGTGCAAATTTTACATCTGGATGGGTTCTCCAATGGCACTCCAGGGGAAGTGATGGTCTGGCGATATTATCGGTGGACTGTTAAGCCAGAGACCCAGAAAAACATTCTGGGGATCCAGGTTCAAATCCCAAATGGCAGGTGGTGGAATTTGAATTCAACAAACTATCTGGAATTAACAGTCCAATCGTAACCATGAATCCATTGTTGACTGTCAGAAAAACTCATGTGGTTCATTAATATCCTTTAGGAAAGGAAACTGCCATCCTTACCCATTCTGGCCAACAAATGACTCCAGAACAATAGCTATGTAGCTGACTTTCAACTTCCCTCTGGGCAATTAGGGATGGGCAATAAATGCTGCCTAGTCAGCAATGCCCCCATTTCATTAATGAATAAAGGAAACATAAAATTTGGGAGCTCACTCAAACCCATGTAACAGATATCAGACCTTGGGCTGGCCATGAGGAATGGCCACCGATGGTACAGCAATCTGTTCTGAAGAGGAAACCGATAGAGATCAGATATTTGCCCAGTGTTTTGCCAAGACAAGGCTGATGAGCCTGATGTGGAGGGTGGGTTACTGGGAACATTGCTTGGAAGGGCTGGAGAAAATCCAGAAAGAGAAAGCATTTGCAGCCAACAATTAGGCTGCCCACACCTGGTGACCTGCACATTTCATATGGGTTTCCCAGAAACAGGAAGCATCCTGGCTACGGTGGGAGGAAGTCATTAAATGGATATTATTTGAGTGCTTAAGGGCCTCAAGTGGCTCCAAGCAGGCAGGTCGCCAACATCTCCTCTGTTAGAAGTAAACTATCTGCAGGGTTGGGCAGGCAAAGCAGAAAACTGACACTGTGTAGACACTGTGCTGCCCAATTCTGTGTTGAGAGATGTAAAACTCAGTGCTTGTTCATAACACATGACTGGCACAATGCTGGGATTTCACACAGAGTGTGTGTAACCTATAATTTTTATACCAACATTCAGATATTTCTCCTCCTGTACACTGTTGTCACAGTAATTATTCACATAACAATACTCAGGTTACTTCCTCACCAGTCCTTTGATGCTTGGAAATAAAGCTCAACTATTCCACCACTAGTTCTTGCACCTCTCACCAAATGGGCCACATCCAGAAACTTATGGTGCTATTTAATTTAATTCAACTTCAAGCTTGTATAAATATTTTGGTTCCCCAGCTGAAATAGAACTTATAAAAATTACACATTGAGACTTACTACTGGAAGTGATAGATATAGAAGCCGTGTTTATTAATTCAATTCCACAAGGCATGCTGTTAATGTGGTACTAATGTGGTCATAAAACACAGATTTATAGGGAATGCATCATAGTTACAATCTGATGTATGTAATGGAATTAGTCAGTGGGATGAATTATTACTCTGAGCAGTGATGAAGGTGAAATTTCAATATGTACTTAAATGTTTCTATTTATTTATGCGCAGTAATGCAAATTTAAAAATATACACTGACTCCACATACCCTTCAGCATGCATTTGTACTTTGATGCCCAAACACAATAGAATGGAAATGGAACTGTAACCTGCCTTAGCAACTGCATGAATTCAAAACCCCTGTGGAATAAAATGCTCATATTGCCAAACCTGTCTAATTAGACCCTCATGAGCAAATCCATCAATGAAATTCATCATCATGTTTGGAATCATGATCAGAGGAGGCCAATATGCAAAATAACATCCTGAGTGGTATATATTCCATGCTGACAAATAGTCAGGCAAAAAAGAACAAATCAAATCTGTGTTAAATAAGGCTTCATCAACTTTCCAGTATATTCCATACAGCCCCTTCTAAAGGCAGACATTAGGTATGTCAGCTAGACCCATGTCATTAGAATGCAAACAAAAAACAAAACAGGAATAAACAACTTCCAAAATATCACTAATTGCACGATGTAGGAGATCTGAAGAAAGCTATATCCAGTTGACACCCCCGAAAAGAATACTGGGAGGTACTGATCTACTCATCAATTTAAATGAAATTTTAACTTTGAATTTAGTTCAAGGAGAGCTTGGATCTGTTAGCTTTTAGGAGCTGCAGTTTACCCGCACTTCTCACCACAACATGTTTTTTTTTCTGTCCTTTCACTGCTTCTTTCTGAGAATACAGGCTCCCTTGGACACATCAAGTGTTGTTGGCAACTCTCTGATTCTCAACCAAGTTGACCTATTAAAATGTTACAACTTCACCATTGAATATCAATATCACAGGATTTTTTTGTTTATTCATACATGGGATGAGGACGTCGCCGGGCAGGCAGCATTTATTGCCCAACCCTAATTGTCCAGAGGGCAGTTAAGAGTGAACCACATTGCTGTGGGTCTGGAGACAGACCTGGCCAGACCAGGTAAAGAAGGAAATTTCCTAAAGGACATTAGTGAACCAGATGGGTTTTTCTTGACAATTGACAAGGGATAATGGATTCACAGTCATCGTAAGACAGCTAAATCCAGATATTTATTGAATTCAAATTCCACTACCTGCTGTGGTGGGATTTGAACCCAGTCCCCAGAACATTATCTGGGTCTCTAGATTAACAGCCCAGCGATAATACCACTCGGCCATCGCCTCCCTTGCTTAATCATGAATCATAAATATTCACATGGTATTTTCCAACATGAAAAGTCATGATGTTAGAAACCCAGCAGATTTTCTTCCACAGCCAGGGGACTCAAAGCCAAGAGCAGTGTTTCAAATGCTGCCCCTACTGAGGCCTCCAACTCCAAAGAGAGATCAAATCTGGGACTTTCTTGTTTTTCATAGCTCTCCCAGCCACAGAACAGTCCAGCTACTCACAAAGCCATTTGGAAAGTTACAAAAAGATCAGAAATTCTGTTCAACTAATTGTTTAGCAAGTTTGGTACTAATTTAGTTTATGTATTCCAATCAGTTTTGTAAAATGATACATGATATATAAGTCTATATTATTGTAAGAGCCATTGATGATAGGTTAAAAAAAACCTCTGGCATATTTATCCTAGTCCACACAATTGTAATATCTTGTATATCATAATACATACTCTCTCCAACCTCACTCATATCAGAGGTCCCCTGAGAAAGACAAGCAAAAGCTTAAACTCAGATGTAAAACCTGCTATATAAAATTTGAGAAGTCGACTTGAACACATCTGGGTAGCTGAAAAAAGCCGAGGAAATTGCTTTGCCCTGCATTTCCTGAAGTTACGTACCTTTGGCAAGGGGCGATATTCACCTAAACTACAGACCACTCTTGTGTGAAGAAAATCAGTGTATCGATGTTCATTGCTAGTAGCAGAGGTTACCATACTCAATGAAAAGAACCATCTCCTGACTTCTAACCTAGGTTTAATTTTGCAAAAGTTAGGATTGTGACCCCTGGTCATCTTCAACTTGTCTTTAGCCCAAATCCACATATATAGAATGGGACTAAGAAAAATGGGTGCAAAGATTACAAGTGACACATTTCCATTCTCCAGGTTCAGAAAAACCTTTCTCAGAACATTGTTACATCATGACTGCAACATATATATTATAATTATGCAAAAGATAATCTGTTTCAAAACAGACTTTGAACCCTCTAGATGGTTCTCAGAAGTCACAATGACTATTTCTCTTGATTCACTACACCCAATAAAAGCAGAGAGACTGAGTTGATATCTCAATACCAATCGTAACGGGAGACATTTAAAGTCTGACTAATCCTTGGACAACATATGGAACCCGCTAAAGCTGTGAGACCACATCTGGAATGCTGCATCCAGTTTTCAGCTCCTTACTTGAGGGAGGATGTGATGGCACTAGAGACAATTCAGAAGTGGTTCACCAGTTTGATTCCCTGGATGAAACGGCTATTAAGGAGCAGGTGAACAGTTTGGACATGTACTTTCTGGAGTTCAGAAAAATGATGAGTGATCTGATTGAAGTATATAAAATGCTGAAGGGGATTGATAAGGTGAACACTGAACAAATGTACCCCTTTGTGGGACATTCTCAAACAACAGGTCATAGACATAGAGTGAGAGGAGGTAGATTCAAAACTGAAATGAGAAGAAATTTCTTCTCTCAAAGGTTGTGAATCTGTGGAATTCACTGCTCCAGAGTGCAGTGGAGGCAGAATCAAGCAATAACTTCAAGAAAAAAATAGACAGACGTTTGATGAAAAGAAGGTTAAAGGGCTATGGGGAGCAGGCAGGAGAGTGGAGTTGAGGCCAAGATCAGATCAACCACGATCATATTAAATGACACAGTGAGCTCAAACATCTGAGTCACCTACTCCCACTCATAATTCCTATGAGAATTCAAAGATTTTAAGAAGAACTGGACACTGGAAGAACATCACATGGAATGTTAGCATAACTGACCTTGCTTTGTGGAATAACAATTCAAAGTTAACACAGCAGTATCTTGTTAAGACAGGTAGTAAGATACTATTTTGTCAGAATTTCAGAAGAACTCAGAGAGCCACAATGAGAGGGAAGGTTGTCAATAAAGGAGGCAAACCAGGCCAAAGAGGACCAGAACCTGCAGTGGGAAGAAGTTAACCAAAGAAACCTCTAAGCTCCCCTAGAACTGGTTCAGTCCAATCCAACAATGCAAGTACTGAAGCCACTGGCAGTTGCTGAAGTTTCCAAGACCTTCAGCTTGGAAAGAGAAATCTTCAATAAAGCCAGGCCTGTACATCCTGACCATATCTTCACATATATAGGTATCTTTTATCTATTATTGCTTTTATTGTTTGTACCTATGTTTTAGTTAATAACTACAGGTTGTTCACCCATAACATGACAGTTGCATTCCTGTGTGACCTAGCACTATAGAAAAACTGCACGATAGAAAATCGCCATAGAAAATCACGTTGCAGGGAAAGTGTGATAGAAATTCTCTATACCTGTCCAGCAAAAAGTTCATGTTATCCAAGCAGCATCCACTATTCATCAAACACGTTACAGCCAAATTGCATCAATGAAACACACGTTATAGCAAAACTACCTGGACATCACTTGTTCCTAACATAATTTTCAGCAAAACCTGTGTAACAAACTAACTTTCAATCATATCTAAAACTAAAGCTTTGCTGCAGATAATTTTCAAATTGGAATATTTGTAAAACTAAAAAGGGGATGAATGAGTTATGCAGTTTCGGAGCTCATGAACCAATTTATTGACACACCTGGTGAGATTCTGACATTTATAATTCACAGACTAACTAATGCCAAAAAATCTGTAAACTTCAAATCTGGGAACTCAGAACTGCAGTGCCACTGATTCTCATATATTTAAACTGAATCACTCAATATCAGAGGGTTTGTTGTCAAACTGACACCTCGTATTACTTGTACATAAATGGTACAGCAATTTCAGTTGAGGTGCAGAGTCATGACTAAATTTAAATATCCAAAAGTTGCTGAACATTATTTCCATGTCTACCACATAAGTGAATATCATAAAGCTGTTGAATTTGAGAAATGGTCAGGAACTGAACCCATCACAGGTACTTAAGGTTAGTCATCATACTGTAACTACTCTTTTGAGAAAACAATATTTGTTAATTACAGCCAATCAACTTAACTTCTGGCACTGAAAATTCTGTTGTACATGTGGAGCCTCATTTCTCCAGAAGTGAAATTTTACAGATCCCCACCTTTGATTTTAAAGGTGGTGTATCTCATTTAATACAGTGCACGGTCTGCCTGCTACGCTGACCCTCCCGTTCTACTGAGGGTCATAGATGCATCAGGCCATGTGCCCACCACTGGGCCAATTAAGGCCCTCAACTGATTAGTTAATACCTAAGATATTGCTACGTTAGCCACAGCAAGAGGAGATCCATGCAGAGTGGGTAGTCCAGCAGTCTTATCAGCGCAGTTAGTGTTAAGCATGGGTCCTCCTTAGGAAACCCCGCTATCCAAAAAAATCCTATCTTAAGTTTTGAATATTTCAAGGCAATTTTAGAGACGTGAAAATTTATATTATAAAAAAATCTCAAAATCTTGAAAAGTCCTTCACGGCACCATCATCAGCTTGCACTTTCAACAGGTTTGTTAGCAAACGGTTCAGAGTGAAATCTAACAAATGGAAGATGGAATCCTGTGCTTCCACTGCAAAATCTGACCCTCAGGGCAATTCAAAGTAAGAGTCAGAGGAATGTTGAAATGACTGAGATGGTCGTGAGATGGAGGCTGGAGTTATTGGAGTAGGAACATCAGTGTGCAGTGGAAAATCAACATAAATGTGTCAGTGCCACTCTGCTATCAAAACAGTTACTATACAGATTATATGCAAAACACTTGCTGAAAAGGGCAAGTTAAGTTCTCTCACACTGACTTAAGTTTTATTCATTCTCTAATTTTATTGAGAGGCTATTTCACACTTTAAACTCAAGTTTACCATTTCTCTAATACCAAAAAATGTAGCTGATTGTGTTCAGGTCAAAGCTTGGACTAACTTTTAATTTTAGGTTGAATAAAAACAGACTCAGATATGTCTGTCAATCCACCAAATGATAAGTCTGCATTTCCTGATGTATGGCAAATTAACATCCTCTTTAGGACATATCATATGCATGATGAAATAATGCACCCAGCATACTCAATTTGAACTAACAAATTAAAAGATTATCAAATGGGAAAAATTGGGAAACACACTCTAACATCTTCTATTAAGCTAATGAAGGTATGAAAAATAAATTATACTTTGCAGGAGGAGGAAAACTCATCTGGGAATGTCAGTGAGGGGTAGTTTAAAATCCACTACATTATGTGTCGGTATCATCCAGAAAACCACTAACTTGTTTAGGATTATATCTGTCTACAGTCAGTAATGATGTTTCTCCAGTTTTGATATGGATGTCTGACTGTGAGTCATCAGGTTGTAATATTGGTTTATACAGTAATTTAATGTTTCCGTTGACAACAAATTCCAGACAGTCCCGTGATTTGGGATAAGTAGAAGGTCAGAGGAAACTCCTACAGCACAAAATGTTTACCCACACATAAATTTCTCTTTGAATCTCGTTGCATTGGTGATATTTTGTGCAAATATATTTTGTTTTTTGATGTCACAGTCAGTGTCTGGCAATCAATGCCAAATCAGCATTAAAGTCTCAAATACAACTCAAGTTACAGAGGTGGGTGGGGTGGTGGTTGGCTAGGCCCAAACAAGCTCAGCTGCACACAACCTATTACCTGCATCCCTTCTCCACCTCCATCCTGCATATGAATCACCTCTCATCCCACCATGTGTCAGACTTCCCTTATATCATCTTGCAAATTTATGCCCAAAAGGCAAGCCGGCTGTTAATTGGCTAGCTATTAGAAATTAATCTAGTTGAAAAGGTTTAAAAGATATGTCATCAAAATTTCTACAGAATCCATGTGAAACATTGCTGGCAGGTATCCTGCCCTAAATCCTCCCACTTATTCCCTACCTGTCCTGGGCTCTTTTTTTGGTCATTCCTTTGTGAAAAGACAGCATCACGAGCAATGCCTGAAATTCACAGACTTCCTACAGTGTGGAAGCAGACCATTCAGCCCATCAAGTCCACACTGACCTGCCGAAGAGCATACCACCCAGACCCACTGTCCTACCCTGTAACCTTGCATTTCCCATGGCTAACCCACTTAACCTGTACATCCCTGGACACTAGGGTAATGTAACAGGGCCAGTTCACCTAACCTACAGATCTTTGGACTGTGGGAGAAAATCGGAGCACCTGCAGGAAATCCATGCAGATGCACAATACCAGCATTTTTTGCCCATGAGATTAAGGCACACTCACACTGCCATCAAATTGTTAGTTACAAAAACAGAGAGTCACAGCGTCATAGAGCATTGAAACAGACCCTTTGGTCCAACCAGTCCACGCTGGCCATAATTCCAAACTAAACTCGACCCACCTGCTTGCGCTTGGCCCATATTCCTCCAAACCTTTCCTATTCATATACTTATCCAAATATATTCTAAATGCAGTCATTGTACCCACATCCACCACTTCCTCTGCAAGTTCATTCCACACACGAACCACACTCTGTACAGAAAAATGGCCACCGGCATTGTTTTTAAAACTTTCTCCTCCCACCTTAAAACTATGCCCCCCTTGTCTTGAAATCCCAAACCATAGGGGAAAAGCTCCTGCCATTTACCTTATCTATACCCCTTATGATTTTATAAACCTCTATAAAATCACCCCTTAACCTCCTAAGCTCCAATGAAGAAAGTACCAGCCTATCCAGCCATTTCTTACAATTCAAACCTCCAATCCTGGCAACATTCTCTTCAGAATCTCTTCTGAACCCTCTCCAGTTTAATCATATCCTTCCAATAACTAGGCGATCAGAATGGACACAGCACTCCAGAAGAGTCCTCAATAATGCCCTGTACAACCTCAACATGATTTCCCAACTCCAATACCCAAAGGTTTGAGCAAAGAAGACAAGCCTGCTAAACTCCTTCTTAATCACCGTCTGTATGTGTCGCAAACTTCAAAAAATTATGTACCGGAACCCCGAGGTCTCTCCGTTGCATAACAGTATCCAAGGTCCTACCATTAACTGTATAAGTTCTGCCGTTGTTTGTTTTACCAAAATGCACTACCTCACATTTATCCAAATTAAACTCCATCTGCCACTCCTCAGCTCATTGACCCAACTGATCAAGATTTCTTCGTAATCTTTGATAACCTTCTTCACTGTCCACTATACCACCAATTTTGATGTCATCCACAAATTTACTAACTATGCCTTCTATATTCTCATCTAAATCACTTATATAAAAGACAAACAAAAGTGGGCTAAGTTGAAGGACTGTGAATCAATAACGATGAAGGAACTATGGTATAATTCCAAGTTAGAATGGCATGTAAGTTGGAGAGGGAAGTGGTGGGTGGTAATATTGCAATAAGTGAGCTTTCAACTGAGTTCAGATTCATGAGTTTGGGAAATGCTATAGAGGAAGTCTTGTTAGGGTGCTTCACTATACAGTGTAGATGCAACACACTATAGCCGTCATGTGTTGTGGGGAAGGAAATGAATTGTTTGTCAGGTGCTGACTAAGCGAACACTTTGTTTCGTACTGTGCTGAGCCTCTTAAGACAGTTTGGAATTGCATTCATCCAGGCATTGAAGAGTATAACATGAAATTTGAACACCTGGATGGCCCAAAGATCATGAAACAACAAGCCTTTATTCTCCTGGCATCAATTCATTACAAAGATGAAGGTAAAGTAATGCTAATTACCCCTGTGGTTTACATCTGGCTGAGGAAATCCTTAGTGTGCCTGAACCTTCAACCCATAGGGCCTCCCTCCACCAAAGACAACTTCTCCTCCTGAGAGGATCTGTTTGATTGCTCTAACTTCCCTGTTCAGTACCATCCCTCACTGTTGCCACCTGCTGTTACAGAACCCAGCATAACTGCTTGAGTTGCCCCCACTCACCATCACCAGCCCCTGCTGGAGGTTCAGTTACATGTATATGCCACTGCATTCTGATCTAGTGATTGTGGATTATGGACAGATTTTGGGAAGTAAGGAAGTTAGTTACCTGTCACGGAATGTCTAACTTCTGATCTGCTATTATGATCACGTCATGCCTATGGCTGGTTCATCAACAGTCAGCATTTCTCCTCGGGTCATATCAAATCTGCCAAAGAGGCCTGAGGTGCTATCTGGACAAGCTAATACCAGGTTTAGGATTATTTAGGGGATCCTCAAGTCAAGGCTCCATTAAATATTTAAGCCAGCCTGTTGTAACACAGCTCAGTAATTGTGAAATTTGTGAAATCTGCAAACTGCACCATAGCTGTGTGTAATTTGCAGCATGTGTTTTACTTTATAATGCAGGCTTCCCACACAGTAGTGCAATCTCCGAGCCTAGCAGATGGTTTGCTTGCTGGCTAACATTCCAGTCCAGTTAGGAAAAATGAAACATAAAATTGTTTGGGTAAAAATGCCATCTTTACCATCTGAGTGTTAAACACTGCATCAGCAGTGCACAAGAAAGATAACCTAGCAGTGAAGATAACACAATGAACAAATCGGATTTTCCTTCGGTATCCAGGATGTTAAGATTTTAAAGTATAATTTGAACTCCAGAGATTTTCTTTAATAAAACAAAACTCTATTAGAATAAGACAGGTAAATATTTTGAGAAAAAAGTATATAATTCATATCATATTGGCCAAGACCTTATAATTAGATCTGGTATCACTTTGCAATGAACTAATTTTTTTTTGTCGTACTTACTAGCTCAGTTAAACCTTGTTAGATGTTTCAAACTGTATTAGCAAATCTGCACTTATTATGCCAAGAGTTTTGATTCATAAAATGGCTTTGGTAATTGCTGCATAAAAGTAAATTCTTGCTTATTGCTGAATAAATCTAAAGACATTATTTCATTCATTATACAGATAAAACCAGCAGGGACATATATTACATATTAGCATGCAGAGCATGGGGAGAGGCGATCAATCTCAGGGAGAGATAAAGTACATCAGTAAAGTGACATGGCAGCAAGCATGACTTCCAGAGTTAGCCACATTCTCCACAATTATCCTATCCTATTTCAGGCAAAGTTATATAGATCACAGAACTGGCTCTAACTCTGCCCACAATTAATGCACTATTAACACACTAGGTATCCCTTCATTTTGCCACATTTCATTTGCCTTCAGATAGGAAGAACAGCACATGAAACACAACACAAAATGAAAATTCTAACTCAAAAGCATTGGGAGAGCTGTTGAGAAAACAGGCTTTGCTTGACAGGAGTAGTTGTATTTCATTTCCCAATTTTGTTTTTAAAATCCTTTTGTAATCAAACATATTACAGCATTATGTAGAAGATCTGAACAGCAACATGACTGCAGACCTAGGAAAGATGACAGGTCTGTAAAATTGCATTTCCTCATCACATTGAGTTGAATTTTCAGAGGATGGGGAAAAGCCCACCTGTGGACTTTATAGCTCAGAAACTACACACTTGACGCATGTGTGAATACGCCATTTCTATCTATTCACAGCAGGTTCAGATTTGCAATGTTGTCTGCAAACCGCAAGGGACTGTGAGAGGAGTGGCAGTGCCCATGGGGGCCAGTTGGACACTAACCTGAGCTCTCCAGCACATGGAAAATATACACTGGAATAGTTAAAATGTAAAGGGTTTAAAGGGAGCAGAATTCTTAAAATGAGTCCAGGAGAGTTTTTTAGGCCAGCACATTGGAAGTCCTACAAGAGAGGGGACGATGCTGAATCTATTTTAAAAGTAGAAGCTGGGCAAGTGGTTGATGTGGTAATGGGGGAGCATTTCAGTGGTAGTGATTATAATTCAGTCAGATTTAAAGATAGTTATGGATAAGAACGAAGATGTACTGGAAATAAAGGTTCTATGTTGGGGAACGTCAATTTTAATAAGGTAATATGCTGCTGGCTTTATCTCTACATCCAAATGCACCATCACAGAATACTAATATTGTAACCCACATAACTGAGTAATCCCACATGCCAGGTTTCTCACTCCTGAGGGTCTTACAAATGTTCTCCACAGTATCTGAGGCCCCAACATCATGCAAAAGCCACCTAAACCTTTCACCTCCCTCCCCTTTCTCTCTCAGCCCAAGCTTCCTTTAAATTGATAATGTCATCTAATGTCAACCCTATTTCCACCATGCACCGTGCAAGCTACCTCAGATCACCCACACTATCTGTCTGCCTCTATGTATCTTCAATGCCCCCTTAATCAGCCACTCCAATGTTCCCAGCTACGCTGCATGGTCCCTCAGATTCCCTAATGTCATCTCCATGCCTCCTTATTCTCCATGCCCCTTCTGATCACCCCCACTATTTCCATGCTTGCAAGTATAGTCCATAGTATTCACACAGTATGGATTAAGCCTTCAGATTTCATGCAATATCAATGGAAAATATTTTACATATTTAGAGAAAAAAAATCAATATCTCACATTCTAATAAAAACCTCTGTGTTTTGATCCTGAGAAAAACAAAGCATTCTGCCATGTGAAAAATACATCTTGTGAAATCACATCAAAGACAGTATCTGTTGTTACAACCTTTTAAACCTGTCATTTATTGTCTCATGAGCTCCTAATATTCTGAAAACATGAGATGATAGCATGGGCCAATAGAACTTCTTTGAACATTTTCACTGCATTATGGTGCTTTCATCGTTGCAAAAGCACAATTAAGACAAAACTGAAGCACGCTGAGGAATCTGTAACATTTTTCAAGTTTGAAGTGTATTTACAACTTTAAATGTCACAAACAATACACAAAACTGCTGAATGTAAGGGCAAACTTTAAAGGGCAATCCTGATCTTAAATCATTAAAATCAATGTCTATCTGTAACACAATATAGCATGAAATAATGACATTTAAAGTTGTAAAATATAGTTCAAAAACAGATTCCTCAGCAGGCTTCCCATTTTGTTCACAACCTTTCAAACATACAATGCTTTAAACAGGCATCCTTACCATCGAGTGTAAATGATACGTGGAAAAGAAATCCTATTTTTACCCTCCATTTAGATTGGGGAATCTAATCTTAGCAAGGGCAGATGTACCTTCGGCAATCCCGACCTGCCAAAATGCCAGAGGGCAAAACGTACAGAATCAGGAATGCAGAGAAAAATCATATTTCTTCCCAAAAAGTGTGTCCATTCTCATATTGATATGTGCCTCTGAACTAAGGTACTATCAATAGCCAGACATAATTTTGTGTTAACAGTTAAATAGACAATTAACATGCAAATTCAGCAAGTATGGTAAGTATGTGATGCAATTTTGCAAAGCTACTGATGGAGTAAGGTAAATCATCTAGCAACTCATGATGACCTACAATTCACAAGGTCTTTCTCCCGTACACAAAGTCGCTGGTCCATTTACAGGTCAATAATACCATTCACATATCATTACTTTTTTTAAGCATGTTATGGTACATTGGCATTCATTCTGCTCCATAAAGTATCAATGACTTCCTTTATACAGCTGTGAGAAACAAACTGGATATCATAGGAACACAACAGCCTCTCTACCCTGAAACCTCCTCTGCCATTCCGTCATGTCATCGTTGGTCTGTCTTCAACTTGGTTTACTTACCTTCACTAGCATCAATCACAGCCTCATCTTTCTAGTACTTCACAGCCAATGAAGTATTTTTAACAGGTTATTATTTTCACTTGTCGAGGAAATGTGGCAAACAATTTATGCGAAACAAGGTCTTCAAGAACAATAAAACAATGACTAGATTATTTGTTGCTATTATTGGGTGAGTGATAAATATTGGCCTGGACACTGGTAGAACACCCACTTTTCTAAACAATGCCACGGCTCTTTTCATTTATCTGAGAGCAAACAGCATTTCAGGTAATATCTCATTCAGTAGTGCAAACCACCCATGCACTGCACTGACTTTTCAGCCTTAGTTAATATCGTCAAGTAAACTCAATGGGATTAGATCCCACGACCATCTAAAAAAGCAATACTCCTACCACTAAAGCAGGCTCATCCCCCAAATACATAAATAGACAATTAAGGTAACTGTTTGGAGACATTCAGCATAGGAATTAATGTACAGAGAAGGATCTATTTTTTTTAGATTTGATTTCAGCCATGTTGAAATAAAGGACTTTTAAAATTTGCACTGTCCAATGTATGTTCATAACATCTCAAATTGCCCAGAAAGTTGATTTTGTGAAAAATAAACGAAGTAAAAACAATTCTCAACGATATGCCAATTTTACATCAAAGGCAACACATATTCACTGGGTACAAAGCTAATTTACCAAAATTGTGATCACATTCAATGATAGAACAGACCATCTACAATAATTAAAGCAATTATGTAGATACTTGGTAATGTTTCAAATATTCACTCCATCCAAGGTATCACGTCACTAGGGAAATCCTTTCTTGGTTTCACAGATTTTGCTGATGTGAAAAGCACAAATAAATTCATTAGATGGCCCTAGAAAACAAGATGAGGAGGTACAAAGCTCTTAATGCAAGGCATTCTGCACACCCCAATGCAGGTATAATGTGTGCTGGGAATCAAAATGGTACGTATTATTCTTAAGGGTCATTACTTCAGCTTGTTTTTTTTTCATTGAGATGCTTTGACGATGAAGTATTTGATGTATTTTATTAGTCTTCTAGCTGTTTAGTTTCCCTTGTTCCAGCCACTTGCTAGTAGCACTTTACGATTAGATAATGGAAAGTTAATGGAGGAGGTCACAAGTGGCACTGTGCATTGTCAGCATCAGATCCACTTGCCCACAGTGAACCCACTCCTGAGGTCCCCTATTACCTCTTGCCCCAACAGTCAACGAAATAACATCAAAGAGGCCAGAAACCTGTCACCAAGTCACCCTTTACACGTGCAACAAAGCTGACACTGGTCCAGCTTCCTCAGAGCCACCTCTCAGAGTGAACAGGTGGTCTGGCTTTCCCATTTATATCTGTCAGCCAGGGCTCCCTGATGGGACCAGGTTACGCGTGCCAATTGGGGGGCTCATATACTATGAGGTCCATCTGGCTGCCCTCATTACAATCACCATAGCTCACTTCCACCCAGCACCACACCACACTCCTCCCCGACTCAGACATGCAGACCCCATTATTGCCTTAAATTCTCTCCCCATGGCCCAACATCATACATGACTGATGCTCACACCACTCATCTATGTTCCCCCTGTGGAGTCCCCAGCACTGGTCACTGTCAATAGTTCATACCCCTCTCATTGCTTACTATGCCCTTCTATGTGGTTCCAGATAACCCTTGTGCATCTTTAGATTTCACCCTCATCACTAGCCTTACCATCAACTCTACAAGTACCTCTGCTGCCATAAAGATTGTGATATCACGCTGATTCATGCAAGAATCTGCCCTTAAAACTGAGTGCCTTATAAGCCATTTGGCTCAAGGTGAGGAACTGAATTATTTTCTATAATTGCGGTTAGTTGTTCAACTATTTCCATAGGAAAGAAATCTATATCTACATCATATGTAATGTTCATGATTTCATTGCTGTCTTCCAACAGAAATGAACATAACTATTGTAAGATATAAATATGGAAAATATCATCAGGAACAGGCCATTCAAATCATCAAGCCCACCCTACTATTCAACATGATCACAGATGATAGTCTATCACACCGCCATACTCACACTCCCTCCTCATAACATGTTGAGCCTCTTGAAATCTATTCTTTTTCATAAATATAAACAGGGACTTTGCTTCAACAGTGGTCGAGAATTCCATAGTTTCACCACCCCCGAATGAAGAAATTTCTCCTCATCTCAGTTCAAAATGGCCTATCACTTATTCTGACACTTTTCCTTGTTCTCGCCTCTGTTCCCCAGCCAGGGGAAACATCATCCCCGATCCATTCTGTCCAACCCGCTGATGTTAAGAGACACATATTATAGTTTGCTAATCAGAAGACAAATGAGGAAACTCTTTTGAGATACAAAGGCTTTTACACAGGTCACATTTCTGTGTGTTTTAGGATGGTTTTGTTTCTCTGGTTATTTTGAGCATTAATTTGTTTTGGATAATATTAGTCACTGTCCAGTCAAATATGGTTCTTATGATTAAAGAAAATTGATAGATTTTGGAGAACATTCAGCTGTATCCTTTGCAATTATTGTTAATCACTAGGAGGTGCCACTACAGATTTTAAACAGATGCATCAATTAATCACTGATGCCACCTTATCTTGGTAAAGGTCCTTGAACTTGGTAAGATAAAAGGAACATGCTGTCATAAAGTGGACACACTTATAAAATGATTAATGTGTGAAAGAATGAAAGACTAAGTGATGTCACCAAGATGACTGTTACTTTTCTGGAAACCAATCAGGAAAGAGGTATACGCCACCCGGACAATGCAAACATTGATCATTAACTTGTCATGCATCCATAAGTCAATCAGACTTCAAGATGTCTTTGATCAGGCGCAGGATGGATACTGATTAGTCAGGGTTAATAAGTAAACCTGGGTTTTAGTGATTTCATTCACAAGATTGAAAACTGAAGATTTCTGAAGAAGGATTAACTTCAACTCAATGGAAAAGATCAAGATACCTATGCACACTCAAACTCGAGCCACAAACTGGCATTCCAATGTGAACAGGCTCCAAACAACTGCTTTTATTAAGTAAAAATTCTTTTGTATTTTTTCATGAAAAATGTAATAAATGCTGAACAACTTACAAAACAATATTTGTCCTGGGATTGCAATTAATGAGGGCTAGTAAACTTCACATTGGCTCTTTCAAAGCTCAGCCCATAATTGTACTGACCTATCAAGTGCACCCTATAAATCACACATGTCCATGTGTGTGTATGTGTGCATGTCTGAATTTGACTATGATTGATGTCTGCCAGCCAATGCTCTGTGGCCCCAATCATTTTCATTAATTTCAAGCCCTGCTTTCCTCCCACAGGCAAGCTATCTACCATGTGATTTTCCACCAATGAATCTCGTGGGTTGTCATTTCTGATGCTCAATCAGAGACATTTTCTTGGCATCTCACTTCTTGCCTTTCACCTGAACACTGTGTACTTTATAACACAACTCTCTCTTGCTCAAGCTCAAGCTCTCTCCTCCTCCAAAGGTGCATTTTACTGGTTTTTCACTTGTCTTCTTAATTACAGATTTCTTCTCTCCTGTAGCAGAAGTTCCTCCAATCACAAATGCACTTTTTCTCTAATCACTCTTCTTTTTGCCTTTGTGTTTTAATACTCAGTCCAGCCCCTTGTTCAAACTCGTTGTGCTCAGCCTGTTTGTTACAACGTTCGCGATAGATGTACAGTCAGGATTGTATGTACCTTGGAATGTTGTTGATAGAATATTGACAGCAGTTATCCCCAAGATGAAAATGACAAAATAGACAATAAAGAAAACAAACTTGGGACTAAAATTTACCACAGGCAAAGTTATGATCCTTCCATTCCAATTTTAATAAAATAGAATTTAAAGCTACGCAAATGACATACTGTTTCAGAACTGTTCTATATCAAAGGGACAAGATCATAAATGATGCATCAGTAATACCTACACCAATACACTGCTGTGGGAAGGTGGGCAAGAGGATAGGAATGTCCAAATGGAAAAGAATTTGATCACTTTGACTCCTAAGACAGCTGTGCCTTCACACAGAGATAGCAAGAACTGCTGATGCTGGAGTCAGAGACAACATGATGTGGAGTTGGAGGAATACAGCAGCCCAGGCAGCTTAAGTTACAGGAAATAATACAGACACTGCCAGGTTCAAAACCCTGCTGCAGGCAAAGCCCATGCCATCGTGGCAGATCAGTGGTTGATCCTCTCTAGAAATAGTAAGCTTTTCTTGCTGAAGGCTTGGTCTTTTCACAATGGGACCTGGGTCAGCAGGTGTTAGTTCCAATAAGATCCTACATGCACCAATGGGTACAAGTTCCAAAAGACCCTGGGAATCACCCCAGTCATTCGCTTATTGCAAGATGCCACTGGAAGCTCGGTTCATGTGCCCCTAAAAAGGAAAATGATCACAACTCTGAAGTAGTGATAAATCCCGACAGAACTGAGTTGAGCCTTAAAATAAAAGCAACAAACTGGATCCTGGTAAACTGGAAAAAACAACAGAAAGTGGTGGAAATATTCAGTAGGTGCAGGAGCATCTTTGGAAAGAAGCAAAAATACATTTCTGAATGGAATATTATTCTCCTTAGATCGGACCCCCTGGATAAAACAAGCACTTTGGTCTAGTATGTTCACCCAAATGGCCAGAAACCTGTTTCTTGTTTACTTTCTGGTTTAACACCCATTTACTTAATATGTTGTACTGGCTTACAAATATTTCTTCATTTCAATTGTATTCATTCCATGGTGTGGCTACTCCCACAGGATATGCTGCAAATTCTACAAAACACATCCTTCACTTAACTGCTCATGACCTGTCTCTCTGGATGCATGCCGCCTGGAAGCAGATTGAGTTCCATGGAGACTAGCCACTGGGAGCTTTAGGGTCAGCAGCAGCAGTTCAGCTACAGCATAACTTCAAAAATGATTCATTTTCTTATTGTCCCAGTGGACATTTTGTTAAGCCTGATGTGGAAAAACTTTATCAACCATCTAACACGTACTTCTAATTCACAATGACATGAAAAATAATCAGGATGTGTGGTAATGGGTGAAGAATTAAAGTGAAGTCACTTGTGGTTTATTAGTAAATTAAATCTACAAAGATAATTTCAGAGGAGCGATATTTAATGACATTAACTAGTGGATGTGCAGGTTAAACGTCACATTCGAACTGACGACTTTGCTGAGCTCGGCCAATTATCTACTTCATTGCAATAACATTCTTTACATTAATGCACATCAAAATATTCTTTCTCTGTGGATTAAATCGTATTTGATTTGTTTCCTTTAACTTATTTTAATTCAAACTTCATATCCAAATGCTCATCCCTTCCGACAAAAATTAACATGGATTTGTACTCAAGTTATTACAAAATTGAAAATACATTTAATTCATTCACAATATCAAAAAAATCTTTTACAAACACTAGTTAATACTGCAGCAGAGCTTACTACACAGATGCAATGGGTCAGCCAAGAGGCTAAAGTAAATCGCGCCCCTCTGGGAATAGTTCAGTACATTCTGTTCTACTTCCTTTATGTTTTGTTTCTTTATTTCTCCCAAGACTATTGTACTCTTCTTCATATACTTGAGGTAATAAGAATAAGCACATTTGACTCGTATACACAATGCCAATGTTAACACAGAAAAATAAAACATGACATTATTCAAATATATAACCCTGAAAACCGATGAGAGGGCTTCCTAGCCCCATGTATTTGATGACAAACAAAGGACACTTTCCCCTACTGTCGAAAAAACAAATTTCTTGCTCACTCCCTCCTCAGGCATTTTCCCGTGAGTAAATGTTCCTCCTGATCTCCTCTGCACATCTGCATCACAGAGGAAAGGTTTGGAGGGATATGGGCCAAATGCAGGCAAGTTTAGATTTGGTCAGCATGGAGTAGTTGGACTGAAGAGTCTGTTTCCATGCTTTATGACTCCATGACCCTCTAACTCAGTGTGGTTTCTTCAATTGAAACTGTGCAGAATTCCTGGAGAAGTAACGTAAATGCCTAAATATGGCTGTTTGCACCATTTCTCCACATGTTCCCCTAACTTTTTTCAAAGCAGAAGCGGGAGATGGTGGAACTTACATTGAAATTGTCACAGCTATAGTCAGAACCCGGAAGTACTGTGGACTTGTTTTTTATTTGCAATTAGAAATTGTTGTTTTTTTTGTTAAAGGGCTGACACAATTCAATATGACTGCAGATAAGTGGCTCTCTGGGGATAGAGAGGGAGACCCACAGAAAATCACACCTACGGGTACAAAGGGAACTTCAAGCAACAGTCCTTCTAAAGCGGGAAGGCGCAAGTCAAAACAGCGTGAACTTGATCTCTTGTGACGACAAACATGACAACAGCTCACCTCCCCATGTTTATGGGCAAATCACTTGAAGATTAGGTGCCAAATTGCAGACAACATTGTATGGAGTAAAAAAATCACAAGGACAGAGTTTCAAAGCCAGTTTCACCTCTACTAAAGTACAGGGGAACTGAATGTTCTCACAGCTATCAGCCTAGGTTCGAGCGATGGTGTACTGTGAAGGGTACAGTCGAAAAACCACCCCCTAATCACCCCATGTTGCATGCTAAAATACCATCCCTCACTCCATGTGCTGCAAAACACACAAAAATAGGACCCTCTTGCGCCATAAATGCTAGAATACAATTAATCAATCATAAGGAGTTGGAACTGTAGAATCACAAACAATCTGGAAAACTATGATTCTGAAACTGACGTTTCACCTACTAATGTCAACACTATCAATAAACTTCACTGCTACAGTGGAAATTTTCAACTATCAGTTCTCCATGTTTAATTCATAGTCTTTTCATATTTTTCAAATTTCTTTCACTTTGAACTCACCACTTATTTTTATGTGTATGTGTTTTGCGTTACAGATTCTTCCCATGTTCAGAAACAAATAAATTCACTTTCTTTGTTTATTCAAGAGAGCAAGGTTTTATCAGTTCCTTTAAAACATTAGTTCATGTGATTTGGGAGACATGTATCCACAAGCAAAGAGATCCTTTACAGTAACAGTGATGTATAGCATGGAAACAGGCCCTATGGTCCAACTCATCCCCATTGACCAGATATCCTAACTTAATGTGGTCCCATTTGCCAGCATTAGGCCCATTTCCCTCTAAAACCTTCCTATTCATACACCCATACAGCTGCCTTTTAAAAGTTGTAATTGTACCAGCCTCCACCACTTCCTCTGGCGGGTTATTCCATACATGCACTATCGTTTACATGAAAAAACTGCCCCGTAGGTCCCTTTTAAATCTTTCCCTCTCACCTTAAACCCATGTCCTCTAGTTTTGGATTCCTCTCCAGGGGAAAGGACCTTGGCTACTCATTCAATCCATGCCCTTCATTTTATAAACCTCTACAAAGATCTTAATGTTCAGAACGAGCATTACTGCCATTTCACACAGGCTCAGTCCAGACTACATTCAACAGAACAATTTATTTTTCTATTTATTCATGGGATTTGGCCAGCATTTACTGCCCATCAATAAATGCCCTGGAGAAAGCAGCAATGATCTGCTTTCTTGAACTGCTGCTGTCCTTGGGGTGTAGGAACGTCCTTAGTGCTGCTAGGAAAGGAGTTCCAAGACCTGGTGACATTAACATAACAGTGACGTAGTTCCAAATCAAGATAGTATGTGGCCTAGAGGGAAACCTGTAATTGGTGATATTCCCATGCCATCCACTGCCCTTCTAGGTGGTAGATATTGCAGGTTTGCAAGATAATATCAGAAGAGTGAATCAGTGCATTACTGCCGTGCATTTTGTAGATGGTGCACACTGCTGCTACTGTGCATCAGCAGTGGAGGGAGTGGATGCTGTGGATAGTGGATGGGTGCCAATTGAGTCGGTTGCTTTATCCTGGATGGTATTGACCTTTTTTGAATGTTGTTGGAGCTGTACTCATCCAGGCAAGTGGAGAATATTCCATCATGCTACAGACCTGTGCCTTGTAGACAGTGGACAGGATGTAGTGAGTAAAGAATTAAGAGTTACTCATGTCAGAATTCCCAGACCCTGACCTGTTATTGTAGCTACAGTACTCATACTGCTGATCCAATAAGTGTCTGGTGCATGTTAATGCTTCAGAAGGTGATTGTAGGGGTTTTAGAAATGGAAGGGCCATTGAGTCACAGGTGGATTTGGCCACATTGTCTCTTGTTGAAGGGGGTTATTGGTTGATCCTTGTGCGGTACAATTGTCGCTGGCCACTCAGCAACACTAGCCTGAATGTTATCCAGATATGCTTCATCTGGACTGGAGATTTTTAGCATCTTCAAAGTTGCAAATGGTACTAAACACCGTGCAATCAGCAATAAATATTCCCACTTCTGACCTTACGATGAAGGGAAGATGAAACAGCTGAAGGTAGTTTGGCCAAGTACATTACCCTGAGAAACTAAGATTTCTCGTGGCACAATGGTTGTGAGACTGGCTTCAGGTCCAACCTGATCCAGGGGTGTATCACAACATGTCTGAACAGGATGGTTAAACGATATTTACGCTGAGAACCTCCTTCAATAATATCCCTGGACAAGGCTCCAATAACGACATCTTCCTTTACTAGCTATGAATCCAAACAGTAGAGAGATCCCCTACCTCTGTCCGACTCCATTAACTTCAATTTTGCCAGCAGTCCTTAATGGGGCATTTAGTCAATTATTGAATTGCTGTCAATGACAGTCAGCTTTCCTACTCTTCTGATGCTGATTGGCGTGCTGTGTTCATCCAGCTCTGCACCTTGTTATCTCACAGTCCCTGATCTCTTCAGTTCAGCTCTTCTTTCCAGGTTTGGTCCAAGACTGCAATAAGGTCAGCAAATGAGTGGTACTGGGAGAACTCAACTTAGCATTGGTGAATAGGTTATTGCTACGTAAGTGTTGCTTGATAGCACTGTTGATTATGTCTTCCATCACTTTGCTGATGATCAGAAGGATGCTGATACATGGTAATTGACTGTATTGGATTCATACTGAGATTCTTCAAAAAGGACATTACTGGGTAATTTTACACATTGTCAGTAGATGCCAATGTCTGACTGAGAGAAAGCCTTTACTTGCAACACAGGGGTAACTAGGGGCTACTTATTAAACTGTGACTTTCACAAACAATAATGCCCAAACCTACTCACAGTCCCACCAGAAGGCTCAAGTAGAATTTAAACTGGCTTGTTAACCACTATCTGTGTACATTCCTGCAAATAAGTAAACACAAAATGTGTGCACAGTTTGGAACATAAAACACAGGAGGTGGCTTGCTGTTGAATGAGAGGTGTGATCAGCCCCTCAGCATGTTTATAGTCATGAGAGATCATTTGTAGATCATTTGATGTTTCTTTGATACCATCGAAGTTACATTCCATTGGTCCTTCTCTCTCGCTCTCTGAGGACAACCACTTTATATTTGCATACATTTATCACTGTATCTGTCCCCTTTATAAAAAATATACCTTGTAATTACAAGTTAAAAATGTCTACAATACTTGGAATTCTGACTCATGATTTTTAAAAACAAAGCATATCCTGAAGCCAAAGATCTTATGTAACAAGATGGGATTAATTGGAAATTAAAGAGAGAAAGGTACCCTTAGCTTGCAGTGACAACAATAGGATTGCACTTTATATTCAGACGCGAGAAGAGTAAAGCTGAGGTCTTTCATTAATTTAAAAATGGGGACTCATGAAGCTATAAAAACAGAACTGATGAAAATGAACTGTCAAATTAGGTTAAAGAATAGATCAGTAGGGAAGCTGTGGCAGATATTCAGGGATAACACTTCAGAATACACAGAATAAATATATTCCAAAAACTCAGAAAAATGCCAAAGGACGGACCGATCATCTGTGGTTTACGAAAATGTAAAAGATAACATTAAACTAAAGAAGATTAGGCAGAATGTAGAAATGAGTGAAGAATGACCAATGGTAACTGGCTCTGTCCTCCCCCCTCCCACCCCACCCCACTCTCCAAGTTCTTTGCCAGCACTGAGGAGATGTCCTTAACTCTGGCACCAGGCAGGAAATGCAGCCAGCAGGAATGCATCGTATTCACGGCCGTACAGAACTGTATCCGTCCCCTAACTGTACTGTCCACACCCACTTATGCATTCCTATTTCCTATTGAGATGACACCCTGTACCATGGGTCCCTGGCCAATTTGATCATGCGTCCTACAGTCCCCACTTTCACCTGTGCAGCTTGCTAGAACTCTGCAACCACTGGACTGTTGCACAACCCAAGCCTCCTTGAAAATTATCACCCAGGTCCGCATCCCTGTCTCATGTGCATTCACATCCCTCCGTCCCTCATCGCAGATCAGATGTAAATTAGCAGGTCTGAGGGCTGCCTCTGCCTCCGCCTCCTTGAGTAATTTATCCAGGTAACTTACTTACTCATGTGGTGCAATGTCTGTAGTTTAGGCTCCAACTCCTTAATTCAGATCCAGAGTTCCTCAGCTGCAAACACTTACTATTCTTGGTGTTCAGCAGCTGTCACATGAACCTGTAATAGAGCCATAAACTTCTCAAAAAAGGGAGGTGGCTTGAGGGACTGAATGGCATCCTTCTGCTCCCATTTCATAATTTTTTATTTCATAATTACGCAATGAAATCTAGCTTGTTATAAACCATATTTAATTGCCTGTGTGTCAATTGGAAGAGTTCATGTGTCTCAAGTCTTTGCCTGTAATTTTTTTCCACCTCTTGATTACAGTTGTAGATTCATCACAGCAATACCAAAGGTGACATTGCAGAAAATGGATATCTGAATAAAACCTGAAACTGTCAATAACAATATTCAGTTCATAGGGCAACATTTGAGAAGTGGAAAGCAGAGGTAAATACAAAGGAGCGTCAAAAAGCTACAATTCAAAAATCTAATGTCTGAGGCCTTTGAACATCATGGTCCTGGTGGTCATCTCCCATTGCTGACTCCTCCAGAATAGCTTTGAATTACCAGGCTATTAAGTTACTTAGCTAACGCTGAGACTACTAAACTTGTTAACAGCATGTGTGATCAGGAAAGCAATTTTCAATCTTTATTTCAACAAAACTGAACAGTCTGGTGCACATTAGGACCCAGCTGTCAGGTTAATTGCAGGGCCATTTAAACTTTGACATCATTATTATATTTTGACATTGCGCACCCAAAGCCCAAGTCCAAATTTGCATAAAGGATGCATGCTGATGGCCTTTACAAACAGTGGCAAAGAAAGGTTGTAAAATCTCTATGGAGGATGTATAAATCTAAAACAAAGATAGACACAACAATTATTCCATAAGGCACACCGGCTTCATCCATTCAGCAAATCAAGCAGCAAAATCTTCTACCATTTCCACACTGACAGAGTTAATTTAGACATAGTAGGAACTGCAGATGCTGGAGAATCTGAGAAAGCAAGGTGTGGAGCTGGATGAACACAGCAGGCCAAGCAGGTCTGCGGAATTATCGGTCAGATTTTTGTCTTGTTCAAATTTTGCCCTTTTTCCAAGCAGGCATACAAGTATTTGACAATCACTTTGCAAATAAGACATTGAACTAGAAATAGGAATAAAAAAATGTTTGTTAGAAAGATATTGTTTTTGAGTGAAAGTCACATTCATCACTCGTTGTGCAACTAATGAGGCTAGTGCATCATCAGCTTCAGTCCTTATTTTTTAACTATTTTTCCAATTTTCAGAAACATTTCTGGAGCAGGTGGGTGTGGCACCGAGGACTCTTGGTTCAGAAGTAGGGACACTACCACTGCACCACAAGAAGGTCCCCAGCTTCAAAGCATGAATAGCACTTTACATTGTATACACCTGATGCACATATTGTTAAATACTTCTTTGTTGTTGATAACTCAGCTGTCCATCTCCGTATCTCGAGTGACTGCATTGACTGGGTCGGTGCTCACTTTAATTCTAATTCTTACAAGAATGCTGTCTTCAGTCCCAAATTAGAGCCAAATTATTTGGCTACACGGTCTGCAGCCAGACCTTCAGTTGTTCACAGCAGAGTTTTCATCTCCACAATGCTAATTACTGCACTTTTCTGTCTTCTCTATTACTTAATAATTAGGGGTTAAATGGACCCAATCCAGGACAAGTTTTCTAATCCCCAGCCGGTATATGTGGCCTTTCAAAGTTGAAGCTGGGCTCAATTGAAAATTAAACCAAGTCAATTCTTAATTCCGCAAGTACAAAAAAACTTGTGACTGAGTCACCGAACAATGCTCTTCTCATAATCTGAAAATTGAACCTATAAAGTTTTGTGCTTTAAGTCAGACCAGGAAATGAAGAAATACTGGATAAATGATAGTATGTTCTTTATTCAAATTTCTTTACTATTATCAGGCATACTCATAGCAAAATGCTTTTTAGAATTACTTGATTTCTCAAATTGTCATGTTGCCTGCACAATTACAATTAGGTAACTTTCCTTTAAGTACTGATGATGTATTAATTCAGTGCATTGTGATGAAATTGTACTTGTACCTTCAGGAGCCAACTTATTTAAAAGAAAGCAAAAACATCAAAAGGATCGTGCACAGCAAACTAAATTAATGATGTTTAACACTGAGCTAAGGTCATCTAAATCAAAGTTATGGTCATGGATTAGATCCCACTTTTAACCAACAAAAAATTAATTCACTATACATTTATTTGGATAATTTTAAGCTTTCGGGAACACATTGAAAACTTCAGCTGATGTTACAGACAACTTTGGGGTCTTTGTTCATACTTTAGTGAGAAGAATTTTAGTTTAAATTAATTCGAGTAATTTTAATTTCAATTAAGCACTGATCGGAGTTGCGGTCCATCACCAGGAAAACTAAGAAAGTGAGAAATGACTTAAATACACATAATACAATCTCATACACAAAGATTACAAATGCATATAGTTGTGCATTAAGCTGAGTTATTAACACAACTGGGTGTAAATGAAGAACACTGCACCATTACCAAGGCAACAAGGTGTGCTTATGTTTTGTTGGAGTACTCAAGAGGCTGTTCTTCTTGTAACATCATGTTCAACAGTTATTGAAGTTATGAGGCTGGAAAGGAATGGTAAACATCTGGACCTAGTGCATTTAAGTGGGAAGGGGTGTCCCTGGACAGTAAGGATATTACACAATTAGAAAAGAAGATTGAGACAGCTGGTTGCATGTCCAGATCCTGGAGTAATCCATATGTTGGATTTTCAAATTGAACTCAATGTACTTTTCTCACATAATCTCAGCGGGATTTAGAGGCAGAAGGAAACAAAGGAACAGGACTGCACCTCAATAACAAATTGCATCCTTTTAATTCTGAGTTGAAAACAATGTTCACCCGAAAGGCCCACACAGAGTATTTCTGAGAAACAGTCAAGTGGCTTTGAGAAGAACTCCAGGTATGAACATAACTAAAATGTTTTCAAAGTTTACATGTAGCATGGGAACACAGGAAATGACTTTGAAACACAATTAGTTGGCCATTCAGTCCACCAAACCTGTTCTATCACTCAAATGCCAACTAACATCAATGTGAAAAGGAGGGGAGGGAGCTGGGGAAATCACTGGAAGGTATTTAATGTATAACTTTCCACTTATCCAGCTGCATTCAGTTATATGTAGATGTGGTAGAAGAATGAATGATTCACAAACTCCTAATTCCTGTCTATTGAAGGAATAAGAAGTGAAGACCAGCATTTTAAGTGTGAACCAGGACTTAATGGATCCATACAGTGGGCATGATTACCAGTGGGCCAAGAAAATCCTATGGGAATGTACCTGCAATAGAGCCATAAACTTGTCAAAATGCACAGCCTTAGAGTAAAGGGAAGGCCTTTTAGATTAGAGATATGGAAAAACTTCTTTAGCAACAGACTGGTGAATCTATGGAATTCATTGCCACAGAAGGCTGTGGAACCAGGTCATTGAGTACATATAAGACTGAGATAGATAGGTTCTTATTTGTCAAGGGGATCAAGGGTTACGGGGAGAAAGTGGGAGAATGAGGTTGAGGAACTTATCAGCCATGATTGAATGGCGATGCAGACTCGATGGACTGAATGACTTAATTTCTGCTCCTATGTCTTATGGTCCTACATTTAGCAATCTACAGGGTCTGTTTGGTCTAGTGTGGGAGGAGATAGGTTACAAATGGACACTGATGGGATGCAGCGCTGGACTGAGAAGTGGCAGATAGAGCTGAACCCTGAAAAGTGTGAGGAGATTCATTTTGGAATGACAAATTTGAAAACAGAATACAGGGTTAAGAGAAAGCGTTTTGGCCGTATGGAGGGGCGGAGGGATCCTGGGGTTCATGTCCACAGTTCCATGAAAGCTGCCACCCAGGTGGATAGAGTTGTTAAGAAGGCATATGGTGTGTTAGCTTTCATTAATAGACGGACTGAGTTCAAGAGCCGTGAAGTTATGTTCCAGTTATACAAAACCCTGGTTCAGCCACATCTGGAGTATTGTGTCCAGTTCTGGTCACCTCATTACAAGAAAAATGTGGAAGCGTTGGAAAAGGTGCAGAGGAGATATACCAGAATGTTGCCTGGAATGGAGGGAAGATCTTACAAGGAAAGGTTGAGAGTGCTAGGGCTTTTCTCTTTAGAACGACAAAGAATGAGAGCTGACTTGATAGAGGTGTACAAAATTATCCAAGGTACAGACAGAGTGGACAGCCAGAAACTTTTTCCAAGGGTGGAGGTGGCTAGTATAAGGGGGCATAGTTTTAAAGTGAGTGGAGGTAGATTTAGGGGAGACATCAGAGGTAGGTTCTTTACTCAGAGAGTGGTAGGGACATGGAAGGCATTGCCGGTTGGGGAGGGGAGTCGGCCTTATTAAGGGCATTTAAACAGCTAGTAGATAGGCAAATGGATGATAGTACAAGGTAGGGGTGGAGGTTAGTTAGACCTTAGGTTTATGGTAAAAATTTGGCAAAACATTGTGGGCTGAAGGGCCTGTACTGTCCTATGTTCTAGGTGCTAAGATAGCAACTTCCTAGTCTCAGCAGATGCAGCTTCTGTCTATTGAATGTTACTATATACTTACAAGTAACATTGACGTGATCCCCATCATGCAGAGATTGTAAGGAGGATCTGAATGTTAGGTCTTACTCCTCTGAGATCCTATGGTATTTTGCCCACAAGACCATGTGACATTATACAACACATCTTCATTTAGTGCCAGCAGATTTTTATTCTCAATATGCCTGTTGATCTCTGGTCTACAACATAGACTCGTCAACTTATTGATTGATGTGGACTTTCTCATTCATTCTCAATGATTGCATTATTGTTGAAACAATCATGTGATCTTACTCCATTCTGTGGCTTGAGGAACATTATTCATTTGGCATGGTTTCAGTCACAGTTACTGAGAATTCTTCCTGGTAAAAAAAATCAAGTAGTCTGTTGAAACTTCCTCTCCGGAATCACCCCAGCATTCAATATCAGTTTGAATCTGTCATTATTAATTCTTCACCAGGCTGCATTGCGCTCAGAATTACATCAACTATAGATTCATCAGTCAACTAAAGTGGTGGGCACTGCCCATTGGCTAGCTCATCGCTTACTAATCTCATAACACCTTACTAATGACAGCAGTGGAAGAACAAATGTCCATCCACACAATCCTAGGTTTCCATCTTGCTGTAAATATGAAACAGATTTATTTTTCCAACATAGCTAATTCCAACAGTTTCTCTTATCTGTTCAAATTTCACAATGAGTCTATGAAGCCCACGAAATCCTCCACTAATTATTCCTTTACTAGTTGTTCGATGGCCTGCTGTTCCTTAACTGACTGATCCTTGGCTTAATAACCTATGACTGGCTGCTCCTGGACCAGTTATTTCTTGATTTTAACTACACTGATCAGGACCTTTAGTGTTTGGTGCCTGCTCTACTTGTTCTATTGGTTTCTCACATGTTGTTTGTGATTTTGTACTTCAAAATATTGACTGGACTCTGCTGATCTCTGGGTTTAAGGTTTATATTTTCCTCTACGATCAACCCCTGTTTGCTTCCAGGCTTATACTTTACTTTCCATCTGAATGGCTTCTCTAAAGTCAAATCTTCTTTAGACTATATTAGAGCGGAAAGAGACTCAGCAATTTCAACAATTCTGTCTCTTATGAATTCCAGCTTTCATCACAACAGTCAATTTTCCACTAAACTGTTGTGATCATTAATGAAATTATTGATCAACTCCCTGGATGCTGAATTCCTCTAATAAGTTTGCTGAAGAATTTTATTTTTGCTGAGATTAAAGTTATGGTCAAATACTTTTCGTACTTGTCAAAAACATGTTACTTCTTTTAAATCTTGATGAGTCACAACATCATCAGCTATATTCTCAGTGGTAGATTAGAGCTGTATTTGCTTGTTTAGCTTTTGAGATAGTATCTGACTGGAAGGTATTCATTATCTTAAGACCCTACTCTGCGTTCTATTTGAACCATTTCCGAAATCAAAGCTTACTGATATTACTTTTCGTGCCATGTCTTTCCAACGTGACTATTAATTGTCCTTGCTTGGAAGGCTTTTATTTTGCAGTAACAGCAATGCTGCTGTCATGGAGAGCATTCCATGTTTTGTAGCTGAAATGGAACCTTTTACATAGCTAAAAAAGATCATTCCCTCTTTTAGCAACTGGAATGGATGATTCTAATTTTTTTCCCCACAGCTTCACAGAATGACTCCTACTGCCCTTGGTCTTAATAAAGGACGTCTGTTTCCTTTAACCTGGCTTTAATGAAGGGTCTCCCACCTTGTCTGCAGCCTAATAAAGTCTCTTAGCTGTTCTTGAGCACTGGGTCAGGGCCGCTTAGGTTTCTAACCTTTTGCTTTGTTATTTTAATTTTTGCCTTGTGTATGCAAACTTTGTTTAGCTTATTTTTGTAGACTTTGATGTCTCTGACTATAGCCACACCTCAACGGTGCCTTGACCCGAAACATCAGTTTTCCTGCTCCGCCGATGTTGCCTGGCCTGCTGTGTTCCTCCAGCTCCACACTGATATAAAATTCAACACTTGACCTGAGTAGAAAGTTCCAGCCTTACTGTTCATTTTCTCACAGTCATAGGGCTGGACTGCACTGAAACAGACCTTTCACTCCAACTCATTCAGGCCGACCAAATATCCTAAATTATTCCAGTCCCATTTGGCCCATATACCTCTAAACCCTTCCTATCCAGGTGCCTTTTAAATGCTTTAATTGCACCAGTCTCCATCACTTCTTCTGACAACTCATTTTATACGCGTGTCACTCTCTTTGAGCTGCTGCTTTGGTTCCTTTCACACCTTATTTTTAGCCTGTTTTAGTGCTTTTTTTTAAAGCTTTCTCTTATCCATCAGAGATCGTTTGATTTTACTCACAGAACCTCCAATGCATATTTACTCTCTGGTCGAATCCTTGATTCAGGGCTGCTCCAGCAGAGAACCAGCATATGATGCCGTCTGTTTTACATCAATTCACTCTCCTTCTCTGGAAGATTCCAAACTTTCCTGCTGCAGCGTGTCTCTTACCTGGGTTTGAAACGCTTTTATCATTCACTGCTGATTCTTCCTTTTTGATTCTTGCCAAAAGGGTTTCTTCCATGACAGTCTTAAAATATTCAGCTCTTCCCTGCTGCAGGGAGCTCAAAGCTGAGTCGGAGGATGCAGCAGGTAGTTATGAGCAGCAGAATGGAATCTTCATCGCTGCTCACCATGTTACGTGAATGCGCACTAATGCTCACCATGTCGTAAGCAGTTAAAGTGAGTCTGTATTTCACCACGGGGTAGGTTTGCTGCCAATACCCCACACAGCTGTGGAGGTTAGATCACGGAAAGGCATACAGAGGTGGTTATTTAAATATCAGAGAGCTGACAGCTTTTCTGCGCTGACACAAAAGAAGAGTTGAGGCCTGGGGCAGACCAACAAGGATTTTGTTCAATGACAGGGCAGGCTTCAGGGTCCAAATGGCCTAGTCTAGCTTCTATGTCTTATGTTGCCATGTTCTTAAGTGCAGGGATCTAAAGGCTAAGATCTAAAGGACAGTTGAGGGAAACAATACATAAGTTTAACTAGAAGAGACTGTTCTACTGAACAAGTGAATATTGCATGCAATCAACTAGTTACAGGTTACATCGGTATGATAGACATTGTTACAGAGCCCGAGTGGAGGATCTGATGTTCGTCCGTATTCCTTCAAGATCTTAGACTGTTGTTTCCACGATTCAATTTGACAAAAGTCATAATAGATCTGCTTATGGCTCTTCTCAATATTAATCCTGCCAAACTGACATAGGTCAGTACTGTGGCTCAATTACACTTTCTAGAAGCAACTCACATTCATACACTTGTGACTTGGTTCTCTGCAAATGAAGGAACATGTTCAAGCGCTGCAGCTTTTAAAAAATTATCTGGGAACATGGGGTGATGCCTCAAGGAATTTCCATTTCATTTACTCACCACAGCCCCTGACTCAGGTTGGCATTGTTTAAATAGAGTGCTCCCAACCTCTGATTGGCCAGTAGTTTGCAGGGATGGGGTTTCTGCCTTTAGGAGGGTCTTAATCTTGTGGGACGCCCAGGGCTGTCTAGTTAAAGTGCCTGATTGCACTTTAATTGCATCGGGCTTTCTGGACAAAAGTTAGTACTCCCAATGATTCTCCAAATAGTAGAAAGGAACCCCTACTTCTAAAACAATATTCTGTCCACGGAATCAGACATACAGTTGCTGGCAGCTACACTTCCACAAAATCTGTGACACGTTTCAACATTCCAAATAGGTTGGTGAATTGAAATGCAACAGAATTTCTCCCAATGGCCAAATTGCTCACAAATTCCTGAAACAGACACAGGTTATTCTGTGTGTAGCAGATGTGGGACATTTTCTCCTGAAATTTATATAAGGCTTGAGTTTCTGGCAGTTTACTGCTGGACAACATGGGAGGAAGCTGAGCGTGACAGGGAAACGGATTATCCAGCTGCAGGTTTCACTCCATTCAACGGTAGCAGCTGCTAGTTTTCTCCGTTTAACTCAAACTTATTTCCAGCAAGATTAAATTTATATCGTGGATAGGTCATGGCTTCAGCATCATGGCTTCTTCATGATTCTTAGAGGGGAGTGTGCTCCAAGCAGAATAAAACACCTTCAGTGCTGAACTGCAGAATAGTTACATAGTTCTCAATACGTGCCCTATTTTCTGATTCGAGAACTATAATCGATTAAATAAACTGTCATTTGCATTCACAGCACCTGGTCAGTTTAAATTTCCAAAACAACATACAAAAGTTTTTTTTAAAATTCGATTAAATAAATTATAAACATTCAAATTAGTCAAGATGAAAAATATCCAATTATCTCTGATTTTGTATATCAAACACCAAGATGCATCTCCTAGAAATTCAGGCAAGTATAAATTGATTTTTGTAATGCTACTACTCCATGTTAGAATGCTTTTCCAAAAAGAATTGTAATTACGTAACACACTTCATGACTTAGATCATTCACAAACACGTCAAATCCATTGAAACACATTTCTAAAGGACATCACTGCTCCAGTTTAAGAAACTTGACAGCAAAATTAGCCACAGCAAGGCTGCATAAGCAGCAATTTGACAATAACTCAATCATACGTTTTCAGGTGATGGTCAAATATTGGCCAGTACAGTAGAACAACTCCTCTCCCTTCTTCGAGCAGTGCTGCAGAAGATTTATAATCCACTTGGGAGGGCAACTAACATCTTAGTTTGACAACTCATCTGAAACATCTCAAGTCCAACAGCATCACTCTGGAATATCAGCCTCAATTTTGGATCTTATATAAAAATAATTTAAAAACCTATGCCTTTCTGATTTCAAGATGAGAGTTTTATCTCTGAGCCATGACTGAACAAGATTGAATCTGAGCCAGAAATTTAAAATTTGAGAAACATATTAGAAATTGAATGAATACTTCAATTTTACATAATGTACAATTTTCCCAGGCAATGTTCCTTCCCTTGCAAGAGCCTTAAGAAAGGTGGTGTTTCCACAATAAGAAATAATCAGTCAATGCAACCTATTTTATCATGAAAATGTGAGCTTCAGGGCAAGGTTTTCAAGTTCTTTGCAATGAGCTTTTCTTATGAAGTGCTAATTATACTACTGCCTTATTTGGAAAATTGCTTTGCAATTTTTTGATACAATTTCATTCTCATAAATAATTTGATAATTGATAATAATACCTTGAACTGTGTTTGATTTTGAGCAGTTCAGTAACTCTGTATTTTTAAATAGATTTTAATGCGCTTTTTAAAATTTAAGCAAGACCATTTTCCAGTCTAAAGGAGATTAAAATGCAGTCCCATAAGTCACTGGTATTTTCAGGCATGGATGTGATGGTTTGATGCATGTATCAGCTATACAGCACGCACTGCAGGGCTTCATGCTTGATCTATGTGTAATAAATTGATCTCAGTCAAGATGACAACGATAGCAATGCAAACTGATCAGTAAGCCTGGGCTACGGGAAAGTATCACACTAAGAATCAATTCCAAATCAAGTAAAAATAATTTGATTACTTATGGTAGAATGTGTCTGTGTATACGGATAGCAGCACTGACTATTACTATGACACCTGATGGCACAGTTGGACCACATTTGCACTCTGTCCCATGAAGATGAAAATCATAAATGTAAAAGCTGACCACTGGACAAATGAGATAACACATTATGGAGCTGAAGAAGCACAGCAGGCCAGGCAGCATCACAGGAGCAGGAAAGTTGACATTTCAGTCACCAGCATCAGCAGTTCTTACTATCACTCGCATAAATGATCAGATGATTGTACAACTGTGGTTGGTCTGAACACATCTCTGTGCAACAGTTAACTCTTTTAAGAAAGAAAACAATACAGTTTAAAGAAAAAAGGACAGTCAATTTCAATGTCAAACATCAATTGCAACTAAAGTCAATCCAAAAGTAAAAAACAAGATCGAATAAGTCATTTAGTTCAACTTATGGGTCCAGAATTTACCATCCATACAAGCTACTATTTCCATTCACATTCACTTACTTTTTCCCAAAAACTTTCAACCTCCTCTCTGTCGTCTACCTTTCAAGTTGAATCTTTAATGTTGACGTGATTTATTCTGCTTCAGACTGGAAATTAATTTCACAATTCCACAACTCCAAGTGAAATCACTCCTCTGTACTTCAGTTCTAAAACTCATGTTTAATTTTATATTCACAGCCCCTCATTCTTGACACCTCAACTACTGGATGTAGATCTTCAGGATTATGAGAAGAACAGTGAGAGAGTATTAATGCAGTTTTTCAATGCTAGAGGGAACAGATAATGTAGATGCAAGGGAGCCTCTTAATTCAGCCCATCTCATGGAACCCTGATCAAAAGGCTGGAACTCCCTTCCTAACAGCGCTGTGCGTTTATTTATTTCAGTCAGCTATATTACAGCAACTGAAGAACAAGGCTCACCACCACCTCCACAGGGGCAATTAGGATAGGCCCTAACTGCTGGACTTATTACCTATGATCATGTCCCAGAAACATTTTTTTTAAATAGCAGCTGCAGGAAACAAAGTAAGATCAATTCCATGCCATCAGGCCTCTACTGGAAAGCTGCAGTAAGGTGAATGAAAATTTGGGAAGAATGGATTTGCGTACTGGCCACCTGACTATAGTTTCATTCAGGCTTCAAGAACATGTGACATTCCTTCTGCCCAAAACAAGCTTGTTCAGATCTGAAAAATCAGTAGCCAAAGGTTCTCAGACCATAATGAGAGTTCAGTGGTCAACTGCTCATTGATGTCTCTGCAAATACCGCTCCACTATATGCTGCCATCTCACCAGTGACCCTTTAAAGAACCACTGCAGGCTGTTCTAACATTTTTCTCATAGGCCCAGAAAACATTCACACACAGCTAGTTCCTGAAGAGCCCTTCAGTTTTGCAAAGTGAGCCAACCTATTTCTGATGAAGGGTCTGGGCCCGAAACATCAGCTTTCCTGCTCCTAAGATGCTGCTTGGCCTGCTGTGTTCATCCAGCTCCACACTTTGTTACCTCGGATTCTCCAGCATCTGCAGTTCCTATTATCTTTGGTATTGAGCCTGTTCAACTTTATGTCTTCCCATTGGGCAAGCGACCTCAATGCTCACAACTTGCCGACTACAATTAATGAGCGCCAACTACCAGAGTGGCTTGGGTCTCTCACCATTGAAATACACAGAGAACACAAGCCAACTGCCACTATAGTGAGTGCAGCAAAACAAATTCACCCTCTTGGCCCCTCATAACCTAAAAATCAAGGGTGAAATTTAATGCACTTGCCCTGAAAGCAAAGAGTGGCATTTAGTCAGGCATAAGGAGAAGGGGTAGTTACCCTGCCTTCCCTTGATAGGTGTAAAATAGGAAGATTCATCAATCTTCTTCCTGCCCAGATACTCATTGAGACCCTTATGTTGTCAACTAACACCCGTTTAAAGCCCTGATCCCACCATCAATGGTATTCAGCCAATGGCAGCTAGGGAATTCACAAAGCAGGAATCCCAAAAGCAAACTTGTCAAGTTTCAGTTCAGACTTCTGCACAGCGGCAAGGGGAGTACCTCACTCAATCTCTGCTTGAAGGAAGCCCCACCATCTCTCGTACTTCCTAATCCCCTGTCTGCCCGTCCCTGATCCTCCACCCTGCCCTCACTCAGCTTTGTCCTCAATGTAACTGGGTCTTTGGTGAATGCATGACCAACACCTGCCCTCTATTTCTGGTAGACCTGACAGCAATGGTAAGCTGCAGGTGTTTGGTAGCGGGCAGTATTTTTCACCCTGGCTGTCCTCAATCTCACAGATGTAAATGCTAGATGAGCATTTCATACCAGCAGGGCTCACAATTGCTTCAAAAACATTAGATTCCTCCCTAAGACAACAATTCCAAGACCTGTCGTGGAAGCCACCAAACATTATGGCATGCCTGGGAAAATAAATAGAAGTTATAAAAGATTGTTTTTGATATTATGTATCACATTAACCTCACAGTATGGGCTCATTAATCTGAGGTGTCAGTTAGAAGGACTGGATCAGAGTGAATTGATGAAGCAGACAACAAATGATCATTAGTCTAGCGACAGTACAATATATTTACAGACTTCGAACTCTCAATTTTAAAAACCCATACTGGCACAATGCTTTGGAATATAAATACATTCTCCCAAGGAACAGCAGGATAAAAATTCACTCAAAAAAATTCACTGTTCACTCAAAAGTAGAATCATGATCTAAGTTGTGCCAATAAGATTGATAGGTTAGTGAAAAGCCATTAAGGATCATTCAATTAGAAGCAAAGGTATACAGTAACAAAGCAAGAAAGTTAGTCTGAAAGGTTATAAAATGTGAGGCTGGATGAACACAGCAGGCCAAGCAGCATCTCAGGAGCACAAAAGCTGACGTTTCGAGCCTAGACCCTTCATCATCTGATAAAGGGTCTAGGCACGAAACGTCAGCTTTTGTGCTCCTGAGATGCTGCTTGGCCTGCTGTGTTCATCCAGCCTCACATTTTATTATCTTGGATTCTCCAGCATCTGCAGTTCCCATTATCTCTAGTCTGAAAGGTTGTCCAGTACTGTATGATGCTGGAGTACGGTGTTCAATTTTAGCCATCACTATTCAGGAAGAATTCAAAGGCCCCAGAGTGGCACACACTTAGTGTTCATTCCCAACTGCCCTGAGAAGATGCTGGTAATACCAGCTTATTAAATTGTTGCAGTTTGCATGCTATACATATACCCACAGCATTACGATGTTACAAATTCCATGACTGTGATCCAACAATAAAGAAGAAACAGCAATATACATCCAAGTTAGGATAGTTTGTCGCCTGGAGGGAACTTACAGATAGTGATGGTTCCATGCATCTGCTGTTCCTGTCCGTTTGGAAAACGTTCTTGAAGGAGCCTTGGTTGTTATAGTATTGCACGAAGGCACTGGACCCTTAAAACAGCCAGTGATAGTTAAGCTGATCCATAATAGACAGTCTTTTGATCAGTTAAGCAGCAGCCAGTATCTAATGTAACAGTTACATAACCAATTTAATTCCAGACTCAATGCAAGTCTGAGATGTCATATTCGTGTATATAGTTAGTTGTTAATAAATTTCCACATAACTGTCCCAGCAAGACTTTGAGTCTCTGTGGTATATGTTACATGGATTAATAAATAGAAAACCACAACACATTATTGGTGGGTTATTCCAACGCATTTGTATGTGATGCACTCTGCAAGTACGGTGCATTAGTGCTGGGAGGAGTGAACATATAAAGTAATGAATGGAGTGCTAATTAAACAGCTGTGTGTTGTGGATAATATCAAGCATCTTGAGTGTTATTGCAGTTGCACTCATGGTGGCACATGGAGAGTATTCAACCTCTCTCCTGATCTGTATCTTGTAGTTGTGGAAAACGCTTCGAGCAGTCAGGAGTTAAGTTACTGTCTGTAACATTCAGTTTTTGACCGGCTCTGAGATCTGCAGTACTTACATGATATAAAGGTTAAATTTTATCAGTGGACTCCAAATGTATTAATGGTCCAGGGGAGTGGAGAATGATTAATGTTGTGCCTTTATTTAAGAAAGGCTGCAAGGAAAACTCAATGAACCACAGACCTCATGTCAGTGGTAAGTTGTTGGAGGGGACTCTGAGAGATAGGATTTCCATGCTTTTAGCAAGGCAAGAACTGATTAAGGATAGTCAGTATGGCTTCGTACACAGGAATTCATGTGTCACAAACCACAAAGAACAATACAGCACAGGAACACACTCACCAACTCTCCAAGCCTGCGCTGACACATTTTACCATTCCGTACTAAAACTGTCTTCACTTACAGGACCTGTATCCCTCGATTCCTTTCCTATTCATGTGTTCATCCAGCTGCCTCTTGAATGCTGCTATTGTGTTTGCTTCCACCACCTCCTCTAGCAGCATGTTTCAGGCACTCACCACCCTTTTGTGCAAAAAATGTGGATCGTTTAAACCTCCTTGAAACCAATGCCCCACCCTGCCCCTCCCAGCCCTGCACCCTGAACCTATGTCCCCTAGTAATTGACCCCTTCACCCTGGGAAAAAGCCTCATACTTTCCACGCTTTCCGTACCATTCACATCCTGGTAAACCTTTCCTGTACCTAAAATGTGAATTTTTTGAAGAAGTGACCAATCAGACAGATGAGGGCACAGCGGTAGACTATGTCTACCTGGGCTTTAGCAAGGCCTTCGACAAGGTTCTACACGGTAGACTGATTAGTAATGTCAGATCATGTGAGATCCAGGGAGAGCTAGCCAATTGGATACAAAATTGGTTTGACAGTAGGAGACAGAAGGTGGTGGTAGAGGGTTGGTGTTCACACTGGAGGCCTGTGACCAGTGGTGTGCCACAAGGACTGATGCTGGGTCCACCGTTGTTTGCTATTATATAAATGATTTGAATGAAAATATAGGAGGCGCAGTTCGTAAGTTTGTGGACAACACCAAAATTGATGGCATAGTGGACAGTGAAGAGGCTTGTCTAAAAGTAGAACAGGATATTAATCAATTGGGCTAGTGTGCCAAGAAATAGCAGATGGAGTTTAATTTAGATAAATGTGCAGTGTTGCACTTTGGTAAGACAAACCAGGGCAAGTCTTACACAGTTAATGGTAGGGCCCTTGGAGAGTGTTGTAGAACAGTGAGATCTAGGGGTGCAGTACGTAGCTCCTTGCAAGTGGCATCACCAGAAGACAGGATGGTGAAGAGAGCAATTAGCATACTTGGCTTCATTGGCTTCAGGGCACTGAGTACAGGAGGTGGGACCTCATGTTACGGCTGTACAAGACATTGATAAGGCCACTTCTGGGCTACTCTGATATAGGAAGGATGTTATTAAAATGGAAAGGACACAAAAAAGACTAACATGGCTGTTACCGAGACTGGACGGTTTCAGTTATAAGGTGAGAATGGACAGGCTGGGATATTTTTCACCTGGAGCGTAGGAGGTTGAGGGGTAACCTTATAGAGGTTTATAAAATCATGAGAAGCATAGATAAGGTAATAGCCAAGGTCTTTTCCCCAGTACTGGGGAGTCCAAAACTAGAGGGCAGAGGTCTAAGGTGAGAGGAGAAAGATTTAAATGTGACCTGAGGGGTAAAATTTTCACACAGAGGGTGGTGTGTGGTTGGAAGAAGCTGCCACAGGAAGTGGGGCAAAGGCGAGTACAATTATAACATCTAACAGACATTTAGACATGGTCATGGATAGGAAAGGTTTAGAGGGATGTAGGCAAATGGGACTGGGTCAGTTTTGGAAACCTGGTCAGCATGGACAAGTTGGGCTAAAGAATCTGTTTCCATGCTGTTTGACTCTATGATGGTGATGGTGATCTGGTGTGCACTGCCTGAAAGATCATAGGAGAAGGTTCAGAAATTGGTTATACATGAAATTGGATATAATTGCAGGGCTCTGAGGAAATTGCATGGGATGTTTGGTGCCTGCATTTCAATCAGAGGTCAGGAACTTGGGAACTGAATTCTTTCTGGATCCTAACCAGCAGGACAGCAGGAGCCATGTCAGCAATTTCCAAACACTGATATGGTGAGTCACAGGGACCACAAAGGTTTGGCATCCACAAGTGACACTATGATTCTCGGGTATCTCTCTTAAGGATTTCATGGACGCAGTGGCTGACAGGACAGATACCCCGTCTCCAGAGTCTGGCAGAAGAAATACACCTCAAGATACACAGAGGGTCTGGGTGGAGGGAGTGACAAGCAATTAGTGGCTTTGGGGAGTAATGAGAAGGGCATTCTCAAGCATAAAAAGAGATTGAATTAACCTATTAGGCCTGGAAAGCTAAGTGAGAGATGCCAACTGCACAACAGGCCTCCAACCGTGTCCAGACTAGGACACACTAAGCCGAGCAGACAGAAGCTCTTCTCCTCATCATTGACAGAGCAAGTGTTGAGTTACATCACTGAGGCATCAATAACTCTTACTAGGAGCATGAGTGTACAAGGAGCATCAATGAGGAATGCAGCAAATTGCTTCAATGGAACAGGTAAGAAAGGACCAGCATGCTTATTAATTTTTATCTCCTCACTCTGCAGAAGAAAATGCATACATTATGGGAAATGTCTCAGACTGATGGTAGAGTGTTAGATGCAGCCTCAGTAACGGAGGTGGCACTGAGATGCATTCAAGTGGGCCATGGTGATGGCATGTTAGGACATTTTGAACAGCAGTGTCATTTAACAGCTGCACTTTCAGATGAACAGCTTGGAGTTCCTCAGTGAATTAGTCAAGGCCCAACAATCTTCAACAGCTTCATCAAATGTCCTTACCTCCATCAAAAGGTCTTAAGTGGGTCAGACGTTTGCTGATGTTCAGCACTATTCACACCTTCTCAGTTACTGAAGCAATCCATGTTCACATGCAGCAGCACATGGATAACATCCAGGCTTGGACTAATAAGTGGTAAGAAACGTTCAGATCATATAGGTGAGAGGCAACAACTATGCCGACGAAAGAAACTCTAACCATTTCATACAAATCATACCTCACATAAGCACATTAAGGTAACTGAACAGAAGGCAGAATATTGTGTTACAGCTACAGAGAAGGAGCAGAGAAACAGCAACTCTAATATATGAGAGGTCTGTTTATAAATCTGAAAATAGCGGGGAAGAAGCTGTTCTTAAATCTGTTGGTAAGTGGGGTCAAAGGCTCAGAGTTCTGCAGTGAGTAGATCATCTCCAGTCTGTCCAATCCCTGTCCACCATCTATTAGGCACATCTAGGAAAATTCACACCAGTATCCAGCCAATGCTTTATTTATTACTATCCTTTCTCTGCCTTAGGATCACATTTAAGAGCCTGCACTACTAGCACCACTGATTATAATAGCTACTGAAATGAAGGAATACTAGTCTTCTCTGAACTTTGGCTGAACTTTGGCTGAACAATTTTAGATATCACATAGTTACAGCGCAAAAACTATTTAACATCGCCATGCAAATAAGCAACTTCCTGAGTGATATTAAAAATGTGTTTAAGAAGAAAAATGAACCTTCAATGTCGCGGGGCTAAGGCTGGAAATAATCAACTAAGATTGCTGCTACTGATTGCAGTCTAGCAAACTACCATGAGGAAGATAATTTGACAACGGATAACGCCAACATCAGGCTCAGCTATGTTGTCTCAGATTAAAATGCTACACAAACATTTCTAAGCTCATATGGTAAAACGGTCACCTTTGTTGAGATGTTTCACAGATAGTGGTGATAGAATTATACACCATGTGAACCATCACATTCAGCAGGGTTAAGGAAAGGGAATTATGTATTCCCATAATTAGCCCATATGCTGAATCTACATTTTCACTCAAAACCTAGAAGACATTAAACATGATAAAGAAAAGGTTCCAATGTTGGCTGGTACCCTAACGTTAAATGACTCATCACGGAAATCATAACATCTATTCGTTAAACTATTCTTGAGCTATTGAGTTCCAAACAAAATTCTGAATTTCACTGAACATTGTACCAAGGTGTTGCTCCAGAATTTCTGCTAGCTATCTAAGTTTAATTTCCTCACTATTTTCACCCAATAACTTGGCTGCTTCCTTCCTGTACTCGTGGCCAAATGAAAGTGAGTAAGTCTTCTGTTTCTTGCTTATGCCCAACAATTTGCAGATGATCAAGTCCTTTGGCCTTTGGAATTGATATTGGAAGTATAGTTTTGGTCCATCCAGGCAGATAAAAATACCCAGCTCCAACTGGACTTTCTTCTGCAGGACAGACTGCCATGAAGGCATATTTGCATATAGAACTCCCTATACATTGGCTAGAAACTGGTGTGAATTTTTCTAGATGTGCTTAGTAGATGGTGGACAAGAATTGAACAGACTGGACTCACTGCAGAACTCCAAACCTTTGACCTTTCTTACCAACCGATTTGTCAGTATCCTGCTACCTTCAGCAACCAGTGTGCATGCACACCAAGGTCTCTCTGATCTTCACTGCTTCACAGGATCCCACTATTCACCATGGAATACTCTGCCCAGTTTGCCTAAGTGCATCACCCCATCCTTATTCGGATTAAATCCCATTCCTAACTGATCAGCCATTCTGATCAGCCTATGTATATCCTCCTGTAATCTGAGACGTTCCTCCTCACTACTTAACAATTCATCAACTTTCATATCAACCAAAAGCTTTTTGATCAATTTTCCCACATTCAAGTCCTAATTGCTCATATATATCACAAGCAGCTAGGACCTCAATAGTGATCCTTGCTATACCCAACTAGACACAGGTGTCCAGTCACAAAAACACCCCTTTGCTTCTTGCCACTCAGCCAATTCTGCTTTCAATTTGCTAACTTTTCTTGGATCACAAGGTCTCTTACCTTCATTAGCAATGTCCCAGGTAGGACCTTATCAGAAGCTTTGTGAAGTCCAAGTAGGCTACATCACATGCATCGCCCCCATCTACACACCTGGTCATCTCTTTGAAAAATACAATCAAGTTAGTCAGACATGACCTCTCCTAACGAAAATCCAAGTTCCATTTATGTTCTCTGATTCTGGTTTCCATCACAGCCATTAGAATCACTATACCTACAATGCTCATCACTTCAACATTTTAAAGATGCCAATTCAATTAGTCCGCTAGTTTCTAAACTCAAAAGAATCCAAAGTTAATGCCCTCATGATTTAACCATTGAACCAGTACTGTATCCCATTCCAAAGCTAATAAATTCTTAAGTATAGTGCCCAAAACTGAATGTAATCTTGCAAATTGAGCCTTATTAAGACTCCTTACAACTCAGAATTACTTCCTTGCTTCTGTACTCCAATACTGAGAGGGAGAATTTGATTAATTTTTATTTCTGTGCAATATCTTGTAGTGATAAGTGATCAGATCCCTTTGCTCCTTTACAGCTCCTAACCTTTCACCATTAAGAAACTATTCCGGCTTTGTTCTAATCAACCCCAAGGTCAATGAAGTCGCATCTACCATAGTTAACTCAAACTACGATAGAATTGTTCGCTCATTTAGTCTGCCTCCCTCTCATTGTAGTTTGCTACTCATACCCACTCAAATTATTTCGCTTTATACCATTGCATCCATTCACTTGGCATCACTATTACTCTTGGATGTGCAACTCTAATCGTTTATCCAATTCAATTATATAGATGGCCCCAGCATGGATCCATAGAGAACATGAGTATCAGACCCCAATAACCAGAAAATGGTTCCTTCATCTCAATTCTTTATGCCAAGAGCAAGTCAGAGGCTGGCAATCTTGCAACACATACCTCACCTCCCAATTTCCCAAAGATTACGAAAGGTTTATGAAACCCAAATCAGGAGTGAACGGTATACCTGCATCATGCCAGCAAAAGCGCAGACCTAACAAAGCTCAAGAAACTCACCATCATCCTGGACAAAGCAGCTTATTGGGAACCCATGCTGCAACTTCAACGTTCATTCCCTCCATAACCAAGAACTGGGGTGCCAGTTTCACCTGGCATGGCTGTTTTGTGTACCATCTACTAGATTCGTTGTTGCAACTTCTCAAAACCTGTTCAACAGCACCTTCCAAACCCAAAACGTTAATCACCCAGAAAAATAAACAGGGAGAAAGTACTTGAGAACACCATGACCAGTAAATTTTCCTCCATGTTACAACATCATCCTGACTTTACCATGTCTCATCTTTCCTTACAGTCAGTGGGTCGAAATATTAGAATGCCCTACTTAACATTGCAATGGACACATCTATGCCACATGGACCATACAGCTCACCATACAGCTTTTCATGCTAGCTATAACTGTTCAGTCAAGCAGACAACATCGCAAGCATAATGCACATGATTCTACCAGATGCCCAGTGTAAGATTATTGCTCTTAGTCCAGTCAAAAACAGTAGTAATAAGAACTGCTGATGCTGGAATCAGAGGTAACACAGTGTGGAGCTGGAGGAACACAGCAGCCAGGCAGCATCAGAGAAGCAGTAAAGTTGGCGTTTCCGGTCGGAATTTCTGAAGAAGGGTCCCAAACTGAAACGTCAACTTTCCTGTTCCTCTGATGCTGCCTGGCCTGCTGTGTTCCTCCAGCTCCACACTGTGATAAAACAGTAGCGCTGTGCTGAATCAACAGTAACATTTGATCTCAGTCCAGAGCTTTGCCCTTGGTCAGTCAGGCTCTCACGGCAGTCACAGACCTGCCTTAAGAACTCAAGGAATATATCTTCGTCGGGCGTGAGAGAACAAACACTGGCCATTCCAGTAGTTGTCCTGGCCCTTTCAGCCCGACCGTGAGAAGAGTCAAGAGAAGACGTTGAGTGAAGTGAAAATAGTCAGCACAGCTGTTAATGATGGTACAGGAGCAAGATATGAGATGAGGTATTCTCAGTGAGTGGACAGAAAGTGCAGAGAGCTGGAAGGTTTGGCTGTTTCGGGGGTTTGCTGTGGGTGAGAACCATTGAGAGAAGATGTTGCATGTAATAGTAAGAGTGGTAAACTGTGAGCTTTGGTGAGATGTGGGTACAATAGCAAAGTTATAGGTACCGTGAGGTAGCAGAGAGAAGATTGTGCTACTTACCATAGCTGTTGACCACGGACACTGCAGTAACCTGAATGGCTACTTCAGATGAAGCAGGCAGTATCTGATACAGTGATCTCCTCTAGCAGTCTTGAGGAAACAGAATGGTCTCTATCTCACCAGCCATCCACCAAGATCTCTGGGTCTCTGTCTGAGAACCAGAGTGCCAACTTCGCTTTACAAGAATTGGTGGTGGAGTTACAAATTGTGAAGGACAATTCCAGATTTACAGCGCATTAAATGACGGGCAATATTTAATGAGGTGAGCAGCAGAAACTCACATACGAAAAAACGTTAGGCCTCATAGAGGTAAAATCTTCATGAAATTCAGATGGCTAAATCCCATCTCCCACCAGATAGCAAATCCATGTCACATGGACACAGTGGTATCACTCTGACTGGCACTACCAACAGCTGGTGATATATAGCAACATTTCCTGGAAATGGTCCAGAATTAGCATGAATTCTTTGTACATACTTTTTCTAGCATCAATATAATACTCAGAGGTAGAGGATGCAGCACTACAGAGCCTTGGCGGAAGAGGCATTGTTCTTAATTAACAACACGGACTGCCAAAAGGGAAGATTTAATTCTGTTACTTCTCACTACAAAGGATAGACAAAAAGTATCACATTAAAATCAAATTATTGCTGAAGACCCCCTGAATCAGCCAGTTACCACAAAGTTTTTTAGTGTTGTCCACTAGGATATTTGGCCTTTTGAATAAAAGATATCAATATTTAAATTTATTGTTGAACTCCATGCTGAGTCTTAGTGATTGCTAAATGCTTACAGCTCAGGAATCTGCAAGAGTACAATGTACTGGGGATTCACCCTACACCTGTGCTCATCATCATTCTGCTGTCTTTAATTCCAGGTGCACAAGCAGGTTTTGTGGATTATGTATTACAAAAACACTTAGCCCTTTATAAATAGCACTAAATATTTAATACTAAAATATGTGACAGAAAATCCCAACACAGCATTTGCTATCACTCTGCACTCTCATCATCAGCTGAACAAGCTAACAAAAAGGAATATTGCAAGTATATGCAATATATGATGGAACTAAATGTAACATCTCCAAGTCTGCAGATGACACAAAGTTGGATGGCAGTGCGACCTGTGAGGAGGATGCAAAAGATGCTATAGTGTGATTTGGACAAGTTCAGCAAGTGGGTGAATGCATGGCAGATGAAGTATAATGTGGATAAAGGTGAGGTATTCTACTTTGTTAGCAAAAAGAGGAAGGTCAATAATTAGATAATAAAGTGTGAAGCTGGATGAACACAGCAGGCCAAGCAGCATCTCAGGAGCACAAAAGCTGACGTTTCGGGCCTAGACCCTTCATCAGAGCACGAAACGTCAGCTTTTGTGCTCCTGAGATGCTGCTTGGCCTGCTGTGTTCATCCAGCTTCACACTTTATTATCTTGGATTCTCCAGCATCTGCAGTTCCCATTATCACTGATACAAGGTCGATTATTACCTGAGTGGCAATAGATTGGGAAACGGGATCTGACTGTCCTTGTACACCATTTGCTGAAAGTAAACATGCAGGTGCAGCAGGCAGTGGAGAAGGCAAATGGCACAATGGTCTTCATAGTAAAGGATTCAAGTACAGGAGCATGGATGTGTTTCTGCAATTGTACAGGGCCTCAGTGAAAGTACACCTGCAATGTTGTTTTGGTTTCCTTTTCTGAGGAAGGATGATCTGACTTTGGAGGGAGAGTAACAAAGGTTTACCAGACTGATTCCTGGGAGGCAGGACTGACATATCAAGTCAGACTAGACCGGTTGGGACTATATTCGCTGGAGTTTAGAAAAATGAGGGAGAATTTCATTGAAGACTATAAAATTCTAACAAACTGGACAGGGTAAAAACAGGAAAGGTATTCCCAATGATCAGGGAGTCCAGAATAAGGGGTCACAATGTAAGGATATGGGGTAGGTTATTTCGGATTGAGATAAGGAGAAATTTCTTCACCCAGAGCGTGGTGACCTTGCAGAATTCTCTGCCACAGAACAGGTTGAGACTAGAACACTGAATGTTTTCAAGAAGAAGACAGACGTAGTGTCTTAAGGACTGAAGAGAACGAAGAGTATGACCAAGGCGAGTGACTGACAGAGGGCAAAATGGCCTACTTCTATCCCAATTTTGATGCTTCCATATAAGTTGCTTATCATGAAAAAAATATGGTCTGGAATAAAATACAAGTAGTATTTTTGTAAAAAGCAGCCTGAAATTTTGTGGCCATTACGTCATCATAATTGAGTTTTCTGATGGAACTCTGCGTGTACAGAGATGTACTCCAGAACTTGTTGAAGAATATAGTGCATAACCAATAATCTGCTAATTATGCACAAATTCTCACATTAGAAAAAAATCTTGACTTATCCGTAAGGAATAAAAACTTAAACTTCCACAAAACCTTCCAATGCAATGTAACTGTTGGTAGTGCAACAATATTTCTTTTAAAAGCATCAACTTTTGGTGATGGAAATCCTGAAAGAACCGAAAATGCTGGAAATACTGTATCTCTCTTCCCTGGGAGTGCAAAGTACTTCCGGCATTTTCTTTGTTTATTCATATAGCTGTGAACTTCTCATATTTCACTTTCTAATATTAACCAATAGAAATGCATATTTATTTTGCACAACATATGAAGAAACAGATATTTGAAAAGTTGCAGGTTCATTAGGAACTTAAAGAATAAGGAAATTCCTACAACCAAACAGTATGTTTAGCACATTCATCAAAACTCCTGCAACATCTGGAAAATCATTCAAACATACTGAAAAGTCCACTATCTCATTGTCACCTGGTAGATCTGTTGATCCAGGACTTGCAGTGTAAGTTATAAGCCAATGTTTAAATTGGCCAACATTCTACTCACTGAAGCTGAATTACAAAATCTTTTCCATACCTAATATTACATTTGTGCTATATTGTGCAATACTTGTTCCACAGATTGATTTTCTTTGTAAGCTGTAATTTACTAACACACTTATTTTGATAGCTGTTGTGTATTTTGCTATCAAGTACAAATAATTAAATATCTTTTTAATGAGAGAATTATTTTTTTAAAAATGCATGTACAAATTATTGAATTCAGATTGGGGAAATGTATGTTCAATTCTACTGTGCACTCTCAGAAAAGACATACCACATAGACTCCCACAAGCAGCCATCATTAGACAACTCAAATATAACTTACACTACACTGGTTAAAACAGACAGCACAGTACAGAAGCAAATATACAATTTATTCCAATTCTTTACCACTAACAAGCCTTGTACTTTAAATGTAAAATGACACGTAGATATTTTCTTGGAATGTAATAAGTCTTAACCAACATAACTGTAACAACTTGGGTGGCACACTTGTTTTCGCTGAAAGAATAACCAAATCATAGCTGATAGAATCAATCAAAGTAATTTACATGACAAAAAATTTTCTGAATACCCATATGTATTGATCAAACAAAAACAAATCATTCTACATACCATCTAATTACTTGATTTATTTCTCTTTAAATTATGCTATTTTCTTCCAGTTCCATTTTTAACAGTTATCTCCTGTTGACTTCTAATATTTAACATTGTACTGATGGGATTTCAAAATCAACATCTATCTCCGAAGCCAAATGTTTGCTAGGGATGAGAAACCTATCACAAATAAGAACAGAAATTGCTGGAAAAGATCAGCAAGTCTGCCAGCATCTGTGCAGAGTGATCAGAGTTTTATGTTTTGGGTTATTCAACCTAAAACATTAATTTTGATTTCTCTCCACAGATGCTATCTGACCTGTTGAGCTTTTCCAACAATTTGTTTTTGTTTCTGATTTACAGTATCCATGGTTCTACCAGCTTTTATGATATACCTTTCATTGGATTCAGAAAGGGTTTTTTTTAAATTCATTCACAGGTTGAGGGGGTCGCTGGCCAGGCAGTATTTATTACCCATCACCATTGCTCAGAAAGCAGTTAAGAGTCAACCACACTGCTATGGGTCAGGAGTCACATGGAGACCAGACCAGGTAAGAATGGCAGTTTTCTTCCTGAAAAGGGATTAGCGAACCATTTGAGTTCTTCCAACAATCGCCAATGGATTCACTGTCATCATTAATTAAGAGATTAATTCCAGATATTTATTGAATCCAAATTCTACCATCTGCTATGGCGGGATTCGGACCCAGGCCCCCAGAACATTATCTGGGTCTCTGGATTAACAGTGCAGCGACAATGCCACTAGGTCTTCACTTCCCCCTAGACATATGTAACAGTGAGGGGCAGGAGTAGGCCACTTGAAGCCTTGGAATGCTCCACCATTCAATGAGATCATGAACTCATCATTGCACATTCCAGTCTGGCTTTGATAGGCATTCAAAACATTGCTTATCAAGAACCCAGCTACCTCTGCCTTAACAATATTTAACAACTCTGCTTCCACGACCTTGTAAAGAAAGAGTTACAAAGACAGATGTCTTTTCTGAAAGAAAACTCCCCATTTGTCTTAAATAGCATTCTGCTTTTTTTCAAAACAGTGACTGTTCACCCCAGATTCATCTACAAGAAGAATCCTCAAAGCTGACTTGTAAATATTTGTTTTTCTGAGCAGCTCCCCACATCCACCCTATCAGGAGCCTTCTGGATCTTCTATGTTTCAATCACGTCACCTTACTCTTCTAAACTCCAGTAGATACAAACGCAGCCTGTCCAATTCTGCCTCACAATACAATCCACTCCTTCCAGCCATTAGTCTAATAAACGTATTCAGAAATGCTTTGAATGCATTTATATCGTTCATTGGATACTGGTACTCCGGATATGGTCTCGTCAGTGCCCTGTACAATGATGCATAGCTTCCTCACTTTTGTATTCAAGTTCTCTTGAAATAAGTAATAGTATTTCTATTAACTTCTCTAATTATTAGTATATCTAATTATCTAATTATTAGATGTTCCAATGCAGGGAACATTTGATGGATTAAGATCCCAGATCCCTCTGCACCTTAGAGCACTGCAATCTCTCATCATTTGGACAATATGCTTTTTTTTAATACTCCTTGCCAAAACGGAAAATTTCACATTTTCCCACATTATGTTCCATTTGCTAGAGGGTCAAAACAGCATCGCTACGTGTGCTTTCCTCACTTCATCAAATGCTTACTGACATTCAGGCCTCTTGCAAGCTATTCTATGTTTTAAATAGTCAATATATGGAAACAAATACATTAGCTAAGAGAATTGAATTTAAAATACTACGCAACTGTCCCTGTGAATTAATTAAGTTCTTCATTCTCTCTGCTTTCAATGTCCCGCAAATTCTCTCCTGTACTGGGTGGATACCTTCCCAAATGATTTGGTAACCCAGTTTATACCGCAGTGATTATCATGAAGCAATACTTGTGCTTTTTAGCTTTGATGCCATGCTCTGGGACATTGTTCCAGCTCACAACATGCTTTTTTGTGTCTTACTGCTACTATAAATGCCATCCAACAATGTGGGCATTCCTTTCATCTTAATATTTGGTCTAGAAACTGGGCATTCAGTAGAAATCTCAAATATCACTTTTAAAACTGTTGCATGAATGGTAAGTAATTCCTTGTTCTTGTCAACAAATTATAATTGTAAGCATGCATTTGACAAATCTATCTTATCAAACACCTATCCACTGGCTAACTTCGAAAACAATCTTCACCGTTAGGCAGCGATAAGATTCACTTTCAATCCTACATTTACCATTTTTCTATAAGCTCCATGATAATGAACGGACTCATTTTCTTTTAAAGTGCCACAAAGAGTGCAATCCAGTCACTGCTGCTTTTCTTTCCAGTCCATCCAATTCTCTACTTACTGCTTCAAACTGTGCATAAGACACTGGTCTTGCCTCTTAAAATGTGAGCTGCCTATTGTCCTTTGTCTTAACTTCAACTTTGTGATGTCTAATTTTTTTTTTCATTTCATCCTGTTTGCTCATTGACCACTTTCAGGAAAAGCTAAAACACCGCAATGTCAGGCATACTCTCACTGGTCCCTATTGTAAATAACTTGGCTTAATTTAACAGCTTCTTTTGAAGCCAATTTCTTTGCATGAGGGAGACTCTGTTCTCTCCTACTAATTTCAATGGCAAGTAAATTGAAGAATTACCATACCGTACCCTAACACAAAGTTGATTTAACACTGGAATACAGCTTTTGCAATAACAAGTCAACTTCACACAGTTTTGCATTAGAGAATGATTTAGGAACTTCATGTGCCCTATTTCTGAGATAACAGATATTGCTGCCAATGTACGAATAATGAAACTGAATTTCATTTGTATTGTCAGCACTAAAGTAATATCTCCCGATCAACTACTCCCATTGTCTTTATGTTGTTTTTCTTGCTTTCTGAATGAGTATTAGTCTTGATATTCCAGCTTGGAAATATCAATTTGGTTCTTCCACATCAATCATATACAAATTGGCAGACATCCTGGACGGTTAGCTCTATCATGACCTCAACCTTGTGCATGGCTACATGCTGATTCTTCGAACAGAAGGTAAAAATTTGGAATTGTGCCAGTAATTAGACACTGATAGGCAGCCCCGTGAATCCATGGAACACAGTCTCAGGAGAAGAGACTGAGAAACAGCAAGCTGATCAGCCCCTGAGGGAATCTGACACATTTTCTTAATCATTCACAGGATTTGGCATAGGTGGCCAGGCCAGCATTTATTACCAGCTTTAATCATCTTTGAGAAGGCGTGGTGAGTTGCCTTCTTCAACCAGTGGAATTTGTTATGGGTAGGTACACCCACTGTGATGTTTGCCCAATGGTAACAGAATGGTGATACAGTTTCGCATCAGGGTGGTGTGTGGCATGGAAGGGAAATTGATGGTAGTATTCCATCCATCTGCTGCCCTTATCCTTCTAGGTGACAGAGGCTGTCAAAACAGTTTTGTAGAGTTTCTGCAGCGCATCATGTAGGTGGTAGATGGAACAGCTTTTGAAGTAATTCAGAGTCTATATCTTTGAAAGGGAAAAGTCGACTTTCTCCTTGAGGCAGAAATAATCCTCATGAATTTTTGTAACTCATTATTCACTAACGGCTGGGTGGGTTGCTGAGAAAATGATGGGGATCTGCTGTGATTCGGATCTGCCATTTTTAATTGCAGTCTGCAGTGTATTTACCCACAGTTTTCCCCATTAGTGCTGGATGCTCAAATACAAGAAAGATAATGTTGATTGCTTGCTTTGCTGACTCTTGTGTTGTAATTTTTTTTTTCAATTTGTTTCAAAACTGTGGAATTTTTTGACTTTACATTCATGGTAAGTCATTTCAATTTCAATTTCCTTTACTTTAAACAAAAAATAAACACACTCATGTGCTGCATGAAACACCATATCCTGAACAGCTGGTACTATGGAAATATCATATGTGGCATGCAACCTTTCTTGCACTGTGTGGTAATGAAGATAAAATATTTCATGAGTGATGTTAAATTGGCACCCTAAAGCTTTTGTTCAATTATATTCAGTGTTCGTACATTTATGACAGGCATTGTGGATGCAGCTATTTAATTGTGTTTTAAACCACGTCAAAAAAGCTGCCAATATTTGGATGAGCCATTAGTTCAAACAAGACTAAACTACTGAAGTATTCAGGCACCCTCTCCAGTTCAGTCGTTATATTTATGGCTTGACATAACACAGATTTAAAAATTATAGTGTCCTGGGTTTTGTCCCTCACCTGTGTCAAATTAATGGGCAAAACAGCCACTCTAGTTAGCTTCAGGATCCCACAGCTAGGGAAAAACATGGTCCTTACTTCTGATTATTAATCAGCAACTCCTGTTACATTTGCACATATACATATTGAGTTATTGTTATGGCCTGAATGAGTGAATAATCCAGCAATATGCTTTGTCTAAACTTGCCATGCTGTTATTATTGCTTGTATACACTATAATCCAGCACTAGCTACATTCTTCAGCAAAGGAGAAAGCAGGGAAATTGAGGGAGGAAATAATCAGGTGAAAGAAATTGTTAACAGATTTGCATATCTTGACGTTGTTATGTGCTCACTGTGTCGTAATTTAGATGTACAGAAAATTTGCTCAGCAAGTAACAGCTTGTGTCACCAATACCACCAAGTTCATTTATGACGAATGATAACAACAATGCTGCATATTTAAAATGAGATGGTCGGAGTTCATCCAGTAATAAGACATGCATTTAGTTAGATGAATGCAGAATGCACTTTCTGATATTTATAATCAAAACAAAGAAACAAAGAAATAAAGAAACCTACAGCACAGGAACAGGCCCTTCGGCCCTCCAAGCCTGCGCTGATCAAGATCCTCTGTCTAACCTGTCATCTATTTTCTAACAGTCTGTGTCTATTTGCTCCCTGCCCATCCATGTACCTGTCCAAATATATCTTAAAAGGCGCTAACGTGTCTGCGTCTACCACCTCCGCTGGCAACGCGTTCCAGGCACCCACCACCCTCTGCGTAAAGAACTTTCCACGCATATCTCCCTTAAACTTTCCTCCTCTCACTTTGATCTCATGACCCCTAGTAATTGAGTCCCCCACTCTGGGAAAAAGCTTTTTGCTATCCACCCTGTCTATACCCCTCATGATTCTGTAAACCTTGCTCAAAATTGTTTGCACACTTCAGTGGCAGCATGTTCTTAAAGGAACTGACACTGATAGACAAAATGTTTTACAAGCTGCTAGCAGAATTAGACCAGATGTTCCATTGCCTTTCAAAATATTAAACTTCAAATAGTGACAAATTATTAGAAGAGCTGAATTTTCGGGAAAGCTATCAACATGGCATCGCAAATAACAGAACTGTAAAAGATCAGTCATTACAAACATGAAATGTCTGCTGCTGAACAAACTTCCTCTAGAACAGCAACACAATCAGTTGGCTTGGACATAAACCATACTATTTGGCTGTAAAGTATCTGAAATTGTAAAATGACCCCTTGATGAATTTACATATGGGGTGAGCATCGAGGAATGTTGAAAAGTACAACTTTTCAAATTGGGATTTAGTGAATGGGAGTCGAAAATATTTATAGAACCACTAAATCAACATATTTATGAATTTGCCCACCCAGAGTGTAGCCCACATACTGAGGCAATTTAGCCTTCTCATTTACAATTGCACATACATAGAAGTTACCACACACAATAAGGCATTTAGACTAAATATTGCCAGGATTCAATCGCCACACAAATAAGCAATTCTAATTGCTTTTAGAAATACACAGAATTATGACAATGAATTATTCAACTCTCCAAAAAAAACGTTTTACAGCTTGAATACAGCGGAACAAGTTATAAGTTAGTGGATTATAGCTCCACTATCATGAAATTCTGAGCAAATGAATTTAATGAGTGTGCTGAGGCCAAACATTACATAATGGCAACCTCTCCTCCCCGCTAACAACCTGACATCTAGGAGCTCCTGAAGTGATTTGCTCCCTTATTCAGCTCCAATACACAGCTCCAATAAGGATGTTCGCTTTCAGGACATGTTGCATTAGATCAGAAATCCTACCCTCACTACCAGTTAGATGGTGGCAGCTCTTCATTATCAGCAGCCCCACAGGAAGTGGTGGCAACTGCTGTAACATACTTGTGCCTTCAGCAGGAATCATTGCTGGATGTTTAGGGAAAGTGGACCAAGAACAGAGTGTGGTTTGTCAACAAGATGGGCAGGATCGCAGCATCTACAGAAAGGTTTATTCTCAGTCAGACCCTCTTCCTATTGCTGTGTCCCTCAACAAGGTCCTATGTGCATTTGAACAAGTGAACGCCCACCCAATAAACCGCAAGGAAACCCAGGGTTTGTTCGTCTCTCTCTCTCCTCAGGGCGAGTTCCCCACATTAATTGCCCTCTTAAAGGCTGCCTGCAAGGCTATTTGCCCTAGATTTAATCAAGGTGTCCCACTCCATGCCCTCCTGTCTGATCAAATGCCCCCTCCAACCCTTTGAGGCAGGGGGATATTAAACACTGTTCTCAAAGAGTCATGATAGAATTAGACCATTTGGTCCATGCCTAATCTTTGCCGAGCAATCCAAATAATCCCATTCTTGAACCACCTGCCGCCTCCCACCGTCCTTATGACCACTCAATTATTTCACTCAATTGTTCATTCAATTTCTGTTTGAAATTACTTCTGCCTTCAACACCCTCATTGGCAGAGTGTTTCAGGTCATTACAACTCATTACATAAAATACATCTTCTTCACATCACGCAGCTCTTTCCAAAAGTCTTAGATATGCGTCCTCAGTACACACACAGTCAATTAATGGGAACGTCTTGTTCTCTTGTTCTCTTGAATCTGTCATTGTATTGAGCATTTTCATCAAATCTTCCCTCATTCCCCTTCACTCCAAGAAGAACTTCAATTCACTCAACCAAAAGAAACCAACATTTAAAAGCCCAAAAGACATTTTTGTAAAGATGTCAGTTACAACGGACAGTTTTCACAAATTGCCCAAATGATGCCTTCTTATATTCCACAGAACATTGGAACTGGAGCTGAGGGGTAAAACAAAAGCCGATATAGACATAATAAAGTGTCTCCTTGAATACACAAGTCAAGTGATGGTAGAAGATATCAATTCGCACACTTCGTATACACCTATTCAGTTAAATCATTCATCTTTCACCACTAAACTCCTGCGGTTAAACTTCAGAACTGTCAGGAGTATTTACAAGCGAACGAGATGTGGTTTCCAGGATGCCTGAGTATTCCACTACATTCCTTGGATGTGCTAATCCCAAAGAAAGTACTTTATTTCAGCAAAATCTGATCACATATTAAGCCACAATTTTCATCATCAAAACACCTTTATAAGTTAATAGACTATTCATGAGCCCAGGATATGAGACCTTTCCATTTGGTAAGACAATACAATCAAAATGGGACAAGTTTGCAACAATCATTTCCAGAGACATGATTTCTGTAGTTTGAAAGAAATGTCTTTAGCAGCAACACTAAATTGTATGTAGCTCTTTAGAAAGCAAGATTAATAAAGGGGTTGGGCAAGCTAAAATGAGACAACTAAGTTGAAGAAATCTAAAACAAAGAAGGATTTTTTCAAAGTTAACAGGAACTGCAGATGCTAGAGAATCCGAGATAACAAGGTGTGGAGCTGGATGAACACAGCAGGCCAAGCAACATCTTAGGAGCAGGAAAGCTGACGATTCGAGCCGAGACCCTACATCAGAAGCATCAGCTTTCCTGCCCCTAAGATGCTGCTTGGCCTGCTGTGTTCATCCAGCTCCTCACCTTGTTATCAAGGAATATTTCAAGATAGTCGTATGACTACAGCACGAAGGTTATCGGAATAATTGTATGGTACTTGTTGCCATTTTTCAGGAGTTAAAGGTCCAGCAGCCACTCTTTGACAATGACTGAGGAAAGCTATGAGCTTATGGGTAAGCAATGGGGGAGTGTGCCAGGTGGGCAAAGTGGACAAGGTGTCAGGTGGGTGAATGTCTAAGGGTGGGTGATGGCTCTGGAATGTTCAGAGGAGTCCGGGAGTTTGGATGTCAGCTTTGTCATGACAGCTGGGGAAGGCACTTAGGACTCTTGAGTCCGGGAGGACTGCAGTTGCAAGTGAGAGCTGTGAGCCTTGAATATTTTCTGTGCACAAACAGTTTCAGAAAGAATTTTCGAGACTTTGGAATGTAAGACAGGAAGCACTTGTTCATCCACGTATATGTACACCTACCTACGAATCCCAGCTTTACCAAACTAATCTTGCAGCTGCAATAATTCCTGTAAATATCATCTACACACTCTCAGTAGATTTCACATGTTTTCTCAGGTGTGATGACCAGAACTGGATTCAACACACTAGTTGAGACCTGACCAGAACTTTATAAAGGTTCAGCAAAGGTTACTTGCTTTGTAAGTCAATTTGTGAAACATTAAGACCCAGTTCTTGTTGAGCTACTGTCTCAATATATCCTGTCACTTTCAACCCCCAGGTCCTGCAGTCAATATACATTTTTTACTTTAGTGCCATTTTGTCAAATTGCTGCTCTATGTTCCTTGTGCTTAAGTGCATCAAATCATATATCTTTGTGACAAATTTCTGCTCATTCTTTTCAAATCGATTTGTATCATCCTCACTGTCAGCCACACCATCAGATTTGGAATCACAAACAAATTATGATTTTTTACTTGCATTCCAATGTTCATGTCATTTTAATGTATAAAAAAGCCATGGTGTCTGTTAAGATCTATTCGTTTCCAACAACACTAATCCCTTCTCTTAACCTTTTAACCTGACATAAAATGCAAAACGAGTTTTGAGAAGATTTGTAGCTCAGGTTGAGGTTCTGGATGTGAGTTTGCTCACTGAGCTGGAACGTTAGAAAGCGGGACATAACACCAGCACTTCATCGGAGGCTCACTGATGATGTTACCTAGAATGGTGACGAAACGTCGAAAACTGACCTTCCAGCTCAGCGAGCAAACTCACATCCATAAAATGCAAAAAGTAAAATTACGAACAAATTTTATGTTTAAGACACGACGGAGCAACATTATTCTAAATATTCTTATGAACATTACATATACATACTAATTTCAAGTGACAAAAATTGCAGAATATGTAATGCATATGCAGTTTATATTAATGGTTCAGCAAAGATTTGTAGTTTGGGTTGCAGACAAGGTTGTTGACTTGCTCACCAAGTTGGCTTGTTTTCATTCAGACATTTCATCACCGTGCTAGGTAACATCATCAGTGAGGTCACCAGTGAACCACTGTTGGGAGATGCATCATTTCTGGTTTTGCGACAACATTGTTGATGAGGTGGTGCGTCTCTTCTCGTGTCACTAAATGCATCAAACTAGAAGAGACGCACCACTTCATCAACAATGTATTCAATGGGATTAAATTCACGAGAGAAGAAGAAAACATCAATTAGCTTTTGTTTCTGGATGTCAGGATTGAACGTATGACCAATGGAGAGTTCCAAACCTCGGCATTGAGGAAAGCAATCCACACTGACCAAATTCTCAACTTCCACAGCAACCACCCCAAAGTCCATAAACAAAGCTGTGTTAGGACACTATTTAAATAGGCCACCACTCCTGAAACACGCCAGAACTATGCAGGAAAAAGGAAGAGCACCTATACAAAATCTTCACTATGAACGGATATCCCTGCTTCTTCATCCACAGCTCCCTACTAAATAGACAAGAACAAGAGGACACAGTATGCCGTAACATACTGATCACACTGTCCTACATCAAGAACATATCAGAACTGACGAGACTCCTACGACTACTCAGAATCAAGGTGGCACACAAGCCTCTTCAGCCGATGACAAACACTTAAGGATTAAAGACGCTATTCCCACAACATGCAGAACCAAAGTGGTTTCTAGAATACCATGCAACGACTGCCACAAGCATTACATTGGACAGACAGGAAGGAAACTACCATCAGAATACACGAACATCAGCTAGCAGCAAAACAACACGATAAACTTTCACTAATATCAGTACACTTGAAAAATGAAGGCCATCAGTTTAACTAGGACAACTTAACCAGAGTAGCCCAAGCCAAACAGAGTCATGCACAGGAATTCCTAGAAGCATAGTTCTCAACCCATAATGCAATTAACAAACATATAGAATTGGACCCCATATATAAACCCATATAGAACAGAAATGGCACAACTCACATAACAAGACTGGACTATAAATTCCAAGCAGAGTGGAACAACATCGCTTCATCAGAGGCCTCACTGATGATATTACCTAGCACGGTGACGAAATGTCTGAACGAAAACAAGCCAGATCAGCGAGCGCGTCAATAACCTCACAATTTATATTTATACATTTTATAAGTTCAGTGTGGCAGTAGGTTTTCCCACTGTTACTCCTCATTATAAATTGTTACAGTACATTGTTAGTTCAAGTGCTATGCACACTCCTTCATCTTACAAAACAAATTCACTTATTTTCATGACAGAACATAGAATTGGATGTTTGCGAGGATTCCCTGTGAAAGAGAAACCTTTTTTAAGAGGTTTGTCTGAGTAGCAATATATGCAGTCAAACAACAGTGTCATCTGGGGAATGCAACAGACTTCTTCTCATCTACTAAATACAGTGAATTTTTTTACGTGCCATAAAATCTTGTTGGAAAAGGGACTGAAAAACTCTCCCAGACATGATTAAGAATAAAACAAAGTATCAATTAATTTTACAGAGAGGACACGTCAGACCAAAATGGAGTGTTATACAAATACACCAGTTTCTCTTCATTTCCTTTAACAAAATAACAGTAAAATATTCAACTGTGGCATGATCTAGGCAGATCCGACACTGATACAAGGTTTGCCACGATCGGATGACCCCTTGATACTCTAGCATGTCTCCAAAGTTCATAAAATAGAATACAAAAGAACTAGGAGCAAGATTTGGCCATCCAGCCTTTTGAACGTGATCATTACCTTTCATTCAGATCATGGTTAAACAAATTCTAGCCTCAACTCCAGTTTCCAGTCAGTCCCTCATTACCCTTCACCCCGTCGTGACTAAAAATTTACCTCATTTGGCCTTGAATACATTAATGGCCCTGCCTCCAATGTTTTCTAGGAAAATGAAGTCTACAAACTAACCACCCTCCAGAGAAAATAAACTCTCTGTATTTCAGTCTGATTGGGAGATCACCAATTTTTCCTTACTTGTCCTAGAATCTTGCTGCACAAGGGTAAACATCGTCAGAGCATTCTGAGAAATCCCCTCAAGATCTTACTTGTTTCAATAACATCACCTCATATTCTTCTAACTTCAATGTGTATTGACACAGCCTGATAAACATCTCCTCATCAACTTTTCCATCCCAGGAATTAGCAAGCATTCCCTGAACTGCTTCAATGTAACTATATCCTTTCTCAAGACCAAAACTGTACACTGTACTTCAGATGCAGTCTAACTAAACCCCTGTTCAGCTACAGAAACACTTCCCTACTTTCACACGATTCCTCTTGGAATAAAGGCCAACAACTTGACATATTAGTCACTTACAACACCTGCTCACCAACAGGCTGTGATTCATGTACCAGGACAGCCTGATCTTTCAACGGTGGAATTCTGCATTCTGTTGCCATACTTTCTGATTCTTCCTGGCAAAGCAGATAAGTTTGTTTTACTCCACCTGCAAAATATTTGCCCACAGTTATGTAGTTGCTTCCTGTATGATACATAATATAGCCATTAAAACAGTCATCAATATTCCTGGAAGATTAAGTACAGCAAACTGTGGCACAAAAGGAGATCGAAAAGCAAAGGGATCATGGTAAGGAACTAATAGAATCCTCTGTCGCAACTGTAGGAAACAGAACATAAGAGCATTGAACAAATCTTCCTTCCAGTTCTTCCTTTATCTTCAGTTACATATTTTCATATAAGCAGATATTCTACACTGATACTACTTACATGAAATTTAAATTCCATAAGCAAACTGCAGCTATGAAGTCTGAGAGATTTGTTTTTTAAAGTGAAAGTAGTGGTATAATTGTTTTGATGGATGCACATCTATGTTACTTAGTACGAGTGTATTCTTATCCTAAAAGGAAGAAAAAAAATTCCACCTTGAGAATGCTCTGCAAATCTCCTTATGATTTAGCTAGAGACTTATCTTTATAAATGTAGCAGTAATGAGACTGGACTAATAATCTTGTGGCCTGGCATAATAGTCTGATGAATGAAAGTTTAAATCATGTGGTGGATTGAAGCCTTTTCATTATGTTTTCTAAAAAACTTGAAAATACCTCATATGACTAAAGGTGGCCAATAAACTGCGGAATTGTCATAAAAAGCTTTGTTTCACTGATATCTTTTATTCAATTTGAACTTTATGCATTTCCACTTCTGTAAAGAGTAACCTGAGTCTCCCTCATGTTATCTGTCTTAACTTGAAACTTTACATTTCTACATGTTCTAATTGTCCTGTTTTTCCCTGAAATCAGAAACTCCATATAAAGCAGCTGTTTAGTTAATTTCTGGAGTTTTTATTAGAGTTATCATATGGTTTCTAATTGCCTATTTAGTTACGTATCACTATCAGCGAACCTAATGCACTCAAATGGCCAAAGGGCATGCAAAGTCCACCATCTACAGGGCACAAGTCAGGAGTGTGATGGAATACTCCCCACTTGCCTGGATGAGTGTGGCCCCAACAACAGTCAAGAAGCGTGACACCATCCAGGCCATCACAGCCCAAATGATGACAGCACATTTATAAACATCCATTCCCTTGACCATGACACTCAGTAGCAGAAGAGTGTATCAGCTAATAAGATGCACTACGAAAATTCAGCAAAGCCCCTTAGTCAGCACCTTCCGAGCTCACAGCCACTTCCATCTAGAAGGACAACGGTAGCAGGTGTTGGAACACCACCACATGCAAGCTCCCCTCAAAACTAATCACCATCTTGACTTGGAAATATATTCCTTGGGTGCTGCTGGGTCAAGAACCTTGCACTCCCTCCCTAATGACATTGTGGGTTAAAGTAAATCACATGGATTACAACGGTTCAAGAATGAGCCTATCCACCAACTTCTCAAAGGCAACTAGGGATGGGAATAAGCAATGCCCACATCCCACAAATGAATTTTTAAAAATCTGCTATGTCACAAAAAGAGGCATCAAATTTAATTCATATTTAGCATAGTGCTGTGCAGTTTTCACAAGCTATCAGGAAAAGTTCACCAATTTTTCTGTTCCCTAATTGTTTTTTTTCCAATTCAGATCAATTGCATCATTTTATTTTCTTACTGAGCTCCAAACTCTCCATCTGGTAGTCTTGGCAAGTGATTACTGAGAGTCTGGGGAACCAACAGGAAGAGGAGTTCAGAGGCCAGAGGGTCATTGGAAGGGCAAGTCATGTAACTGGTTGCCAGGCCCAGGGGCTGGAACCTGTGACTAAGTCAATGTATTAGGAGGATTTGCAGACGGGGAAACTTGCACCAAAAGTAACAGCAAAATCTGACACGTTCACTCAATAGATCAGGAGCCGGATATCATTGGTTCTCTAATGCGACAGGAGAAATGATTTAACCTGGTGCAGATGATATTCCCATGACACTGCTGCTTTTCTTCTAAGTAGTGGAATGGAGTATCTTCTCTTATATTTCATTCTAAAACCCATTTCTGGTATGGAAATAAGATTTGAAAAACTTGCAAATGCCTTCATATGAGACAGAAAGGAATGTATGAAGGAGAATGTATTTATCCATTTGTTAAGCCTGCAGAAAGGTCATGTAATTTATGCTCAGAAAGAATGATTTGCACTTATACATCAACTTCCATATCCTGTAAATACTCCAAGGACTACACAGCCAATAAAGTGCTTGTGAAATATTGTCACTGTTGTTTTTAGACATGCACAACTGCCACTGAAAATAAACAGCTTTTGTAACAGCATTGAGATGATGAACTAGCTATGCCGTTTTTGTGATGACAGTTGGGGATGAAGGGTGTCCAGAGCACTGAGAGGCGGCCAAGTCGTTGGGAGATGTTCCAACAGCTCTTCAAAAAGTTTGCATTAGAATTGTTAACATTTTACTCAAAATGTACTATACCCTCAGGAGTGCATTTGAGAGTCAGCCCATATTGCATTTTCAAATTTTGCACTGATCCTGAACCCACAATCTTCTGATATAGAGGCCTGGATGCTACAACTGGACAAGACAAATGCTAAGGCTGACTACAGTTATAGAGTCTTAAATTAGCAGGAGTGACTTGAGACTCTAGCAGGTTGCAAAAAAAATTCTTTCATCTCTGTGATGGATTCCAACTGACAGAAGGAGAAGACTTTAATCTTATTCACTGTAAGGGTCTGAAGTGAATCAGTTCAATCTAGTTTTCAGTGGGTTTCAGTTTATTATGCAAACCTACTCATAATTTAGGCTAGTCTTACTCCAAGAAATACAACCATGGCTGTCATAATAAATGAATAATTTGTATTTGGGCAACAAAGTCAAGACAGTTGCATTCTTTAAATAAATAAAGTTTTTTATTCTGCATCTATCTTAGGCACAATCTAATCGGTGCTTAATATCTATGCTTTGTTCTATCTCGTAGATAAATGTTAATATGTTTTGACAATAACTATAAATATAAAAATGGTACAGCAATTTAAGATTTTTGCAAAGATTTGTATTTAGGGTTGTGGGTGAGGTTTTTGACTTGCTCGCCAAGCTGGCTTGTTTTCATTCAGACATTTCATCAGAGGTGAGGCCTCCGATGAAGCCATGTTGCTCTACTCTGCTTGCAATTTATAGTCCAGTCTTGTTATGTGAGTTGTGTCATTTCTGTTACATATGGGCTTGCATATGGGGTCCAATTCTATATGTTTGTTGATTGCATTACAGGTTGAGAACCATGCCTCTAGGAATTCCCATTCATGCCTATGTTTGGCTTGGGCTACTACGGTTACTTTGTCCCAGTTAAACTGATGGCATCCATTGTCTGATTGTACAGACATTAGGGTAAGTTTGTTGTGTTATTCTGCAGCTAGCTGGTGGCTGGTTTCCTTCCTATCTGTCCGCTGTCATGTTTATGACAGTCCTTGCATGGTTTTTTGTAAACTACATTGGTTCTACATGTCATGGGTATGAGGTCTTTAATCCCTGTGAGCGTTTGTTGTAGAGCGGCTGTGGGCTTGTGTGCTACCATAATTCCTGGTGGTCGGAAATGACACAACTTTCCATAACAGACTAGACAGCATAAATTCTAAGCAGAGTAGAACAACATCACTTCATTAGAGACCTCACTGATGCTGTTATCTAGCATGGTGATGAAACGTCTGAATGAAAACAAGCCAGCTCAGCGAGCAAGTCAACAACCTGGTAGAAGAATTATCATGGATCATTTTAATGTTGATTGGTCAAACCAGGTCAGTCAAGGCAGTCTTGAAGATGAGTTCATTGAATGTATCTACTGTAGTTTTCATGAACAGTATGTAATGGAACCAACAAGGGAGCAAGATATCCTAGATCTGATCCTGTGTAATGAGACAGGGATAATTAATGATCTCATACTGAAGATCCTCTTAGAAGGAGTGATCACCGTATAGTTGAATTTAGAACACAGATGGAAAGTGAGAAGATAAAACCCAATATCAGGGTCCTGTGCCTAAACAAAAGAGACTACAATAGGATGAGGGAGGAGTTGGCTAAAGTAGACTGGAAGCAAAGATTTTATGGTTGGACAGTTGAGGAATAGAGGAGGACTTCCAAAGCAATTTTTCAATGTCCTGAGCAGAAGTGTATACCAGTGAAAAGGAAAAACTGTCGAAAAAGGGTAATCAGCAATGGATGTCAAAAAAGGAGGCTATCAGTTTGAAAGCTAATGCATAGAAAATGGCAAAGACAGTAGGAAACTACAAGATTGGAAAAACTTTAAAGGTCAGCAGAAAGCCACAAAAAACCTATAAAGAAAAGAGAGATTATGAGAGTAAACTAGGTCAGAATGTAAAGACAGAGAGCAAAAGTTTCCACGAATATATAATAATATATTCATGGAAAAAGAGTGGCTGTGGTAAACATCAGTCCTTTAGAGGATGAAAAGGGGGTTTTAATAATGGGAAATGAGGAAATAGCTGAAGCACTAAACACGTATTTTGTGTTGGTCTTCACAGTGGAGGATACGAATAACTTGCCAGTAACTGATGACAAAGAGATTAAGGCAGGTGAGGACTCGACATGATCATTACCATGAAGAGGCAGTGTTGGTCAAGTAAATGGCGCTAAAGGTAGTCAAGTCTCCTGGCCTTAATGGAATGCATCCCAGGGTACTAAATGAAATGGCTGAAGAAAGAGCAAATGCACTCGTGGTAATTTTCCAAAATTTGCTAGACTCTAGGGCAGTTCCAGCAGATTGGAAAACAGCACATGTGACGCCACTGTTTTAAAAAGGAGGTGGACAAAAGATGTGGAATTATAGGTCAGTTAGCTTAACTTCTGTAGTGCGGAAAATGCTTGAATCTATCATCAAGGAAGAAACAGCAAGATGTCTATGTAGAAATTGTCTCATTCGGCACACGCTGCATGGGAACATTCTATGAAGACATTATGACAGCGGTGGACAACGGGGACCCAGTAGATGTGGTGTTTCTAGATTTCCAGAAGACATTCGACAAGGTGCTGCTCCAAAGGTGCTGCATAAGATAAAGGTCCGAGGCATTATGGGTAAAGTATCAGCATGGATCGAGGATTGGTTAACTAACAGGAAGCAATGAGTGGGGATAAATGAGTGTTTTTCTGGTTGGGGGATCAGGGATCAGTATCGGGACCACACATGTTTACAATTTATATAGATGATTTAGAGTTGGAAACCACATGTAGTGTGTCAAAGTTCACAGATGGCACTATGATGAGGGGTAGGGCAAAGTGGGCAGAGGACTCTGAAAGTTTGCAGAGCGATATAGACAGTTTAAGTGGGTAGGCAAATGTCTGGCAGATGGAGTACAATGTTGATAAATGTGAAGTCATCCATTTTGGTAGGAATAACAGTAAAAAGGACTATTATTTGAATGGCAAAAAAAATTTCAGCATGCTGCTATGCAGAGGGATCTGGGTGTCCTTGTGCATGAATCACAGAAGGTTGGTTTGCAGGTGCAAAAGGTAATTAAGAAGCCAAATGGAATTTTGCCCTTCCTTGGTAGAGGGATTGAGTTTAAGTGCAGGGAGGCTATATGACAGCTGTAGAGGGTGCTGGTGAGGTCACACCTGGAGTACTGTGTACAGTTTTGGTGTCTTGAGAAAGGATGTGTTAGCACTGGAGGGGGTGCAGAGGAGTTTCACTAAGTCGATTCCAGAGTTGCGAGGGTTGCCTTATCAGGAAGGGCTGAATAGGCTGGGATCATGTTCATTGGAATTTGGAGGAATGAAGGGGTATCTTACAGAAACATATAAAATTATGAAGGAAAACAAAAAGATTGAAGCAGGGAGGATGTTTCCGCTGGTCGGTGAAACTAAAACAAGAGGGTACAGCCTCAAAATTAGTGTCGGGTGGGGGGGAATTTAGGACTGAATTGAGAAGGAACGTCTTCAACCAAAGGGTTGTGAATCTGTGGAATTCCCTGCCCAGTTGAGTAGGTGAGGCTTCTTCATTGTTTTGAACAGTAAGGGACGTAAGGGTTATGTTGAGAGGGTGGACAAGTGGAGCTGAGGCCACAAAAAGACCAGCCATTATCTTAATGAATGGTGGAGAAGACTGGAAGGGCAGATGGCCTACTCCTGCTGCTGGTTTTTAGGTTCTTATTTGTTACAACTCAAAAGAAGGTGTTGCATGCAATAATTTTCAAACATTCTGACAGAAGCATGCAAATGAAAACCATTTTACAATGTTTGATACTTTTGAAAAAAAAGTTGATGTTTATGTTTTTTCATAAACCTCTTAATTGGAAGCATACTTGAAACCCAATAAGACAATTTTAATCAGATAAAGACCTGGAAAACCATGTGATGACATATTAGCATATGGACAACACATATGAAATTGTTCTTCTATTTTACCAGAGCCATTTATCCACTTCAAAACTTTATTACATTCCTTTGAGATAAGTTAAATCCTCTGTTAAATTAAGAAAAGAAATAAAGTCATACAAAAATGCAGCGATAACACTGGAGTTGGGGGAACACAGCAGGCTAGGCAGCATCAAAGCAGCAGTAAAGTTGATGTTTCAGGTCGGGACCCTTGTTTTCCAACAACACTTGTCAGATAGGTTCTCTCACAAGTGGCACTTCACTCCCCATGTTTATCCACCACTTGCACCAATCAGAAATCAGTGGATTTTGTCTGGATGAGTGCAGCACCTATAATTCCAAAGATTTGGCATCATCCAGGACCAAGCTGTCTGTGTCCTTTCTACAAGATGCACTATGGCAATTCATCAAGACTTCTTAGACATCACATCCCAAACCTACAATCTCTGCCACCAAGAATGTCAAAGACTGCAGGAACTTGGGAAGACCACCACTTGCAAGTTCCCCTTCAGGTCACTCCACCCTAACTTGTAAATCGTTCTTTGTGCTTTTGCTGACTGAGATCTAAGTCCTGACATTTTCTATTTAACAAGTACCTGGCTGTACCTTCACAACAAGTACAGCAGCAATTCAAGAAGGCAGCTTGCCATCACCTTCTCAAGAAAAATTAGTATCTTGAAATATACACGGGTCTAGCTGGCAACATACACATTTAAAACGAGCAATCTTAAATGCCAGCGATAGTAGGAACTGCAGATGCTGAAGAATCTGAGATAACAAGGTGTAGAGCTGGATGAACACAGCAGGCCAAGCAGCATCAGAGGAGCAGGAAGGCAGGACTGAAACTTCAGCCTTCCTGCTCCTCTGATGCTGCTTGGCCTGCTGTGTTCATCCAGCTCTCCACAATCTCAAATGCCAAAGTGATTGTTAAGCATTTGTGATGAATTGTATTTTTTGCAGAAGCTTCAATGTGCAATAAAATCACTGTTTAATGATGACACCTTGGAAATACATCAGATTCCCTCGAACAACCCTTGATCTACATAACACATGATCCAAACCCAACTCTGAGCTTGGACAAGTTATTTCATTCACTAGGCTTTTTTTTGCTCTTAAACGCATCTTCTTAAAGAGCCAAATGGAAGAAACAAATTACTCAAAATTATGAAGGGGGAGGTCTCAAACAGGTTATTCATGCAATTGTCCATTCAGTTATTTTCCTAAAACTTTATGGAGTGGGAGGGTTGAAAGTGTGTGCCTCACTTCATGGAGGTCTGCAATTTGGTTTCAACCTGCACCCTTTAGATTGCTGCCCATTGATAAGTCTCAATCTCACGTACAAGTCTCAATCAGCAAACATATCTTCTGCCCACTCCCTCTTAGAGATATGTTACTGGCTGCTCCAGGAGTTCCACCTTTAATTAAACAGTCAAATACTACACACAAGCCCTTCTGAAATTCCCAAAAAATAAAAACAAAGTACAGTAATCAAACTCATGCGGAATCAATTATTTTCTGATTATTAAATCTGAAACTTTAGCACATTGAGTATCAAAACTGTAAAACTTGAATGTTGAAATTAGTTCAGGTTAGAATGCAGATACCGCAAATAATCAAGAAAGCTAATAGAATGTTTTGTTTTATTGTGAGGCAAACTGAATGCAAGACAAGGGAGATTCAGTTATACATGACGTTGGTGAGACCACATCTGGAGTACTGCGACAATATTCATTACGAGGCAAGTGTGAGATGATGCATTTTGGGAAGTCAAATGCAGGAGGAATGTTCACAGTTAATGGCAAGACCATTAGGACCAGTGATATATGGAGGAATCTTGGGAATCACCTCTATAGCTTTTTCAAAGCGGCAACACAAGTGAATGTGGCGGTTAAGAAGGTTTACAACATGCTTGCCTTGATTGATCAAGGCACTGAGTTTAAAAGTTGGCAAGTCATGTTGCAGCTATATAAGACTTCAGATAGGCCACATTTGGAATATTGTGTGCACTTCTGGTCCCCGCACTACAGGAAGAATGTGGGGACTTTAGGCAGTGTGCAAAGAGCTTTACCAGAATGTTGCCTGGATTGGAGTGTACCAGCTATAAGGGGACGTTGAACAAACTTCAATCATTTTCGCTAGAACATCGGAGGCTGAGGGGTGACTTGATAGAAGTATATAAAATTTTGAGAGAGTCATGGATAGGCTGGATAGTTGAAGCTTTTCTCCCACCATAGAAATGTCAAATACAAGGGGATATGGATTTAAAGTGAGAGGGGAAAAGTTTGAAGGAGATATGCAAGAAAAGATTTTAACACAGGGGGTGGTAGTTACCTGAAAAGCACTTCCATGGGAGATGGTAGATGTAGATAGGACAACAACATTTAAGAGACATTTAGATAGGCAAATGAACAGGCACAAAATAAAGGGACATGGGCCATGTGCAGGCAGATGGGATTAGTTTAGATTGACATTATGGTCAGCACAGACATAGTGAGACGAAGGACCTGTTCCTGTGTTATATCATTCTGTGTCAGAAGTCACACAGCACCACATTATTGTCCAGCAGGTTTATTTAAAAATCACAAGCTTTCATAGCACTGCTCCTTCATCAGATAGATGTAGGGTTCTATGTTCTATAGTAGGATGTTAATGTGTGGAAAGTAGTTCAGAGGAGATTTACAGCCTAATACTTGGAATGAGCAAATTGACTTATGAGGAAAGGCTAAGCGGTTTGGGCCTGTGTCCTCCGGATTGTGGAAGAATCAGAAGTGACTTAATTGAAAAAAATTAAGATCAAGAGGGGGCACGACCAGGTGTGTGTTGAAAACACGTTTCCTCTTGTGGGAGATTCCAGAGCTAAGGGCCTTAGTTTAAAATTAAGGGCTCACCCATTTAAAACAAAGCTGAGGAAACATTTGAAGATAGCAAGAACTGCAGATGCTGGAGTTGGATTCAACACAGTGTAGGGCTGGAGCAACACAGCGGGCCAGGCAGCATCAGAAGAACAGGAAAAGTGACATTTTGGCTCAGGACCCTTCTTCAGAAAATGAAAGTTCTTAGGAAGGATCCTGACCCGAAACGTCAACTTTCCTGCTCCTCCGAGGAAACATTCTTTTCTCTCCAAGGATAGAAAATCTTTGGAATTCCTGTCCTCAAAAGGCCACTGATGCAGAATCTTTAACTATTTGAAGGCCAAAGTAGGTAGATTTTTGACAACCAAGGGGATGTAAAATTATCAGGGATGTACAAGAATGTCGAGTTGAGGCTAAAATTAGATCAGCCATGAGCTTACTGAATGACACAGAGTTGAGTGGCCTACTCGTGTTGCTCATTTGTATGTTTGTAAATGGCAAGGCATGACTTATAACAAAGTTGAACATTTGTGCAGCAGAGCTTAGCATTTAATTGTCAGAGCCTTGACTGTTCTCACCTTCAAAGTGTGGAACAGACTTTGAGCTTTGAAACAGTGAATACAAAAACTCTGAACAACAAAATGTAACAATAGTGAATGTTAAGCACTCTTTGAAGGGATGAATTAAGATAGGCCTAATGATGTTCCTCAACTTTAGTAATCTTGCAAAACTTAATGTTACTTCAATTCAGTATCACTAACTGTAAATGTGTTTTTCTCATGTTGGCTTCAGTATGCTTAAAACTGCCTTCCCTGACAAGTTTCTCAGATGATTGTCTGTTGATGCACTTTTGATTTACTCACAAGTAATCTCTTGGTGAAAACTTAATTTTTACTTCCACACAACAAGCTTGCATATTTTCACAGACTCCTGCAATCACTCACTGTCTCTTAAAACTCAAATACTGTTTTTGGATTCCTGTTGAGAGATGTACGTGTAGACGCCATGTCTCACAGAGGATTGAAGTATTTACTTATTGGACAAAATTCTGGAAGTTACTCATTTAACTTATACAACAATAAATCACTGCATCTGTACATACACACAAGAAATTTTCCATGTTCTGTGTTTGTGTATACATCCAGAGTTATTTCTTTCTCAAGATGAGCCACATTTTATAAAAATGCCCTCAACAAACTGTAAAAATGTCAAGAGTATTAATAAAAAGACAATCAATCAGTTTCTTTCAACTTTGATTCACTATAATTAAGGTATTAGTTGGACAAATATGTGCCTGACAAACCGAAAAAAAGTTATATGTTTATTTTGTGTAATAATGTTCATTTATGATGGTCAAGACATTTTGACATATTCTTCCATTGAAATTATGAAATATATTTGTTTTGATGTTTGATTTTAGCCCATCTTACATTCAAATAAAATCCGAAAAAACTGCAGATGCTGTAAATCAGAAACAAAAATTGAAATTGGTGGAAAAGCTCAGCCAGTCTGGCAGCATCCGTGGACTGAAATCAGTGTTAATGTTTCAGGTCAAGTGACTCTTCCTCAGAACGCTTTGTAGATTTGAAATAAGTGGTTAGAAATATTTGATGCAAAACAAATATATATATTCTAAAATAATTTGTAATTCCTTCAGAAGAAAATGTGATATTCATATTAAAAATTCCTAATTCTCAGGTTGATGCCACTGACAAGAACAGTCTAAGTAACAAATAACTTCTTGTAATCTAGAAGTTGACACAAGTTATCATGGGAAAGTGGCAGCATAGTAGTAATGTTGCTGCACTAATCATCTAAAGACTGTTGTTCAAATCTGGGATATGGTGAAGTTTACGTTAAGCGAAATCAGAAATTAAAATATAATCTGATAGTAACCATGTAATTTTTTTGCCATTTAAAAATCTATCTGGTTAACTGACATCCTTTAGCTAATAAAATCTGCTGCTCTTAGCTGGTTTGGTCTACATGTGACTCCAGACCCACATTGTGACTGATTCTGAACTAACGTCCCAGTGAAACGGCGGCGTACAGGAATCAGCAACAAATGACAGTGATTCCCACATTCCGTGCAAAAATGAAACAAAACTTTGACAACCATTGCATGCCATATGGATTCTTTGTAGTGGTTTGATGCACTTCAAAGGACTGTTAAGAATCATGAAGGTTGTCTGGAAAGGGAGTAAGGCTGAACTACTAAGGATTGTAGACACCAGTCCTTCGGGCATTGGTAAATTCATTGGTTTTGCTAACAAACAGCTTTATGAGCACATGTACCGTCACAACGATTCTTTAACATTTAAGTATCAAATTGCCACAGTAGGATTTGAACTCACTTCTCTGGGTCATTTGCACCATTGGAATCGAATTCCCTAAGGAAGATGTGCCAAACACGGTAAACTTCAAACATAGTGTTTACTCTATTAACTTCGCTCAATTTAATCTCTCCTAAGTTTCACCCAGCAGCAAAGATAAAGCATTTAAGTTTGTGAAATAGCTTTCATGCTCCAATATACCTGTGAACTGTGGCTTTCTTAACTGGCTTTGCCATACTCTTTAAGATTACTTTGAAATTCATAATATTTTTATTCAACGTTTTTGTTCTGATAGTTTGCATGTAATTCAGTTCTAAGAGATTAATTTGCAGCAGTTTATAAATTCCCTCCCATTAAATAGATGCATTTTCAATGGTTCAGAGTATTATAATGTGCGGCAGGAAATTTCTGTGGTTTCTTCAGTGATAGATTTCACTATTGTTTTGAACACCAGAGGTTCCGGCAATCAAGTTATTCGATCTGTCAATCAAGTGTTGTAACGTTCATATTTCTCTCCTGACATCAAAAGTGGAATAATAGCAAGCAGCAAACATTTACAAGGAAATATCAGAATAATCAAATAAATTGATGAGCACAGAATCTAATTCCACAATTCTCAGAGAATATAAATCAGAGCCAGAACAGATTAATGAAAGCACGCCGCAATTTGCTTAGTTATTTCTTATCTTCAATATCCCGGCAATGAGTAACATACGTATCACTTCTAAATTTTGTTCAAGTCTCGAAATAAGCCTACAGGTCGCTTCCAACTTGAATACAACTTCATTGGATGCACCCTACTGCACTGTTATGGTGGACTTTTTAAAACTGTTTGCAAAGTTGCATATTTAAGTAGCTGTTCTCCACAAAGCTAGATTTTAAAAAATACTCCACAACGTGATGGGAAAAGTTTGATGGCGCAGTTGTCCATGTATTCAGCAGTAACTGTTCACTAATTATAACTGTCAACTTTCACTTACCTCTCTGCTGACCACTACTGTAATGCCAACATAGCAGCACATTGACTGCAAACACTAGCAAACGAGGAACTTTCATTTTGTTGCAGTTTTGTGATCGTCTTACTTCATTATAAGGTCTTTCACACGGTTAAGCTGCAAACTTCACCCGCTCTCTGTTTGCACTGAGTTGAGTGACACGACAAGAGCTGCTGCCTCCGATGATCCTCACTCCCGCAGCGGGACAGGGAGCGCAAGCTCCCCCTAGCGCCCGGTGGGAAGGTTGCCAATGACTGGAGAGTAAAGCGCCGTGTTTCCGCTAACTTTGGGAATAAATAGGCTTGGCTTGTGCTGAAGATGTTTTGACTCTAGAGAGTAAAGACAGGACTCGCATGCATTTACTTTCAAATCATACATGTATTACTGGCCCATTTCCCGTTTTCCAGTGTTTATTTGAGCCTAATTCCGTGCTGGAAGGAAAAAGGTTTTTGATTATGACTGGTATTTAATTTCTCAGGTTTTGGTGACCTACGGAAATTGGGAGCGAAGGTTGGTCCTGGAGAGCAGACTTGGGTGTCCCAACATGGGAGGAATGGGATGACAGTGCTGGAACTGAACATTTGTAATTGGGGAACAGGATCTCAGGGAATGGCAGTACTTGAGTTTTGGAAGTTCGGTCGCGTTGGAATGGGCTGGTGCGTGTTTGTAACCTGAGGGTGATACAGACTGCGGCAGAGTGACTGAACTGCTGCTGAGAAAAGGTCATTAAGGCATATAACATCAAAGAGTTAGAAAATAGAACATAGAACATTACAGCACAGTACAGGCCCTTCGGCCCTCGATGTTGTGCCAACCTGTCATACCGATCTCAAGCCCATCTAACCTACACTATTCCATGTACGTCCATATGCTTATCCAATGACACCTTAAATGTACCTAAAGTTGGCGAATCTACTACCGTTGCAGGCAAAGCGTTCCATTCCCTTACTACTCTCTGAGTAAAGAAACTACCTCAGACATCTGTCCTATATCTTTCACCCCTCAGTTTAAAGCTATGCCCCCTCGTGCTTGCCGTCACCATCCTAGGAAAAAGGCTCTTCCTATCCACCCTATCTAACCCTCTGATTATTTTATATGTTTCAATTAAGTCACCTCTCAACCTTCTCTCTAATGAAAACAGCCTCAAGTCCCTCAGCCTTTCCTCGTAAGACCTTCCCTCCATACCAGGCAACATCCTAGTAAATCTCCTCTGCACCCTTTCCAAAGCTTCCACATCCTTCTTACGAGGTACATTGTATGATGCTTAAAATCAGTGAGTGACCAGCTCGAAACAAAAAGAACGGTGAGAGCGCCAGGCTATGAAGGTACAGTTAAAAGAGTAAGTGATAAATGCGAAAGGTTATCCGTTTGCAACAAAGATAGCGTCTAGGAAGTGGGATTTCTTAAAATAGTTTCTCAAGCAAGAACTAGGAATCCTGTATCATACAAAATAAATAGCTGTGATTTCCATAATTGGCAATGGCAATTTGTCTTTAAGAGAATAATAATTTACACATTTTCTCCCAGTAATAGATCATTTACTACGACTCGGAGAAAATGTTTTGAAATGTACCAAGAAATAATTAATTTCTAAAAATGGCAGAGAATAATCATCAATAAAATGAAGAATCCTACCCCTTTGAGAAAAAACAATACACGCACATTCAAAAATATTAGAAAACTGTCTCGGAATTTAACCTCAAACCTTCCATATTCCTTCACAGGTTTACATGCACTTAAGATGAATGAATGTTGAAAGTGCTTATTAAGGTCACAATAATATAATGATGCTTTTGCAGGAGAAGACAATTGATCCAACTAGATGGCCTTTTTCGAAAAGCTGTTACTTACCTTTCTCAGATTTTGAACCAGATAACTCTGAATTTCCTTTTCTAGCAGGAATTCATGAAGCTATTGGAATTGTTAAACAAAAGAATAGGATTCATTTTATTTGCTATCATTGGGCTACTTGTATACAATGGTAATAATAGAATTGATGCCTAATGAATCCCCAGCAATTAATTTACATCAGTCTACATCAGACTTGGACAGGAGGTCAAAAAAAGCACATCAGCGACAGAAATTTTTGAAAAGTCTCAAAATCTCGTGAAACATCCAAAACTTACCACAGTTCATCTTTCAAGTTACTCACACACAGTCATCCAAAATATCATGTGACAGAAATCCATGAAATTTGCACTTTAAATGAACAATGCTTCCCACTTTCTCAGTCTCCAAAGGGAAATTGCTTGCTAGATTCACAACATACTTTAGTGAAACCATAGCATTGATTTTCACACAGTGCAGGAAGAGTGGAGAGGAGACCAAGTGACAAAACCTAAATGTAAAAATGTAAAGGCCCTACTGATTCTAATGGTTGTGGGATATTTGAATAAATGCTGAATCCCACTGGACACTTGGTTAGATTGACAACTTAGTTGATAGACAAGAATGGGAAGTTAGTGGAAGGAGATTGCAACCAGAGACCCATCGAAGTACTCTCCAGGAAGCAATGGTTAGAGTGAATTCTGCACACTTTCTGCAGAAGGAGCAGATCATAGTTTCCTCTTTAAGAGAGATGAAAGAGTGCTTGGCATTCTACCAAATGGGATCTGAGAATTCTGAAGAACCTGGAAAGAGGGCTCCTACTCCTCCTGCCCTATAAGAAGTTCAGTGACCAACAAAGTTTCAAAACCTACCTAGCCCTCCTCCAACCAGTCCCTTATCTAACCAAGTTTCTACTGTCTATCTGAAGACAGTACAAACATAAGAAGTGAAAGAACTGCAGGTCCTGTAAATCAGAAATAAAAACAGAAATTGGTGCAAAAACTCAGCAGCTCCAGCAGCATCTCTGGAGAGAAATCAGAGTTAACATTTCAGGTCAAGTGACCCTTTCTCAGAACAGTTCTGAGGAAGAGTCACTCAACTCAAAATGCTAACTCTTGATTTCTCTCCACAGATGCTGCCAGACTTGCTGAGCTTTTCCAGCATTTATGTTTCTGACAGTACAAAATATGTCTACATTGATCATACAAATATCATGGTGATGTCAATGACATAATTTGGCCATGATTTTAAATCTTAAGCATGGCTCATGTCTGCTTTAAGTGGGAGCCTCATCTAACTTCTGAATCACATCATCTGTGTTCCTTCAGTCAGGAGTATGGTGGCTTGATGATAGAACTCTCATTTTTATGATTTTAATCAATCATCTCTCCATTTTCTGCACACAGGGTAACAGTAGAAGGTAAAACCAAAGTCACTACTTTAGGAAAATGATTTCAAATTCACCCCTATCCATTATCACCCCCTTTCTATTCTTCCCCAGCCTGAGGTGTAGGGCTTTACTATAGGTTGTACTGTTTGGGGAAAGATGAAAATATTGATCACGGTCCACACTAATTAATCCCTGTTGAACAGCAATCATAATCACTTCTTTACCTTCTTTCATGTCGCACAAAAGGCCAAATTCATAAATAAAAATCCGTTATCTTCCAGCCATACAGAATGAAGACCACTGGGGAGACATTGTCAGATTGCCTGGAGGTTTTGAACCTTTTTATTTTGTGCTCTACGATTCCTTTATAAAGAAATCTTATGTGCTGTAATTTTTTATTCTTTTATCCCAGTGCCATTGGCTACCTCCAGGGCAGTTTCACAGATTTCTGGCTCCTATGTAATGGCAGGACCCCAAGAGATGCCTGTAGTAGTGCACATGTTTGCCAATTTCATGTTAATGAAAGAAGATCCCCTGACCACGCATAAGTTGGCACAGTCACAGCCAGAAGTTCCCGGAAGATGGATCTTATCATTTATATCAAGATCAAAGGCCCATAGAGTTTCAGGACCCTCTGTGCTGAGAGATGGAAGACGTGCAAAGTACTTTGTTCTTGAATATTTCCTTTCTGAAAATAATTCCTTGGATCTTGCTGTGAGCATGTGAAAAAAACAATTGCTGAATGCATTTCTAACATAAACTGCTTCATACAATGAACATTTGGATGTTGCTTCCAATTCTGCAAATATTTAATGTCACAAGGCTGTGGTATTATCATAGATGAGTCAATTTTCAAATATAACTATCTCAATTGCCCAACCACTGCTAGCACCTCAAGGAAAGTGCACTTCTTTTAACTGAGCCCACTATGATGCATTTATAGCTACGTTGTTGAACGGATTTTCATTAGAATTGGGATGCAAGAAACAGGCTTGAATAAATGGACGCCAATTTATACAGTGTGAGTAGAGTTTGCTGATTGGTTTGGCCATCATTGAAATGAGGTGTAGCAGGAACAATTAATTGTCAATCTTAGTTTTCAGGCCAGGAAGACAGACTCTGATTCAGTCAGAGTGGTAGTGTAGCAGAGACTGGGCATCTTTGTGACCCCATTGTATTTTCCAATGAAAAAGTGCAATCTCAGTGTAAATTCATTTTGCGTTCTTCATGAAAACAAATTGTAACCCAAAATTAGTAACAGATATTTAGAACTCCTCAGTGAAACATGTGCATTTTAAAGCAATGATATATAAATCACAAGCTAACCAACAGTGTAAATACAGTGTTCTTCTGAAATCCCCGCAAAGAATCCTGACAAGAATCATGAAATGCCACACCTGAAGAGTGCCATGGGAATTTCATATAGTAATATTCTGAAGGGAGATATGCCGTTGAAAAACTGAGCTGTCATTTTCTCTGGTTTGTCTCCTAGATTGTTGACGTGACGAGTTAATAAAAAGGCTGTTCTGGGAAAAAGAAACATATTTGTGTCTTATCCGTAAAGGAAATCATGAGATAAGGGGCTAAAAACTAACAGCAAGGCCTAGTCTCTGTATGTTGTGTGTGAGAGAGCTGTGGTGCTAGTATACTTGTAGATTGGTCTGAGTTTCAAGTTATATTGTACTAAAGTATGCTGTGAAGATGCACAACTTAGAAATTCCACCAGATACTTCTGTACCTAAAGAGAAATAAAATCTCCCTGATTGCTGAAAAACAAGTAAAAGCCACTTGAGAAGGAAACAGGACAAATTTCTGTGAACTGGACAGCCAAGAATTTACAAACAACCACTTAACTGCCAATGTCAGTGTTATCCAAAACACCCACTTTAGTAGTTGTTTTGTTTCACAATCTATTTGTCGTTGGTCATCCAAAGACTGATTCATAAATCTTTTTCATTTTCACTCACCTCTCATTTCTGATCTGTGTGTATCTATGTCACATTTTGTTATCTTTTCTCTCAATTTAATAGCTAATGATTCAAGAAAACCTGTTTAAATTATCAATTTTAAAATGATAAATATATTTTGGCAGATAAAAGCAATCTACAAGAAGACCAATCCTTCATAAATTAGGTTGTTGTGACTAATCTAAGGAGGAGACCAAGTTTATCCCTCCTCACCAGGATCATAACCAACTGGGGACCCGTGCCCCGGGACCAGGAATACACATACATAAAAGAGCATCCTGTGTTAATACTCATAGCTTATAGCACACACCTAGACAGCCCACAGCGAGCCCAACAGATAACATAAAATTGGTTTCCGGTGTAAAGTTCAAATTATTCAGAAAACAATGTCTAATATAGAATCACATCCAATGATATGCATTCCGTTCTGAGGTTTGCAAACATGGGAACTGGAAGATACATTTGTTGTAAAATCTACCAATGAGTTCTTATAGTGTATTGCATTTGCATGAGTCAGGAAGTAATACACAGGATAACAAAGTGTGTAGCTGGATGAACACAGCAGGCCAAGCAGCATCTAAAGGAGCACAAAAGCTGATGTTTCAGGCCTAGACCCTATCTTTGATCACAGTAATACACAGGACCCCATTTTATGTGGGCAAAATGATTTTTTATGTACAATGTACCTTTTCATTGCTCTTTGAAAAATAAAGGGATTATAGATGTTGACAAGCGCTGCCGCAGTTCCATGGCAACATAATAAATAATCTGAGTCTTCCTGTCCAGTGTGAGAACGAAGATTGACAGTTAACTGTCCTGCTCCATCTTCATGCCAACACCCAACACTCTCATCCTGCTGTATAAGTTGGTGTCCCTTTTTCCCAAGTCTTTTTGTTAAAACCTAGCCCCAATGAGTGCAAAGCACAAAGCTTCAATGTTTTTCTCCTTTCAGCAATGTTTAACTTCTGTACATCAGCAATTAGTTATAATTATACTCATGAACTGTATAATTCTTGCAATGGGATAAGCTGCATGTATAATTTTCAAAATGCTTTGGACCTAGCTAACAGGGAAATTTAAATAGAATAGTAATGGTAATGAAGAAGATAGGGTTAGCAATGAGTGCACAGGAGCATAAAAGGCTAAACTAATTTATCACTGCACACAATTTGTACATGACAAATGCATGCTCTTCCTTTCTTTGCATAGTTGATTTTTAATGGTGCAAATGTAATGAAAGCACACTTGGACAACACCATCCATCAGCTCTATGAGGAGATTATATTCACCAATTTAAGGGCTGAAGCTGAGAGTGGAACAGGCAGTGCAATATTTGCACTGTGTTTCTCCAAAACAGTGTTTCTCCAGTCGGGCAATTCTTTGCCTTTCAATACATCATCAGTGGAAACTTTATTACCTATGCACAAAGCACCCAATACCTGAAATTCATGTAAATTCATGTAAACCCAGCCTTTCAAAAGACCATCCAACCATTTGTTAAAAAAAAGCTATTCCTTATGTTCACATATTCTACAGGTAGTTCATTGACTTTTGTTTCTTCAATTTTCTAATCACTACCTGGTAAAAACACATTCCAGTTTGCAAAGCTGTCATTAAAAACAAAACTGCCAGTGTCTTTGTTACAGCTGATGGAAAGGAGATAGAATGTGAGTTGCTTAAAAAAAGGCACTGCAACTTGTCTTGTTCATGCTATACCTGCTGCTGGTCACTGGCAGGTCTCTAGAGCTTGAGTGCAGTAATTACTTTGAATGCTACCAAAACAGTGATGCTTATAGCTAAGTGTACTTTTAGGTCTCATTCTACAAGTGGCACAAATTCCCAGCCCACTTTTTTTAAACTTAGTTTGAGACTTTTTTAGTATTGCTTCTCTGGCAGCTTGAGATAACAGATCGAGGAGCATTACAGTCAATAATATTGGTGGGGATGTATGCTGAGTGTTCTCCAATGCTGACTACAATCTGGAGTTGTCAACCTCTCTCAATTTCCAAATACTTCATTACTATTGGTGCTGACTGTTATGTCTTGCTGATGTGGGTGATTTAAATTAAAAACCTGTTTTTGAAATTGAGTTAATGCTGTGCATTCCCATTTTCAAGACCCAACACTTAAGAGAGAAATATTTTAAAATGTAACCAGGGTGCGGCTGCTGAATTTGGCAAATGGTCCACTTAACTGGCATTTGTACAGACATTTAAGAATGAAAGCAGGGCAAAGGTGACAAAAAAATAGCTTCAACAGTTTTGGTGGTGAGACTGAAAAAGGATAAATCATTGTCACTGGATCACATTACTCACCAGTAATACATAAATAATCGCTGTCTTGTGTAACAGAGTGATTTGCCCTTAAATGTTGATTTTGATACCATCTGAATAAATTGACTTATTGTCCCCAAATAAAATCTTCTTGATTAAAATCGGTTAGGTATTTGATTTATTATACTGTGTTTAATTTAGCCACAGCATCTTATTTATATGCGAATGTTATCTTGAAACCATAGCATGGTGAAATGACACAGCAAATGAAAGGCAAAAAAAAACGCATCATGTCTGTGGACGTCTAATTCTTTGGAAGAGCCATACAATTATTCCTCAGTTCTTTCTTCATACCCATAAATCTTCCTATTTATAACAATTTGACAATTTTCTTTGAAAGTGATGATTGAATCTGCTTCCAACAGACCTTTTCAGGCAGCGCATTTCAAAGCACAACAATTCATAGTGTAAAAATATTTTCCCCATGTTACGTCTCATTTGCATGTGTGTGTCTTTTCATCCCTATGCTTTGTCCACTGGATACAGGACTAAGCATGTCAGGTGGGGAGGCACAAAGTGGTATAGAGGGTGCCCCTAATTCGCACAAAGTACAAGCAGTGCAATATTGGGAGGAAAACACAGTGTTTCTCCAGTAGGACAATTTTTTGCCTTTCAATACATCATCAGTGGGAACTTATTTCCTATGCACAAAGCACCTAATGGGTTAGAATTTTTGTTGGAAACTCCCAATACCTGAAATTCATGTAAACCCAGCCTTTCAAAAGACCATCCAACCATTTTTTTAAAAGAAGTATTCCTTTTGTTCACATATTCTACAGATAGTTCATTGACTTTTGTTTCTTCAATTTTCTAATCACTACCTGGTAAAAGCACATTCCAGTTTGCAAAGCTGTCACTAAAAACAAAACAAAACTGCCTGTGCCTTTTTTACAGCTGATGGAAAGGAGATAGAATGTGAGTTGCTTAAAAAAAAGGCACTGCAACTTGTCTTGGTCGTGCTATACCTGCTGCTGGTCACTGGCAGGTCTCTAGAGCTTGAGTGCAGTAATTACTTTGAATGCTACCAAAACAGTGATGCTTTATAGCTAAGTGTACTTTTAGGTCTCATTCTACAAGTGGCACAAATTCCCAGCCCACTTTTTTTAAACTTAGTTTGAGACTTCTTTAGTATTGCTTCTCTGGCAGCTCGAGATAACAGATCGAGGAGCATTACAGTTAGTAATAGTGAATTCACCAAAAAAATCAGAGTCCCCTTTCTCATCGACCTGCCCACCCACAGATTGCATTACGGCATGTGGTGTATTCCTAATGCCATTGGCTTCCTAACAAGATTAATTACCCAATTTCTTTTTTAATGGCAGGGGAGCTGTCTGTTTCCATGACTGACCGACCTAACCTATGATAAAAAAACTGATAGGTTAATGGCAGGTTTCTGACTTGATTTCACTGTGCCAAATTTTACACATTCAGCTTTGCAAACACAAAATCCCAAGCCATCTAATTATTTAAAAGTACAGAACAGAGGGAGGCCATTTGGCCCATCAAATCCGCAGTTGCTTTTCAAAATGTAGTCCAGTTAGTCTCAATTACTCAAACATTTCAAATATCTCTGAAATGTTTCCTACTTATCTAATACCCTTTTGAAAGCTTCTACTGAATCCACATCCACCTCTCTATCAGCAAGTGCATTCCAAATTCTTAAGGTTCATTTGCCAATCAATCTGTGGCCTTCAGTTCAAGCAGAGGAAACTGTTTCACTTAATTTACTCTACATGAGCATCTTAAGATTTTAAAAAGAATTTAAAAGTCACATTTATTTTAGCCTTCTCTGTTCTAAAGAGAACAACTCCAGTTCATCCTGCCAATCCATGTAGCTGTAATCCGTTCTATTAAATCTCTTCTGCACCCTCTCAAAAGACTTCAAGTCCTTCCTAGAATGTAGCACATAGAATGCTTTAGCTGAGGCCATTGAAATATATATATATATATAGAATATAAAATTCAATCATTTTATGATTGATGCTACCTAGGGGCATCTTCATTATCTTGTCATTGATTATTTTTATCCTGTTGCGGCATGTCAGGTACAGTCTAGTCTGCTTTTTGTTGGCTCTAGAATTCTAAGAGACTACCCCATAAGCATTCTATGGACCCCTCAAATAGTCTACCATTGCCCATGCAATTTCTTTTCATCTCTACGTGAATTAAAAACCCCATGATTATTATCATACCTTTCTGAGAAGCTTTCATTGTGTCTTCCTTTATTCTCCATTCTTCTGTGTAGTTACAGATTTAATCAGGAGATGCAGACCAGTGAAAGCATTTCTAGCAGAACATTTGTGTCAGAACACCTTGACGGAAGTTAAAAAATCTCTGTTGCGCAAAGGGAAAAAAATTACATTAATGACACCAAAAACAGAATAAGAAGGCTGGAGTTAAACAAAAAGAAATACTTTCAATCACAGAATATATGATATCTTCATCTTCAAAAAAGGAGCCGACGTTATTCTTTTTCTTCTGAAAAAAGATCTGCCTTTTTTAAAAGCTAGCTATAGACAATGAGATCCATGGGGTCACAGCTTTCTAGTTTGAGGTAGATCGTGCTCAGAGTTGGTGGAGATGGAGGGTATCAAAGCCCCTGGATGGGGCACAGAATACATATTTTACTTTGAGAGACAGGTGAACAGATACCCAAAACATGTTGGCGACAGAGGCTCCAAATAAGCTGATCCCAGTGTAGGAGAATGAGAATGCATATGTTAATAACATAACAATGCACGTGATAATGTAAGTCTGAACTCAACAGTCATGTGCTATCGAGAATCTTTGGGAGATCCATGTTAAATATTTGCAGCTCAAGGAAGTTTGGATTCAAGTCGAGGAACTGGAGTCTGAGTTGCCATCATTGTGCCCCATCAGGGAAGGGGAGAGTTACCTGGGCACCTTGCCCCACGAGGCCATCATACGCCTAAAACATTCCAACTTGTTCCGTGATCAGGCTTGGGAGAGTGCAACTGCAGGTGAGGCAGCTATGGGGAGCCAGAACATAGCATGAGATGAGCTTCAGTTTTTACAAATATTCTGCAGTTACAAGGTCCTTGTAAACAGTGTGCACATCAGTGGGAACTGCAGGGAGGATAATTACAGGGATCCAAATGAGAAGAGCCATTAGGAATGTAATAGTCATAGCAGACAGAATAATTATGGGGATAGGTACTGTTCTTACAGCAGTGAGTATGAATCTTGCAGGCTGTGAAGCTTGCCTAGGGTCAGAGACGAATTTGGAACGGACAGGAGGAATCCAGCTGTTGTCAACCACTTTGATCCCAATGGAATGGATAAAACTAGAACTAGTGTTCTGTTGAAATATTTTGAACAGTCAGGAGTTAAATTGAAAAGTAAAGAAATAATCTTCAGATAAGTACTTGACCCAAAGCAAATAAAGTCAAGGAGTGAAATGTATGAGGGCTTGAAGATTAATGTGATTGGAATATGTTTCAGTTCATGGGGCACTAGCACCAGTGTAGATTTGGAAGGGAATATTTGCAGCAGGGTGGGCTTCCCTTGACCATATTGAAAGCAGTGTCATGGCAAATCAAACAACTGAGGCTGTAACGAGGGATATAAACTAACGGGGGGGGGGGGGGGGAAGTGTTGAGGGATGGGAAATGTAATCTTAGAAAGCTGAAGAATATGGCAGCATTACAGGGCAGCTATTTGGATAATGATACCCAGAATGGAGCAAGAATGAAAATAGTTTACACACACAGACAAAGAGCAAAAGATAGAATCAAAGAGTAAAATGGTTAAGAGGAAAAATTAATGATGCTTTGCATGACTGCATTTAGTGCCAAGGAAAGAAAAGTGAATTAACAGCATAAGTACAGGTTATCAAGGGTACGACTTCACAGCCATTACAGACACGCAGCTATAAGGAGCAAAAAGCTTGGAACTAAATGTTCAGGGAATGTGATATATGGAAACGACAAACAGGAAGGAACTAGTGGAGGGATAACTTTATTAATATGAGATGTGATAAGTGTAATAGCTAGAAATGATCTTGAATTGGAAGACATAAAATCCATAATGGTGGAAGTGCTAAATAAGAAAGGGAAGAAAACATTGGTGGGAATACTGTTATAGGCACCCTAACAGTAACTACCATTTTAGGACAAAGAATAAATCAGCAGATATTGAGAACATGTAAAAAAGACAATACATTAGTCATGAGTGACATTATTTGTGAAGTAAATTAGGAAAATCAAACTGGCAGAGGTATCCATATGGAAGAATTCATAGGGTACATTAAGGATATTTTCTCAGAAGAATGTGTTGTGGATCCAACCAAAGATCAGGTAACATGAGGCCGGATGAAGAAATGATCTCAGAGTAAACAATTCCAAAGGAAATTGTAACCATTGCATAGTAATATTTAGCATTGAGTTTGACAGTGGGAAACTTGGATTGGATACAACTGTATTAAAATTAAATGCAGAGCTTAAAAAAGAGTAATTACAAAAGAATGAGGACAAAGATAACTGGAGTAGACTGGGATAGGAGCTTAGCAGTAAAGACAGTTGAGGAACAACGGCAGATGTTTAAGGAAATAGTTCATGACTAACAACAGTCATGTTGTCCTAGATAGATCCCAGTGAGGAAGGAGGAGATAAACCAAACATGGTTATCATCAACATAGACTCCCTAAAGTGCAGGAGGCCATTTGGTTCATTGAGCCAATTTTGGGCCCCACACATCAGAAAGGACATACTAGCCCTGGAGTGTGTCCAGCGGAGATTCACACGGAAGATCCTTGGAATGGTAGGTTTAACATACAATGAACGGCTAAGGATCCTGGGATTGTACTCATTAGAGTTTAGAAGGTTGAGGGGAGATCTAATAGAAACTTACAAGATAATGTATGGCTTAGAAGGGGTGGACGCTAGGAAGTTGTTTCTGTTAGGCGGGGAGACTAGGACCCGTGGGCACAGCCTTAAAATTAGAGGAGGTAAATTTAAAACAGAAATGAGACGACATTTCTTCAGGCAGTGAGTGGTGGGCTTGTGGAATTCATTGCCATGGAGTGCAGTGGAGGCCGGGACGTTGGATGCCTTCAAGGCAGAGATCGACAAATTCTTGATCTCACAAGGAATCAAGGGCTACGGGGAGAGTGCAGGCAAGTGGAGTTGAAATGTCTATCAGCCATGATTTAAATGGTGGTGTGGATTTGATGGGCTGAATGGCTTTACTTCCACTCCTATGTCTTATGATCTTATGGTCTTATGAGCCCACACCGACATTTGCACATTCCATCCAGATCCAGGCCCTACAATATCCCATAACCCACATTTCCCATGGATAATCCATCTTGCTTACATATTCTTGGACACTCAGACAATTTCAGCATGGCCGATCCACCCAACCGACACATCTTTGGACTGTGGGAGGAAACCAGAGCACCTGGAGGAAACCCACGCGGACACAGGCAGAATGTACAAATTCCACAGAGATTGCTGCCTGAGGTAGGAATCAAACCCCAACCCCTGGAGGTTTGAGGTAGCAGTACTAGCCATTGCGCCACTGGGCCAGTTAACAAAGTGGGTTATGGATAAAATCAAATTGGAAGAAGATACATACAATGTGGTAAATATTAGCAGTAAGCCAGAGGATTGGGAAAATTTTAGGAGCCAACAAAAGGTAGTCAAAAGAAAAAGATGGAGAAAATGAATTTTGTGGGTAAGCCAGCAGGTAATATGAAAGTAGTCAGCATGAGCTTCTTTAAATATGCAAAAAGAAAAAGAGACACCAAAGTGAATATATGCCCCTTAGAGAATGAAGATGAGGAAATAATAATGTGAAGGCAGGAAATGTCAGGGGGGTTTCATAAATGCTTTGATTTATGTTTTAACGAATATCTGTAGCTCACTTTGGGGTTGGATTTGTTGGCTGTTTTGCCTCACTGACTGGTTTTCATGCAAATGATTTGTCCCCTTTCTAGGTGACATCTTCAGTGACAGCACTGAAGTGTACTAGGACAAGCATAACAAAGACAGGCACAAGAATTCATGGAAGCCTGGTTTTCAAACACTGGTGTGATAAACAAATATGTTGAAATAGACCCCATCTACATACCACTACAGTGCAAAACTGGAAACAGGACTTAATTTATATTAATCATCATGGTACAAGAAATGAATGGCTTTCTAAAAATATTTAATTATCCAAAAGGCAGAAGTGGAGAGGAAATAAATACAATTGCTATCTCTAGACAAAATGTATGAAAGAAACTAATGGGGCTAAAGATCAATGCATCCCCTGAACCTAATGGGATGCATCCTAGGAAATTGGAAGAAGTAGTTACAGAGATTTTGGATGCACAGCTAGTGATCTTCCAAAAAATCTTAGAATCTAGAAAAGTCCCAGGGGACTGAAAAACTGCCAAGGAAGCATACTTGTTCAAAAAGGGAAGGAAACCAAAACAAAAGGTAACTGCAGATGTATTAACTTAAGCTCTAACACTGGGAAATGTTGAGTTTGACTATAAAGGATGTGATAACAGAGTATTAGGAATACATAATATAATCAGATAGAGTCAATGTCGTTTCAGGAAATGGAAATCATGCCTGATAAATTTGCTTGAAATCTTTGAGGAGATAACAAGCAGGACAGATAAAGTGAAACCAGTGGATGTAATATATTTTGGTTTCCAAAAGTCGTTCAATTTCTTTTATCCATTTGTAAGATGTGGGCGTCACTGGATGGCCAGCATTTCTTATCCATCCCTAGTTGCCCTTGAGAAGGTAGTGGTGAGCTGCCTTCTTAAACCATTGCAGTCGTCCTGCTGTGCATTGACCAACAATTCCATTACGGAGGGAATTCCAGGATTTTGACCCAATGACAGTGAAGGAACGGTGATATGTTTCCAAGTCAGGATGGTAAACGGCTCAGAGGGGAACTTGGAGGTGGTGGTGTTCCCATTTGTCTGCGGCCCTAGTGTTTCTGGATGGACATGGTTATGTGTTTAGAAAGTGCTGTCTGATGATCTTTGGTGAATTTTTGCAGTGCATCTTGTAGACAGTACACACCGCTGTTACTGAGCGTCAGTGATGGAGGGAGTGGATACTTGTGGACGTAGTGCCAATCAAGTGGACTGCTTTGTCCTAGGTGGTGTCCAGCTTCTTGAGTGTTAACGAGGCTGCACTCATCCAGGGAAGTGGGTAGTTTTTCATCATACTCCGAACTTGTACCTTGTAGATGGTGGACAGGCTTTGAGGATTCAAGAGGTGAGTTATTCGCCACAGTATTCCGAGCTTCTGACATGCTCTTGTAGCCACCATGTTTATGTTGGGAGTCCAGTTGAGTTTCTGGTCAATGATAACCCCCAAGACGTTGAACAGTGCAGGATTCAGTGATAACAACATCATTGAATGTCAAGGGTTTGCCTCTTTTGGTGATGGTCACAGCCTGGCATTTGTGTGGCCGAATGTCACTTGCCACTTGTCAGGCCAAATTGACAATGAGGCGCCACATATAAGGCTGCTTAAGAAGATATGTGACCATGGCATCAGAGGTAGTAAATTAGACTGAATAGAAAATTAGCTAACTAAAGGATGACAGAGAATTAGGATAAAGGGGGCATTTTCAGGGTGGCAGTCTGTAACTGCTGGATTGGCACAGGGGTCAGTGTGGGTGTAATCATTGTAATGAGGTCAGCCAGGAAGACCTCACAGAAATTGAGTTCCCTGATTGGGGCTGTTGATCTGGTTCAATCAGGGAGGCCTGGCTGACAGCTCTAAATAGGAGTGTCAGAGGTTCTGGAAAATTTGACCTTTTGGGTCGAGACCTGAAACATCAAACTTTCCTGCTCCTCTGATGCTGCTTGGCCTGCTGTATTCATCCAGCTTCACACCATGTTATCTCAGATTCTCCAGCATCTGCAGTTCCTATTATCTCTGTCAGAGGTTCTGTTCTCTCTGAAAGCTGACTCTGAGGACACTGGATCAGTAAACAAAGAATGATAGGTGATGGGATACCGGCCTCTATGGAGGTATTTCAGTGGAACACAATTATTTACAATACATATATAAATGACTTGGATGAGGAATGTGAATGCGCTATCACCAAGTTTGTGGGTGACTCAGGAATAAGTAGGAAGGTAAGTGGTGAGCATGACAGAAGGAATCTGCAAAGGGATATAAACAGGTTATGTGATTAGGCATGACCTCGGCAGATGAAATATAGTGTGAAAATATGTGAGGTTATGCATATTGGAAGGAGGAATAGAAGAGCTGAATATTATTTAACTGGAGAATGACTCCATAACTTACAGAACAAAGATATTTGAGAGTCCTTTTCTATCAATCACAAAAAGCTAGCAATCAAGTTCAGCAACGAACAGGAAAGGCAATTGAACTATTAGTCTTTATTTCAAAGTGCATGAATTATAGAATTAGGGTATTCTTGCTAAAACTATTCAAGGCATTAGTTCGACCACACCTAGATCTTGGCCTCCTATCTGAAAAAAGATCTATGACATTGGAGACAACACAGTGTGGAGCTGGTCGAACACAGCAGGCCATGTTCCTCCTGCTCCACACTGTGTTGTCTCTGATTCCAACATCTGCAGCTCTAGTTATCTCTATATGACATTGGAGGTGGTCCATCGGAGGTTCACTTTGTTGCTTCTGGTATAAAATGATTTTCTTATGTGGACTCATTGACTAGATTGTGGCTGTAAAATAAGAGACAACCTGAAACATATATGATTCTCAGGCAGCTTGACAAGGTACATGCTGAGAGGTTTCTTCCCCTATGGGAGTATAGGACCTTTATCTCGGAGTGAGGGGTCACCTAATTTGGACACATGAATGTTCTCAATGACCAGGGATCCCTGAACCAGGAGTCGCAATGTAAGGATACATTGGCATTTAGGGCTGAGATGAAGAGAATTTTCTTTACTCAGAGAGTCGTAAACTTGCAAAATATTCTACCATTCAAAATGGCTGAAGTCAAAATGTTGAATATTTTCGAGAAGGAGTTTGATATAGTCCTTCAGGCAGAAGAGATCAAAAGGTGTGGGCAGAAAGAGGGAAAAGAGTACTGACTAGGATGATCCACCATAATCATATTGAAAGGTAGGTTAGGGTCAAAGGAACAAATGGCCTAATCCTACTCTTCTTTTCCATGTAAAGTAGATCAATGCACAGTGGTAGTGCAAACTTCATCAATCTATTTCAGGACATGTAAGTAAATGCAATTTTTCTATCTCTGTCTCTTTATTTCAATACCTTAATCATTCATTTCAGCACTAAGTTTCCACTTTTGATTATTTATCAAGCTTAATTCAAATTAGTGCATAATATGACTTTTTCATAGGCAAGGAACTTCATTGTTTTACTTTGTTTTGAGTCTTCACAGAAGACAGATTAGAAGGAGACATGCCGTCAAGTTTACAAATGTCTTCCATAATTTTTTTTTGATCAGTAGCCAACTGGTTATTCATAAACCAAAAAAAGCACAAAAACAACGAGCAGGAAAAGTCCGTCTGGTCTGCCAAGTCATGCCTAAAGCTGCTTTCGCTAAATTATGCTATCTATCCTCTTGTCCTGTAATAGAACAGAACTGGCAACACAAAGAGCAAGAATTCATTATTAGACTTTTGAAAATAAGTTATAAACATGTTTATTTTTAAGATTTAAAAATCAAACAGCCTAAAGGCGCAGTGTAGCAGCCATTACAAAGATATGACATTGATCTTGGCGTGGCTGGCAAACTAGGTCATAGAATCTTTGATGTTTTGATGGAGAAGGATATAAAGGGATATAAAACAGCTGCAGATGAATGAAATGGAGATACAGAAGCACAGCAGCATTGACAGTAATGACTAGGAGGTGCTTGCTTCCAATCATTCAGAATGGCAACAACTTGTCCATCAAGCCGCATCATGCTTTGAATCCAAACACTTTAATGAAGGGACAGAGCGATTGCAGCAACAGAAAGAAAATCCTGCACTCCAGATCCCATTGCCTCACAGGGCACCTGTCCCATGTGGCAAAAGATTTGCTGAATCAATTTATTCAGTCACATGAAAACATAGAGCAGAAACTCACAATGTTGATTAGACTGCTGGTGTACATCAGCAATTACCTAATTCAATAATGGGATATGCTTTAAGTCTGATTGGTTTGCCTCTGTTTAAATGTGCCTTTTTACTATTCCAGAGGCAGGTTCATCCATTATCGTATTCATTCATTTCATACTATCACAGGGACATACTTAGATTTCTCATACAGACACAAACTTAAATATCTGGGAATTCTATTCATCCTTATAATGTCATAAGTTACTCAATGGCAGATGTGACTTAGGTTTGTATTAAAAATCTTGCCTCCAAATCAGTCAAAGTGTCACATTTACCATTTCTGGAAATATCACATGTGCTATATATATTTGGAAGAAACAGGTCACTACCCAACAGGTAGGAAACTTAGTATAAAGGATTGGTGATAGAGTTGATATAGAGAAAATATATTTAGTTGTAGTGAGTCCAAAATTGATGTACCATGAACGCAAATTGTTCACAGATGAATCCAAAATAAAGTGACGATGTGTGGAAAGTGCAACCAGTTTTCAACAAAAGCAAAGAGATGATCAGGGTGGCATTGGAAACAATAGTCCTTCAAACAGTGGTGTAAATGATGCTGGTACTGAACTGGAGGTCATGAAATGGATTCACTGAGTGTAGAAACTGTCATGCCGCAAGGACAAGCAGAACCCTATTTCAATTCTGGGATGGAGGGCAAAAGGTCACAGCAAAAGACAGAAAATAGAACAGACAGGATCTTGTCAAGTGTGGTAAAAAGGAAACCTTAGCCAAGGGGAGAAGGCAACATATTAACAACAGTTGTACAAAGAGGCATGATCTGAACAAATGCAACAGAAACTGGAATCATGGAATAGAATCCTTACAAGAAACAAGGTGAGAGGATGTTTATACAAAGGTGGCCAGTGGGTTATTTGAGATTATCAGTCAGGACCCTCACTCTGAAAATGGAGAAAGAAAAATGAGGTGACAGAGTGACAGAAAATACAGAGGTGAACTATGTCAAAGTGAGGAAAGGGTATAATTGATAGAGTATTTCATTTCTTCTCTGATCAACCTGCACTTTATGGCCACAGGGAAGCTGCACTAGTTAAATATGTGTCCATCTGTTGTCCATATTTTGGGCACTTGAACCATTTTACATATTAAAAACATCTTACCTCAACTGCTCTAAGATGTACAAAGGAAGATAGAACTCAGTTTGTGGTTCAACTGGATTTTATGAAGAAAATATTCCTTGATAAAAACACTATGTGACCTTTGCTGAAATTCCCAGAAAATTTGCTCTCTATCTAGCCCTATCCATCTGTGAAAGGATATTACCTGAAACTATTCATGTGTTTGAGCTGGGACCACTAGAATCCCTGTCCTGTCTGACTGGCTGTCATCCACAATGGTGGATCTCATAAGGGTCAGGGCAGATCTTCTCCCCCTCTCCCTCACCCTTTCCTTCCCACTCCTCCCTCTCCCTCTCCCTCTCCCTCTCTCTCTTTCTCTCTCTATCCTGGTGCTCACGGCCAGACCAGGTTAAGTCTTCATTGAGTGTCTTCCGTGAGGAGGTACGGACGGGAGGGTGTTCTTATTCCCTTCACCCTGGACCTTCCAAAGTATCCTGTGACTTTCGGCCAATTGGGCCATGAGCTGGATTCAAAGCATCCAATGAGGTCGCACCAACACCCTTCACAATTCCACTGCCTCCAAGTCAAGGTGCCTGTAAATCTAATTGAACCTTCTCCAACACACTGGCTGGTTGTAACTGCTTCCCCAAACCTTTGTGATCTCTTTGATCTGGGTTTCCACTGTTCTGTATAGCCTCTATTTAACTTAAGTTGGCCAGATTTCTGTCAGGTATGGCTTCTCAAGCTGTGATGTTCCAGTCTTGAGCCAGTGGTCCCTTGACCACACACCTAAGTAGAAAGGTGCTGGCATTAAGGCAGTGCTTTATATCCTGTTAAGAAAATGCTAGAAAGGCATAGCTACTCCTTTAATCAATAATCAACAAGATATTGTAAATTGCATGATTAATGCCTTTGATATTCCATCTTCCAACTTATAGTAAGCAATGCTGTAATAAATTTTGTATTTTTTTTAAAAGCTCTGTAAATATAAGACTGCAGTGGGAGTAAATTCACTGCTGGATATATCCTTAACATTCTCATTTAAGTTTGTACTTTTCCTTTACACCAAAGAGAATGGTGCCGAAAATTATGCATTAATGAAGCTTAACAACAATAAATCAAAATGTCATGTTTCAAATCAAATCTGCATGACCGCATTGTTATTCTCATCACGTCAGGATTATTTTTGGCTGATTTCCAAAATCTTTGTTGTCAGCATTATTATGGAGGGACCTTTGTGAGCACTGCTCACTTATCTAGTTCAATATGCATTTCTATTCATATTAAGATCATTTGTTTCTTTTGTAACAATACAACGATAAAAATCTGTACACTTTCAATATGAGATAAGAGTACATATTTTGTTACGGTATAAAGTACGCTTAATGCTGTTTCACTTTCATTTGGGAAAAATGAGTATTATTTTGGCACTCTGTACAATCATTTACCATGCACCACAAAATACATAGTCCTACTGATGAGATTTGGGACAATTGGATCCCTAAGGCACCAAGATTGAATTTATATTTGAATGACAATCTGATAATATTGGCAGAATCAACTGTTATGCCCCATTTTTCCTCAAAAAATATCTATTCTCTTCAATAAATCCAGAATCTTGTGGTTATTCTTGTGATGGTCCATATTAAATTAACAATTAAAAATATTCTTGAGGTTCTAGATTATTTTGTCCTATTTTTAACACTGCTGAGACAGCAGGAATGGTGTGTGCACATACCAAAAAATGTCAATTGAGTGCTGACGATGAGTTTTCAATGTATTTCACTGACTGATTGCTTAGTGGCAAAGCTCTTGGAGGTATTTAGCAATTCCCATCTCCTTAACCAGTTTCAGACATGGGTGTCTCGGATGTAACAAACTCCATTCTGCCAGTAGCCTTGCCCCCAGCCTCATAAAAACAATGGATATATTTCTTCTTCTCTACCCTTGTTGGAAGTGTTATGGGAGTGCACGATGCTTGCTCTGACCAATTCCTTCCTTAAAAAAAGACAATGAGATACCATGCACATAGTAGGATTTTTTTTAATGTAATCAAGAACTTCCCAACTGAAGCATGGAAGTGCTGGACTTGAAAATGTAACTCGGGTTTCTCGCCACAGATCCTGCCAGACGCATTGAGTTTCTCCATCAACTTCTGTTCTTGCTTCACTTCCTGTAAATGACTGCAAGCTAATTATCAGCACTAATGGAGTAGTAAATCTAATGACCCCATTTTGAATTTTTTAACAAGATACCCCTTTTGATGTTGGGAAACTGAAACTGACTGTATTTTTCTACTGAAACTAAAACAATTGGCTGAATTTCAATGTCACCTGATGATCTCAGTTTTGATTGTTAATGAGCAGAAAAACTAAATGCTCTAATTGGTTGCAACTGTGAAACACCGATGGCACTAAAAGCCAATGAGAAAGGCAAACAAGAGTAAAAGGATGCAATTCTTTATTTTAAGTTGTCTTAGAACCATAGAACCCCTACAGTGTGGGAACAGGCCATTTGGCCCAACAAGTCCACACTGCCCTACCAAAGAGCATCTGACCCAGACCCAGTCCCAGTTCCCATGTCTAACCCAACTATCCCTGGGCATATGGGCAATTTAGTATAGCCAACCGACTTACCCTGCATAACTTTGGCATGTGGGAGGAAACCCACACAGACACAGGGCGAATATGCAAGCTCCACACAGATAGCTGCCTGAGGCTGGAATTGAACCTGTGTACCTAGTGCTCTGAGGTAGCAATGCTAACCACTGAGCCACTGTGCTGCCCTCAAAGTTGGCTTGTTAAAAACAATACAGTTGGTTAGAAACCAAACAAAGCCTCCTTAAAGAAAACAGATTATAAAAAGGAGGAAGGAGCATGGGAACAAAAAACTGAAAAGAGATCTGATCTGCCTTTAGTGCAATTGAGCTAGGTTGCAAATTCATGGAGATTCCACGTTAAAAGTAACAACAGAATAAGCTGGTGTTACAAGGTTGAATGGATAATTTGAACAGAATACAAATGTATTTTTATTCTTTCATGGATTGTGAGTGTACCTGATAAGGCTAACGTTTCTTTTCCGTTGTTAATTGCATTTTGGTACTTGGCTTCTTGAAGTATAATAATTTATCTGATTCCTTGTCAACTTTTCTACGGAGGGTCTGTACAACTCAGTAGCTTGTTGGACAGTTATGAGACAGGTGATAAGAGTCAGTCATGTTGCTTTGGGCCTTTATCACATGTAAGCTAACCAGATAAGGGTAACAGATTGCCATCTTGAAAGAAGATTACTGAATCAAGTGCTTTTTTTAAGACAATCGGTAGTTTTATGGTCACCATTACTGATAGTATATAAGTATTAACTAATTAAGTTTAAATTTTAACAAGTCATGGTGGGAATTATTTGTGTGCCCCACAAAATTAGCAAAGGCCTTTAGATTACTCGAGCAAGAATAGTATCACTGCTTCAATGTCCTCATTGGCTGTAATCTCTCAATATGCCTCGCTAAACTGCAGCTTCACGATCACTCTATCCATCAAGATCGATTTCTTTGACCTTGCTAACCTTATCTTATTTGGCTCAGATTTAAAAGTTTGCTTGATAGTCCTCCTATGAAGCACTTTATGATTTTTCAGGGGCTATATAAGTGTCAGCAGCTGTTGTGATAAGTGAAGGATTTAAGATTGTTCTATTGAAAAGGTGAATCTCCCCTCCCCCACTGCATTCCAAAACCAGCCCAGCTCGTCCCCGCCTGCCTAACCTGTTCTTCCTCTCACCCAGCCCCTCCTCCCACCTCAAGCCGCATCTCCATTTCCTACCTACTAACCTCATCCCACCCCCTTGACCTGTCCATCCTCCCCAGACTGACCTATCCCCTCCCTACCTCCCCACCCATACTGTCATCTCCACCTATCTTCTCCTATATCCATCTTCCGCCTCCCCCTCTCCCTATTTATTTCAGAATCCTCTCCCCATCCCCCTTTTCTGATTAAGGGTCCAGGCCCAAAATGTCAGCTTTTGTGCTCCTAAGATGCTGCTTGGTCTGCTGTGTTCACCCAGCTCCACACTTTGTTATCTTAGGTTCACAGTGGGAAGTGGCTATCTATAATTTGAAGGAGACATGAATAGTAAACACTGTGCGTCTGTTTCTCTGAAGCTCCAACGTGACAATGGCGAGTAGTTAATCATTCGGGAGCTTGGGAGGTGGGGTTCATGTGTGTGGGTACAGAGAGAGTGGTCAGGTAATTACAAGAAAAAATATATAATTGAGATGGCAAGCATGAGAATATACAACGTGTGCCAATTCAAGGTGCAATCAGAGCACTGAAGCAAGTTTAGAACCTAGACCACAATGCTGGTGCCAGAATGACCAGCAAATTCAAAGTAAAGAAAATGCAAACTTGCTTTTCATAACCTGCTGATCCCTTGCTGTGCTTTATAGCCCATTAATTATTTTTAACTGTCATCAGTCTGATAATGTATTAGCCAATTTCCACACAGCAAGCTTCCCATAAACAGAAATGTGACAATGACCAAATAATCTGTTTAATGATGAGATTGAGGATAAATGATGACCAGGCCACCAAGGATGATCCCCTCTTTTTATTTCCAATAATGCTGTCAGAACATTTAAGTCTGTCTGGAAGAGCAGGTGGGGCTTTGTTTTAACAGCTGCTGGAAAAAGGTTGCATCAGCCAGCACTGCTCAGAACTGCGTGTCAACATAGATTAATCAGTGTAAACATCTAGAGTGAGATTTAACCCCACCATCTTTAGTTCAAAGGTATAAATGGTATCCACTGATAGGAAGGTACATAATGAAAATATGAAGCAAAAGTGAAGGTCTGTTTGGAGTAAGAGGATAGAAACTTACAAAAAATGTAACCCACACTTTATGGAGGAGGATAGCTGTGATAATGAGTGCCACTTCCTTAAATCCCAAGGCTTTGGGATGATGATGGCCGAATGGAATTATTACTGGACTATTAATCCAGGAAACCCAGGTAGTGGTTGTGGGAACCTCATTCAAATGATGGCATGTCATAGCAAATCAGGGCAGATGGTGGAATTTGAATTCGAGAAAAACCTGGAATTAAGAGCCTAATGGTGATAATAAATCAATTGTTGGAAAACCCATCTGGCTCACTAACGTCCTCTAGGGAAGAAAACTGCCATCCTTAGATGACCTGTCCTACATGTCTCCAGGCCCACAGAAATGTGATTGACTCTTAACTGCCCTCTGGCCAATTAGGATTGGGTGATAAATGCTGACCTAGCCAGTGATATCCCCATCCTGCGAATGCATTTTTTAAAAATGTATCTTTGTGCAGGGTAGAAAGCAATTTAGCAGCCATGGCAAGAAATGCCAAAATTTTCTTTGGACTTTTTAAAATTTATGTACATGAAATTCCTTCATTCCTTTATCCTCAGTGCCAATTAACTCCAAGTGCAAAGAAAATCTGACAATGCAGATTCGGGATAAAACCAAAGTTAATCTTCGGTGACTATACTTGTCAATTCCACTCTCTGGGCTCATACTGTTTTTAAAAAAATTAACCATACTTGGGTAAAGAGACACGGACCATTCTGGAAAATGAAAAGATGATCAGGGTCACAGCGCAATCCAATGTTATCGTAAGTATTCATGTTCAATCATGACTTGATGCAATGCAACACTGGCAGGTTGACTGATGGTACCATGAATTCCTGAATTCGTTGTCCACAGGAGCTGGGCCTCCAGTTTAATTGGGATTTCCAAAGTAAATGAAAAACCAAAGAAGTGCAGATGTTGGAAATCAGAAACAAAAATATAAGTTGCTGGAAAAACTCAGCAGGTCTGACAGCATCTTTGAAGAGAAAGCATAGTTAACGTTTCGGGTCCAATTGCTTTCTTCAGAACACACACATACACACAATAATGCACATGCCCACACATGCAGAGGCAGCCAAGCACTTGGGCATCCCTGAATCTTTAGTAATCTCCTTATAACTGCAATGGATAGATTTACAACAGCACAGAGAACTGCTAGATGTAGTAATAGGAAGCAATAGGCTAAGTAGGTGTCTGGTACTTTGTCCATGAATTACAACATTTTGGACTGTTCTTTTCATTTTTGGTGCTTTATGAGAATATTTGGTGAGTTTGTTACAGGAGGCAGGTTTTCTCTGCCCCCTTACTGAAGCATGCAACACAGTTCTTCTGAGGCAACAAATGAGGAGTATGTATGGTAGTCTGGTGAAATGTGTTTACTGCTTGGTCTTGGATGTATCCTCATCTGGACTGCCTCTGTCATTATCTGTTCTTCATTCTCATATTTGAACTTTTCAATAAGACTGTATTGGTGAATATGTTTAGTGCACTCTGTGACAACAGGATGAGAAAGAAGATTCTGTCGTCTGAAACTGCCAGAAAGCCAAAACTGAAGGAAAAGGGTGGGGCGGAGGGTGTGGTTACATGGTTGAATTCAAAACAATGTTCCAAGGGATAAAGAGGGGCTAGGCTACAGAGAGATTTGAACATGAGGATGGTGTCTTAAATCTGATTTATTAATCGACTTTGTCATAATGTAGGTTAAATGGGCAGATGAGACTTGTTGTAAGAGACAGAAAATAAGAGGTACATTTTTAGATTTTAAAGGAATAGGGAGAGGAAATGGGAGTATGACATTGAGATACAGAATAAGCCTTGACCATACTGAATGGTAGAGCAGATTCACAGGGCCGAATGGCCTACTCCTGTAGCTAGTTTCGATACAAATTCAAATACAGAACTTGATTTGCTGAGGGATTGGAATTGAACCAGGAGGGAACTGGAATAGTCACATCTAGAGGCGTTGAAAAACTAGGTGGGCAAACATTGGGGTAACCTGTTCTGTGCAAGGGCCACCAGACTTGAAATATTAACTCTGATTTCTTCTTCATAGATGCTGCCAGGCCTGTTGAGCTTTTCCAGAAACTTCTGTTTTTTGTTCCAAATGTTGGGGTGAGGCAGGCCATATTATTTTTTAGTCATGGGCATACGATATATCTAATTTTTGAATCCTTTTGAAAAGTACATTTTTCCCAATTTCTAATTGTGCCCTCATTGTAAACTAATTATAATAACATCACGAGCATTACTTGGTCAGTGTTAGAACAGTGGTAGAAAATAGAGTGACCTGAAACTGAAGGCTTGAAGAAGGCAAGAGAAAGCTGGAATAATCTTGGAATCATTACAAATCAAATAAGAGAAGGTATAACAAAATTGAGGTGTTTATTGTCACTTTTTTTTGTTTAGATCTCTGTGTAGCCACAAGGAAAAGTTTGGCTTCAGCTCATTCTCACCTGTTTTAACACAGGTAATTGATGTTGAACAGAATCATAAGTTCATACGTTAGGTACATTATCACCAGCACCTGAGCACAGAAATATTTTAGCTGCTGCTAGGAACCTACAAAATTATAATTCCAAATTTCTACGCCAAGTCTGACAGTCTCACTGTCATTCATAGATTCTAGAAATGTCTTTGTGCTAGAGAATGTTTTATTTTTCCTCAGAGATTACTCCTTTCCAGAATTATACAAGTGGAAGACTGAATTGGACAGCACCTGGTTTATTTTACAGTTTTGTATAACTTAGTCAACAGCAAGTATCTCACTGTCATTTCTTGACGTTTATTTGTACTGCCTCTTTCGTTGGAGATGACTACAAGTTGAAAGAGGGAATCTTGCATTTGGTTCTGTCTCTTGTTTTTCTCTTTTTCTTCAGGGATAGATTATGCTTTTCACCTTTAAAGGCGTGATCAATTTCCAATTCATGATAACTAGCTTGATCAAAAAAATAGTGTTACAGGTTTCAGGTGAACAAAGAAAACCTGAGTTTTGCACTTCGAGAGGAACTGAATTCCAGTTTTAGGGACAGTGATGGAAAGGAGATTCCTGAGTGAAGTGCAAAGCTTTGGCATTGACCATGACTCTGCACCCTGCCGTACTCACATCAGCTCCCGGGAAGCCAGTGGCAAAGGAACTAACACCGTTAAGCCAAGTTCTCTAAGGTGCATTCTTCTTCATTCAAGTATAATTATTAAACCTGGGTGTGCTATTGCGTTAATCTCAACAACTGCACTGTTTAAGAATAGTGCAATTTAATTAATTTCATTTGCAATTCAATGCTGAATAACTGCATAAAATGAAAACTATCATGCTCATCAATAAAGATTTCTCTTCAGTGTTTGTAATAATTTTTAAATTATCCTTTGTTAAACAAAACAAATTGCAAATATGCAAATCTTGTTATTTGAGTGTGAAGCATCTTGTCTATTTTGTGTTTTACTTATTTTTCAGCCTTTTGCATCTGCAGTTCTGAAGCACAGTAAATATGGATCAGCAGAACTTAAAAATTAAAAAATAAGGTCAGTAATTGCAGAAAAGCCCATTGTAAAGGATGAGAATAATGTTTGGTGAACCTGGCTTCACCATCTTCGCTCAAAATCTTTAGGACATTACTTCCGGTTTTCAGTTCAGTCTTAGACCGATGTGCCATGCCTTTACACACTCTGTTTTCTATGAAAAATACAATTTCTGTTCAATATTTCTTTAAACAGGTACATTGGCTGGACAGTTTCTGGAATATAGTTACCAACAAACTCATTGGGCAGCAAGCTGTGGATTACTAAACATTTTCTTAAGACCAAAGAGCAGAAGTAAACCATTGGGCCTATGGATTCTGTTACATCTTCAATAAAGTCAACTCCACCTTCCTGCATTTTCCCCATAAACATTGATTCTCTTCCTGAAAAATCCATTTCAGCCTTGAAAGTACTTAACAACTCAACCATGATAGCCCCCGACAGCACAGAATTCCACAGATTCACTACCTTCTGAGAAAAAAAATCTCATCTCTGTCTTAAATGTGTCATCCATTACCCTGATATTATAAACTCTGGTCCTATACAAGAGGGAACAACATCTCTTCATCTATCCTACCAAGTCCCCGAATGATCATAAATGCTTCAATGAGATTCCCTCTCCTTCTAAACTCCACTGAATTCAGGCCCAATCTAACTAACCTCTCTTCATAAGAAAACTTTCATGCCCAGGGATCAGACCAGCAAACCTTCTCCAGATTACCTCCAATGACAGTACATCTTTCCTTCAATAATAGGCGCGAAAGCTGTGCACAATATTCTAGCTGAGGTCTGACTTAGTGCTTTATCTGTTTCTATATTTCATTGCCTTTGAAACAAAGGCCAACATTCCATTTATTTTCCCTATTATCTGCTGAATATGGATGCTAGCTTTCTGAAATGTATTGGAGGACTCCCAAATTCCTTGTCCCATAGTTTTCTGCAGTCTTTCTCCATTTAAATTATACTTAGTTCTTCTATTCCTGCCAAAGTAGTTTATATTCCGTCTACTAAGTTTTTGCACAAGCAATCAGCCTGACTATATTCCTCTGCAGACTGTCATAGAGACATAGAGCTGTACATCATGTAAGCAGACCTTTTGGTCCAACTTGTACGTACCAACTAGATATCCTAAATTAATCTGGTCCCATTTGCTAGCATTTGGCTAATATACCTGTAAATCCTTCTTATTTGTATACCCATCCAGATGCCTTTTAAATAGTATAACTGCACCAGTTTCCACCACTTCCTCTGGCAGCTCATTCTATATATGCGCCACCTTCTATGTGAAAACGTTACCTCTCACGTCTCTTTTCCCTCTCACCTTAAACCTATGCTCTCTAGTTTTGGACTCCACTACTGTGGGGAAAAGACATTGGCTATTTACCCTATCTATGCCCCTCATGATTTTATAAGCCTCTGTGCGGTTACCCCTCAGCCTCCAACACTCCAGGGAAAATAGCGCCAGCATATTCAGCCTCTCCCTATAGCTCAAACCCTCCAAACACAGTAACATCCTTGTTAATCTTTTCTGAACTGTTTCAGGTTTCAATGACATCTTTCCTACAGCAGGAAGATAAGAATTGAATCAGTATTCCAAAAGTGGCCAAACCAATGCCCTGTACAGCGACAACATACCTCCCAATTCCTATACTCAATGCACTGACCAATAAGGTCAAGCATACCAAACATCTTCTTCACTATCCTGTCTACCTGTTATTGTCATCACTTGCATTAAGTAGTCTGACCTTGCATTTGGATTACAAGAATGTATTTGATATTGTGCCATTGTTTTCCCTTTAACTATCCTGCTCATTACCCCTCAAAGAATTCTAATAAATTTTCCAGGCATGATTTTGCCTTTCATGAAGTCATGCTGACTCTGCTTTTATATATTTCTGAATGTTTTGTTTTACATTCTTCATGATAGACCCGAACATTTTTCTCATAAATAGATGTTAATGTAACTGGCTGACAGTTATCTGTTTCTTTCTGTCTGCGTATCTTTCTGAATAGGGATGTTACATTGACATTTTCCCAATTGTAAACTTTGGATGAACCAGGAAATCCACTTCCTAACGGAAGATCAGACATGTGGCATTCAGGCTGTGTGACATGGACCAATACAGAAAATCCAGACATGATCTCCACTAAGCCATCACGGAGGCTAGAAGCAGTACTGGACCAAGTTAGAGGCCCAGACCTAAAGAACAGACTCCCGCCATCTGTGATATGGCCAAAACAACATTAGAGGATGCAAAATGAAACAGTGTAAGATTGTGGACAAAGACACGTCCCTTCCCTGTGCACTCAATGCTTTCTATGCTTGGTTTGAGCAGGATGCCATCAGTGTGGCAATGCCTGCCCCAACAGCCCCAGTCACATCTGTTCCTGCTGTCACTGCTTCAGACGTCAGGTCAGTCTTCTCAGGAGCCAACTCAAGGAAAACAACAGACCTGGATGGTGTCCCCGGCCAAACACTCAGATCCTGTGTGGACTAACTCGGGGAGGTATTCACTGACAACTTCAGCCTCTCCCTCCTATAACCAAAGTCCCCACCTGCTTCAAGAAGGCCACTACCATCCCTGTCCCTAAGAAAACACAAATAACATGCCATAATGACTACTGCCCAGTGGCACTGACTTCCGTAATCAGAAAGAGCTTCAACAGGCTGCGCATGGCCTACACTAACTCCAGGCTCCCAGCCTGCCTTGATCCCCTACAATTTTCCTACCGACATAAGAGACCCATAGCCGATGCCATTTCCCTAACACTGCACTCATCCGTGGAACAGCTGGACAACAAAGACGCCTACATCAGAATCCTAGATAATGAAATGTGAGGCTGGATGAACACAGCAGGCCAAGCAGCATCTCAGGAGCACAAAAGCTGACGTTTCGGGCCTAGACCCTTCATCAGAGAGGGGATGGGGTGAGGGAACTGGAATAAATAGGGAGAGAAGGGGAGGCGGACCGAAGATGGAGAGAAAAGAAGATAGGTGGAGAGGACAGTACAGATGGGGAGGTAGGGAGGGGATAGGTCAGTCCAGGGAAGATGGACAGGTCAAGGAGGTGGGATGAGGTTAGTAGGTAGATGGGGGTGCGGCTTGGGGTGGGAGGAAGGGATGGGTGAGAGGAAGAACAGGTTAGGGAGGCAGAGACAGGTTGGACTGGTTTTGGGATGCAGTGGGTGGAGGGGAAGAGCTGGGCTGGTTGTGTGGTGCAGTGGGGGGAGGGGACGAACTGGGCTGGTTTAGGGATGCGGTAGGGGAAGGGGAGATTTTGAAACTGGTGAAGTCCACATTGATACCATTGGGCTGCAGGGTTCCCAAGCGGAATATGAGTCGCTGTTCCTGCAACCTTCGGGTGGCATCATTGTGGCACTGCAGGAGGCCCATGATGGACATGTCATCTAAAGAATGGGAGGGGGAGTGGAAATGGTTTGCGACTGGGAGGTGCAGTTGTTTATTGCGAACCGAGTGGAGGTGTTCTGCAAAGCGGTCCCCAAGCCTCCGCTTGGTTTCCCCAATGTAGAGGAAGCCACACCAGGTACAGTGGATGCAGTATACCACATTGGCAGATGTGAACCTCTGCTTAATGTGGAAAGTCATCTTGGGGCCTGGGATGGGGGCGAGGGAGGAAGTGTGGGGGCTTCCTGCGGTTGCAGGGGAAGGTGTCGGTTGTGGTGGGGTTGGAGGGGAGTGTGGAGCAGACAAGGGAGACCCGGAAAGTGTGCTCTCTCCGGAAGGCAGACAAGGGTGGGGATGGGAAAATGTCTTGGGTTGTGGGGTCAGATTGTAGATGGCGGAAGTGTCGGAGGATGATGCGTTGTATCCGGAGGTTGGTGGGGTGGTGGGTGAGAACGAGGGGGATCCTCTTTGGGCGGTTGTGGCACGGGCGGGGTGTGAGGGATGTGTTGCGGGAAATGCGGGAGACGCGGTCAAGGGCATTCTCGACCACTGTGGGGGGAAAGTTGCGGTCCTTGAAGAACTTGGACATCTGGTATGTCTCGACCACTGTGGGGGGAAGGAATGTGCTGTGCACCTGTCAAAAGCAGCCAGAGACAACAGCAAACCACCTGCTTCACCTAGAAAGCATCGACGTTGCAGATGGCGGGAGGAAAGGACGGGAGGAGGGGGTGTGGGTGGAATATACCCACCACTTCAGAGGAACAGCTCTGCTTTACACTAGCACTCACTCAGTCGACCGCATTTTAAGATTTGGTGTTTGTCTCGTAGATCTGTGCAGGGTCACACCGGGGAGCTTCTTCATTCGGGTTTCCTCGACGAAAACCAAAAGGATTTTCGTAGATAATAAAATGTGAGGCTGGATGAACACAGCAGGCCAAGCAGCATCTCAGGAGCACAAAAGCTGACGTTTCGGGCCGAGACCCTTCATCAGAGAGGGGGGATGGGGTGAGGGAACTGGAATAAATAGGGAGAGAGGGGGAGGCAGACCGAAGATGGAGAGAAAAGAAGATAGGTGGACAGGACAGTACAGGTGGGGAGGTAGGGAGGGGATAGGTCAGTCCAGGGAAGACGGACAGGTCAAGGAGGTGGGATGAGGTTAGTAGGTAGATGGGGATGCGGCTTGGGGTGGGAGGAAGGGATGGGTGAGTGGAAGAACAGGTTAGGGAGGCAGAGACAGGTTGGACTTGTTTTGGGATGCAGTAGGTGGAGGGGAAGAGCTGGGCTGGTTGTATGGTGCAGTGGGGGGGAGGGGGCGAACTGGGCTGGTTTAGGGATGCGGTGGGGGAAGGGGAGATTTTGAAACTGGTGAAGTCCACATTGACACCATTAGGCTGCAGGGTTCCCAGGCGGAATATGAGTTGCTGTTCCTGCAACCTTCGGGTGGCATCATTGTGGCAGTGCAGGAGGCCCATGATGGACATGTCATCTAAAGAATGGGAGGGGGAGTGGAAATGGTTTGCGACTGGGAGGTGCAGTTGTTTGTTGCGGACTGAGCGGAGGTGTTCTGCAAAGCGGTCCCCAAGCCTCCGCTTGGTTTCCCCAATGTAGAGGAAGCCACACCGGGTACAGTGGATGCAGTATACCACATTGGCAGATGTGCAGGTGAACCTCTGCTTAATGTGGAATGTCATCTTGGGGCCTGGGATAGGGGTGAGGGAGGAGGTGTAGGGGCAAGTGTAGCATTTCCTGCGGTTGCAGGGGAAGGTGCCGGGTGTGGTGGGGTTCGAGGGCAGTGTGGAGCGAACAAGGGAGTCACGGAGAGAGTGGTCTCTCCGGAAAGCAGACAGGGGTGGGAATGGAAAAATGTCTTGGGTGGTGGGGTCGGATTGTAGATGGCGGAAGTGTCGGAGGATGATGCGTTGTATCCGGAGGTTGGTGGGGTGGTGGGTGAGAACGAGGGGGATCCTCTTTTGGCGGTTGTGGCGGGGGCGGGGTCCTCACCCTCAACAACTTCTCTTTTGACTCCTCCCACTTCCTACAGACTAAGGGGGTGGCCATGGGCACCTGCATGGGCCCCAGCTATGCCTGCCTCTTTGTAGGTTACGTGGAACAGTCCCTCTTCCGCACCTACACAGGCCCCAAACCCCACCTCTTCCTCCGGTACATTGATGACTGTATCGGCGCCGCCTCTTGCTCCCCAGAGGAGCTCGAACAGTTCATCCACTTCACCAACACCTTCCACCCCGACCTTCAGTTCACCTGGGCCATCTCCAGCACATCCCTCACCTTCCTGGACCTCTCAGTCTCCATCTCAGGCAACCAGTTTGTAACTGATGACCATTTCAAGCCCACCGACTCCCACAGCTACCTAGAATACACCTCCTCCCACCCGCCCTCCTGCAAAAATTCCATCCCCTATTCCCAATTCCTCCGCCTCCGCCGCATCTGCTCCCACGACAAGACATTCCACTCCCGCACATCCCAGATGTCCAAGTTCTTTAAGGACCGCAACTTTCCCCCCACAGTGATCGAGAACGCCCTTGACCGCGTCTCCCGCATTTCCCGCAACACATCCCTCACACCCCGCCCCCGCCACAACCACCAAAAGAGGATCCCCCTCGTTCTCACCCACCACCCCACCAACCTCCGGATACAACGCATCATCCTCCGACATTTCCGCCATCTACAATCCGACCCCACCACCCAAGACATTTTTCCATCCCCACCCCTGTCTGCTTTCCGGAGAGACCACTCTCTCCGTGACTCCCTTGTTCGCTCCACACTGCCCTCCAACCCCACCACACCCGGCACGTTCCCCTGCAACTGCAGGAAATGCTACACTTGCCCCCACACCTCCTCCCTCACCCCTATCCCAGGCCCCAAGATGACATTCCACATTAAGCAGAGGTTCACCTGCACATCTGCCAATGTGGTATACTGCATCCACTGTACCCGGTGTGGCTTCCTCTACATTGGGGAAACCAAGCGGAGGCTTGGGGACCGCTTTGCAGAACACCTCCTCTCAGTCCGCAACAAACAACTGCACCTCCCAGTCGCAAACCATTTCCACTCCCCCTCCCATTCTTTAGATGACATGTCCATCATGGGCCTCCTGCACTGCCACAATGATGCCACCCGAAGGTTGCAGGAACAGCAACTCATATTCCGCCTGAGAACCCTGCAGCCTAATGGTATCAATGTGGACTTCACCAGTTTCAAAATCTCCCCTTCCCCCACCGCATCCCCAAACCAGCCCAGTTCGTCCCCTCCCCCCACTGCACCACACAACCAGCCCAGCTCTTCCCCTCCACCCACTGCAACCCAAAACCAGTCCAACCTGCCTCTGCTTCCCTAACCTGTTCTTCCTCTCACCCATCCCTTCCTCCCACCCCAAGCCGCACCCCCATCTACCTACTAACCTCATCCCACCTCCTTGACCTGCCTGTCTTCCCTGGACTGACCTATCCCCTCCCTACCTCCCCACCCATACTCTCTCCACCTATCTTCTTTTCTCTCCATCTTCGGTCCGCCTCCCCTTCTCTCCCTATTTTTTCCAGAACCATCACCCCATCCCCCTTCTCTGATGAAGGGTCTAGGCCCGAAATGTCAGCTTTTGTGCTCCTGAGATGCTGCTTGGCCTGCTGTGTTCATCCAGCCTCACATTTTATTATCTTGGATTCTCCAGCATCTGCAGTTCCCATTATCTCTGATAGGATTTTCGTAGATTTTTGTTTTTATTTTTGCGTTTTATCGCCCAAGTCCTGACCGCCGACGGGGAAATTCCCATCCTGTGAAAATGTCGATGGAAACCCGTTATCAATTTGGACTTCACCAGTTTCAAAATCTCCCCTTCCCCCACCGCATCCCAAAACCAGCCCAGTTCATCCCCTCCCCCCACTGCACCACACAACCAGCCCAGCTCTTCCCCTCCACCCATTGCATCCCAAAACCAGTCCAACCTGTCTCTGCTTCCCTAACCTATTCTTCCTCTCACCCATCCCTTCTTCCCACCCCAAGCCGCACCCCCATCTCCTACCTACTAACCTCATCCCACCTCCTTGACCTCCCCACCCATACTCTCTCCACCTATCTTCTTTTCTCTCCATCTTCGGTCCACCTCCCCTTCTCTCCCTAGTTATTCCAGAACCCTCACCCCATCCCCCTCTCTGATGAAGGGTCTAGGCCCGAAACGTCAGCTTTTATGCTCCTGAGATGCTGCTGGGCCTGCTGTGTTCATCCAGCCTCACATTTCATTATCTTGGATTCTCCAGCATCTGCAGTTCCCATTATCACTGATACATCAGAATCCTGTTAATTGACTACAGCTTCACCTTCAACAACATTATGCCCTCCACTTTGATCTCAAAACTGTGTGAACTTGGTGTCAGCTCCGCCCTCTGCATCTGGATCGTCAGCTTTCTGACCCATTGGCCGCAATCAGTGAGGACAGGTAGCTGTACCTCCTCCACAATAACTCTCAACACTGGAGCTCCCCAAGGATGGCTTCCTCTACACCTACGACTGTGTTGTCAAATTCCAAACTAATGCCATCTACAAGTTCACTGATGACACCACCGTAGTGGGATGGATATCTAACAACGAGTCAAATAGAGAAGGAAGATAGAGGGCTTGGTGATGTGGTGCAATGAAAACAGTCTGTTTCTCAACATCAGCAAAACTAAAGAACTGATCATCAACTTCAAAAAGAAAGAAGGAGAACACACCTCCATCTACATCAACGGAGCTGAAGTTGAGAGGATGAAGAGCATCATGTTCCGAAGCATGATGATAGCCCATGCCCTGTCCTGGACTTCCCGCATAGATGCGACAGCCAAGATGTCTCAACAAAGCCACTTCTTCCTCAGGCGGCTCACGAAGTTGGGCATGTCCATTAGGTCCCGCACCAACTTTTATAAATGCACCATAGAAAGCATAGTGTCATGATGCATAACACCCTGGTATGGCAACTACTCTGCAGTAAGAAACTGCAGGAGGTTATATGCACAGCCCAGACCATCACAGAAGCCAACATCCCATCCATGGGCTCTATTTACATGGCTTGCTGCCATGGTAAGGCGGCCAACATCATCAAAGACCCATTGAACCCTGGTAATGATTTCCCACAACCTCTTCTGTCAGGTAGAAGATACAGAAGCCTGAACGCACACACGAACATGTTTAGGAACGGCTTCTTTCCCACCTTTATCAGGCTGTTGAATGGACACTAGCCTCAAATAATGTAACCTGCAATGTAACCTGTCTGCCTTTTTGATACGTACATCCTTTGCTTGCTGTGATCTGCCCATACTGCTCATTAAAAAAAACTTTTCACTGTATTTTGGTAACATGGCAATAAAATCAATCACTCAATCAGAGAAATCCTTCAGTACTTTTTCAAAATCTAAGGATTCTTAGCAGATTGCAGCCAGCGTACCCAACAAATCTGTCGATACTTTCTTTAGTATCCTCTAATTCATTCCATCAGGTCCTTGAGTTTTATCAATATTTAGCACCCCCTCACTTAGGTTTCCTAGAAATTTTCTTTTTCCTGTCTGTTCTATGTATTTATTCCAGTATTTTGTCCCTTGACTTTTTAGTATTTTGGAGTGTTTTCAGTGCCTTTTACCATGAAGACTGATGAAAAATATTTATTCAGCCTTTCTGCAATTTCCTGGTTCCCCATTATTACTTTCCCAGCCTCAAACTCTAAGGGGCCTACGTTCACTTTGGTGCCTGTCTTCCTTTTTACACTTTAAAGACGCTCTTACATCCATCTTCACATCACTTAGAAGTTTACCTTCAAATTTACTTTCTCTTTCTTTATTCTGTTTTTGATCAACCTTGGCTTTTAAACTTTCCGAAACCTCTGGCTGACCTTTGATCTTTGCCACTTTGCACTTTTTTCTTTCAATTCGATACTATCCTTAATTTTCCTCGTTAAACATGGCTGACTCAGTTCCTTCCTAGAATCCTTTCTCACTGGGATACATTTTTGTTGTGTATGATGATCTCTGTTCTTGAATGTCTACCATCGCTCCTCAACCATCTTTGCTGTTAAGCCCCTTGTCCAGTTCACTCTAGCCGGCTTTTCTCACATTCCTTTGCAATTATTCTTATTTTGGTTTAGCACAGTTGTTTCCAACCCAAGTTTCGCCCTCTCACACTGACTGCTGAGTACTACCATGTTGTGGAGAGTATTTTTCTCAATCTAAGGGATAATTTGCTTTGAGATCATTTATTAAATGTGCTTATGTATACATTATATCCAGAATAGCCTGATCCCTGGTTGGATCCATTCCTGCAGCGTTTACTCATTCATGCTGTTTTTCAGCTTGTGGTCTACAAAAACAGGGAGATTTTTTTCACATACTCATGAGCCATTGATGGTGAAGTAGAACATATGCAGCAGATTGATATCAAGGTTTAAAGGATTAAATTATATGGGCAAGATAACAAAGTGTGGAGCTGGATGAACGCAGCAGGCCAAACAGCGTCTTTGGAGCCTAGACCCTTCTGAAACATCAGGTTTTGCACTCCTAGGATGCTGCTTGGCCTGTTGTGTTCATCCAGCTCCACACTTTGTTATCTAGTATTCTCCAGCATCTGCAGTTCCCATTATTGCTGATAAAATTTTATGGGCAAGTGGCATGAATGTTATTTGCGTTTCCTTATGTGTAGAGGTATTACTAGTGCAATGGTTAAGAAGTGTAAATGGATTTCCATAAGGTAGAAACATAAAGGTTGTATTTCTAATGGGGATTCCAACTGAAGGCACTTTTTGAAGCAATAGTAAGCTATTTCAGAGTGAAATAATGAAGTATTTTGCCTGTTGATGTTTGTGGAAATTTGATCTTGCTCTACCAGGAAGCAACGAATACTGAGCAAGTTGAAATTTTCAAGTCTAGAATGATGTATTCTTGACAGATAATGTGCGTTAAGAAAACTGTATCAAAAGTAGATTAATTAAATTTGAATGACTGAGGTGAATATTGATCAAATTGAATAATGGAAACGACCTGAAAATCTACATAGCCAGCTTCCATCCCTATGGGAAGGAAACAGCTCAAACTGTATCACTAAAACTGGTTATTGGATGATTTATCTAATTTATGTTCGTGGAATCTTTCTGTGTAAAGTAACTGCTTTGTTTCCCATGTTTACAATTCCTGATTACTTTTATGTTTGGTTGTGAAACACTAGGGATATCATTAGGTGGAGGAAATGCTTCCTAAGTTCACGCCTTTGAAAAGACAGAACACAAATACTTCCAAAATAGATCACTGAAAGTGTTTGAGTATACTCTCTTATGAAGTATCAATCCCGAGTAACCAGTTAAATATGCGTCAAGTTACTCTTTGAATTCTTCAACTCTTCTTTCGATCCGAATAGGATTTTTATTTTGTCAAACTGTAAGGGGGCAGATGGAGCTTTAGCTTAAAATTTCATTTAAATGATGACCCACTGAATAATGTAGCATTCGATCTAGCCTAAGACTTCAGTACTGTGTCCTCAAGGTACGGAATTGCAGAAGGGGGCCATTTGACCCATCCTATCTGAACAGGCTATTAAAATGAGCATCATTACCATCTGCCAATCTGCTACTTTTCTACATTTCCTTACTCATTATTTCTACCCAAATGATCGTTCAATGTTCTCTTGAATACCCCACTTGGAACAGGGCTTCAACATTCTGATTCAGAGGACATAGGTAAAGAACAAAGCTTATTGCTCGAAGGCTTAACTCGTCACGCAAGTATAATTTCTGATATTTTAAATCTGCTGAACTGCTGTTTTTTTCCAGCATTGCATTGCTCTCTCAATTGTCAGTGATTAGTGGCAAAAGTAATGTAATCACAGGTCCTGCTGAGTTTATAATCTTGACCGAAAGCAACAACTTGCATTTATTTAGCTGTTTTAACATAGTGGAAAGTTTCCTGACATGTGTTAGCAAAAAATGGCTGTACAACGATAAGCCCAGCCCAGTAGGGACTATCCGGGCAAGTAACCAAAAACTTCTTTTAAACATTGCTATGGAGAAGCAGTGAAATAGGTAGAAACGTAAAGAGTTAATGAGGGAATTGCAGATCTTCCTTCGGAGCAAGTTGCAGGCACTGCTGAAAGTAGTGGAAGCATCAAACATGCAGGCGTGCAAAGAACCAGAATTTGAAGTGCATAGAGATTTTGGAGGATAATAGGGCTGGTGGAGATTACAGTTAAGGAGGAGAAAAGAATTGATGTTATTCAAAAATGAAAATTAAGGCACTCGCTTCCAGTTTGATAGAGGTGATCAATGAATGACAGTTGAATTGATTTGGAATAAGAGGTATCAATGTTTTGAATCTTATCATGATTTTCGAAGGTCAATATTTAAGTCTAGAGCTCACAAATGAATGAGTGATAGTTTCAGTTGTAGACGTGCTGGACAAAGGGAAAGGGACTAGTGGAGTTATGCATGAAGAATCATGCACTTCTGATAATGGAGTGGACCTGGAGTGGGAACCTCACCTCAGCATCATATATGATATTAAGTTTGCAAGCACAGTGCAGGCAGCAGTAAGGAAGAGGGGTGACGTTGTTAGCTAGCAAACTGACTTTGACGTGGGGGTGATGGTTTTGATCTTCCCAATACTTCATTTGAAAGAAATGTTTTCACATCCAATGCAGGGTATCTGACAACTGGTGTTACTGCAGAGTTAGGGGTTATCAGATATGTGGAGCATGGCCTATTTCAGGATATTGCTGAGGTTTTAGGGGCTTCAGTGTCACAGCAGGTTCTCAGCATGCCTTTCGGACATAGCCTTCCCACTGCTCCAGAAAAGCTGTAACCTCACTGCGAAACCTCTTCCAGGGATGCCTAACCTGAAAAAGTTACCCTCTGCCCTCCGGACAAACCTATTTCAGAACCCTTTCCCCATACCCCTTTTCTGATGAAGGGTCTAGGCCCGAAACGTCAGCTTTTGTGCTCCTGAGATGCTGCTTGGCCTGCTGTGTTCATCCAGCTCCACACTTTGTTATCTCGGATTCTCCAGCATCTGCAGTTCCCATTAGCTCTGGTGCTGGTAATGATGGCTGAAAAGCCAGGATTTCATTCCATCACACTCCATTCTGTTTTACCAGCCTTCCAAAGCTATCACTCCAGGGTCAGTAAAATTTAGCCTTGGCTAAAGTGTTCTTTAACTTCACAGATAGACCATCCCTATACTAGGATTTACAGGAGGCATGAATGAAATCATGATATGACCAGAAACATGGAAACTGAACAAATCAATCTGGCCTCTTAATTAGTCTACCTAGTGATTCGAATGCATAAGCATTCATTTAGAACATAGAGCATAGAACATTACCGCACAGTACAGGCCCTTCGGCCCTCAATGTTGTGCCGACCTGTCATACCGATCTCAAGCCCATCTAACCTACACTATTCCATGTACGTCCATATGCTTGTCCAATGACGACTTAAATGTACCTAAAGTTGGCGAATCTACTACCGTTGCAGGCAAAGTGTTCCATACCCTTACTACTCTTTGAGTAAAGAAACTACCTCTGACATCTGTCCTATATCTTTCACCCTTCAATTTAAAGCTATGCCCCCTCGTGCTCGCCATCACCATCCTAGGAAAAAGGCTCTCCCTATCCACCCTATCTAACCCTCTGGTTATGTTATATGTCTCAATTAAGTCACCTCTCAACCTTCTTCTCTCTAATGAAAACAGCCTCAAGTCCCTCAGCCTTTCCTTGTAAGACCTTCCATCCATACCAAGCAACATCCTAGTAAATCTCCTCTGCACCCTTTCAAAAGCTTCCACATCCTTCTTATAATGCGGTGACCAGAACTGTACACAATACTCCAAGTGCGGCCGCACCAGAGTTTTGTACAGCTTCACCATAACCTCTTGGTTCTGGAACTCGATCCCTTTATTAATGAAAGCTAAAACACTGTATGCCTTCTTAACAGCCCTGTCAACCTAGGTGGAAACTTTCAAGGATCTGTGTACATGGACACTGAGATCTCTCTGCTCATCTACACTACCAAGAATCTTACCATTAGCCCTGTAATTTGCCTTCTGGTTACTCCTACCAAAGTGCATCACCTCACACTTGTCTGCATTAAATTCCATTTGCCACCTCTCAGCCCAGCTCTGCAGCTTATCTATGTCTCTCTGGAACCTACAGCATCCTTCGTCACTATCCACAACTCCATCGACCTTAGTGTCGTCTGCAAATTTACTAACCCATCCTTCTACGCCCTCATCCAGGTCATTTATAAAAATGACAAACAGCAGTGGACCCAACACCGACCCTTGCGGTACACTACTAGTAACTGGTCTCCAGGGTGAACATTTCCCATCAACTACCACCCTCTGTCTTCTTTCAGCAAGCCAATTTTCAATCCAAACTGCTATATCTCCTACAATTCCATTCCTCTGCATTTTGTACAATAGCCTATTGTGGGGAACCTTATCGAACGCCTTGCTGAAATCCATGTACACAACATCAACCGGTTTACTCTCATCTACCTGTTTGGTCACCTTCTCAAAGAATTCAATAAGGTTTGTGAGGCACGACCTTCTCTTCACACAACCGTGCTGATTATCCATAATCAATTTATTCTTTTCAAGATGATTATAAATCCTATCCCTTATAACCTTTTCCAACACTTTACCAACAACTGAGGTAAGGCTCACTGGTCTATAATTACCAGGGTTGTCTCTACTCCCCTTCTTGATCAGGGCAACCACATTTGCTATCCTCCAGTCATCTGGCACTATTCCTGTAGACAATGACGAGTTAAAGATCGATGCCAGAGGCTCGGCAACCTCCTCCCTGGCTTCCCAGAGGATCCGAGGATAAATCCCATCCGGCCCAGGGGACTTATCTATCTTCACCCTCTGAAGGATTTCTAATACCTCTTCCGTGTAAACCTCAATCCCACCTAGTCTAGTAGCCTGTATCTCAGTATTCTCCTCGACAACATTGTTGTTTTCTAGAGTGAACACTGGTGAAAAATATTCATTTAGCCCTTCCCCTATCTCATCTGACTCCACACACAACTTACCACTACTATCCTTGATTGGGCCTAATCTTACTTTCGTCATTCTTTTATTCCTTAAATACCTATAGAAAGCTTTAGGGTTTACCCTGATCCTATCCACCAACAACTTCTCATGTCTCCTCCTGGCTCTTCTGAGCTCTCTCTTTAGGTCTTTCCTGGCTACCTCGTAGCCCTCAAGCACCCTAACTGAGCATTCACATCTCATCCTAACATAAGCCTTCTTCTTCCTCTTGACCAGAGATTCCACCTCCTTCGTAAACCACAGCTCCCGCACTCTACAGTTTCCTCCCTGCCTGACAGGTACATATTTATCTCGGACACACAGGAGCTTTTCCTTGAATAAGCTCCACATTTCTAATGTGCCCATCCCCTGCAGTTTCCTTCCCCATTCTATGCTCCCTAAATCTTGCCTAATCTCATCGTAATTGCCTTTCCCCTAGCTGTAACTCTTGCCCAGTGGTATAGACCTATGCCTTTCTATCACTAAAGTAATCATAACAGAATTGTGATCGCTATCACCAAAGTGCTCACCTACTTCCAAATCTAACACCTGGCCGGGCTCATTACCCAGTACCAAATGTAATGTGGCTTCACCCCTTGTTGTCGCCTATCTACATACGGTGTCAGGAAGCCCTCCTGCACTCTCTGGATAAAAGCTGACCCATCTATAGTACTCGAACTATAATGTTCCCAGTCAATATCTGGAAAGTTGAAGTCCCCCATGACAACTACCCTGTCTCTCTCACTCCTATTGAGAATCATCTTCGCTATCCTTTCCTCTACATCTCTGGAACTATTCAGAGGCCTATAGAAAACTCCCAACAGGGTGACCTCTCCTTCCCTGTTTCTAACCTCAGCCCATACTACCTCAGTTGACGAGTCCCCAAACATCCTTTCTGCAACTGTAATACTGTCCTTGACCAACAATGCCACACCTCCACCCCTTTTACCATCTTCTCCGTTCTTACTGAAACATCTAAATCCCGGAACCTGGAACAACCATTCCTGTCCCTGCTCTATCCATGATTCATTTTGCTGCGTTGGTAAAAACTGTACTATACTCCTGACATCTTGTTTCTTCCATCAATGCCTTATATTGGCATCAATTTCCAAACCATTAACTACAAATGGTTGGTTCGAATTGAATAAAATTTATAAAATTGCAACTTCACGAGCGGAAAACAGGGAAAATTAATAATGTGTAGTAGCATTCTATTTTTGAGCACATTTTTGTCGAGCCATTAAGGTAAATGCCTAACAGTGAAATTAAAGCAAATTATCAGTTAATAAGTAAGGAACCTTAAGTAGCACTTCCTGGTGTCAGCTACCCAGAAGGTGAAAAATATGATATTGACAGATCAATCAGTGAGACCGATGGTAGCACAAATGCTAGGCTGTTTCAAAAGAAATTCCAAAGCAAGATGCTGTTTGTAGTACATAGTTCTTTACCTGTGCTAATGTAGCACAAATGAAACATGACTTTTGACTACCAGGAGTGATCATGAGAGATCATTGATGATTTAAAATGAAGCAATCATTGTATGTCATGAAACTTATCAATGTTTGTTTTACACTCTGATGCTTCACTCATTAGTTCCTAGGTCTATGATTGTTTGCTCAAGAAATTCAATTAGGCTTAAATAAGGCCATGACTGTGATACAAAATAAACAAGCTCTTACTGCTCCTGATGCAGGGGACACACTCCCTGCCCACCTACTTGATTGCACTTTCCACAATGATGCAAAATTCTAAGGGTCCAGTGTGGCTTTCACGAGTAGGTGCTGGAAACAGTCAGGGAGGTCTGTCTGACCTGCATGTACCCTGTCTACGGTGCAACAGGGCAGCCTGAAGGTTTCGTGGTGTTCCCTGCCTCAGCATTTGGGGAGGGGGGGCCTGATGTCGGAAGGAGACAGAATGATAAGAGGAACAAAAGCAAAGCTGCTGGAGAAGCTCAGCAGGTCTGGCAGCATCTGTGAAGGAGAAAACAGAGTTAACGTTTCGGGTCCGGTGACCCCTCCTCCGAACGGAAAGGAAGGGTCACCGGACCCAAAACATTAACTCTGTTTTTTGCTTCACAGATGCTGCCAGACCAGCTGAGCTTCTCCAGCAACTTTGTTTTTGTTCCTGATTTACGGCATCTGCAGTTCTTTTGGCTTTTATCTAAGATGATAAGAGGTTCTCTACAAACAAAGGGAACATAGCTTTCAGATTCAATGCCAGGGGCATAGCCCTTCACCCTAGATGTCATGCTGCAAGAAATTCAACAAACTTACATCATATTCTATCAAGTGCACTACTAACCCCATTGTGCTTCATGCTACAATAAATAAATACAATAAATATCTTGAAATTGGAATCTAAAGATCACTATGAAATCATTGTTGAATGTTGGTAAAACACATTTGGTTCATTAATGTCCCTTAGGGAAGGAAGCTGCCATCCTTACCTGGTATGGCCTGCATGTGACTCCAGATCCACAGCAATGTGATTAACACTTAACAGCCCTCTGGGCAATTAGAAATGGATAATAAATGCTGACCTGGCCAGTGATGCCCACAGCCTGTGATTGAATTAGAGTAAATTAGATACCACCACTTGCTTTGCAGCAGTCTCCATTCAAATCACTTCTATCTCACATTCATTGCTTCATCTCGCTGTCATAGCAAAAGTGGTTGATTGTGTTTTTAAATAATGTCCTTAAGGAGGTTCTTTCAACGAAACATATGTTGAGCTATAAGTGACTCTGAAATGAAGTTGGTTGGAGTACGGAGATTGAAAGTAGCACTTGCTAGAGTTAAATCGATTCCGCAATGACTGACAGGATGACTACCCAGTAAATGTGCTCAGCTCGTATGTCAATCATCTACTTCACACAGCCCACTCCGGAAACATGCACCCTGTGGTGCTGTTGCAATTTTCTAGTCAAAACAGTACTTATACTGCCCACAAAATATAAACTCCCAAATAATTTTTGAACCTTTACATCTGAAGATCAAGACCCACATGGCTGTTGCCATCTGATCAACTCACCCTTAGGAAACTGACAGAGTGCACTTTGTAAGAAGAGTAGGACTAACAAACTATCAAAAATATTTGACAAACATAAGGGAAACATCTGTGGTTTGACTCCCGGCTCACAAGCAGGAATGACTAATGGATAAAGTTAGTAATATTCCCAAAAATCTATTTAACTTCCATCAGAATTAATTGTTGTGGGAAGATGGTTTTTTTTGTCTGAAATTTCAGTGATTCACTCTTGTGCTATCCATTCCTCTTGCTTCAGTGCTATTGGATAAATCTGAATAATTATATTTGGAGTATTAAGCTTGAAACTCCATTTACTTAGCTATCTAGCTCTTTCTCTCTTTCCATTGAAAATACATTTTCATTCGTGCTGATGCAAATGATAGATTACAACAAGAACCAATAAAAAGATCAGAACTGAACTGTTTCAAATTGTCCAAAAAAGTGCTATCTATCAGTAATTTACAAATAAACGCCTTCAATTCTGTAGTCCAATTTGAATGATGCTAGAAAAACTCACCTCTTCTAATGTCAGTCACCTTATACAATCAGGCTATGGTCCCCAATAATCTACACATCAATGAACCACTGGCATGTAGATATGCCAAGTCTCATATTTACACTTCACATTCTCAGATTGGTGCTAACTTAGGGGTCACGCTCAGGCCCAGATAAGACAATATATTTTTATAGCCCTTTTACAAACTGTTAACAGACATGTGATCTTGTTGGCTTCTCTTCTGTCTCTGGTAAGGAATGTTTGTTTGTACATGCTGTTGTGGGAAAATTAACACTCATATTTTCACAAGCAATCTGAGGATTATTTTTAGGTTTTGCTCTTATACATTCCTTAGATTATAGCTGACAGTTTGTTGGCTGTCGATATTCTGGCATAAAATTGAGTAATGCCAACATTTAATCACAATCAATTTGCGATTTGTAACTTGAGCATGAAGTTTTTGTTCAACATTCAGCGTTTGAATTTGAATTTCATGATTAGTCCCACAGCTGGAATTCTGAAAGACCATTCAGCTGAAAAACCGGAAACATATGATTTAGTCACATTCCTATTAACAATACTTAGGTTGGATGTGAGGTTAAATCACCCTTTTAAAAATTTTGTATAGATTGTTATGAACCCAACAGAGAATGATGCGCTTGAACCTTCAGTAACTGCCTGAAAGAATCAGATAATATTTCAAGTTTTAAGCCTTTTACTGTAACATGTTTAAACCACCATTGTCTAAACACTGAAATAAAAGTCAAAAGTTCAAAACAAACTCAGTAGCTGTGGCAGGAGCTGTGAGGAGAAAAACAGCATTAACATCTTGAGTGCAATATGTCTCTTTTGCTTTTAGATCAGAATTTCATCATCTAGTGCACTCTTCAGTGGGCAATTTATACTTGACAATACAGACAAGAACTTCTTCAACCGACTTGTAACACAACAGTCAATCTCCCACTACATTACATATTAGACATGTCTTGAGTGGACACTACTTTCTAAAATCAATCTTCCAATCTAAACTTGGTTTCAGCTCCCAACAGCTTTCTTTGTTTTTCCTTTCCCCAGCCGAATAACTTCTAATCTCAGAACTGACTTTCACTAAGAATTAGATTGAACGCTGACTTGTGTTTTTGAATTTCAGCACATTTTAGGAACACTATAACCTGATATTACGATCGCTTGCTTTGGACATTTTTCATGATTCAATGACAATATATAGCATCGCTTTTTAAGCTACCATTTATTGCCCATCCCTGATTGCCCTGGAAAAAGTGGTGGTGAGCTGTTTTATTTGAACCACATAGTCACAGAGAGATAGTTGTGGGAATTTGACCCAGTGATAGTGAAGGAATAACAATATAGTTTCAAGTTAGGATTGTGTGCAACCAAGAGGGAAACCTGTAAGTCATGGTGCACCAATGCAGCTGCTGCCCCTCTCCTTCTAGATGGTAGAGGTTTTGATTTTGGGGCAATTGGAGGAGCCTTGGTGAATCACTGTAGGGCATCTTGTACGTGGTACATACTGCTGCAACTAGGCGTCAGTAGTAAAGGGCTGAATGTGGAAGGTGGTGAATGTGCTGCCAGTCAAGCCAGCCACTTTGTCCTGGATGATGTTAAGATTCTTGAGTGTTTTGCATCTGCACAAATCCAGCCAGATAGAGAATGTTACATCACACTCCTGATTTATATCTTTGTGGGTGGTGGACAGACAGAAGGCGAGTTATTCTCAGAATTCCTAATTTCTGAGCTGATCTCATAGCTGCAGTACTTACTTGGCTGGGTTTGTTCAATTACTAGTCAATGGTAGCCTCCAGGATATTTATAGTGATGAATGCAACAATGATACAGTCATTGAACTTATCTTCTTATATATTCCATGTCAACATGAATCACATGCATCGTGTATTCAGGTAGAAATGCTAATTATGTTTCTTCCAGACCCACGATGCCATTTATCTTGCAATGAAATAAACAATTTAAGACATAATCATTTATTAAGCCTAACATTTCTAATACTTCCCTTTGAGACTTGGAGACTAACTGTCTACCCACAATTAGGATAATTGTACTTGCTACTATCTATACATGTGAAAGCTGTGTGCCTCCTTCTCAGTAAATCAACTTGTACTGCCGTCAGTTTTTAACCATAAAGCCAAACTGGCTTGCCTTCAGAAAAAATTCAGCCTACACAATGCCTTCATTTCTCCACTTTGCCTTAAAGAGACAGTCCCAAAGCATACTAGTTACAATTGCAAAGTTAATAAAATTATCTATAACTTTGCTATTGCAGTTACCTTTCAGAATTAAAAATGTTTATTCAAACTTCGCTAATAATTTGTCTTTGCATCAGGCAAAATATTACTATTCCCTCTCAATGGATTTGCAGCCAGGGGCCCTATAAAATTCTTAGGTGGCCTTTCCACCTGTCCCTGACCTGTTCATTATTTTGTGGGGATTGTGAGCTATAGGCTGACCTACTTCCTTTGTCCAAATTGAGGCCTTTAGGTGGTTAAGTAACGGTTTTAGTAACTGCAGATATTTTTGAAAATCTCATCGATTTTTTAAAAAAATTAATACATTAAAATCACATCACTAAACTGTTACGAAAACAATGATTTCTATTCTACAACAACTTGGAGCTGTCAGTCAAACTATTCACTTAACAGGCACCCCACTGTAATAAGATCAGGTCGGTACAATTAGTCACAAATCTTATAATGGGAATGCTCAGGCTTTTTTCAAATATACAAAGTTGCTTACATAAAACAATACCTCCACAAACTTTATTTTAAAATTTAAAGCCCTGAAGTGTTGAACCACATGATAGCCTTGCCAGTTCACTGACAGCTTTGACACTTTAGTAGGCCCTTAAAATTATTTTTAGGTTTAAGTACTTATTAGGCATCTTTAATGCATAATTTGCACAATCACAAAAGGAACTTGAATTCCAATCACTCCCCCTCACCCCAGCCCTACAAATGAGCTCACCATCCTCAAACTTATTTGGATACCATATCCACATATGTACTTTGCCTCTCTGAAAAGACTACCCAGGCTATCCAGACAAATCCACAAGTTTAGATGGGGTCTTAGCAGATATGCTCACTTCAGGCTGTTACCTGTGATTCTATCATCTCACTGCTAAATCTTGCTGAAAATCAAACCCAGAGTCATCACTAAAAGCAAAGATTTTGGCAAGTACATAGGTTGACAGAAGGCACCAACAACGTTTCTGTACTTAACAAGAATGAATATTTATTACAAATAAATAGACCCGAGTTATGGACCATTGACATATTACTCTATTAGTTAAAACTCTAACTCCTTACTAAATCTCCTTACACATGCACACAGACAGTCAGACAGACAAGGTCAGGAAAAAACATGGGTGCTATGTGTAAAGGGAAAGAATGGGAAGGCAGGCTGTTGGCTCCTGATAGCAGAGATAATTCTTTCACTGATCAGAGTGCTGCTTCATGCTCTTCCTACTCTGGAGATTTTCATTTATTTGTGAAATAACCCCACAGAAGTCCGTCTCCCGTCACCAATTCACCTTACGTATAAATGTGAAAAGTACTTGACACTGGTCTGGCATTCTCAGTGCCCGCTCTCTGAGTGAATGGAACCCCTGACACTCCTATTTATATCTGTCAGCCAGGGCTCTCTGACTGGATGAGATTAACAGCCCCAAATAGGGAACTTAGTTTCTATGAGGTCCACCGAGCTGACATCCTTACAATCATTACAGTTTACAGGAGGAAAGGGTGATCAGTTAGCACTTATGAATGCCTCTGACCTATCACTTAAAAGTCACAGCAAATGCTGAATAAAAAGGCTAAAGTTTTTTTCACTGTAGCAAACAGAAACAATTCCCGAACCTGAAGAGATCTGATAGTTTGTATCCATCTTTTTCATTGCCTCAAGCTGTTCAGCTACCTGGGAAAAATCAAATAGTTATTGGTAGGCAAAAGGCCTTTGTCACTGGTAACTAGTCAGTAGTCTACAGACTTATCAACTATTGCCAGCTGAATCTCTATTTGTACATAGTCCTTGTCTCTATTTCATCTACAATTGAAAACAGTACTCAGAATGAGTGTCAGGTAACATGCTTTTCAAAAAATGCAGTAATCTCTCACTTATCTTTGGGTTTTTAAAACAGTTCTTTCCCTATTTCAGTCCATAATTAAAATACAGAGGAAATAAAAAGATGCAGTCTCTACCCCAAAGGGCTGGCTTATTTGGAAGCAGGTCATGATTTAAATAAACAGTCACGTTTGTAAAATGTACATGTGCAGAGCCTGAATTGACACTATTCCTAACTCCATGCAAGTGGGGAATGCAGTATACATAGGAACGTAGAAACTAGGGTGAGCATTCGCCTACTCAGCCTTGCAACCCTACTCGACCATTCGATATGATCAACGTCGATTCGCTGTTCCTCTTTCTCCCAACATTCCTTGGTGCCTTTAAAATCTAAAGAAAATCTACCTCTTTTAAAAATATGTTCAGTGATTTAAACTCTACCGCTTTCTGTGGTTGAGAATTCGACAAGCTTACCACCATCTGAGTGACTAAGTTTCCACATTGCAATGATAAATAGTCGATCCCATTTCATGTATTTGTGTCCCCTCGCTCTGGACTCCCCACCCAGGGAAAACATCCTCCGTACATCTAATCTGTCCAGCCCTGTAAGAATGTTGTATGTTTCAACCATAACTCCTCTGACCCTTCTAAACTCTAGTGAATACAGGACCAGTCAAACCAATCTTTCCTCATAGGTCAGTTCTACCATTCCCAATGTCAGCCTAGTGAACTTCCGCTGCATTCCATCCATGGTAAGTATATCCATTCTGAGCTAGTGAAATAAAACTACTTACATTACTCCAGGTATGCTCTCACCAGGGCCTTGTGTAACTGCAATAAGACTTCTGAATTTTTGAATTCAAATTCTCTTGCAATCAAGGCCAATATGTCATTTTGCCTTCCTAATTCAGGCAGCACGTTGGCTCAGTGGTTAGCACTGTTGCCTCACAGTGTCAGGGAGCCAGGTTCAATTCCATTCTTGGGCGACTGTCTGTGTGGAGTTTGCACATTCTCCCTGTGCCTGTGTGGGTTTCCTCTGGGTCCTCCAGTTTCCACCCACAGTCCAAAGATGTGCAGAGTAGGTGGATTGGCCATGCTAAATTGCCTGTAGTATTCAGGAATGTGTAGATTAGTTGGATTATGGGGGATGGGTCTCGGTGGGATACTCTGTGGGTCAGTGTGGATTTGTCAGGCCAAAGGGCCTGTTTCCGCACTGTAGGTGTTCTATGATTGTAAGATAATTGCTTGCTACACCCACCTGTCTACTGTTAGTGACTGGTGTACAAAAACAGTCAGATCCCATTATATGACATTTTGCCATTTCAGTAATATTCTGTCATTCAGTTTTTCACACTAAAGTATAAGTCTTCACATTTAATCATGTTGTGCTGAAGCCTTCTTGCATCCTCTTCCCAACTCACATTTCTGCCCAGATTTGTGTCATCAGCAAACCTGAAAAGGTTGCATTTGGTTATCTCATCCAGATCATTTATATATATCATATATGCTGGGGCCCAAGCTCTGATCTTTGCAGTGCACCACAGATGTGCAGTTTAGTTGGACTGGCCATACAAAATTTCCTTGTACTGTCCAGGAACGTGCAGGTTAGGTGGATAAGCCATGGTAATTGCGAGGTTACGGGGTTCGGGTGGGGGGAGGTGGGATTGGGTGGGATACTCTTCAGAGGGTTGGGACAGACCTCTGGGCCAAATGGCTTCTGTCTGCTATGTAGGGATTATATGATTCTATGAATCATTGCCTGTCACTTGGCAAAAGACCAATTTATTCCAATTCCCTGTTTCTTCTCTTTCAGGTAGTTCTCAATCTATGCCAATATGTTAGCCCTATGCCATGTGCATTAATTTTGCCCACTAAGTTCTAGTGAGGGACCTTATTGAAAGCCTTCAGAAAATTTAAATGCACGAAATTCATCAGTTCTCCCTGATCTATTCGTCTCGTTGCATTGTCAAAAAACTGCAGTAGATTTGTTAAGGAATGCTTCCATTTCATAAACTCATGCTGGATTTGTCCTGCCCCATTAATGCTTTTCAAAGGTTCTGTTCTCATGTCTCATAATAGACTCTATCATTATTTTTCCACTACTGATGTTATGCTAAATGTCCATAATTCTCTGCTTTTATCTTTCTGTCTATTTTTAAATAGTTGAGTTATATTTGCCACCATCCAAGCCATAGAAACTACACCAGTTCAGGAGGAGGAGTTCTTAAGTTCGGCCATTTCCACAAATTTCACCTGATAGAAAGGCTCTCTGTTGTGGCAAAATCTGTGTTTTATTTTCTTTGGAAGATGAAAATGTCAGTTTCCTTTCTCAGTTTCCCTTTCAAGTTGCTTTTCCAAGTGCAATCTGCATTTTAAAATTAAAACAAGCTTTGAAACCACTCCAGATGTAGGAAAACACAGAGGAACATATCAATGGCAAGACAGTTTCATTCACAATCAAATTTGCAAACTTACCACTGCTAGAGAATTTAGTCCAATGTGATAAAAGATCAATCAATTTTGCATCGTGCAATAAATTTCTCTACCTTTAATAAAGAAAATCTTGTTATAATAATCAGAGAAAATAATGAGCTTGCTGAACAACTTTTAGAGATAGAAGAAGAAAAACTATTAAAGATTTATTTACTCTCAATTTATGAGTAAAGGTATAAGCTGGATGTTGAATTTGATTAATTTTATTCTGCAATTGATCTTGTAGACCAAGTTCCCTTTAAGAATCATGTGTTCTTTTTAAAAGATGGTTATAAAGCCCAAAAAATCTAGTTTTCAGCTCAACAGTTGACAATATTCTTTTTGTTATAGAACTGTAGCAATTACGTGAGAAATTATTCAGAATTCTAAATAAACAATTTAAATTAACCTTTGAGTAAAGTTTTCACAGCTGTCATATTTTTAACTAGTCTTTTTAAAATATGTAAATTAATAATTGTTGGAACTTTTATAAAACTGCATACTGAAGAATTGCTTTTGTTTCTGAGTAAATTCGTATTCAGCGTATCTATTTAGCAGACTAATTAGGCAGCTTACAGGTTACTTCATAAAAATTCCTACAGGTGCAGAGCTGTCATGAGATGTTACAGAACAATAATATTCATAATTTCAGAATATGCTTGAGACACCATGCTTCAATAATTCTTGGGTTAGATTTTAACAAATCTGTCAATTCTTCATTTTCTCCACTCTCCCAAAAGTTGAATGGACTGTGTTTGACTTCAACAGTTTCTGCAATATACAAACGTAGTTTGATTGTTCTAGTCTCCCAAACAGTGGAACTAGGATGGTAGGGCCCAAAATTCACACTGAAAGACTTACTGTCCCATCAATAGCACTGACAGTTGCTTTTTGCCCAAACTACTTTAACATTACTAAGTTACTATGACAATACCAAACAGAATCATGCTAAACAGTATAGAGACTTATGGCCAAGGGTTGACTGAATTGATTCTTTGACTCAGGGAGATTCAGTAGGGAGACGAGGAATGGAAACAATTCACGAAACCAAATTATAGACAGAAGAGGGACAACAGCAGTGGAAGCAGCAAAGGGGGTATGTTGGTGTTGCATTAGGCTCTATCAAGACATTGGAGTGGGAACAATCCTACTTGGATATTCGACTTGTTGACTACCTGCTGTCATGGAATAATTGGCAACTTGGAAAATGCTACCACTGCTCAGAAAATCATACGTCACTGAATCATTGCCTGTATCACAGAATCCCTACAGTGTGGAAGCAGGTCATTCAGCCCATAGAGTCGACATTGACCCTTTGAAGAGCATCCTACCAAGACTCACCCTATAATCCTACATTTCCCATCCACCTAGCCTGCACATCCCTGGATAATTCAGCATGGCAAATTCACCTAAACTGCACATCTTTGGGCCATGGAAGGAAACCAGGGCAAAACCACACAGACATGGGGAGAATGTGCAAACTCCACACAGACAGTTGCCCAAGATGGAACCAAACATAGGTTGCTGACACTGCAAGGCAGTGACTGCTGAGCCACCATGCCAGGAAAGGAAGAAAACCAAAACAAAAAGGTAATGGAGTAACAGAACTGCAAGCACCAAAAATAGATATGGAAATAAAAGGAAGACAAACAGAAGTGGGAACGGTGAAAGAGGGTCATGAGGAAAAGAAATGAAGGAAGAGAGGAAGTAAAGGATTCACAAAGGAGATATTGAAAAATAGAAGTAGGAAAGGAGAGAATTTACTTTGCAAATTTATAACAAATATTTTTCAAAAAAACAAGAACAGTTGAGAATATAATAGTAATCAAAACATTTGAGGAGTACAGATTCAGAGAAATGTGTTCCAACCTAATGAATGATAGATGACTTGGGTGAGCCTTGAGCACAGTGTGCATGTTGTAAGCCTGCACCTTCCCTCTTAACATGGCTGGGGTTGGTTGAGCCTAAGATTTTAATCTAGGTTTCCTCTGCACTTTAAGGTCAAGATTTTCACTAAGATGAAGAGCATCTCTCGTATAATGAAAAAGACAGAAATTGGGAATCCCTCAAAACCAGAGATTCTCAATTTGTCAAGGGTTTGGGTTGTGATACACTTTGAAGAGAAATATTTTTAAACAGTCCAAGTCCACACTCTTTGAATGAGGGATTTATTTTAGTTAACCACATTCCGGAAGACTCAGATTCCATTGCTTATTAGCTCCCTGTATATAGAACCAATTCTCACCCAATCAACCCTTAATATATCCATTGTTTGTTCCATCAGGCCTTGAGCATTCTTTCAGACTTTACAGATGATAACATAGGGGCTTCAGAGAGGTCCACGTTTAACACCTGCACAGTTCCAAGAAATCAGAGTTCAGAGACTCCATAGTGTGTATATTAAACTGGGTTAGAGCAAGTCTATCCTCCACGTATTTCTAATAAATAAATGGAGTGCCCAAGAAGTATGGTACCTCTTTGCGTCTGGTATTAAAACACTTTTGCTTTGAGATTGAGAAAACTAAGCATGTTTGTGTATGTACCTGTTGTACTGGAAAGTACATACTATAGATAAGTATATAAACTTAGGTTTTTATATTTATTGATGGGATGTGGGCATCACTGGCTAGCCTAGCATTGGTTACAAATCAATAATTGTCCTGGAGAAGATAGTGACTAGTTTCATTTCTGAACAGTGGCCATCACCCGGGTGTAGGAAAACCCACAATGCTGTAGGGAAGCGTGTTCCAGGATTAGTGCATGGTAAAGACAAAGGAATGGCGACTTTATGGATCAGACCAAATCCTGCCAAAATATTCAGAAGATTGTCTAGTCCTTAAATTTTTCTTACTTAAAAGGTAAATATAAGGTTTTGCGTTCCAGATGCAATTTGATTGCTTAAACTACTGAATTTAAAACAAAACGCACTTTATTCATCCGCTATGGTTAAAATACAACAGAAGAAAGAAGGAATGAGAAAAGTTTAATTCTATTGGAAAGCTTAACAGAATAATTGATATAGTAATTATCACTAATTAATTGTTCAAATATAGCAATACCTCATGAATATGCCCTAGGATAAAGGCACATTCAGAACACAGATTGTCTCACATACAACTCCCATAGCAAGCAGAGAACCTTCAGCTTTTGGCTGTCACGGAGAGAGGGAAAAATATCTTCCATTTCTTCAAGACCCTAACAGCAACTGATGAAAGCTCAACTTAAAATCCCTGGTTGGTGAGAGCTGGGCCGTGCCCACTCAAGCCACTTCTATTGTCCCAAATTTTAAAAAAATAACTACCAGGTCTTGCAAGCTGTTTACTTTACTGGCTTTCCAACAAGCCAGCTTGCCACCTCTGTCTTAAAACTTGACTTTAAAAAAAAAGTATAATCTCTTTAAGCTACAGCATCGTCACAGCAATAATAATTCCAAGTCAGAATGGTCTGTGCCTTGGAGAGAACATAAAGGTGATGGTATTCCCATGCAATTGATGCCTTATCCTTCTAGATGGTAGAAGTCACGGGTTTCGAAGGGACCATCATAAGAGACTTGGTGATTCTTAGCAGTGCAACTTGAAGATGGAACACATTGCTGCAACTGTGCTTCAGCGAGGAAGGAAAGGAATTTTGAAAGTGGTGGAAGGGCAGTTAATCAAGTGGGCTAATTTATCCTGGAGATAATGGGAACTGCAGATGCTGGAGATTCCAAGATGATAAAATGTGAGGCTGGATGAACACAGCAGGCCAAGCAGCATCTCAGGAGCACAAAAGCTGACGTTTCGGGCCTAGACCCTTCATCAGAGAGGGGGATGGGGGGAGGGAACTGGAATAAATAGGGAGAGAGGGGGAGGCGGACCGAAGATGGAGAGCAAAGAAGATAGGTGGAGAGGGTGTAGGTGGGGAGGTAGGGAGGGGATAGGTCAGTCCAGGGAAGACGGACAGGTCAAGGAGGTGGGATGAGGTTAGTAGGTAGCTGGGGGTGCGGCTGGGGGTGGGAGGAAGGGATGGGTGAGAGGAAGAACCGGTTAGGGAGGCAGAGACAGGTTGGACTGGTTTTGGGATGCAGTGGGTGGGGGGGAAGAGCTGGGCTGGTTGTGTGGTGCAGTGGGGGGAGGGGATGAACTGGGCTGGTTTAGGGATGCAGTGGGGGAAGGGGAGATTTTGAAACTGGTGAAGTCCACATTGATACCATATGGCTGCAGGGTTCCCAGGCGGAATATGAGTTGCTGTTCCTGCAACCTTCGGGTTCCTGAAGGTTGCAGGAACAGCAACTCATATTCCGCCTGGGAACCCTGCAGCCATATGGTATCAATGTGGACTTCACCAGTTTCAAAATCTCCCCTTCCCCCACTGCATCCCTAAACCAGCCCAGTTCATCCCCTCCCCCCACTGCACCACACAACCAGCCCAGCTCTTCCCCCCCACCCACTGCATCCCAAAACCAGTCCAACCTGTCTCTGCCTCCCTAACCGGTTCTTCCTCTCACCCATCCCTTCCTCCCACCCCCAGCCGCACCCCCAGCTACCTACTAACCTCATCCCACCTCCTTGACCTGTCCGTCTTCCCTGGACTGACCTATCCCCTCCCTACCTCCCCACCTACACCCTCTCCACCTATCTTCTTTGCTCTCCATCTTCGGTCCGCCTCCCCCTCTCTCCCTATTTATTCCAGTTCCCTCCCCCCATCCCCCTCTCTGATGAAGGGTCTAGGCCCGAAACGTCAGCTTTTGTGCTCCTGAGATGCTGCTTGGCCTGCTGTGTTCATCCAGCCTCATAATTTATCCTGGATGTTGTCAAGCTTCTTGAAGCTGTACTTATCCGGGTGAGTTACTGTGTTCCAACACATTCCTGACTCGTGCCTTGTTGACGGCGGACAAACTTTGGAGAGTCATTAGTTGGTCACTTAATGCAGCATTCCCAGCCTCTGACATGCTCTTCTAGCCATAGTATTAATATGTGTCCTGTCATTAAGTTACTGATCAATGATAACCTCCAAGGTGTTGATAGTGGGTGATTCAGTAATGGTAATGCAACTTCAATACCAATGGACACTGGTCAGATTTTCTCTTGTTTGATATGGTCATTTCATAGAATCTCTACAATACAGAAGCAGGCCATTTGGTCCATCAAGTCCACACTGACTCTCCAAAAGGTTTCACATCCAGACCCAACTCTCTTACCCTATTCTATCCTATCCCCACAACTCCACATTAGCCATAGCTAACCCAACTAATCTACACATCCCTGGACACTGTGGGCAACTTAGCCTGGCCAATCCACCTGAATTGCTTATCTTTGGCCTGGGAGAGGAAACCCACATTTACATGGGGAGAGCGTGCATTCTCTATGCAAATAGTCACCTAAGGGAATTGAAGCCAGATCCCTAGCACTATGAGGTAATTGTGCTAACCACTGAACCACTGAGCCTCCATGCCACCCATGTGACATTTCCTGACACTTGTGTGTGCAAATGTTACTTCCACCTATCAGCTCAAACCTGGGTGTTGACCAGGTCATGCAGGATCTGAACGCGTCTGCTTCAGTACCTCAAGAGTCCTGAGTTGTGTCATCATCAGTGAACATTCCCACTTGTGACATCATGATAAAGCATCTGAAAGGTGTCTAAGCATAGGATACTACCCTAAGGATCTCCTGCACAGATGCCCCGAACTGTCAAAGAACTGTCAAAAAAATATATGGAGTTAAAACGAAAATATAGCACTTGGGGTATTTTAGTAAAAGCCGAAAGAACTATGGATGCTGTAAATCAGGAAAGAAAACAGAAGTAGCAGCATCTGTGAAGATAAAAAATCGTCTTTAATGTTTTGAGTCTGGTGACAATTCCATGGAACTGATGATAGCTGGGCAAACATCATTGATATGCAGAAAATAGGAAGGGTGGGGGAGTAAATGTAGTATAGAGCCCAAAGAGCGAGAAGAGCAGTTAGATAGACAAAGGAGTTGATGACAATCTGGCTAGGAGGGTAAATAGTTATTAATGGGGACTGTGAATGATTAACAATAGAAAGTGTGTAATGGCGGGCTATGTGATAGCAAGGTCTGATGTATGGGGTAGGGGGCTAGGACATAGGAGAATCATTGAACTCAATATTGAGTCCAGAGGACCTCAGGCAGAAAATGAGGTGTTGGTCTTCCAGTTTGCATTGAGTTTCACTGGAAGATACAGCAAGCCAGAGGCAGAGCTGTACGGCGCCTTCCCCCTGTTACCGACAAAGGTACAACACCTACCCATTTACCTCCTATCTCCCATTATCCAAGGGCCTAAACACTTCACCTGCACTTCCCAGAATCTAGTCTACTGCATTCGCTGCTCACAATGTAGTCTCCTCCACAATGGGGAAACAAAGTGTAGATTGGGTAATCGCTTCGCAGAGCCTCTACGTTCTGTTCGCAAAAAAGACCCTGATCTAACTGTTGCCTGCCACTTCAACACACCACCCTGTTCCCTGGCCACAATCTCTTTCTCTGGTTTGCTGTATCTTCCAGCAAAGCTCAACGCAAGCTGGGAGAAGAACACCTCGTTTTCCATTTGGGGACCCTGCAGCCCTCTGGCCTCAACATCAAGTTCAATAATTTTAGGGCCTAAACTCTCCCATGTCCCAACACTCTTACCCTAGACACCAGGGCTTATTTATCACATAGCCTGCCATTACACACACCCTGTTGTTAGTCTCTCACTGTTCCCATTAACACCTATGCACCCTTCTCGCCAGATAGGTATCAACTCTTTGCCTGTCCAACTGCTCTTCTTTCGGTTCTGGCTCTATCCTATCATTTACTCCCCACCCCACCTCATTCCCTACTTTCTGCACATAAATCAATGTTTTCCCAGCTACCATCAGTTCTGAGGAAGAGTCTCAGGACCTGAAACGTTAACTCTGATTTTCTCTTCACAGATGCTGCCAGATCTGCTGAGCTTCCAATAACTAGTTTTTGCTCGGTATTTCAGTGTTCCTATTGACATTAGCACATTTTGGAATTTATGCTGTATGACTGATTTCCCAAACTATAGTTTTTAATGACCAGCTCCACCTCTTTATAGCAAGGCATCCCAAACTGTGGGTCGTGATGCCCAATGCAATCAGAAGCTCAAGAGTAGCAACAGATGCTGTGGACCTCTGAATACTGTCAGCGAAAGAATTTTGCTTTTAACAGTGATCTAGGTCCCTGAACCTATCCTGAATAGTCTAGTGGAGAGTTTGGATGCTTTATAATTTGGATTAAACACCCATCACCTCCACACCTGCTGCTCCCAAACATCTTTGAGTCCTCCGCATACACCGTCCTGAACACAGACTGGTCTACCACTACTAATCCCAAACACATCCTGACTTTACCCCCACAACTTCACACCTCCCTTCATCTGATCCCCACCTACCCCTACAGTCCTCAGAACACAGTAACTTAGAAGCACCAAAAACAGGGATGCAACGTGAAAGCACTTAAGGTCTAGCCTCCCAGATTCTCTAGAATTTATTTTGTTTAAAGGAGAGAAATTGTTTGGATGTGTTTTCAATGCATCATATCCTGACATGACACTAAGAACCAATGGTTCCTGCAGCACAAAACTGGAAATCTGCATTACATAAGATATTGAGCGCTTCAGTGAAATGTCAACTTTTATAAGGGATTAGTCGAAGGATTTTCAATGCACCGATTTTTGTAGTAATGAGTGTCCTTTTTTTCAGTAGTGACATCTTTAATGGACATAATTTTATTTTCTCTCAGCACTTCTCCTGTGATAGACTCCTGATGGATACTAGATGGCATGGATTGGGAAGGACAAAGGATAGAGCACGCAGGGAAATGCATTGACACTGAGATGACTAGAGTTATAATGTGCTGCAGAAATCATTGAGTGCAAGGGTGCTTGATGGGCCATGAGAGATGAGCTAATGGGCATAGGGCTACAGGCTGGCATGAAGCAAAGTTACAAGTGTATAGATAATAAAATGTGAGGCTGGATGAACACAGCAGGCCAAGCAGCATCTCAGGAGCACAAAAGCTGACGTTTCAGGCCCAGACCCTCTCTCTGATGAAGGGTCTGGGCCCGAAACGTCAGCTTTTGTGCTCCTGAGATGCTGCTTGGCCTGCTGTGTTCATCCAGCCTCACATTTTATTATCTTGGAATCTCCAGCATCTGCAGTTCCCATTATCTCTGTTACAAGTGTATAGGTTGGGATGAAGGGTATGAAGGCCATGGAGTGGCATGGATGAAGCATGGAGAGGGATTGAGAGCAAGAACAGTGTTTTATGCTTTAAATCTTTATTCAGACTTTGAATACAGTGCTGGATTCCCCCACCTGGCTCTCCATCCGGTCTGCCTCAAGGACTAGTATCCTCCACCATTCTTCCTGGGTGACCTCGCCTGACTCCTCAACCAGCCCATCACCACTCAGCCTTGGAGTAAAATGGAAAGTGTGGGCATCCGTTTTTGAAGTTGGGGTTATGGAGCTGGAATGTCTCCGACTTCTCTAAACCCGATCTAGGATTGAAAACCTGGGTTCGCATATTCCAAAAGTAAACAATGAGTAATGTCAGTTAACAAAGTGTGAAGCTGGATGAACACAGCAGGCCAAGCAGCATCTCAGGAGCACAAAAGCTGACATTTCGGGCCTAGACCCTTCATCAGAGAGGGGGATGCGGAGAGGGTTCTGAAATAAATAGGGATAGAGGGGGAGGCGGATAGAGAAGAAGATAGGTGGAGGGGAGAGTGTAGGTGGGGAGGTGGAGAGGGGATAGGTCAGTCCAGGGAGGACGGACAGGTCAAGGAGGTGGGATGAGGTTGGTAGGTGCTAGTAGCCAAAAAATTACACATTTCAGTAGGAGTGAGTGTTACTTTAAATGAATTAATAATAAGAAACTTGGCACAGAGTGGGTGCGGAGACATTAATTGATGTTCATGGCTTAAATGAAATGCTAATTATTTTGTGGAAAGTGGAGTTGAAACATTTTTTCTTCGATCACAGATGCCCAGCTGAGATCAGTTGTTTGCAGTTCTCGTGCCACTTGGGAACTTTGGGCACTTCTTGAGTGGCCAAGCCTGTAATGACCATGCCTGTTTTTGAGTGTGAGCGCAGGATTTTTAAGCTTGAGGGTTAACTGGAGTCACTACAGAGCATCAGGGATGTTGAGAACTCCTTGGATCACGCATTCAAGGAAGTGGTGAGCTCCGCAGCACTGAGAGGTCAGGATAATAGATCGGTTTCATTAGGATAAGGCAGGAAGATCCAGAGTCTTCAGGGTGTGAGCCATTCTCAAATAAGACTTCAGATTGGAGATGGCTGTGAGTGACAACACATTAAGGGAGTACATTTCAGACCATGGGAATAATGGGAAAAGAACTGCACTGGAGCGGGCAGCAAAATGTTGAAATAGGTTTGTTTGGAGAGACTTCATAATTAGAGGGACAGATAGGCATTCTGATAACTATCATCAGGAATGTCACTCCACATGTTATTGTCCTGATACCCAAGCCAATGATACTGTAGAAAGGGTGCAGAATATTCCATAAAGCTAGGGGTATGAGCCAGAAATTATGATTCGTAACAGTATAAGCAACATAGAGAGGGCATGCATTCTGGTCCTACAGTCAGATTTCAGGAGCTAGGACAAATTTTAAAAGTAGAACTGCTAATGCCGTACACAGGCAACAGTGAAAGTAGAAAGCTAGAGAGAATCAATGTCTGGATTGAGGGATGATACTGGAAGGAGGGTGTTAGATTCTTGGGTTCAGTTGTCAAAAGGAACAGATCACACCTCAACAGGATAGGGTCAATTTTCTTTTATTCATTAACGGATGAGGGTGTGGCTGGCTGAGCCAGCACTTATTGCCATTCCCTAATTTCCCAGAGGACATTTTTTCAGAGTCAACATAATAGCTGTGGGTCTGGAGTTACAGGTAGGCCAGACCAGGTAAGGATGACAGTTTCCTTCCCTAAAGGACATTAGTGAACCAGATGGGTTTTTCCAACAATTGATAATGGATTCTTGGTTATCATTAGACTTTAGATTTTTAGATTTAGATTTTATTGTCAAATGTACTCAAGTACAGAAGTAAACGAAAAGTGCATAATTTCATCACACATGGCACCATCTTGGGTACCAAGGTGCCTTAGTACATAGAGACGTATGTACAGAGTAGTAAAAGAAACAAGAGTTAACAAGTTAATCATTACTTTATAGAATTGTAGATAAATGAAGAAATAGGTAATAGTCTTTCATAGTTTAAACTAGGAAAATAAAGGAATAAAAAGTCAATAGTCTTTGATGAGTCCTCGGCATACCTCACCCTCTAGGGAGAGCTCAACTGTCTGTTCTCAATGTTACCATCATAGATACCATTGCTGCTGCCTCCCTGATCTCCCCCACTGCTTCAGAAACATGGCCAGGCCAAGATCCACTGACACATCGAGGCGCGACACTGCCACGAGCCACCGAGAGACCAACCGACGTACTGCTGAGATCCGCCACGAGCCAACGAGAGACCAGGCCGGGACCTGCCACAGGGGAGGTGAACACCAAGAGGGGGAAAACATCAAAAAGGGGCAAAGAAAGAGAAGGAAAGGAAAAATAACCAGAGGTGTTCCCTGATTTTCAACCATCTTGACTGGAAAGGTCTCTTAATTCTAGATTTTGTTTAAATTGAACTCAAATTTCACCTTTCGCAATCATGGGATGTGAACCCAGATCAATAGCCTAATGATAATATCACTAGGCCGTCACCTCTCCTAACAGGAAGGTGCACTGGTTCACTGGGGAAAGTTAAAACTAAGAGGGATGGGCACCAGCATGTAAACTTTGAAACGTTGCTTCAAATACAAAGTGAGATTGCTGGACAGTAATAGAAAATGGAGAAGCTCTGGGATAAAAACAGATCAAGGAGGGCCTCAAAAATTCTGTCACACACAGTATGAAAATGTACAATGTTTGATGAATAAGGTTGCTGAGCTGCAAATAGCTATTTGGAAATATGATGTTGTCTTAAATGTGGCTTAAAAATTGTGAAGATTGGGTGCGCAAAATCCAAGGGCATAATGAAATAATAGCACTGTTTAAATGAAACACAGCAATATTGGAAAGAACAGATGTCCTTGATGGAACAAAGATAATAGCCATTTGTTTAGAGTTGAGAAGCAAAAAGCCTCTGATAGAGCCTTTGGGACCGATGGACTTACAAATAATGGGAGAGAGAAATGGAAAAGCAAATCTGCAAAGAAATCTCATACATTTACTAATTACCCAAACATCAATTGGGATAGTGTTAAAGTAGAGAATACAGAAGATAATGGAATTTCTGAATATATTTATGAGCTCTTATTAATTTACTTAGAAAGGAAGCATTGGTAGACCTGATGCTGGGAAGCAAAGTGAATCAAGTAGAGCAAATGTTTGTGTGACAACTCTGGGATGAGTGAGGTCTTTGTATCACAAGTTGCTGTATTTTATGTTTCCCTGCTAGTTGTGTTTCTGACAGAGTGGCACATAAAACAAATCAAGTGGCTAACTCACCATATTCCCACCCACCCACCCAAAAGTTTATCCCTACTATACTCTAGGATGCTGCAGGTGGCAGCCCACTTGCTATCTTCGCAGGTGTAATTAAGACCATAAGACCATAAGACAGGAGCAGAAATTAGGCCATTCAGCCCAATGAGTCCGCTCAGCTAATTAATCATGGCTGATAAGCTTCTCAACCCCATTCTCCTGCTTTCTCCTCCTAACCCTTGATCTCCTTGGCAATCATCCATCTTAATTATACACAATGACCTGGCCTCCACAGTCTTGTGTGGCAATGATTTTGATAGGCTCACCACTCTCAAGCTGAAGAAGCTTCTCCTTATCTCCAATCTAAAACGTCTTCCCCTTACTCTAAGGCTGTGCTCTCAGGTCCTAGTTACTTCTTCCAATGGAAGCATCTTCCCAATATCCACTCTGTTCAGGTCATTCAATATTCTGTAAGTTTCAATTAGATACCCCTTAACCATTTAAACTCCATCGAGTACAGATGCAGAGTCCTCAAATGTTCCTTATATGTTAAACTTTCCATTCCTAGGACCGTCCTCGTGAGCTGCCTCTGAACCCGCCCCATTGCCAGTACATCTTTTCTGAGATATGGCGCCCAAACCTGTGCACAATACTCCAAATGTGGCCTGACCAGAGCTTTATAAAGCCTCAGAAGTACATCCCTGCTTTTATATTCAGGTCGTCTCAAAATAAATGCCAAAGTTACATTTGCCTTACTAACTACTGACTCAACCTGCAGGTTTACCTTGAGAGAATATAAGACTAGAACTCCCAAGTCTCTTTGCACTTCAGACATCAGAATTTTATCCCCATTTAGAAATTAGTCCATGCTTCCATTCTTCTTACCAAAGTGCATGACCTCACACTTTCCCATATTGTACTCCATCTGCCACTTCTTTGCCCACTCTCATAACCTGTCCAAATCCTTCTGCATCCTCCCCGCATCCTCAATACTAGCTGTCCCTCTACCTATCTTTGTATCATCTGCAAACTTAGCCAGAATGCCCTCAGTTCCACCATCTAGATCATTAATGTATAAAGTGAAAAGTTGTGGTCCCAACACTGACCCTTGCAGAACACCACTGGTCACCAGCTGCCATCCTGAGAAACACCCTTTTATCCCCACTCTCTGCTTTCTGCCACACAGCCAATCCTCTATCCATACTAGCACCTTGCCTCTAACACCATTGCCCCTTATCTTACTCAGCAGCCTCCTGTGTAGCGCCTTGTCAGAGGCCAGGTAGATAACATTCAATGGCTCCCCTTGGTCTAATTAAAGATCTTTGAGGCTTGTTAACAAGCCTATTGACCTGAACAGCATTACCATTGGTTTGGGCAGTGATATAACTATGGATCAGCTATTTCCCATGAGCTGTATGAGACAATGTGAAAAGGAATGGGGCTCATTGTTTGCCTTGTGTGCACTGAGGTCACCTCCAAAGGTGTGAAGCATGCTTTCTTGACTTGAGTTGACTTATGATCCACTCAGGAAACATGGACTGCTTAACCACCACCTACAACAAAGATTAGTAATGCTGAAAAGCAAGGAACCATTTAGTGAGGATTTATTTATTCAGGAAAAGGGCTATTTTCAATCGATAGGAATGGACCAAGCCACGATAAAATGAGTAACACAACAGCAGATAAAGATTGCAACAAATAATGGATGATCTTTAAGGAGGAGAATCCCCTGCTTTAGGGGCAAAGATAGTGGGACCAAAGCCACAATTCTGGATGATACAGCAGATAGGAAATATGATGAAATAAAAGTGTATATATGGTGCAGGCCAGGAGAATTCTGTAAGCGAAACCAGGTCAAATACAATAGGCTTAGAGCAGAACTGAAGACAAAAATAAGTCTGGCAAACATAGATCAAAAGGATGAGATAATCAGCATAAAAAGGGATGAAAAATGTAATCAACATGTAGATGGTAAACAGGCAGTCAGAATTAGAGCAAGTTCCAGTAGTGACAATGTGTATGTGTGTGTGCGTGCACATGTGTGTGTGTGTGTGTGTGTGTGTGTGTGTATATAGAGTAACTTTCATCCAGCAACAGATTGCTGACTGGTTTGTGCAGTTATGACCAGTTGTGGGTGCCGGAAATCTTCAATTTGATTGCAACTCTCTGATTGACTGTTGGGCAGATGAATAGCTTGGGTGTTCATGATGCAGAGAAGGAAGCCTCCAGACTACAGAAGTCTCTGTCCTTCTGCAGTGGAAGTAACTAAAGCCTGAAGAAAGCCAGTTAACTTCTCCCATATGTTGTTGTTGCCTTTAACCAGTAACTCAAGAAAATTACAATTAGTGCACCATTCATGAAGAATCTCTTGTGAACAGAGGTAGGAGAATAGTATGGCTTGGGAAGGAAAAGGAACAGTTTCTGAAATTGTGGGGCGATTGAACTGTTTCCCCAATAACACCAATGTTCTGTTTATGTGTATGTGGCAGTAATAAAAGAGGTTTAGAGCTTCAACTATCTGAGTTATATGTTGATAATTCATAATCTTATGTTGCTTGTAGTTAGTACTTATTAATCTGAAATAAGTAGTAGTTCTTGTCAAGCACAGAAACCTGGTCAATGTTTTCTATTTCTGAATTTCTATTTCCATTTCTGAAGAAGGGGATAGGTCCAAAACATCAGCTTTCTTGCTCCTCTGATGCTGCTTGGCCTGCTGTATTCATCCAGCTCTATACCTTGTTATCTCAGATTCTGCAGCATCTGCAGTTCCTGCTATCCCTGAAATAATGTTTTCTATTATCCTGCATCTATCTGGCCGAAAATTGAGGACTTTGAGTGCTTTGATTAAATCTTCACCTTTCATGACAACCTCAGGATTTTTGTGGCTGCAGTATCAGTGCGTATTCCTAAGTAGGTTATGAAAACAGGTTTAGAGAAGATGGATAAGATAAAAGTGTTTGTGTTGGCTGCTGGTGAAGATTAAGTGAAAGGTATTTAATGGTATGTCTAAGAGATGTTGACGAAGAATCTTTATAGTAATTGCTAATGACCTAGAATTTTTGAAATCCATGAGGTTGTGCTATTAATGACTAAATGACTCTAATAAAGAAAACTTTATGATTAGCTGGCCGTGTTACCCAAGTAAACCTTTCTCTTGTTTAGATGCCAGGCATAACCATAGCATCTCAGAGGTACCTCCCGAGCAAAACAGGGCAAATTAGAGAAGTTGCTGCACTCGCTGTTGTAAGTCAATTAACAAAATAGATGCAATTATTCAGTGGCAAATAAGTCGACCTTAGAGGCTGTTGTTCAGGGATATCTAAAGAATATTGTCCAAATTTTAAAATACAACTAAAGGAAGCCAGTTGGTACTCATCATTTTTCTAACATAGTGCAATTGACATCCCTAGACATAACATGTGGCATCTTTAGGGTCAGAAAATCTCATGAACACCATTGTTCACGTGGATGAGATGTGCAAGGAAATAAGCCACAATTACTGCTATATTGTTTATATAGCAAAAAAAAGACACAAGAATGGATGAATTTAACTGAGCTGAAATCTAAATCTTTAAAAATAGTAACAGTAGAATATTTGGCTGGTCTTGCATTTTTCAGGAATGTTCAGCTTAGTTGGAATAAAAGTGATCAAGGATAGTTACAAATTTGCAGTTTGACCTAAAAGGTCAAGACTGTCATTTCCAGGGGACTTTACGTGGCTGAAAATGATGATTGACCGTGCAGGCTTGGACTAATTTACAATGTACTAACAATTGATTCATTTTGTCAATAATAATGGTAATCCTGGCCTACAGGAACAATGACTGGGTGTACTTTCTCAGAACTCAAAATATACAGGCCTGTGTGTGTCTATCTATTTGGTACCCAATTGTTCTTTAGCAACCTGCATCTTCTTTCTCAGGACACGTGTTCAAAAAATAAGCATAATCCATGGGAGTGGTGGAGATCACTTCCTTATAGTGATGAGGTCTGGTTAAGAAATGGTACATTAAAAAGACACCTCAATATTTTTGGAAGAATTTCTTGGCTACTGAGTGTGTCATTTCAAAATTTAAAGTGATACCCCATCCAGTGTTCAACTCCCCGTACTGGCAGCTCAATATTATCTGTTTTCGCGTGATCTTCATGGTATTTACATAGTCATCCTTGTCACTTTGCAGTAATGCTTCTTCATTCTTTAAATCTCATTTGCGCCTACTGATTTAAAAAGTGAGCAATGTAGAGTGTGGGACTGTTGAAATATGATGGGCTGGAGTCTTCTCCACGCTCTCCTGCTTAAAATATGGTGATGAATGAAAGAAATTTCAGAAGGCAAGATCTGTTCCATCCTCATCACATTACCTGCATTTCCTTTCCAATCCCTGCCAAAATCGCTAACAATCTTTTTTTTGCCTCAGTAGTTCATGGGAAGGTAGTTCAGTTTCAAGGCATTTCTGGTCTGTTTTCCCATGTTAGTGCCTCTACCAAACATACAGATAAGAATGGCAGGAGATCGAGGAAGTCTCAGTGACAGCACCAAAGCCGTCTCGGTATAAGAAGAGATAGCAGAGTCCCCTTCATTAATAATTTGCTAATGTTAAAACTCTCAGTGGTTTTTCATTTCTTTTTAATCAATTTTAGTTTGGATTTGTGAACTGTGAGTTGAGAGCTGAAGCTGACTTTTGTACAATGAGCAGTAGTTTGATTTTAAAAAGAAAGAGGAGAACATTTAAACTAATATTTGGTTATAGGGCCATGCCTGGAAGTTGATCTCAGGTTGACTCTTGTTCAAATAACTCTCTAGACAGTTTAGTTCTGGACTTGCATTGTACTCAAACAAATTGCAGATGTTGAATGTTAACGGGAACCTCATTAGGAGGCAAACAGTCCAACAAAGAGGGATGAAAGTTTGAACTGGTTTTAGAACTGTGTTAAAGTCAGAAGGATTGTGGCTGTGGAAGTTACAGGATGGAGACTTGATTATTCCCTAATTGTCCTCCCATGAATAACTTATTGAAAGTCAGGAGAGTGAATTCTCAGTAATATTTATCAAGTGGACATCCTCAGAGCCAACAAGAAGCTGGTTGACTGCATTGGCATCTTTAAAAAACCAAGCAAGATACAATCCCAAATCCCTGCAATGTTGGATTCTGCTGAAGTGAACAGAGCAGCTACATCTCTTTTTTTACTTTTGATGTATTCTTTAACTGTATTTGTCTTTCTGTCGGTCTTTCTTTTTTTGGGGTGTGCTAGAATCAAAGAAAATCAGTTTTAGACATGAATTTGATGACCTTACAGTTTAACTTTTCTCTGATAAACTACTGTACTAGTAATAAATTGTTAACTATTTTGTTTAAACTATGAAACTGGTGTCTGCCATCAGTTATTCACAAAGTCTGGTTCTGGTTATTCAAGGAGTCTGGTTAGGAACCACTTGGAATAATTTTGAGGGTCATTGACTGTTCATTTTACTGTGTTACCAATAGAAAGATAGAGAAGCTGATTTGATTTGGCTGTCTGTCTCCATTCTGCATGTCATAACTCAAAATACTCCTGGCTTCAAGGATTTTAGTGGGATAATGCTTACAAATTTCTGGGCTCTCTGATAGCCACCTTTTCTGTTGCTTTATTAACATTCCTACTGAACCACTGTTATGATTCTTAGCCAGGCATGAGGAGCTATCCTCTTGGGGGCAGTAAAAACATTTCTTAGAAGGCCACCATACATTGTTGGGTCAGGTTCCAGCTAACAGTTTTGGAGAGAAGATGCAAGTTCCTCCCTCTGGTAGGTGAATCCTGGCGTCTAGAAATGCACTGAGCAATTAATAATCTTTTGTAGATAGTTTTAATTGACCTGTTAAGAAATAAAATTGTACACCTCTTCAGCAGATGAGACCTGAACCTACTAACCCACAAAACCCCTCATAATCTTTTATATCCCAAATACACATGGAATTGATAATGTTAATGCAAAACGTGAAGATGGAGAGCATCACCTCCAATGAAAGAATTGATATTAATTCTTCTCCCCCAGAAAAATTAAACATGTATTTTTCACATATTTATTTTATCCATAACAATGTATAAATAAATATCTAGTACAGCTACTTAATTAAATGCTCCTGTAAACAATTATCAACTAATAATTTGGAGTATAAGCAAAATAAAGTGCAAGCTTTGTTGTCACCTATTTTGTATTCAATCCTCAGAAATAAAAACAATGGCATATTACTCGAAGCTTCATAAATTTAACCTACCAACTCATTTCAAGAAACTAACTCAAATAGTTCTGATGTGAACATGCGATTTCAGTCATTGATTAGTTTCTCATAAGCATTAGTATAAAAAAAAACACCATATAATTATTTCATTTTTCCAGAGTTTAAAAAAAACCTATGATTAGCCTAAATTCAAAGCTGAAGCTAAAAGACTTATAAAATAGACGTTGCAATTTATGGAATCTCATAATTGTTAGAAGGAGGCCGTTTGAGCCATCTTGTTTGCACTGACTCAGCATTTTAACTTGGTGTTGACTCTTGCCTTTTCACTACAACACTGCATAATGTTTCTGATTTCTGATTCTGCCTTTGACTTTCACACCATTTTGAAAAGAAAGAAACAAAAATGTGACACATCTCAATTTGTCTCTTACCAGCTTAAATCTCCTTGATTTTCACGATTAAAGCAAGATGTATTTCCTCTGTTATATACCTGCGTAAGTCACGATGAAGGCCTTTCCTTTTATGAACTAGATTTTTTTTGAGATGACCAAGCACACAAAGAGTACAGCAGACCAACAGGTATTTAATACTTTCTGGTGTATTAATTGCTTGGAGACAGGAACCACCATCTGAGCAAGGAATAAGTGTGTGGTGAAACCACATCTGGGGTATTGTGTGCAGTTTTGATCTCCCTATCTCAGAAAAGATATACTTGACATAGAGACAATGCAGCAAAGATTCACCAGACTGATTCCTGGGATAACTAGATTAAGAAATAAGAAGAAATTGGAGCAACTGGGCCTTTATTCACTGGTGTTTAGAAAAGTGAGAGGGGATACCATCAAAACAATTACATTTTTGACTAGACTGAATAGATTGGATACAGGAATGATGATTTCCTTTCTGGGGATTGGGGTGGTGCAGTAGATTTGATTTGATTTATTATTGTCACATACCATGATACAATAAAAAGTATTGTTCTGCTCGCTAACCAGACAAATCATACTTTGCGTAAATACCTGAGGGTAATAGAACAGAAAGCAGCATATAGTGTTACAGCTACAGAGAAGGTGCAGATATCTAAAATAAAGGGTCACTGCTTTAGGACATGCAGTAGGCCATTTTGGACTGAGATGAGGAGAAAATACTTTATTCACAGGATGATAGACTTGAGGAATTCTCTCCTACCTTCCTAAATATTGCAGTCAGCTGGAAGTGGCTCCTAATTGATACTTAAGGGCTTCAATTGGAATGAAGCTGGGCAATTTGCCTCAGATCTTCCCTGCCCCTTGTAAAATTGTGGAAAAGTAGAGGTCAGGCAGGATGGTGCTAGGGTAGCCACCAAAGACAATTTAAATCTGTCACCTACAAATTTGCTGGCAGGAATCCATAAAATTATACCCATTTCTCCAGCGTCTATAACTGAGAACTCAAAGATGAATGAATGGTCTTGTTGTATTGACTTCAGATGGTTTACAAATATTTATAAAATGTAACATCCAGAATAATCTGGAGAAATGAAAATAATTCTGAACATCAGTTTCATAAAGGGAAACTTTTGGTAAAGAGTTCGATCATTATTTTTACCAGTGGTATGATCTATTAATATTTCATGTTTTTGACTACAAATTCCTTGTGGGCATATTAATAAAGGATAAATGGAAGAACACACTGTAAGCTAACTTAATGAGTATGAGTCTTGAAGCTACATCTTTGGCTTGCCTCATTAGGTTTGAATTACAGTATTAACAACTATTTATAGATTAAAGCAAAATGACACAGGAAGGCTTTGTTTTAAACTTTGATATAATTCGTTGGGTTTGATTATTTCTGAGAAAAATTTAGACTCCAAATAATCTGGAATTTTCCATTTGCAGTATTAGAATATAAATATGCTAAGCTTTTGTAGAACATTTCATCCTATTTTTAAGTAGAGGTATTAATCCATTTGTGAAAAAGACACTGTTTGTCCCATTCTTAACCAGGAATACCACACAAATATTGTTACAAGTTTGACCTGAATGCCTTGACCAATATATATCAGGCTAATTTCTTCTACATTGCAAAACATTGCAACTAGCTTTACCTTTGCAGATACAATCCTTTGCTTTTATGGTTTCCTGTCAACTGGCTGCACATAATAACCTCCAATAAATGGGCGTTATTAACAGTAATGCATGATTTTGTACATTACCTTCCTATAACAGACAATATTGCCTGAAATTGTTCATTGTTTCTTTTTCAAGGTATTTTTGTCCTGGGTTTGCCTTGCGCTGTTCTGCACAATGGATATGTTGGATTTTTTCTCATCATTTTATGTCTCATATTTGCTACTGTGCTTGTTTACATACAGAAAATTAAGAAGGTCAACATGTCAGAGTGAGGACATCATGTTCAGACATTACCAATGCTGCTGTGAGCATCTATTCCCTAAATTAGGGGGGAAATTTGTTAACTATACCCAGTTAGTTAAGCTAATTATGACCTGTAGCTTATATCTGGTGAAAAGTAGAAAGCTTATGTTCCACAGCTTTCCACAAATGCAAATGTCAGAGGAAGCTTGGTTTGGATAAGCAGTTATTATGTTGGTCCCATGTCTTTTCATACAAAAAAACTTCAAAGTGTAACAAGGTTCACACACAGGAGGTTGGAAGAATACAGCAAGCCAGGCATCATCTGGAGGAGGAGAAGTCAATGTTTTGGTTATTACCCTCCTTCAGGACTGGATGTGGGGATGGGGGGAGCTGCAACCCCTCCCCTATTTCCCAATTCCATCCCCTATTCCCAATTCCTCCGCCTCCGCCGCATCTGCTCCCACGATAAGACATTCCACTCCCGCACATCCCAGATGTCCAAGTTCTTTAAGGACCGCAACTTTCCCCCCACGGTGATCGAGAACGCCCTTGACCGCGTCTCCCGCATTTCCCGCGACACATCCCTCACACCCCGCCCCCGCCACAACCGCCCCAAGAGGATCCCCCTCGTTCTCACACACCACCCTACCAACCTCCGGATACAACGCATTATCCTCCGACACTTCCGCCATTTACAATCCGACCCCACCACCCAAGACATTTTTCCATCCCCTCCCCTGTCTGCTTTCCGGAGAGACCACTCTCTCCGTGACTCCCTTGTTCGCTCCACACTGCCCTCCAACCCCACCACACCCGGCACCTTCCCCTGCAACTGCAGGAAATGCTACACTTGCCCCCACACCTCCTCCCTCACCCCTATCCCAGGCCCCAAGATGACATTCCACATTAAGCAGAGGTTCACCGGCACATCTGCCAATGTGGTATACTGCATCCACTGTACCCGGTGCGGCTTCCTCTACATTGGGGAAACCAAGCGGAGGCTTGGGGACCGCTTTGCAGAACACCTCCGCTCAGTTCGCAACAAACAACTGCACCTCCCAGTCGCAAACCATTTCCACTCCCCCTCCCATTCTCTTGATGACATGTCCATCATGGGCCTCCTGCACTGCCACACTGATGCCACCCGAAGGTTGCAGGAACAGCAACTCATATTCCGCCTGGGAACCCTGCAGCCATATGGTATCAATGTGGACTTCACCCGTTTCAAAATCTCCCCTTCCCCTACTGCATTCCTAAACCAGCCCAGTTCATCCCCTCCCCCCACTGCACCACACAACCAGCCCAGCTCTTCCCCCCCACCCACTGCATCCCAAAACCAGTCCAACCTGTCTCTGCCTCCCTAACCGGTTCTTCCTCTCACCCATCCCTTCCTCCCACCCCAAGCCGCACCCCCAGCTACCTACTAACCTCATCCCACCTCCTTGACCTGTCCGTCTTCCCTGGACTGACTTATCCCCTCCCTACCTCCCCACCTACACTCTCTCCACCTATCTTCTTTACTCTCCATCTTCGGTCCGCCTCCCCCTCTCTCCCTATTTATTCCAGTTCCCTCCCCCCATCCCCCTCTCTGATGAAGGGTCTAGGCCCGAAACGTCAGCTTTTATGCTCCTGAGATGCTGCTTGGCCTGCTGTGTTCATCCAGCCTCACATTTTATTATCTTGGAATCTCCAGCATCTGCAGTTCCCATTATCTCTGATACTTGTTCTACAAGACTGTTTATTAACAGCATCACTCCTAATGCCCCATTTTGCTCTTTTAATGGGGTTAAAAGGCAATGTCACAGGAGCTGTTTTGACTTTCCTTCTTCCTTCACAATTTCATTTAAGGCTGCTCCAGTACAAAATAGGTAATTGGAAAAGCTTCCTAGACGTTTCCATCATCCTGCTGTGGTCGCTTTGTGGTCTTCGTGGGATACTTTGTTCAACAAAGGGACTAATTGTTGGTAAAGTGTTGGAAAAGGTTATAAGGGATAGGATTTATAATCATCTAGAAAAGAATAAATTGATTTGGGATAGTCGGCACGGTTTTGTGAAGGGAAGGTCGTGCCTCACAAACCTTATTGAGTTCTTTGAGAAGGTGACCAAACAGGTAGATGAGAGTAAACCGGTTGATGTGGTGTACATGGATTTCAGCAAGGCGTTCGATACGGTTCCCCACAATAGGCTATTATACAAAATGCGGAGGAATGGAATTGTGGGAGATATAGCAATTTGGATCGAAAATTGGAAAATTGAAAATTCGAAAATTGGGAAATTGGCTTGCTGAAAGAAGACAGAGGGTGGTAGTTGATGGGAAATGTTCATCCTGGAGACCAGTTACTAGTGGTGTACCGCAAGGGTTGGTGTTGGGTCCACTGTGGTTCGTCATTTTTATAAATGACCTGGATGAGGGCGTAGAAGGATGGGTTAGTAAATTTGCAGACGACACTAAGGTCGGTAGAGTCGTGGATAGTGACGAAGGATGCTATAGGTTGCAGAGAAACATAGATAAGCTGCAGAGCTGGGCTGAGAGGTGGCAAATGGAGTTTAATGTGAACAAGTGTGATGCACTTTGGTAGGAGTAACCAGAAGGCAAAGTACAGGGCTAATGGTAAGATTCTTAGCAGTGTAGATGAACAGAGAGATCTTGGCGTCCATGTACACAGATCCTTGAAAGTTGCCACCCAGGTTGACAGGGTTGTTAAGAAGGTATACAGTGTTCTAGCTTTTATCAATAGAGGGATCGAGTTCCGGAACCAAGAGGTTATGCTGCAGCTGTACAAAACTCTGGTGCGGCCGCACGTGGAGTATTGTGTACAGTTCTGGTCACCGCATTATAAGAAGGATGTGGAAGCTTTGGAAAGGGTGCAGAGGAGATTTACTAGGATGTTGCCTGGTATGGCGGGAAGGTCTTATGAGGAAAGGCTGAGGGACTTGAGGCTGTTTTCATTAGAGAGAAGAAGGTTGAGAGGTGACTTAATTGAAGCATATAAAATAATCAGAGGGTTAGATAGGGTGGAAATGGAGAGGCATTTTCCTAGGATGGTGACGGCGAGCACAAGGGGGCATAGATTTAAATTGAGGGGTGAAAGATATAGGACAGATGTCTGAGGTAGTTTCTTTACTCAGAGAGTAGTAAGGGAATGGAACGCTTTGCCTGCAACGGTAGTAGATTCGCCAACTTTAGGTACATTTAAGGTGTCATTGGATAAGCATATGGACGTATATGGAATAGTGTAGGTTAGATGGGCTTGAGATCGGTATGACAGGTTGGCACAACATCGAGGGCCGAAGGGCCTGTACTGTGCTGTAATGTTCTAATATTCTAAAAAAAAAATAATATTCTAATTCTTGCTCTCAGAAGAAGTTAAATGCCTCTCTTATTCCCTCTAATTGATCACTAATCTCAGTAGCTATGCATAAACGAATACAAAAACATGCCATTTGATTAGTGATTTTCGTTCTTCTGTTTGGATCATGTCATATATCATGGTTTCTTACTCATAGAATAGAATACCTACAGTGCATCTTGAAGCTATTCAGCTCATCAAGTCTGCACTGTCCTTCCATTGTGCATCCCATCCGAACTCATTTGTTACCATGACTAATCCACCTAGCCTACATATCCGAAGACACTAAGGAGCCATTTACCCTGGCCAGTTCACCTAACCTGCGCATCTTTGGACTGTGGGAGGAAACCCATGCAGACACAACAAGAATGTGCAAAGCCCACACAGTTACCTCAGACTATAATCAAACCTGGGTCCCTGGTGCTGTGAGGTAGCAGTGTTAACCGCTGTGCCACTGTCCCTCCCTATAAATGTGAAAAGAAGAGTTCAAATTCTTCGATTTCTTCTAATGGGAAGCAAGGTCAATTTTAATGGCTATATTTTATTCCTAACCAAATTTTTGGCCTAAACAAGTATCAGAAGCAGCATTCTAGCATAACTGGAACTGCAAAGAATTGGTTAGTCCAAAGGCCAGCTTTATGGTATGTTGGCAGTGGTGGGGTGGGGTTGGGGGCAGCTGTAAGGGTACAGCGAATTTAAAATTTGTGCCCTGGTCTATATGAGACGTTGCCATGGGTGATAGTTGGGAAATTTTCCTGTGGATCCCAGAGGAGCACTTCTATATTCCTTATATCTGCTGGGCCTTTGCTGGATATCTCTCAGTTGTCACATTATACAAGTGCCAGGCAATGACCAACTCCAACGAAAGAAAATCCGGCAATTTCCTTCATCTGTCCTTGACATTCAACAGTACCACCCTCACTAATCAACATCCTGAGAGTTACCGTTGATCAGAAACTTAATTGGATAAGAGCTATAAATGTTGTGGTTCCAAGAATGGGTTGAAGAGAGGGGATTCTGTGGAGAGGAATTCACCTCCTCACAGCACAAAACCTGTCTACCATCTTCAAGGCATGAGTCAGGAGTGTGATGAAATACTCTTTACTTGTCTGGATGAATGCAGATCCAATAATACTGAATCAACTTAAAACCAACCAGGATAGGGAGGCCTGTTTGGTAGGCATCTCATCCAGTATCTTAAACATTCACTTCCTCTAGCATTGGTGCATGACTGCAGCAGTGTGTAGTGTCTACAACATGAGCTGCAGCAACCAACAAGCCTGTTTTAAACTGTAACTTCCAAACCCAGAACCTAAGCAGTAAACATTTGTGAACACTCTATATTGAAGTTCCTCTCCAAACCCCAAATCATCCTGGCTTGGAACTATATCACTGCTCCTTGACTGTTGTGGGATAAAAGTCCTGGAACTCCCTTCCTAACAGCACTGTTAGTGGTGTGACTAAACCAAGTGGACTGCAGCAGTTGAAGATGATGACTCACCACCACTTTCTCAAGGGCAGTTGGGAATAAACAACAATTTCCAGCATAGCCAGTTATATCCACATCTGATGAAAGAACACAGAACATAGAACATTACAGCACAGTACAGGCCCTTCGGCACTCGATGTTGTACCGACCTGTCATACCGATCTCAAGCCCATCTATCCTACACTATTTCATGTACGTCCATATGCTTATCTAATGACGCCTTAAATGTACTTAAAGTTGGCGAATCTACTACCGTTGCAGGCAAAGCGTTCCATTCCCTTACTACTCTCTGAGTAAAGAAACTACCTCTGACATCTGTCCTATATCATTCACCCCTCAATTTAAAGCTATGCCCCCTTGTGCTCACCATCACCATCCTCGGAAAAAGGTTCTCCCTATCCACCCTATCTAACCCTCTGATTATTTTATATGCCTCAATTAAGTCACCTCTCAACCTTCTTCTCTCTAATGAAAACAGCCTCAAGTCCCTCAGCCTTTCCTCGTAAGACCTTCCCGCCATACCAGGCAACATCCTAGTAAATCTCCTCTGCACCCTTTCCAAAGCTTCCACATCTTTCTTATAATGGGAGCTTAGTTGACACCACAGCAAGCAGATAAGAGGTGCAGAACTGTACGCAATACTCCAAGTGCAGCCACACCAGAGATTTGTACAGCTGCAGCATAACCTTTTGGTTCCAGAACTCGATCCCTCTGTTGATAAAAGCTAAAACACTGTATGCCTTCTTAACAGCCCTGTCAACCTGGGCGGCAACTTTCAAGGGTCTGTGTACATGGACACCGAGATCTCTCTGCTCATCTACACTACCAAGAATCTTACCATTAGCCCAGTACTTTGCATTCCGGTTACTCCTGCCAAAGTGCATCACCTCACACTTGTTCACATTAAACTCCATTTGCCACGTCTCAGCTCAGCTCTGCAGCTTATCTAGAGTGTATTCACTCCAATTGCAAAACAGTTATATTTGCATCATGGTAGGAATCTAAGTTACATATAGCTCTGAGACAGGCCAGTCCTTTGACTGCTGAAGGGAACAGCAGGGTTCAGACTGTCACAGTGTCTCGGTGCTGTTGGTTGAAGAGAATACTATTTCCTTTTCTGGTTCACTTATACCCGCACACCCAAAAGAATATATGTTTCTCATTTTCCCTTATCAATCCCAAACTTAATTATTCTTTCTCACAGATTAAGTAAACTGTCCAAAACGGTCCAAATTGATTTAATTTGTTTGGCCACCTCTTCTGAATACCATATTGTGCCCACTTCTCCAACTCACTCCTCCAAATAGAGTATATTCGGCATGTATTTACAACAAATAATATTTATGGATACTCTACATTAGGACTATAATATTTTCAAATTGTAAATAATACCCAGCTTTCAAAGGGTGACTCTACTGTTGCTGAATAATAAATCCTCAATGGAGTCTCTGTGAATTGCAGTGTAATGTAATGTCCTTTGAATTGAAGTGATTCTTTGATTTAACAGTAATGAATACAGATAAATCAATCTTTGTTCTCTTACATTACTTGAGATGTGCAGAGTGTAAGATGATAACTCTCATTATTCTATGACTTTCCATCGGCAAGCGTTGTCTGGTTTTAGTGAAATTGTTCTGCATAAGTAGGATCCCTGGCATTTCTTTCAAAATATGATTTTAATCCTGAATGAAATTTCTTAAAAGATACATCTGCACCACAAGTAATTTGAAGCAGCAGCTTATATTAGATACATACAGATATTGGGTGTTTCATATTTGCTTTTGACTGTAAATCCTTGGATGGTATACTTTTCATGAAGCTGTTCTGTCCTCTAAGCACCTCTCATAGACAGAGAATCCCTACCATGTGGAAGCAGGCCATTCAGCCCATCAAGCCTACACTGGCCTGCACCCAAACACACCCCCTTACCATAACCCTGTCAACCTGCATTTCCTATGGCTAATCTACCTAACTTATTGGTCCCTGGGCACTATGGGCAATTTAGCATGGCCAGTTCACCTAACCTGCATCTCTTTCTACCATGGTAGGAAACCAGAGCACCCAGCAGAAACCCATGTGGACACGGGGAGAATGTGCAAACTCCACACAAACAGTTGCCACAGGGTGGTATCAAACCTGGAACCCTCATAGGTAGTAATGCTAACCATTGAACCACCATGCTGCTCTCAATTGCTCACACCACACCTGGGAGCATAGTTGACACCACAGCAAGGAGATAAGAGGTGCAACTTGCATAGCTTTTCTCTTTTAAGGCACTGTTAAACATATCTGTATATTGCATTTATGGAAATCTTTTATCTCCATATTAGTGAAGGTTAGCTTTTCCTAATGTTGGAAATTATTTGTGAGCTATTTACAGATTAATGTTAAAAATAGGGATATATAATTCATTTTCACATGTTAAAATACTTTTATACCATTTGGGATACCTGTTTATCTTCATTGCTTGGGATTTAATCTAGAACAGCAGATCACCAAGCATTGTCAAACCTGTCTGTTACCCATCTTTAATAGATTAATGATCAGATGGTTTTGTCGCCAACAGGCAGGTGATTCCAGCATCCAGGATATTTCCCAGCTGTTGAAGGTAAAAACAATGTCAATGTGTATTATTTCAAAGCTCCAACATAGATGTTTATGAGCAAGAATACATACCAAACCCTTTTGTTATTTTATAGTGATGCACCAAAGCGCAATCATATCCTGTAAAGATCATTTCTTCATTAAAATTTCCGTGGTTTACAAACATTAAACTATCTCCTGTGTCCCATATATTTTGCAAGTAGTCACTTCAAAGACACACTCGCTGCCTGTTTTGCACATATGTTTTTATAAGCAAATGTGCTGATGCATTGTAGTCTCAAAAATGGATTGCTCAACAATCTCCCAGAGCAACAAGACAAATTCGAAAATAAGATTAGCGAGTATGGATAATAAAGGGAATTAGGAGGAGGAGGAGAAAGGTAAACAAATAAAGAGAGTGACAGAAAGAAGTCAAATGCAAGGAGGATGTGATGGAATAAGAGTCACAGAAGGGAAAAGAGATGTTGAAATTGGTGGGATGGCGTGGATAAAAGGGAGAAAAAGGAGGGAAGGGCAGCAGGAAGGTAGAAGAAATCAATTAAAGAGAGAAGCGAAGGAGGAGTGAGGTGGGACTGAGAATGGAGAGGGTATGAGGGATGATGGGCAGATGTGGTAAGGCAGGAAGGGGATTAGGACTGAGAGAATGGGGGATGGGAGAATGAGGAGGGAGGGAATTGGGAGAGGGGAGATGTGGAGGAAAAGTGAATGGAGGAGGGGCATAGAGCAGAGACCAGGTGAAGGATGAAGTGATTGGGTGTGAACAAAGGAACAGGCAGAAGGTTAAGGGGAAAGAGGAGGAGAAATGGGGCAATAACATTAGAGGGATGAGAAAGGAGCAAGAGTAGTACAGTAAGTGAGGGGTTGGGGGGGGGGGGGGGGGGGGCGGGGAGACAGTGCAGGTCGAGTGCTACAAATGCAAAGGCCAGACTGCATAAATGGGTGTGTGTATCTGTACCTGCTTGATGGGAAGGGGACAGGGATGCCAATTAATGGAGAAATGAATTGGCTATCAGTAGGTGGGTAGTGGCAAGAAAGAGAGAAGAAGGCATTAGTAAAGGTGATAAACAAACAGCAGCGAAAAAATACAAATGAAGTTCTCAGCAGCTGATCGAAACAAGCTATGAAAAAGATTCCTTTCTCCACACCTGACCCTCTGACTGAGACGCCCGTCTGAGAGGGAATCTTGCATTCCTACGTGAAGGAACAATGGGATGCCGATTGCCAGTCTAATCCTTCACTGGCTCAAACTGCGTCTCCTTGATTTGAGTATCTAACAGTTACTGACCACTTGTGCTTACTGTCTTCCAGCTTATGTTTACCAGGAACCTTTGATTACACTATCGTCCTCAGTTTATATTTCTAAAGAGAATTTTTAGGGTGTCAAAGCTTGCTAAATCAAGGGGGGTGGGCAATGAATAGATCTGGCTACATGCCAGGATGAGAAAGACTAGATCAAAACTTGTTCAGTTGGGTTGAGGGTTATGTGAGGGGAAGCTAAATAATTTCTTCATGGTACAAAATATTTTAATTGTGTTAGCCCTGCGTATCCCATCTCAGAACCAGAAATTACTTTTTTTTTTCTCTCACTTGCACCTGCACTTTCTTGATTTCTATTACTGTAATATCAGCAAGACATTGTTTTTTGTATCACATAATCGGTGACCTTTTTAATATTTATTCATTCAATCTACATGCAGCTGGACAAGGTGGTAATGAGTTGCCTTCTTGAGTCACAGCAGTCCATGGGGTGTAGGAACATTCACAATGCAGTTCAGAAAGGAGTTCCTGGATTTTGACATAACAACAGTGATACAGTTCTGAGTCAGGATGGTTTGCGGTTTGGAGGGGAACTTGCAGGTGATGGTGTTTCTATGCATCAGCCACCCTTGTGCTTCCATGTAGGAGCAATTATGGGTTTGGAAGGAAGCTCAGTTAATTGCTGCAGTCCACCCAATTCTGTGCATTACTGATTGAAGGAATGAATATTGAAGCTAGTGGATGGGGAGCCATTTAAGCTGTCTGCTTTCTCCCAGGAGATTTAGAACATAGAACACTACAGCACAGTACAGGCCCTTTGGCCCTTGATGTTGTGCCGACCTGTCATACCGATCTCAAGCCCATCTAACCTACACTATTCCATGTACGTCCATATGCTTATCCAATGACACCTTAAATGTACTTAAAGTTGGCGAATCTACTACCGTTGCAGGCAAAGCGTTCCATTCCCTTACTACTCTCTGAGTAAAGAAACTACCTCTGACATCTGTCCTATATCATTCACCCCTCAATTTAAAGCTATGCCCCCTCATGCTCGCTGTCACCATCCTAGGAAAAAGGCTCTCCCTATCCACCCTATCTAACCCTCTGATTATTTTATATGTCTCAATTAAATCACCTCTCAACCTTCTTCTCTCTAATGAAAACAGCCATAAGTCCCTCAGCCTTTCCTCGTAAGACCTTCCCTCCGTACCAGGCAACATCCTAGTAAATCTCCTCTGCACCCTTTCCAAAGCTTCCACATCCTTCTTATAATGCAGTGATCAGAACTGTACACAATACTCCAAGTGCGGCCGCACCAGAGTTTTGTACAGCTGCAGCATAACCTCATGGTTCCGGAACTCAATCCCTCTATTAATAAAAGCTAAAACACTGTATGCCTTCTTAACAGCCCTGTCAACCTGGGCGGCAACTTTCAAGGATCTGTGTATGTGGACACCGAGATCTCTCTGCTCATCTACACTACCAAGAATCTTACCATTTCACGTCGTTTCAGTGAAGTTGGTGCTGTTATTCATCCAGGCACGTGTAAAGTATTCCATCACAGTGATGTCTTGAGCCTTGCAGATGGGGAACAGGTTTTGGAATTCTTGTCTCTGACCTGCTTTTGTCGCTGGGGTATTTATATGACTGGTCCAGTTCTGTTTCTGATCACTGGTGACCCGCAGAATGTGGAAAATGGAGAATCTAGAATTGATAATGCCTCTGAATGTCAACGATAATGATTAGAATGGATAGATTCATTGCTTGGCTCTTGTGAAACAGTGAAACAGCTTAGGATTTCTTTCTTCTATGAGACTTTGCAAACACTTTAGGTGTAAGGACAGATATGACAGCCAACGTCTTTATTGAGAAATCCACAATTTTGATTCCATTCAGTCTCTCCAACCAAATCTCTCAATCAGACTTTGCATCTTAACCCCTTAGTTTTGTCATAATTCCCCCAAGATCAGCCAGAAAAAAATATAAATTAGAGATCATTTTAAGAACCATAAAGAAAATAACTTAAATGTGCTATAAATGGAATTGCTCAGCACCTAGGCTTGGAAAATATAACAACTTAGAATGTTTAACTTCATTGCTCAGTCCTTTGAGTATAGGAATTGCAAAGTCATGTTGAAGTTGTACAGGACATTGGTGAGGCCTCTTCTGGAGTATTGTGTCCAGTTCTGGTCTCCCATTTATAGGAAGAATATTATTATGTTAGAGAGGGTTCAGAAGAGATTTACCAGGATGTTGCCTGTATGGAATATTAGAGCAATTCAAAAGGCTGGATAGACTAGGAGGTTGAGAAGTGACCTGATAGAAGTTTATAAAGTCATGAGGGATACGGATAGGGATGATGGTAGGTGCCTTTTCCTGAGGATAGGGGATTTCAAGGCAAAGGGGAATATTTTTTAAGGTGAGAAAAGAGAGATTTTAAAAAAGATATTTGGGGCAAATTTTTAAAAAGAGCATGGTTCCCTTGTGCAATGAACTACATGAGGAAGTGGTGGATGAGGGCACAGTCACAATGTTTAAAAAACAATAAAATGTGAGGCTGGATGAACACAGCAGGCCCAGGAGATGCTGCTGGGCCTGCTGTGTTCATCCAGCCTCACATTTTATTATCTTGGATTCTCCAGCATCTGCAGTTCCCATTATCACTGATACATGTTTAAAAGACACTTAGTTAAGCACATTAATCCACAGAAGGTGTACTGCAGTAGTTCAAGAAGGTAGCTCACCACCTCCTTCTCAAGGGCAGCTAGGGATGGGCAATAAATGCTGGCCAGCCAGCAACTCCCACATCCCACAAATGAATGAAAAAAGGAAGGATTTGGAAGGATATGGGCCAGTACAGACAGGTGGGACTTGTTTATGTTCAGTATGTTTGGTATGGAGAGGTTGGACCAAAGAGTCTGTTATCTTGCTGTATGACTCTCTGAGTCTATAACTATTCAACTTTTAACTTCAAAATCCAGCTATTAAATTTATTTTAGGCAACAAAAAGATTCTTTTCTATAGGTTCTTTTATTTCATTACAGTATTTGTGTCAATTCTAAATGTAGTCCAACTATCACAGCCCTAAGAGTCTATTCCATCGAACTTCTGAAAAGTGTGATCTATTCCCAGCCTGTTATTATTTCAATTGAATCTGATTCCAGCAGATGGTCATACCATAATTTTATCAGTTTGTTACACACAAAGGAATGAGTGGTTTTAAATAATATTCCAAATTGTACCCCTAAAACATTAAATAAATTACTACAAAATAGCATGAACATCTAGTTGGAATAACCATGAATCTGCAATTCGAAAATAATTTTCTAGAATGTCAGCATGCTTCCATATTAACATCAGTGCATGTGCTGGTGCCACTTCTTGCTCTCATCCTTAAGTTGCCACATGGATTCAAGACCTGACAGGCAGTGTATCTTGAAAATAATTGCATGATATCGTTATGTGTGGTATTCTAATATAAAGATGCTTTCAGTCAGGCTTTCAGTGCAATGGCGTTAGTGATATGTGTTCAGCTATTCAGTTTTGTGTTAGCCATGAACAGTAACATCAAGATTATAGCAAGGAGACTCTGTAAAATCTGTGATGTTAGAGCAGTGTGACCTGTAAGTATTGTTTGTAAACTTCAAGATATCTGTCTTAACAAGAACTCAGTCTGTGTGCTATTGCAAACTTTGTTTTAACCAGCACTGTATGAGCTGGCATTCTCAACAAGCCAGAAAAATGTATACTTGAAATATCAGAGGTTTACTGTATCATCGCGATCTCCGCAATGTCCAAGTCATCAGTTGAGGGTGAGAGTGAGAAGGCTTTCTGTCAATATGTTTTATTTAAGTAATTTATGCTGTAAATAAATGATAACAGTGATGTGTATACCCCTGCATTATATTTCTATTACTTTGTGCATTTTTACACTGATTACATGGACCTCTTGATTATCTGGAATATTTGATCGACCAGCACTCTCCTGGTCCTATTGGTGCCAGTTAATAAAACGTTTGCTGTGTGTGAAAACTGTTAAGGTAGCTCAAGAAACCATGTCATGTTGGCAGCACATGAGAACTAAAAGCTAATAGCCACAGATAGTTAGTGGCAGCCAGTGAGCACCAAAAGATGGCTGCAACAGTTGAAGGGTCTAGGCCCGAAACATCAGCTTTTGTGCTCCTGAGATGCTGCTTGGCCTGCTGTGTTCATCCAGCTTCACACTTTATTATCTAGCAACAGTTGTGGAGTTTATTTTCTGATAATCATTCCTCATCATCTACCTGAGTTCAAAGCTGAAGTTACAACTAAAACCAAAACTAAAATGTTACTACCTATACTGAAGCACAGTAACCTCAAAGGAGAAGAAGCCTTTGTAAACATCCTTTCTCTTTCTTTAAAAATGGGGGAGGTCCCACGTTTGATCTGGTTTTTAAAAGTTTTATTAGCACTGAAGGATTGCACCAATCTACTATACTTGACAGGGCCCTTGACACGTCCAACCAATTTTTGTCCTTTCACTCTATTCTTTCCCCCCTCACAGAATCTTAATATGCATCCTCTCATCTTCAACATCCACTGGCCTTCACACTCACCTAATCAATCTATACCAATTCAGGCATTTCCAGCATTATACCACTGTCAAATTTAGCTCTCTTCCATTTGCTCCAATCTTCTTTCAATATGGTGAATAGCAATTCTCTCTTATTACTCTTCTACGGTCCTCAATCACACTCAGAATTTTCCTTTCCCAAAGCTTCTCCCTATTCAAATGTGCAATTTACATCCGCTCACACTAAACTCATAATTTAAGTCCAGCCCACTCTGCACCACTTTCCATATTTCTAAACAGTGAAATAAATATTTACATCTTCCAAGTTATTACATTGTTATTAATACTAATGCTGTGGTCTTCTCTACAGCAGCAATATCAAAGGAAAATTGGATGATCCAATGGCACTACTTAATGTGTAAGAGTGCCTCTGACTTTCTCGTTGTTTGCTACTTTAAATTTCAGTCTGATTCTGATCTCTTGTCCTTGGACTTCTACACAGTTCCAATTAAGCTAAAAGCATCTCATCTTTCTAAGAGACAATTTATAGACTTTGAACTGTACTAGTGAATTCAACAACTTTCTATGTTAATTATTGCTCCCATTTTCTCTCGGACACTGTCAGTAATAGAAGATGACTGCATCTGAGTCGTCTGGAGAGAATAAGGTGTGGGGCTGGATGTTGGAGGACAAATCCCAGTCGATACATGGGTAGTAAGACAGCTTATTATAATGGGTGCTACCCACTTTTCTTCTGCTAGTTCTCAGGCCAAACCAAATCTCTCTTCTGTTGAATTTTTCTTGGTTCACAGTTGGTTCTCAGTGATTCTGCAGCAATCATTTACAACTCATCTGGGCCACTATTTGTCTCATTATCATCTCCCATTGCCTTGCAGAATATTGCAGAAATCCAAAATGAGAGACAATCAAGCCACCAGCTCATGCACAGGCAGGAACAGCGATGTCACTTCAGTGAGACACAGCCTTATTCACAAAGTTGTATTTGTTGATACCATGGACAGTCTATGTGAAGCCAGTCCCTTTCCAGTTGATATTATAGCATCTGGATCCACGGAAGAGTCTCAGCAAAGTCAGGGAGAATTTGTTCGCTCAAATCAACTTCCCAAGAATTTCTTTCAAAGTTCCAAATTCATAGAATCCTTACAGTTCGGAATCAGGTCATTCGACCCATGAGTCCACATTGACTCTCCAGAGAGATCCCACTCAGACCCAATTCCCCCTATCCTGTAACCCTGCATTTCCCATGGTTAACACAGCCATAGTGTCAAGGGATGAGTAGGCAAAATGGATTATCCTTGGGAAATGTGTGGTTACAAGGGTAGAGTAGGGAGGCAGGGCCCCACACTGTAGGGATTCTATTTCATTACCCTGCACATCCCAGAACACCATGGGCAATTTTAGCATGGCAATCCATATAATCTGCTCATCTTTGTACTGTGGGAGGCTACTGGAGTACCTGGAGGAAACCCATGCAGACATTGGAAAAATGTGCAAATGCCACATCAAACTACTACTGTGAGCCATCATGACACCCCACACACTCTGCAGCATGATTATGTGGGCATTTTGTCCATTGCTGAGCAATGTTTGTACACATTATCACCATCTAGTGCAGCCATAGAATTTTACTTTTGCTACTTAGTAAATGCAGTTTATGAATTTGTTCTTCCCCTGTCTTCGTTATCCCTCTGTTCACCATTCATGTCATCTTGTGCTATGAAAGATAAATTCATTAAAATGTTAACTTTCTTTGTCCCTCTGCGGACGTTATCTGATCTGGTGAGTGTTTGTGGCATTTTCTCTTCTAAGTACAGGTTGCCAGCATCCAGAGTATTTTGCTAACATTTTGTCTTTGTATTTTTGATGAGGACCATCATGTCGCAAAAATTATTAAATTTTATTGGCAGATGTAATCGTTTTATCACTGTTTCCAGCCGTTTGCAACCAACTCTCATCAAATCTACAGAGATGGCATTTTACATTTGACACAAATGATGCTGCCATCAATCAGCAGTATGCTGAGAATCATCACTGACCAGAGTCTGAACTGGACCCATGATCAATAACAGAACAACTGGTAATTGGCGCAATGAGTGGTTCAGTAAAATTGTGCGAAACATAATGGAAAATGGCACTTTATCACACGAGGTGCATTCATTTATCTTTACATTCAGTGTAAAAGTAATTGGAGGAGAGTTAAATCCAATGCTGTAAGAATTGATCTGATTCCGGTAAATTGAAATTAAAATGTCAGGGACAAGACCATGGGCTACCTTTACAGGGGAGATAGTTTTGGCACAGATAAGGTAAGCTGCTGTTTGGGAGAAAGGTAGGCCAAACGAAGTAAAAGTTTTGAAATGAGACTACTTGAGGAAATTGATTGCAGTTGATATTTAAATGCTTATTCATAGTTTTAGAATAGACAAAATTAGCTAAAAGCCCTTTTTCTAAGCTTGATAGAAATGTCTGATGGGATATGTAACCAATACCACGAGAAGCTAGGTGAGCATGGAAGTTTCTGAACCAATGAATGAAACTTCATGAAGCTGAAAAAAACACACTATAGATGATAAGGGAATAGTCAGGAGGAGTATGTAGGGCACTGTGATAACAATGCATAATACAGTTTAAAAAGAACATGAAAGGGATATCCACAGCCCTGGTTATTGATAAGAAAATGTAATGTCATCCCTTAGACTGTCAATGACAAATAAACTGTGAAATTGCATGTGTAATGAAATGTGAGAGTTAGGACTATAAATTATCATATCGTTTGTTGTTTCAGGGAGAGAACGTAGTGAGCTTTTTGCCAAGTGTGGTTCCAGTATATGCTTGAATGAAAACTTTAATAAGTGTACTGAAGCATCAAAGTGGTTTTTAATTTCCGACAACAATTCCCTGGATTCTGACTGAGGTGAAGAGTGAGATGAAGCAGAAAGAGATCTGCACTGACTCTTTACAACAACAGCCATTCAATCCAATGCCAACAAGCCATGGGCAATGACAACAATGAGTCTTCACCTGGAATCCTGACCCTGGAGGTGGAAGTCCTGTCCAGTGACAGCTGATGGCCAATCACAGCTGCCAGTTCCTACACTCAGCAGTTCCATGGAGAAGACTATGCTTGCTGCAGGAAGGGCCTACAGGATTGTAGAGGACTTCAGTGTGAGGTCGCTGACCTTTTTTTGGCAGGAGGGCAGGCCGGGATTATGGTTTTGGGGGAGTCACAGAGATGGAGGGTGGCCAGTGGTATTCATAAGCAAAGATACAGTCTGGTACTGAGCAGACACCCCTGCTTTCAGAACTCCAGCCCTTCGATCAGGCACAGAGCTCATTTAGCTGGGGGGCCCAACACAGTTGACAGGCTATATGCCGAGCACAATGCACGGTGACAGGTTGGCTTGCAGCTGGAGCAATCCCAGCACCAGGAGGCTGAGACCCTTAATTAATACATAATTGGCATCTCAACAGCCTCACTTGATGGTGAAATGGGCAGTTTAGCCATGGACCTTTCAGTCCCAAAATTAATTCTGTTGGAGGAAGGAAGACAGTCAAGTTCAGGTAAGACACCTTTCCTAGATATTAGGTTGATCATACAAATGAGAATCAATCTGAATACAGAAAGTTCAGTGGGAAAATGAAGAAAGGAATGAGCAGCAAGTGCAAAGTATAAGAAGAATCTGGCAACAATGTTAAAAGGAAAATATAAAAGTCTTCCGTGGGCACAAGAGGAGTCAAAGAGTCATATAGGAGGATTGCAACAGATTAAGGACCTGAAAGGAGATTTACACGTTGCTGAGGGCATGTCTCAGATGTTAAATGAACATTTTAGATCTGTCTTTACCAACAACAGAGATGTTGCAAAACTCAGTGAAAAAAGAGACAGTTGAGATAATTCAGGGATTAAAAATTTATGAAGAAGAGGTATTACATAATTTGTCTAGAATTACAGTTAATAAGCCATCAGGAGCAGATGACAAGGAGGGGATACTGAGAGAGTTAAGGGTGGAAATTGAAATGACACTAGTCATAACTTAGGTATAGTGGTGGGCCAGAGGCCTAGAGAATTGCAAATGTTTGAAGAAGGAGAAGAGGGTAAAAGCAACAATTACAAGTCAATTGGTTTAGCGTCAACAGTGATAGAACTTTTCAAAATGATAAACACATTTAATTAATTCAGAGATAACAAGGTGTAGAGCTGGATGAACACAGCAAACCAAGTAGCATCAGAGGAGCAGGAAAGCTGATGTTTTGGGCCTAGACCTTTTTTCTGAAAAAGGATCCAGGACCGAAACGTCAGCCTTCCTGCTCATTAATTTTCTTTTGGCATGCAATTTGGTTGGCAATCTCTCCATTGGCCTGTTCTGTTCATCCAGCTCTATACCTTGTTATCTCAGATTCTCCAGCATTGGCAGTTCCAGCTATCTCTTTAATTAATTCAGTTTAGCTTTTTTTTGATGAGGTTCATTATGTACGTAAGTTTCCAAAAGGCATCCGATAAGATGTTACATAACAGTACAATAAGTAAATTGAAGTCCATAGAGTGAATGGGACAAAGGAAGCATTGGCTGTTAAAAGAGTCACTTAAAGGGAGGGCAGTGTAAATCAGTCAAAAAGCAAGGAGAATGCTGTTTAAAAAAAAAAGAAACCAAACATCAAAATGGTTTGGATTGGATTTTGGGCAGAAGGCAGTTTTGCTGTGATTGTTGCTAGACAGTGTTTTGTTCCTTGCTAGTTGTCCACCAGATATTGAATTAATGAAAGTTCTGAGAAAGAACCCCAGTCTATAAGATATAAGTAAATGTCTCCATCAATCTGCTGAAGCTGTTGTATTGACCAGTGACTTCAGAATTCAGGCAAGATACACAGGCCTATATACCTGTGAACAACTCACTATCCATGGATTTCATGATGGTTTAGCAATCATCATCTGAAACTACTTAAATGAACTGACCAGTTAGCTTTTTTTCTTTAAATTTATTCCTTAACTTTGACTGACTGTATATATTTATAAATGGAGATTATGATCAAACAGGATTTTGGGTTTAAATCATAGACATTAATCAAATTACTATATTGTTTAACTTACCTAAAGTTACAATGTTAATCTTAAATTGTTAATTAATATTTAAGCTATACACTTCATGTTTTATATCTGTTATTCATAAAGCCTGTTTATGGACAATTGGGCAATGATGAGGGTCATTACATGTTTTAATTTCACTGTGTTGCAATATCCAATGTTAGCAAGTCTAATTTGTGACCTCAGTGGGTTGAATGACCTACTGTTGATCCTAAAAAGGAGCTGGTAAAAGACAAAACTAAGGCTAGTGCATCGTAACAATTCCCCAGCAATAGGTCATATTCATGTAATCCATAAATAGGGCAATATTCCAATACACGTTAACCTGTTTATGCAACAAGACATTTCTAATGAAACAAGAAAGCTGATTAACATCATCAATGCAACTTTGGGCTTGTAGGAACCTATTAACACAACACATAAGTGTTTAAATCATTGAAGTGGGAGATCTGGTTGAGAAAATCGTCACTAATGCTTACAAGATCCTAAGCTTTATAAATAAATTCATCCAGCAGACAAAGTAATAAAGTTATAGTGGACCACTTTTGGACACTATGCTTAAAAGACGATGTGAAGGTACTGATGAGGGTTCAGAAAGAGTTTAAGAGTATCGATCCAGGAATGAGACTCTTCAGTTATGTGGATGAATTCAAGAAATTAGGTCTTTAAAAAAGGTTGAGTGCAATGTGTTCAAAATCAGGTGAAATATGATCAGAGTAGATAAGGAGAAATTGTTTCTTTTATGGAAGAGTTGAGAACCAGAGGACACTGTTTTAATATCATTCAAAAAGGAGTCAGAGACAACATGAGGATCTTTTTTCAAACAGTGCATAGTTAAGATCTGGAGTGGAATGCATTGGAGTCAGATTCAATTGTAGCTCTTGAAGGGGAATTGATAACTATTTGAATGGAAAAGAAATCAGGTCTATAGGGAAAAAGTGGGCCAATTTACTGGTTAAGTTTTGGTTTTAGAGAGAGCTAGCATGGAATGATGGACCAAATGGCCTTCTCCTGTGACATAACCATTCAATGATATGCATGAAATTATTTTGTAACTTTAGAAGCAGCTTGTAATAAAGTTAGCAGAAAGGAGAGGTTCATTAGCTCTAACAATTAGCACTTTCCTTTGAAAATAAACTGATGGGTAATTTCCCCATGAACTGCAGAAAATTGCCACCCAAGACTCTAAAACGTAATAAAGGGCCAGACTAATTTCAGTATTTCCATATGTTTCACATAAAGTCTCCTGATGGTTAAGAAAATATCTTTGTTTCAATCTAAAATCATGGTTATGTATTCTGTTTAGATCTAAAATCATCTAATGCAAGTTTGTCATCTATGTCTTTACAATAACAAGGTCAGAAACAGACCACAAAATCATGCAGAATTAAGGACTGCATATATCTAGAAACAACTTCCAATAAATGATTTACGCTTTCATTTCTTTTCGTTTGATGCTGAGGGTGGCATGCACATAATCAGCATCCAATGTATTTTTAGCAATAGGTCATGCTTCCCAATCAACCACAATTCTTTAAGAAGCTAACTAAATTAAATGAGCTTTTTTCAAATTTTTCCAAAGTGTTTAACTTCCACTTCATTTAGGAGATCGAGGGAGAATATAAAATATAGGCTATAAAATGAGAAAAGCTCTGTTGGGGAACATGATGGCGGATTTAAATCAATATCTGTTATTCACGTCCTCCATAAACAATGCAAACAAGAGTATTTCTACCAGCACCATTACATTTGGGAAATATGCCAAGATGTGAGGCTGGATTTCAAATTAAAGGGGAAGGTATTATTCAGAGAGAACTGGGCCACTTCAGCAGCTTCACTGAGGAACCAGAGAAGTAATGTAATACAGGTAAATACAAGGTTGTGCACATTTCGACAGGAAATGCTAGGCACTATTAGCAGGATGTAGAAGCAAGGTGATTTAATGTGATTATTGAGCATTTATTGAAATAATTGAATCAAGCTAACGCTGTGAACAACGAGGCTAAGACAAGCATTAAGATTAACCTTAAGGTTAATTTGATCATTATTTGATGTAGGGCATTGGTAAGACATTAAAACAATTTTTATCTTGATGCTATTGAGGTGTTTGCACTGTTAGTTACTGAAGTGGGAGCGTTGTTCAGCTCCCAGAATATTAATGTAAATTGGATACATTTGCGAGGACAGGTATCAAATTTACTGCTAAGGCCATAGAATAATTTGTTGAATATCAAAGCATCATAGAATGGTTACAGTATCGGAGAGATTTCAGCCTATTATATCCATGCCAGCTGTCTGTAAGAGCAATACAGCCAGTGACACTCCTCTACTTTTGTCTTGTGTTCCGGCACATATTTTCTCATTAAAAAACTTTCCCTTTCCCTTGAAAAACCACAGTTGGAATCTATGACTATCACTCCACGAGTCTGAGCCAGAAACCATAAGGCCACTTTGATGCATTAATAGTTTGTATAGAATGTAATTGATTGATATCAGAATATGTATAAACTATGACATGTCGAGCTTGATTTCTGCCATTCCTATGTAATCCTCAAATTATTTGTGTCTTACTATTTTTATCTACTTTTATTAACACTTCCACTCACCTAGCTTCAACCTCTTCTCTCATAAGTATTCTGTCTACCCCCATTTCCCTCACCCACTATTCCTTCCTTACCTAACATTTACCTTCAGCCTACTATGTTTCTGATGCCATTGCCCTGAACAATTTTCAGTTACTGTAAAGGTCTAACAGCAGCAGTATCACCACCGTAGCACCCATGACTTATTTTGGGGGTAACCACATCTGTCACTTCCTTCATTTTCACTGATACTTTCACCTGCCTTTTGTCCTATTCATTTACCTACTACTATAACTCAGTCTTTTTCTGAAAGATCAATCTGCATCACCTCTCCACGTATCCTGTCAGAATTGCAAACTAAACATTTGCCAAACAACAATTTCCTTGTAGATTCCCATACTAACATTCTGACTATAACCAAAATGTTACAGCCAATTGGTGACTCCTTCCCCCTCAGTGGGACCTTCTTGCTTGGTTGTATTTTACGCAGGTGACCCTCTCGTGTTGTAAAATGTCATGTGCTAAACTGGAAGTCATCACCAAATCTCACTTTGCTCCTTATTATATTACCCTCCTTCACGGCTCTCCAGAAAATACTGCTCGTTTACTACTGCCTCCCAAAAAACCTGCCTGATGTTGTACCGAGGCACTTACTTCCTTCAGGCCTCTCCACCAAGCAACTGCTGATCCTCAGTTGTTTTGACATTCACTTCAGTTTTCCTCTCCCTTCCATAGTCACCACTTTTTTGTCCTCTCTAACCACACATCAACTCATTTGTCTAATTCATGCTTAATCCCTCAAAGTGGCCACATTGAAAAGCAGTACGGCCTCTGTGTCAGAACTTTTTGTTTAAGGTGGCACTTCAGGAATCTCCAGTTCTGGGAGATGCTCAGCCCTGATTGCTACACCTGATGGAATTGAATACAAAACACAAACAGAAAAGCTCAGAAGGTCTGGCAGCATCTGTGGTTAGAAATCCGAGTTAATGTTTCAGGCCCAGTGACCCTTCTCCAGAACTGCAATTTCTGCCACATAGCATCCACAGTTCGAATGGAATTAAACACAAAATGTCGTGGCAGCCTTCAAAAGCAAGCACATGTCAAAGAGAGAGCAAATCCTAAACCAGCAACTCATCCAAAGCTCTGTCATGTGTGGTACCCTGAAATATTGCAGCAGAATCTTCTGAGAACAGATTGGCCTGAACAGTCACCTCTATTGTCAGATAATAAAATGAGAGGCTGGTTGAACACAGCAGGCCAAGCAGCATCTCAGGAGCACCTCAGGTGCTCCTGAGATGCTGCTTGGCCTGCTGTGTTCATCCAGCCTCTCATTTTATTATCTTGGAATTCTCCAGCATCTGCAGTTCCCATTATCTCTGATACCTCTATAGTCACCCTGCCAAGCAAACCTGTCAGGTGATGAAAGCAGTGGTCATTTTCACCTCAATGGACAAATAAGAAAGAGAAAGGCTCATAAAGTTTACATTAAAAATCAAAACCTTTGAGGAGAAAAACAGAACGTGACAGTTGAGTCTTCTAACACAATTCACCATAGCAGCAAGATTCTGATAACAGAGGAATCCAAGGGTCAAATGTGAGAAGAATATAAAAAATACAGAGCTGGCAAGGTCAGAGCATGGGCAATGTGCTGTGTAGAGATAGCTCAGTCAAATCACTTCATGATTCCCTCGTATCAGGCAGCAACCTCATAAATTTGTATTAAAACAGAAAGGGCTGGAAATAACAAGTCAGCCCAGATTTGTGGAGAGAGAAGAGTTCACATTTCATATTGCTAATCTTATTGCAGTTGCATTTAATGCCACCCAACCTGATGATGTCACACATTCTTTGTATGAGAAAGTGCCAATCCAACACGAGGTTGACAGATGAGTCATATCTGGCTCTGATAGTCGATCTAATTATATCCAACTAGTCAATGTAACTTTTACCAATAGCTAATGACATGGGGAGGCAACGGCTTAGTGATATTATCACTGAAATGTTCATCCAGAGGCCCAAGTAAGGGGTCGTAGGGACCGGGTTCAAATCCCACCATGGAAAAAGGCATTTAAATTCCATAAAAATCTAGAGTTAAGAGTCTAATGATGATCACAAATCCATTGTTGAAGGTTGGGAAAAACTCATCGGGTTCACTAATGTCCTTTAGGGAAGGAAATCCTTACCTGGCCTGGCCAGGTCTACATGTGACTGCAGACCCATAAAAATGTGTTTGACTCTTAGCTGCTCTCTGGACAATTGGGGATGGTTAATAAATAGCGCTGCCTTCATCCCATGAATGAATAAAGAAAAATAACTAATTATCATGATGGTTGTCCTTTGAATTTGGTGAATGTTATAAATAGCAGTTTCATCAACAATGAATACAGATATGGTTATGTAGCTCCCATGTGGATGCACACACTTAGAAAGGCTGAGGTAATCAAATTCCTATGTTACAACATAAATAGATGCTGTTATATGACATTGGTCACAGCCAGCAATGAGAGTTTGACATTTATTGTTTTCACAAATGATGAAAACTCAAAGGATCAAGGCTCCCCAGCGAGTTCCTTACCTCAGTGGTCTATACAGGTTATGTTGTTAAGCGTAGTGAAAGCTTTGATAGGCATGCTGTTTTAATTCATAATGGAATCAAGGATTATAGTAAAGAGGCTGAAAAGTGGAGTTGAGAATGATCAGATCAGCCTCAATCTCATTAATTGGCAGTGCAGACTCGGTGGTCTGCATGATCCACTTCTGCTCCCACAGTTGATGCCTGGTTGAATACTCCTGGAATTTGGCAGTTTATGTTCCAACGAGAAGTTGCTGGATCTGAAATGATAACTGTTTATTCCTCCACAGATGCTGAGTTTCTCCAGCACTTTCTGTTTTTATTTTGGATCTCCAGCATTCACAACTCTTTATTGTATTTAAGCAGTCAGCAGTATTCACGGAGGCAGCCTTAGGGCAAAGCAGTACACCAGAAGAAAATCTTCGCCTCAGAGGTGGAAAGAGGCACAGGATAAACAGCGTGGGTTAGAAAGAGATTAAAAACTGGTCATGCTAGGAGGTGTCAGAATCCTCAAGAACAAGGACCTGTGCTTTCTGAAGAAGAGTCTCTGAACACGAAATGTTAACTCTGATTTCTCTCCACAGATGCTGCCTAACCTGCTGAGATTTTCTAGCAATTGCTGTTTTTGTTAAGTATCTGTGCGAGCTGTTTGGGGATTCAATGAGTAAACTTAGAGATCCCAATGGGGGAAAAGTGAAAAACTCTAAGCTATCAGAACTAATGGAGGATAAGAACTGAAAAGGAGTACTTGTCTTTGAAAAAGTAAATATTGCCAAGAAAGGCCGTGGGGACAGGTTCAACTGTGGCATTCAACAGAGCGTTGGATTATCAATTGGATAGAAAAAGTGTGGAAGAGTGTAGGGAAAATGCAGGAGGTTGGCACGAGATAAGGATACCTGTTTAAACAGCTGGTGCAGGCACAATGGGCCAAATAGCCTTCCCTTGTGACATAACAATTCTGTGATTCTAAGAGATGAAGCATCACCACCATTGTAAGCAGATTAGATGATATACAGCTACAATGGACAGAGCAAGCATCGCTATATCAAGGTCAGAGCATTGGAAAAGTGACAGTGTACTTTTAAAGCAGCAAAAACACATTCTAAAAGGCTTTGAAGATAGAGGCTATTGGAAGATAGTTAAGCGAATTTCAAGATTCTGATAAGACTGGGACATTTGAAATTTATACCATGAATATTTATTAAAGCCTCAGCTAAAAAAATGTTATTGTAAAAATGATGAAGGCAGCATGTTTTAGACCATACAAGGTGAAAAAATATCCATTTTGACTGTGAAGAAGCAGATACTAACCACCTTGGTAGCAGATGGTGAAAAAAATGTCACGAACGTGTCATTCAACCACGTTGATCAGGAAAAAGGTAGAAAAATTCTCAATACGCGGTGCAGAGATGCAATATTGGCATAATGCGCAATTTAAACTTTTATTGGAGGAACATCAGATAGCACCATTATAATAAAATTCAAAAAATGCAAAGCAAATATTGCAACATTCTTATATAGAGTTTAAAAATTGAAATCAAGAGAATTAAAACAACCTTGATTTAACAGATACATGGAAAATGTTGGCGAATGTCAACAAACCTGGCAGAATCTACAGAGAGCGAAACAGGGTTATTGTTTCTAGTCCAATATGACTCTTTTTCAAACTAAAACAGGTTGGAAGATAGTGTGTTCATATACCTATTCTATATCTCTATTTCTCTTTCAGGTAATCAGCAACTACGGTGTCTTTTGCATTGACCTCCCTTGCTCCTCGTGTACCTCTGTCATAAGTATAAAAACCACCTTTTTCCAAACACTTTCAGTTCTGAAGAAGTCGTACTAGACTCAGAATATTAACTCTGTTTCTCTCTCTACTGATGCAGTTAGACCTGCTAAGTTTCTCCACCATTTTCTGCAGCTGTTCACATTCCAAGCATTCACAGTATTTTACTTTGATATAATCTTGATTTAACATAAGAGTAAAAACTTTGAAGTCGATTATGTTATAGAATCTTTACAGTGTGGAAGCAGGTCATTTGGACCATCATGTCCACACTGACTCTCTGAACAACATCTCACACAGACCCACCCCACTACACTATCCCTGCATTTCCCATCGCTAACCCACCCAGCCTGCATATCCCTGGAAACTATGGGCAAGTTAGCATGGCCAATCCAACTAACCTGCACGTCTTTGGACTGTGGGAGGAAACTGGAGCACCCAGTGGAACGCCACACAGGCATGGAGAGAATGTGCAAACTCCACAAAGGCAGATGCATGACGGTGGAATTGAACCCAGTCCCTGGTGCTGTGAGGCAGCTGTGCTAACCATTGGGTCTCCATGTTGCTATCAATGCAGAATCATTAAATTTTTGAGGAAATTAGAAAAAATGAAATTGAGATGTTACAGGTTTAAAACAGCTTATAAGTGAGAAGAATAATTGACTACCTTAAGAATAAATAGCACACGAAATAACATTGCCAACAAGAATTAATATCAGGTCAGGGCCAAACAGAACAAAGGATTGGACTTTTGGATTAAACAGTTCATAAGATATAGGATAACTTTAAAATTAAATTCTAAATCTCAAGCTGAATGTGTGATAACAGTACTATATTCCAGGTCTTACAGCAGATCATAGAATCAGAATTTTACAGGACAGGAGACCATTTGGCCCATCGTTTCAGTACTAGCTCCTGAAAGAGTTACCCAGCTAGCCCCATTCTCCAGTCATATCTCCTTAGGCCTCAAAGTTCATCACTTACAAATTAATATCCAGCTGTCTTTTGAAATCTCCTATGGAATGTGACTCCACCACTTTCCCATGCTGTGCATTTCAAATCCCAACAATTCTCTGAGTAAAAAAGTTTCTCCTCATCTCACTCCTAACTCTCTTGCTGGCAATCTTAAAATTGGGACCCCTAGTTACTGGCATACCAACTTGTGAAAACAGAATATCATTCTTCACAGTGTCAAAACTGTTTATAAGTTTGACCTCAATAAGATCACCCATTAATCTTCTCTGTCCCAAGGTGAATAAACCGAATTTCTCTAATCTTTTCTTATATCTAAAATCCCTCATTCCTGATAACATTCTGATAAATTTTCTTTGTGATCTCTCTGGGAGTTCAACATCCTTTGTTAAGTAAAGTACCCAGAACTGAAAACATAACTTCACATATGGTCTGACAAATGACTTGCAGGCCTGTAGCATTACTTGTTTGCCTTTATTCTCTTTGCCTCTATTTATAAAGGCAAGAATGCAATAAGTCCCTCTGAACAACTTGCCTGGCCACCATCAGAGAATTATGCACTTGAAACCCAGAATCTCTGCTCCTGTACACCCCTCAAAATTGTATGTTGAGCTCGTATTGCTTCTCCGTGTTGAAATTCATCTGCCAGATGTCTGCTTATTTGGCCAACTTGTCAATGTCCCTCTGAATTCAATGAAGATTATTTTATAATTTATCAAAACATAAAACAAGCCACAGATATATTTGATAAAGTTTGAATAGCTTTTGATCATGCCTTTAATCTGAGAAAAAAAATATTTGAAAGGGCAAGATTTAACAGAAGAATTCATCATCCACAGATAATTTAGTTAACAATCTTTACGGATTGGTGAAGAACTGTGCAAAAGTCATAAGGAGCTTTGAAATTAGAATTCAAAAGGGACAGAATTCAAACCGTTTCTCATTACGTTTCTTCATAGGGTTTTGGTATCACTGGCTAGGTCAGCATTTACTGACCATACATATTTGCTCAAAGGACAGTTAAGAGTCAACCGTATTGCTTTGGCTCTGGAGTTACATGTAAGCCATACCCAGGAAAGGATGACAAATTTCTTTTCCTGAAAGACATAATTGAACCAGACGAGATTTTACACCAAATAACTGCAGTCACATGGATGCCGTTAGAACATTTTATTGTAGATTTTTTTTCACAGGGAGTGGCCATGGGCTCTCACATGGGCCCCAGCTACACCTGCCTCTTTGTTGGTTATGTTGAATAGCCCCTCTTCAGTACTTTCACCAGTACTGTTCCCCAACCCTTCCGCTGTTACATCATTAACTGCATTGGTGCTGCATCCCGCACCCAGACTGAACTGGAACAGTTCGTAAACCTGGCTAACAACTTCCAAATTCACTTGGTCTATCTCAGGCACCTCTCTCCCCTATCTCAACCTCCCCATTTCCATTTCTGGTGATAGTTTACAGATTGATATTTAATATAAAGGCACAGACTCCCATAGCTACCTAGACCACACCTCCTCTCAACCTGTATCCTGCAAAAACTATATCCTGTTTTCCCAATTCCTCTATCTCCTTCACATCTGCTCTGATGAGGAGACTTTCCATTTCCAAGCATCCTGGATATCCTCCTTTTTCAAACAACGTTCTTTCCCCACCTCTGTCATCCAGACACCCCTCCACTGTGCCTCATCCATTCGTTGCTCCACAGCTGTAAACCAGCACCACAAATGTAATAAAGCTAGGGTCCCCCTTGTCCTCACTTTCCACCCCACCAGCCTCCACACACACCACATCCTCCTCAAATACTTCTGCCAACTCCAATTAGATCCTACCACTAAGAACATCTTCCACTCCCCACCTTACTCTGCCTTCCACAACGACCATTCCTTCTGTCACTCATTAGCTCACACAACACTATCCTGGCAAAAGAGGTTTGTTTCATATCATTAACAGGAAGGAATTGTCAGAACTTATAAAAGTTGGGGACATGTTTCATGCTCTGATTGTTACTGATGAAACAAAAATTAAGTACAGGAATGAGCAGTGCAACACACTTCAGCTCATTATGAATCTTTAACTGAAGTTGTTCAAATAGCAAAACAGTCTGTTGCATAAATAGATACAAGAAATTGAAATTGATTGTCAGATAATAAGCTGACAGAAGTTCAAAAGCAACATTTCATCGTTTGTCTTTCAAAGAAAAGTGATTGGTACCAGAGATAGAAAAAAGCATGCTAAGTAAGTAGCAATCCTCCCATACAGACCTGAATATGTGAAAGTGGCTTTTCACTAGAAAGGCATCTACAGAAGATAAATTAAAATATCCAACCTACTCAACAAGTTTAAGAGCTTGGATACTTTAAAAAAGATGTACCAGCAGATTGAGAAAAGATTTCCTCAAACAAAATGTAGATGAGCTGCATATGACCCCATGGAAATGAGAACAATGGCAACAAATTCAGGATATGGCCAAAAATCAGCAATCGCTTGGACTGCCAATCCAAAATATTGCAAGGAAGAAAATCCTTGTTTCAGCATAACAACTATATTCCATGATCAACATTTATGACATGATTTCCCTGTTCCAGCCCAACTAGCCCAACCAACAGATGATGCTATGGGGTAAATACTTTAGTCTGCAATGAAGAGCTCACCTGAAAAGTGAATTCAGGAGATTAAAGGCCCTCTAGATAAGGTAAATGCCCAACTATAGGGTTTTTCAGCATGGAAAACCATCATATAAAAGATCCTATAGCTGTGAAAATGTTCACAGTTCATGGCCAAGATCAGTAAGAAGGTTAACAGACATCAGGCAAAAGACCTAGCAAACTTCCAAGTGAGAAGAAGTTACTAAAAGAAGGAGATATATTGTTGAAGCTTTTGTCAGAATTCATTCAGAAGACTTGTGAAACAACCAGACAGTCTGAATATGTGAAGCCAGAGATTTGGGGGAGATGGGATAGAGGTAAATACAGAAATGGTAACTTAACTAAAAGGGGGTAAGACTATGGAGAATGGGGCAAGGGGGTGGAAATGTTGCCTAAATTAATGGTGTGGAACATATTAACATCGAAATAGGAGAAAGCTCCTCCAACCCTGATGATTTCACGCAGCATTTGAGCAGAGAAATGGCAGCCTAACATGAGGTTCTGATGGAGACAGATGTGCCACCACTGGCAGTAAAGCAATAATACTCCGGATGCTGCGAGTCTGAAACAGACAAAGAGAATGACAGAAAAACTCAGCAGGCCTTGCAACATCTGCAGAGGAAGAAACAAAGTCATGGTACAAGTTAGAAATGAATCTTCTTCAGAACTTGGAAGAAACCCCATAAGAGTCATGCCAGAGCTGCTGGTTGCTGTGTTCACTCCCCCAGAGCTTTTATTGAAAATACAAGGGATGGTCATTGATATCTTCTGGTATAAAAGGCAGCACTGGGTCAGTGCTGATGTTCTGAGTCTCCTTCTTACAAAGCAAGGCCAGGTGCTGGTTTTCCTTCACGCTCAAGCTGTGATTTTCCACCTTCTGATCCAGCAGAGTAACTTCTTGTCAAGCCTCCTCCTAGATGATGTGACACCATCAGGTGTATAGTCTCAATTCTGACATGCAGCTATGTTGCTGATATCATCCTCCATGAAGCTACATCTCATACTCTTACAGGGGTGATATCATACCTAGACAAGGCGCCCAGCAGCATGCTCTCCATTGATTCTGCAATGAGAGGACAGTTCCCTGTCATCAACATGCTTGGAGGCATCTACCCACTGATGAACGACCTCCTTGGCTGACCATTCCCATTCACAGTAATAAGTAATTCCTACCTTGTGTAAGGTAACCCAAGAAATTTCACCTTGCAAGGATGCAGCTGCTAGAGGACCTCACCAATTTAACTGTTGCCCCTCTTCACAATCTATCAAAGGAGGGCTGTCCAACTACCCTTCATCTTGTGTGTGAGGACTTGCAGTCCTCATGCCTACATTTCATTTCCAAACGCGGAAGGTGATGTTTTAAGTGAATGTGCTGAGAGATCACCAGATGTTAATCAGGCCGCAATATACATTCACTCTGTACTCCATGTGACCATTTCTGAATTGGATGGGCTGAAGTTTAGAAATCATGTTTATGTGAATATTTTAAAATACCAAAGCAGCCTATTTAGGTGTGTTGTGATACAACTCTGTGGTCACCACATCCTGATGTGAGACTTGACTCTGACTGTCTGGAGTAGAGGTAGGAACACTATCACTGTGACCAAGACCCTTCTAAATGCACTTCCATTCAATGCCCAGACAATAAATCCAGCCCGCTGGCACAGCAGGCAAGAATTCTACCACTCAACCACATGGTCGTATAATGCAAAAAAAATGAATGAATAGACTATTTTAATCTATTAATCATTTTTTTACTTTATACCATCTGTTTATGGTCCCTTTTTTGAGGGCCACTGGCCTTGGTTGTACTGTTATCTGGTCCCAAGCCAGATAGCTTTGGAGGGATGGACTTTTGATACCATCTTCTATGAAGTGGGATAACCATTCCCTTAGTGACATCATTCAGCAGCTGTGGCAAGGAAAAGCCACCCAGACCTGGGTATCAGCTTATGCTTTTTTTCACAGGCATTTCTTCAGTGCTGGGCTGAGTAGCGTGGGAAATGAGCTCTCGGAGTTGCCTTCTTTGCAGTGAGAAGTGCCCAGCCGTCTTTCTATTTGATATGGTATAATTTTGACTTTGATATGATTTATTATTGTCATACGTACAGTGAAAAGTATTCTTTTGCATGCTACCACACAAATCAGTAGTTCATCAGTGTAACAGAACAGAAAGCAGAATACAGTGTTACAGCTACAGAAAAGATACAGAGAAAGATCAACTGTAATATGAGAGGTCCATTCATAAGCCTGTTAACAGCAAGGAAGAAGCAGTTCTTAAATTTGTTGGGTCATGTTTTCAAACTTTTGTATCTTCTGCCTGATGGAAGAGGGTGGAAGTGAATATAACCAGAGTGGGACGGGTCATCTTTGACTGTGTTGGCTGCTTTCCTGAGGCAACAGGAAGTATAGATGGAGTCAATGAAAGGAAGGCTGGTTTTCATGATGGATTGAGCTGCTTTCACAACTCTATACTTTTTTTGCAATCTTGAGCAGTGTAGTTTGCACACCAAGCTGTGATGCATCTGGATAGGATGTTTTCTATAGCACATCTTTAAAAATTGGTAAGAGTTATTATGACGTGCTGAATTTCCTGAGCAAGTAGAGACATTGGTGTGCTTTCTTGACTGTAACGTCGGTGTGGGGAAAGCTTGGCCCCAATAGGTCTCATCAGGGGCAGGAAACTTTATTCATGTTCACTGTCTGGTATTCACCAAGTCAAATAGCAACATCTTGCCTGCATGAATAACGGGATATAAAATCCACAGAGATCTTGATGGATCCCAACTGGAATGAATGCTTCCTCTTGTGGGAGCATGAGGAGCTATCTAAAAATTAGGGATTCCACATTTAAGTCAGAGGTAAGGAGAGATCCTTTCTCAGAGACGTTCAGGAGATTTTGGAATGCTCTTCCTCAAATGGCAGTTTTTAGCAGATTGCTGAATATTTTTAAGGCACAGTTCAACAAATTCTTGGCAAGCATGTAGGTGAAAGGTTATCAAGGTAGTCAGGAATGAGGAGTAATCTAATCAAGTATGATCGTACTGAATGGTGGAGCAGGCTAGTGAGACCAAAGGGTTCTCCTGCTCCTAATTCATATGTTATTTTTATCAGATGAAAAGCACATAACCATGCAAGTTAACTCCATTGCAGGGCACTGGCTGATGTGATGCCATTTAAATTTCTCGCCATCACACTTAACTCCGCAATGGAAAATCTAGGCCATTGATAAAATAGGATTGTTGGAAGTAATTCACAGCTGGGAGCAAAATAAATCTTCTCGCACAGAGGTTGGTGAAGCTGCACAATGCATTACTGGTCTTAGTATTCATGACAGAACTCATGTTAATGTCAAAGAATACTATAGAAAGGCAGTTTAATAAAAGGAAAATTAAAGCTAGATATTACAATGATGCTGAAAGCCAAAAGAATCAAAAGAGAAATTCCTGGAAAATTTTTGCAGGTCAGGCCGTATTTTTGAACAGAAAGAGTTAATTTTAACAGTCCAAAATGGCATTGAGAGTTTGAAAGCCAATTCTCTTGGTTAAGGGCCATTTTACTGAGCCATTTTGCCAATGGCTAGGACAGCTCCCAATCTTGTTCAGATGCTGCCATCCTTAATGGCGACAAGCCCACCAACATTCCTATCAGATTTTCTCTTCTGGTTCTCGGTCCCCTGAATTTTGCTTTGGAACTTTGGGTGGCATGGTGACTCAATGGTTAGCACTGCTGCATCACAGCACCAGGGACATGGGTTCGATTCCACCCTCCCACAATTGCCTGTGTGGAGTTTGCACATTCTTCCGGTGTCCGCGTGGGTTTCCTCTGGGTGTCCCAGTTTCCTCTCACAGAACAAATTTGTGCAGGTTTAGGTGGATTGGCCATGCTAAATTATTCATTCTGGCCAGGGTTGTTCAGGTTAGGTGGGTTAGCTGTGGGAAATGCAGGGTTACATGAATAAGGTAGAAGGGTGGATCTGGGTGTGATGCTGCTTGGAGGGTCGGTATGGACTCGATGGACTGAATGACCTGCTTCCACAGCGTAGGGATTTTATGATTCTAACTTGCTTACCTGTTGAAGACTTGAACCCTGCCATTTGCTTCAGCAGCAACTATCTCTCTCAATAGCTGCAGATTTGATTGGATGGGTAGCATCAGGAACCTGCTGGCTTCTTAGCTGGACAGGGAATACATCGGGAGATAGTAAGGAAGGTGCCTACGTTCAAATTATCAGGCTGATTCTCCTTGGAAAACTCTTTTTTACCCCATGTCTAATACTGAAACCAAAGATAAAATTCAGCTTGTTGATTTCTCCTCAAAACTGGAAGGCGTCAGAGGTGACCAACTTTTTTTTAAGCAAATACAGAGCCAGAGACATAAGAGGTTGGAAAGAATGAAAGGGAAACCAATGGTCATTAACCTGAAATGTTGCCATTATTTCTCTTCCACAGATATTGAGACTTCAACTGAGTATTTTCATCAGTTGTGGTTTTTATATCAAAAGGAAATGTTCCGTGATAGGTTGGAGATTGGGTGTAATTGAAGTAATAGAAGTCCCAAGCCCACCGGTAATTCTGGGACAAGTAAAGGAGTAAAAGATGAGTCCAAGTGAGACATAAACAATAACAACTGAATACTAGAGTGGAAAAGAGAGAGTTGTGGTTGCTGTGGTTAATGAATCTGGTGAATCAAAAGAAGCTAGACCTCAGGGATGTGGACTACCCACTGAAGATCCCAAACACAAGGACAAGTTCCATTTCTCCTTCATTCCCCATAACTCTGGCATTGCTGATTTCCACTATCAGCCCTTGCTAACCGAGGGAAAATAACACTGAAAATAATATTGGATCTTTGGTTGCCATCAACTCAAATTGTGGGTCATCAATGTGGAAGAATGACTCCGTTTCTCCCTCCACAGATGTGTTGAGCATTTTGTAGGAATAATGGTATATGGAAACAGAATGAGAGCATCTAATTAGGATTAAATGGAGAATAAACAGACTGTTTGGTTGGAACAAACATGTTGCAATTTCTGTATAATGTTATTAATTAGGTTCCATATTTGAAGCAGAAGTTATAAATGCATGAAGCAGTTTCCCAGCATCTGAAGTTCCTATTATCTCTCCCATGTTCTGCTAATCTATCATAACTATTCGGTGATATACAAACAAAGAGGCCTTTCCACTTCGGGACATTCAAGCCCACGTACAAACCTTCAATAGGTACCTGTTGCTCAACATGCAGCTGTGCTCATTTATAAAATGCACTTATTTTCAAACATGCAGGTCGTCTCTGTGTTGCAAACAAGTTCCATCCTGAAGTCCACTCACAAATCAATATAATTGCAATTCAGAACAGAATGCAGGACAATATAAAGGAGCCATCCGTAAGTACAGGACTATAATCAAACTGTATATCAGATCTTTAAAGTTACCCCGCTATGTGAGATTATGTTTGTAAGTCAGATGTTCGCTAATTGGGGACCCCCTGTATTCTGTTGTATTATGAAATGATGAATTTGATTGAATTTCCTGTTTGTCACAGAGCTTTTTCACAGTTGCCGTCTAGCACTAGGTTCTATGGGCCAAAGGTGGTGTACCATTCTGTAATTCCAAGTAGCTGAACCATTCTTCAAAGCAAAGTATAAGGAAATGAAAGCAACAGGGCAGGAGCAAAACAAACCAAGTTCATTCATTTTCTATCCATCACGTTTTAAACAACTGTCATGTTTCAGATATCATATTTTCTTTAAAAAAAGAACTTTCTAGAACTTCACCCTTGAGCTGGAATGATTGCAGCCTTTTAATTAACTTCCATATGAACTTATCCACTTAAGATGAATGGGAGATTTGATATGTTCTGATAGTTTTTCATTCAACTTAAACAATAGTTCAGGAACAAATTTTGGTTTAATATCTAAAAATTATTTTTGAATAGTGACAAGTTTCAAATTCACAAACTACACCTTTGCAAGTATTCAATAACATTGCCGGTATATAGAATTGTTTATCACAAAATCATAGGTTTTTTTAACAGAAATAGCATGCTTAAAACATTGAATCTAAGTTGATGACAATTTTCTCCATCTTCACAGTTTACATGTTTACTGTCTGAGTAATTTGTTCAATACAATACATATTATACACAGATATATTTACATATTTTAGTTTAAAAGTTATAGTACAGCTTTCATCAAGCTTTGAATGTTCTTATTTTACTTATTCCTCATTCTTTGTGTCAGCTTTTCCTTCTTCACACAATTTCTGGTAATATTTTCACTGCTGTTAAACCAATTGTCAATGATTTTCAATTTGCATTACCAATGAAATATTTGTTGCAATAATGATGGGAAATATCAACATGGAAATAGTATACATTATATGTGCAGTTTATTGTAAAAAAAACAAAAAAAATTGAATGTAAATAAAATGCAGGCAGCTCTCTTTTTGACTAGGACAAAACATCAAAGCTTTATTTGTCTGTAATGTCTTCAAAGGTAATGTAACCTTCAATACTTCACAGTGGCGTCACTCTAAGCCGACATCCACTTTCTTCTTCTTAGCCTTTGCAGTATTTCATTCGTACGCTGCAAGTCATTTTACTCACAATTTATTCTGTGTGTGTCAGATGGTTGACTTCAGAGGACTTGATGAACGCACTGCTACAGACAAACCTTCATACTTGTGACAGCATTTTAATTGACTTCATGATCAAAAGTCAATTTAAACAATTCAAGTAGTCAATCTAAACATTCCAATAGATTCTTTTTTAAAATTTACAATTGTTTGCAAAGCAATTTGTACATAGATATATGATTTTTAAGTTAGCACAGACTTTATTACGCAGCCAGATGATGAGAAGAACTCTAGGAAATGGAATTAAAGTTTGACATAGCAAAAAGCCAGCACAAACATATTAAGCCTTTTCAGCAGCTCACATAAAATTAATATAAATTAATTATTCTAATGATAGATATAAATTTCCCGAGAATCCAAGATGAAAACACTTGCAAAAGGTGGCAACTGTTCAAATGTCATACTGAAGCATATTGTTCGACATCAACAAAAAGAATTTTGTTTCATGTGGTTAGAGATAAAAAAAAATTGCAGATACTGGAATCCAAGGTAGACAAACAGGAGGCTGGAGGAACACAGCAAACCAAGCAGCATCTGGAGGAAAGGAGAAGTCAACATTTTGCATATTACCCTTCTTCAGGGCTGGAGAAGGGTAATGCCCGAAATGTTGACTTCTCCTTTCCTTCAGATGCTGCCTGGTTGGCTGTGTTCTTCCAGCCTCCTGTTTGTCTAACTTTGCATCATGTGGCATTGCTCACTAAAGGGTTATTTATAATAACCTTCATTTAGGATAGTACCTTAGATGTTAAGTTCTTTTCCTCATATAGTTAAAGGGGAATATTTATTAAATATTTTGGCTAATTAGAAGTAATTCTCTTTTGTCTTCTTCAAATAGTAAACAGCTTCTGGAAATAATCTTTTTTTACTGTCCCAGGGAACCCCTTGCACCTTAAAACAACTTAGCACCTTAAAATGAATGTTCTTCACTGTACCTACAGTAACCATGGTAACCCAAGGCAGCAGGCACTGAACTTATAACCCAACATTTATTTAACGGAGTGAATGAAAGAAAAGCCTTACAAGCAGAGCATTGACTAAAAAAATACAAATCCGTCTCGCTTTATCTTGTTACAAGGTCAGTTGCTAAGCTAGGCAACACTATACATTATGGCAGTTTGTGAGATGAAACTGTCACAGTTTCTTTCAGAATACAATTTGTATAACTCTGAAGTGAAAATCCAAGCAATAGGCATTTAACCAATTTGACAATACCAGATTTAACTCTCTTGTTCATTTAAAATGTCAGATTCATGCACTACATAGCAAATCCAAGCCAAGCAAAACATTTGGAGCTGAATCACTTTTCATTTCTGTTAATATGAATAAGGATGTAGCTTTGAGTTGAAGTGGTAATAGTAGGATTGGAACAAAATAAGAGCGTGAAAGCTCAACTGATAATAGATCACCAATCCTTTTGTCTTGAATGAACTGTACTAACGCAACAGAGATATAATTGAAAAGGCGAACGACTGTTTTGTATTCTCCTTGCTGTAATAAATATAGTTGCATTATCAAATGTAAGTTTGCATATTTTCACTTTCAAGCATCACGACAGAGCATAATGGCTTGGACCACAGAAAATGCCTTGGGCAATCTATTTTACTGTACGTACATACTATCCTTCAATGTCAAAAGAATAAGTCATCTGCTGTGAATAGCTGCCCAATTTGAAAATGGAATTTGCACTTTGTCCTTTCTCTACCTTTATTTTTGTTTCGTTCATTTTTTCAAACTGCCCGTATTTCGTGATGGCATCACTAAGCAGACAGTCAACTTTGATTCTCCAATCACAACATTGAGACCAATTGTGTTGTGTAATCAATTGCTGGAGCCTCATTCTTCAGTTTTTTCCTTACTGTGGAGAAGAACTCAATCCCAAAAGTAAGACGAAGATTTTTTAAAAAGTGTCACATCTGGGAATCATGGTTTCTCAATGATTCTCCGTGGACCATCCTTTCCTCTACACTTACCTTTTCTCGTCCAACATGAATTTATATACTCAAGATTGTGTGAGTTGAATTAGTGCGTCGTAGTTTTCTGTAATTTTTGATTGTGTCATTTGGAGAGGAAGCATAATTCATTCTTACTGACAAATGGCGGCTTGGCTCATTGGAAATCTTTTGAGTTAGATGTGTACAGATTTAAATTCCATTGCAGACTCCATTACATTGCCTGCACTGTATCAAGAGAGTCCTATATTGTTAAATTTAAAACCATCTGGTGCTCAGGTAGACATTAAAGATTGCATAGTAATACCTGAAGATGGGCAGGCCACTGCTTTGTCCAATCTTCTTCAACTAAAGATTAATAGTGTAATTTTTTTGCACTGTGTGGAAAATTGATGCTGAATTTGCATTTCAAAAAAGCATAATTCTTTCATTGTGATCAATTTGAGGTCTGAAGATTCAAAGTGGTGTAAGACAAATGTAAGTTTCCTTTTTTTAAATTGCCAGTACATTGCAGGCAAACAGATTTCTATCAGAACATGTTAATGTGTGTCCCATTTAAGTTTAGCAAAGTGCTTTGTATTTTTTCAGATTTAATGTAATGCTTGCTAAGTTGCTTTCACTATGCAGAACTGGAAAGTACCGGGACAAAATTAGATAAGCCCTGAAAGGTTGCACAGGTCTTATGATGTGCAATTAGCCCTTGGCAACTGACCACAATGCAAGCTGCACGAACTTCGTGCTGCCTACAAATTTGAATGATTTCTGCATCCAACCAGCACAAACCGCAGAAGATTTTCTGACTGGCTAGTTCCACGTAAAGCTAGTGCACAATATTTGAAGGGGTGGGGATTTGGATTTTAGATACCTACTCTGTCAGATCGGAAGACAGGGGCATATATGATCAAGGGGGTGATCTATTTGCCACCCATTCCTGCACCCAAACAGTATTATGGGGATGGGAGAAGCATTAGGTAACCTGATGGTCTTTTCTCACATTAATACCAATTTCAGGGCATCAGCCTGTCTTGTATGTATTTTATCCATGAAAGGGGAAGGTTCATACCAGGTTGGAAATATGGTAGCTTTAGCTAGTGCCAGGAAGGACTTATGTTTTGGATTACCTGGTCCCAGTAGAGGCACAACCTCCACTTTATACCTTCCTCTGGCCTATTATACCAACACCAATCACATTACCTTCGTTGATTACCTTGACCCCAGATTCTCAACACGGTAAGGCTGCCTGTAGTCCAGCAGATATCATTACTCCTGGGTGGCATGGCTTGGATTACAGACCTGTAGGCTATGTGATTGACTGGCAGTTCTACAAGTAAGACTTTCTCTTGAGAGAGTGCTGAATTGCTATCGGGAAGCTCCTTCCCATCCCTGTACACAACTCACATTTGAGATCACCACAGCACTTCGTAAAATTCAACTGACTGAGATGAGCATAGGTGATGTAAGTCATGGTGGAAGAAAATCTGACTTGGGAGAAAGTAAGAAATTAGACATTGGGATGAGAGATTGAGCTCCAAGTTTTTCAGTCACATCACTGAGAGGAGGAGATGGAAAGGAAGAGAGATGTTTTCTATTCGGGGGCAGATGAGGAGTCCTCCATTACATCGTCAAAATGTAATGGGAAGGGATAGCCCCAGAGGTCAATATCAGAGAACAAGCCCAAATGACCTGTGTAGAGACTATAACAAGGTCAGCCAGGAGGACCTCATAGAATATGAGTTCCCTGACTGGGGATGTTAATCTGGTCTAAACAGGTGCCCCTGGCTGACTGCTATAAACAGGAATACCACATATCCTGCTCACTGTGAAAGCAGGCTCTGACAGAGCTGGATCAGTGTCAAGCGCTTTCCTCATGTAAGTAAAGCGTGACTTGGTGACCGGATATGGCCTCTGGACATATTGCTGCAAGATATTCAATGGTTGCTCATGAGTAACCAAGGTCAGGGAATGCATCTTCAAACTCCAGATCCCAAAAACTGCTCAATAACTACAGGCTAATACACAAATCATCCTGCTCCCATTAATCTTCTCCCGAAAGTCACTATTAATTAGGCCTTACACCAAATATTTAGGATGCCTTCACACTTAGCGTACTGCCATCTTCACATATTCATCTCATCTTGCACACACAGCAGCTATCCAACTACAACAACTAAAATACTTAAATCTATTCCGTCGAACTCACTGCAACAGTTCCCTATTAATTGCAGACATAGCAACACGAAATAGGAGGCATCATTCTTTTGCGTAATTCATTTCTAGGAAGTAAGTATTGTTGGAAAGATCTGTATTCATTGCCTATTCCCACTGCTCTTAAAGTAAATGACTTACCAAATATGCCATTTCAGGTGGCATTTAAAAATCAGGAACTAAATTTACTTATTCTCTAGATTTATTAGTTAAATGGTTATAAATTCTGCTGTAAGATAACAAAGTGTGAAGCTGGATGAACACAGCAGGGCAAGCAGCATCTCAGGAGCACAAAAGCTGACGTTTCGGGCCTAGACCCTTCATCAGAGGATCTTGGATTCTCCAGCATCTGCAGTTCCCATTATCTCTGATTAATTCTGCTGTGGTGGTATGTTAACTCATCTCCTCAAAGCATTAGTCCAGGTCTCTAGATTTCTTCCCTCGAGCCATTAGCACTGGGCATCCACTCCCATTCTGCAAAGCATGCTGTATTCTAATGAGAAAGTGTACAAGTGCAATTACATTTGGGAGAAAGAGGTTTATGCAAAAGGCTTGAAGTTGGAAAAAAATGTTGCAATGCTTTGCTGCCTCACTCTTTACAGAATTTTGCAACTAGGATCCACTATAAAAGGCACCAAGCACATACAACATCATAGCAACAGGCAGAAGAAATTAATCAGCATTTCAATGGCAAACAGTTCATGATCCCTTTGAATTGCAAGGTTGGGATTGTGGGGGAAGGTGGCAGCAAGATTCCATTCTACTATTGAACGTATCTTTGCCTGTGAATCGCTAAAAGAAATGGATGCTTGAGAAGCAGTGAGTTTTAAAATGTCATGATCAGCATGAAATTGGTGCTGCTCTGTATGTGTTCGGCAAATATTCAGTGCACAAATAATGCCAGCACGAATATATTTGTATCCCTTGCTGCAGACAACATTTTGGATCTAAGGGCCCAAAAATCACATCAATTTCTCCCTCTCTAACTTAAAAATCATAATTGTTCTTAAGCCAGTAGATGGTAGCAGGAACATCGAAATTGGCATGGTTTAGGAAGGGAAAGTTGATCAGACATACTGTGGCTGATGGCTAGCCAGTATTTGCTGCTGCTGTTGAATAAGGGTGAAATAGTATTTGGTCATAACAACCCTACTGTTGAAAACCCTGTTGACACTTTCCAGCTGGGCGTACCCATGAACAGATCAACAATTCCAGAAGTATCACTACCAATTTAAAACCAAAGTCTTGATAACTGGACATTTGAAAGTGTACCTGAAAGTGGTATGTTGCCACTTTCTGCAGAAGTAGATACAGAAGAAAGTGGGGTAAAAGTGAACTGTAGGTTGCAAGGAGTACAAGTAAATGACCTTGTTTGTTAATGAGATTATGGGGATGAAGAGAGTGGCAAGATAAGTTGGCAGCTTGTTGGTGTACATGGATTTGCAAGTTGTTACTGAGTTGTTATTTTTCTTACAGCTGGTACACAAGTAAAGAAACATGTTGTGTACTTCCCTTCTTGCAATCACCTAGCTGCGATCAGAATTTGCACCACTTTTACGAGGTCCTTGTGGCTGTCCTGGCAAGTGTATGACACAATTGGAAAAACCTCTGCAACTCCTGTAATGATCCCAACAAACAACACCTTTTACAGCATATATACTGTACAGATGGATAGCCACGCAAACCTGTCAGTTGAGAATAACACTGCCAACCTCAAATAATGATTGTTTCTTTCATCTTTCAAGAATGGATTAAATGTTCTATGAGACAGAATCTTTAGCTTCTTTAATAGCTAATGATTGAAGCCTGCTTTGAGAGACAGAAAAGTGCATTGTGAATATGCAATCTTTCTCTCTTTAACTGACTCTTCTCTTGCAACATAAGCATGCCAGTAATGCTTTAAAATATTAAGTAAACATAAAGATATACAATATGAAAGTGTTTGTTTTGCCAATGGAAGTTTTGTTTTAATAGCACTAAAATCTAAAAGGGCTCATGACTGTCTGACTCTGTATTTCATTTGAATTGAACCTGTATCATTGCAACATCTTGCCTCCTGGATGTTTTTTTTTATTTTTGTGGTTATTTTGACACTTTAACACCCATTAATCAAAATGTGAATGCTGACCAGTTTCATTTTATTAATTTATAAAACATAAATTCAGCACCAATAATGACAAGAAATTTATAATTATGCTGCCTTCACATTTCCGAAGCAACTAAATTGCTTGATTAAATCTTTTAAGATTCATTGATTTAGGTATGGATGGAAGGACAAATCAATTACAGATTGAAATAGCAAAGTTGGAGTAATTCTATCACATTTATCATGAAAGGAAAAGTAAAATAACACCATCCTGTACAGATATGGATTGCATAATTTTCAATTCATGCAGGTCATTCTGTTCATCAGCAAAATTGACATACAAATAGTTTCCTGGGGCTCTACAGTCATATAGTATTGACTATTCAAAGAATGATTGGAAACCTTCAATGATAGATGGCCTGATAATTCCAAAAAGCCAGCAACAATGCAGGGAGATTGAAAAGTTCCAAAAAATCTGTTAAGTTGTGAATATCTTGTGGACCAGTATAGTCCAAATGAATAGTCTATTCAGCCATTTGGAAAGAACACAAGTGGAGGAGGCATTGTTAACGAAACCCTTGCATTTGGGGTAATGGTCATTGATAAGAGTAGTAAAAGGATAGGCTGGAGAGAAAGGATGCCATTGTCAGGATTTGGGTTAAGTCAATGATTGGAAGGGATATAGACAGGCAATTACCAGGGGATGGAGTGGAGAGAGGTTGCCAATAGAGAGGCTGGAAGAGAAGTGCTGAAAATGGCAGGTGATGGGCCAAAGTTTCCTTTAGCAGCGAGTGGAAGGGGATTAGGTTGGGGTTCGGGTTAGGATTAGGGTTAGGGTTAGGATTAGGGTTTCTGGCTCACATGGAATGATGAATAAAGCACTCATCTTGTAGATCTAACAGCTCCTGTCTCCCTTTCACTGCACAACGACAGTTAATTACAAAGTAGGATCCCAAGCACACAGTGAAAGCATGATTTATATATGCTCATTTATGAGTCCTGCCACTCCACAGTGACTCACTTGGATTTCACAACATCCACTGCTAGAAGAAAGATGACAAACATATGACTGAGATGCATTCAACAACTTTAAATCTTTAAAAAAAACGGCACAGTGTCCTGCCCTGAGCTCCAAACACCTTTCCTTTGTTGTTTAATATTAAAGCCAGAGACTTAATGGGAGGATCCCTCTGCAAAAGGAACAAGTTACAGACTTTCCATTCAGTCTATCCTTGCCATAGCAACTTATTTATTCACTCATAGCTTGTGGGCCACTGGCTGGGCAGCATTTATTGCTTAGTTGACTTAAGAATGTGACAGTGAACTGCCTTCTTGAACCATGAATATACCTACAATGCCATTAGGGGCAGGTTTTAACCCAACAACACTGAAGGAACAGTGATATGTTTGCAAGTGAGGATTGTGAGTGGCTTGGATGGAAAACTGCAGCTGGTGATGTTCGAATGTATCTGTTGCCTTTGTCTTTCGAGATGAAAGTGGGTGTGGGGTTGGAAAGTGCTGTTTAAGGAGCTTTGTTGAATTTCTGCAGTGCTTCTTGTTAAATATATTCACTGCTACTGCTGTGTATCAGTGGTGAAGCAAGTAAATGAATGTGGATGTGTTGCCAATCAAGCGAGCTGTTTTGCACTGAATGGTGTCAAGTTTCTTAAATTTTGTTGGAGCTGCAAGGCAGTCTAATGTTTTGGCGCAATATAAAGTATAAAGGATACTGATTATTATGGTTATAAACCAATAAGGCTCTACCATGCTCTCTTTGCAGAAGCAAATACAGTAAAAGGATCACTATCATGTAGGAGGACTTGTCATGCTTGAAAGGAAGGAGGTTAAACTAACTGCCCATCATAAAATGCTGTATACTACAATGCTAACTGCTCCTACCTCCTAATGGAGAATATGAACAGTTTGATTGCACTACTCAGTCAAATTGCTGTTATGTCCATCAAGCATGAGTGGCAACTGGAATAGCTAATTTAACAAAATGGCATGCTGAAACCATTGGCTGATCAAATACAGTCAAGCAACAGGGAGAAATTTGAAGTCCTCATTCAAACCCACTGGGAGTGATTTTCAACTTCTGGCTACCATTTCTCAACTGTTTGCAACAGAAATCTGCTTATGAGCATGGATGAGGATTTTGTGCTGATTGTAGAAGCCTAAGTGCACATGAGTGGAATTTGTGCCAATGCACTCCATCTATTTGTATGATGCATTGAGCAGACTGGACTGTGTTAAGACTGCTCAGAATCAGGTTTATCAATCTTTTATTGGGGCAGAAGGAGTTCACGAGCACTCTGAACCTTTCTGCCAATATTCCCTTTCATCTTTTTTGGAAGCGTGCCATGATTTATATTGTGCAACTTCTCTTTGTTTTATTTTCAACAGGCACACCTCACACATGATGTAGTTTAAATGGTCTGATTTGAGTATGGCCTGTGGGCACTTTAGGATTGCTATGGATCTCTTCAGTTTAGTGCAACTATTGATCCCAACCCCAGACTGGATTTGCATTCCAAGTATTCACAAATTGTTCTCCCACATCTGCTGAGTTACAATAGGATGCCTGTAGCTATCTGCCAGCATTTCAATGAGATCCAAAAGTTGGAAATAATACAGACTTCCCAACAAAGGAGTATAAAGAAAGACAGCAATTTAGTTTAATTCAGTGATTATATCTCTCAAAAGGGCATAAAGAGAATCTGTGCTTCTGTAAGGGGCTGTAAATTAGTTAATGTGTGTAATTGTTTTCATAGAGATGCATGAGGAGAGATTATTTCTGTCCGATCTAATCCTCAATCAGACATAAATCCACTTTGGTGGATCTCAGACCTCCTTCAGGAGTCCCAGTGCCACAATTTAAGCAAGACCATGGAAATTCCCTCTGTGTCCTTCCATTCAATGCAGTGACATTTCCTGGACAAGCTGCTGTTGCAGACCCTTTACGTGTTCATGCTCATCCACTGTCCAGACACATCTTGCGATTCCATTTCCATGTCATGTGGAGGCTGAGATACTCACTGGAGGGCCATCTAAAGGAGCCCTCCATTCTACCATCTGGGACAAGGCATGTAGATATTGCATGCAGCAGTCTCATTTAATGGCACTTGATTGGTTCACAGACCCCAGGCTGCCTGCATTTTGGTGGCCTTGTCAAGTTTGTGTTCTGTATACCGACTGAGGGGGCTTTAGGATACAACCTCTCTTTTAGTTTTTGAAGCTTCTCAAGCTGTGCCTGCATTTCAGCTCTTGACCTTATGTCACCCATGCACAGGGGTATTGCTCTTCCACCCCATGTGCCTGATCCTTGAGCAACCAGTGGGACAGGGAGAAGAACAGCAGACAACACTCCTGGGTCTGCTCCTGGGTCTGGCCAAGGCAATCATTAATAGGTCAGGCAGTAGGCCCTGGAGTAACTTGTCAGACAGCCCTGCCCCTCTTTAATAGTTATGTCCACTCCAGCTGGAGAGGGGGCATGTAGAATCTATTGGTACACTTGAGGATTTCTGTGACTTCTGAGCATCATGGAGACTGAAGTGCATTCTCTCCTCTCAAATCCAATTTTAATTATTGTTTCCTTTCACCATTTGACATTGCTTCTTTAAGGACCATTCTCTGGTTAAATTGATTAATTTGATGCAATGGGTTAATGAAAAGAATATGACATAAGACTATCCATTATGACTATGGTTAATGATGGAAATCATGATGTCAATACATTACAGGTGAGTGGTGGATTCCCATCTAAACTGACTCCAGTTTTTACAGGATTTCACATTGGCCCCAGCTCCCAAAGCCACACTTGTAACTTCAGGCCCACAATTTGAGCTATGTCGCTGGACAGGTAACCCAGAAGCCCAGCCACTGCTGTATGGACATGGATTCAAATCCCATCATAGAATAGAATAGAAATGTATTGTCCTCGCTGTACTTTTATATGAAAAATACAGTGAAAACTTTTATAAGTCTCCACACTGTGACACTTATATCATGGTAGATGGAGGAATTTAAATTAAATTCATAAAAAAACCTGGAATTTAATCTTCTCTCAATGCTGGTGACCATAAAATTGTCATTGATTTGACATAAAAATCCAAGTCCTGGGTGAGATTCCTTAATTTATTACCCAGATGGGTTACACCAAACTGTCAACCTCATGGATGAAGAGGGGTGAGCTGGTTCACCTGCGATTTTCCCAGATCAAATTAATTTCTGTTTAAAGGTTCCAATTTACCCAGACTTTCTTCAGTTAGAGGAAGGACGAGTTTATTAGCCACTAAATGCGAAAAGAAGTAAAAATGTAACACATATGAACAAAAATTAGAAATGAGTAGAATCCAAAAAGAGGTGAAGTTAAAGACATGATGATCAGTATAAAGAATAAACAGTTGAACATTGCAGCGATTTTATTGATTGTTACCATAGTATTGATATTGATAATTGTGCAGTTGATTTGTAGCTTTGCAGGTTAACGTTTTACCAGGCATTGTTTTACCTGTTTATTTTCAATAATCAGTGGTTTGTCGACTGGCTTACAGTACTCAAAGCAAGAGTTCCTATAAGTTTTACTTTCAGCACCAGGATATTTAATGGTGTCCTTGAGCTATGGCCTTCATGCTGCATTAGTCCAAGCCAAGCACATCAGTCTACAAACACCCTCCAACTTGGAGTTACAGTCAGCTTTTAACCCCAATTTTGTTCACTTCTGGAACTGTCATACACAGCGATATCATTCGACTCATGTCCGCCGTCTAGAATTGAACCAGCAGCAAAGGTTTTCCTGTTGAGAGGAGATAGTTAGATTTACATGCTTCTCTTGTTTTTTTAAGGTTGGAGGACATCCTCGTGGATCTACTCACGGGTATTGCCCGAGTGGCCATTATCTGGTCCAGGTCGCAGGCTTTGTGGAGGGCACAGGGTTATTGGACCCAATGGCCTGCCTTTCTTTTGTGGTTATGCCTGTGCCAGGCAGAGTCTCAATAGGCAGTTTGTACACTTGAGGCCATCTGCTGCCATTGGGCACCACTGGTGCTCCTCACTTTGTCCCAGTACTTCATTTTAACTTAGATAGAAGTTTTCTTTTGAAGTTGGATTTTGTTACAGCGACTTTTTTAGCAGTAGTTACTAAGATAATTAGTTAATTTGATTTAATGCATTTTTAAAAGTGTACAACAATAGATCGCCCAGTATTGAAGGTTCATGTGACAGGCTGAAAAGTGGGTTAGTGCTGCTGGGATGAGGAACTAGGGTCAGGCTAGTTGATGGAACAGTGAGCCAAATGCCAGCATTAGAGCTCATGCTGTGGCTCTGTGAGTTGGGTGCAGCCAAAGGCATCAGAGCCTTAAAAACATGGTGCTTGGCCTCAACTGCCTTTATTTCAAGGTGGCTCAGTCATGTGGAGGATACCCATACCCATGCATTCTGACCTGCATTCAGATGATATTTCATACTGGACCCGGCTCCCCATTCTTTGTTACCAACCCCAGCCCATAGTTTGAGCCATCTCAGAGAAAATCCCTCCGTGCCAATCAGTTCTGCAAAGACCGCGTTCTGTGTATGGAGTTATGCTGCAAAGTCTCCACGTTCTTGCCCTGGGCAAATGTCCAGACATGTGATGGCAGCCTGGACTGCCACTTAGTGGTAGCAAGCTCCCCTCTGGGGAAGTTTATCAATGTGGGAGTCCTCCCGTTTAACATCAGTGATCTGACATAGAGAGTGTTGCATGCAAATGACCCTGGCCAACTGTACTCTGAACAAGCTCATGGATTCCCAGGCCTCTTGTAATTTCTGTGGCCTTGAGGAGTCTGTATTCTATATTTTTACACATTGTGGAGTTTGCAGCCCTCTACTTAGCTTTGTGAAGGGGCTGCTTCTTTAGTTAAGTCTGCACTTCAGTCTTACACTCCTAACTTTAGGCACTGAATTCAAAAGGAGTATAGATTGGACAGGGGTCCAGCTAAGGTGGCTTTGGAGTGGGATGTGAGATTCACCTATGTGGCTCTCTTCTGTCGTCACGTTCATGTCTAGCTGTCGCTGAAGAGGGGTACATAGTGTCTACCAATATGCTTGAGGCCTTTAGCTACCAATGGACACTGCAGGAGCTGGAGTGCATGGTGAGGCCCAGTAATGCTGTGTTAAACTGAAAAGTTTCTATTGAAGTTTTTGCTTTAGTTACAGTGCCCCTTTAAGATACCATCAATTCATTAACTAGGCTGGTAATTAATTTTGCACTGCTCAAAAATGTTTAAAAAGGCTTGAATGCTCCCTAAAAGGGCTACCAACTTGCTAATGTGTTAATTTGATTATGGTTTGCTCAAAAGAACATGCGTAATGCTGCCCTCTATGAATAATCCCATTATCAAGAAATTTACCTGCTTCATACTTCACTAATTGGTTTGAGATTGAAATAAAATAAGTTACAAGACTACCCCTGCTGTCCTGCAGTCATATAGAACTCTAGCTGACAGGTCGAAAAGCCTTCATGATACAAAAGGCAAGGAGATCTAAGCAAAAGAGCAAACAGAGCCAGTTCTGTGCCGATATAATGACTTACACAAGTGAATTTAAGTGAGATACGAGGAAACAATGCATTGGCTCACTGATGAGGAAATGTTACGGTTAGTCATCTGCAACAAATGTGTACAGATTAACATTGGACACTTAAGAGTTTAAACACAATTGAATAACAGTCCAATGTGTGAAGCAGACAGTGAAAATGTGCAGGTAGTTAGCACGTACCATCATTTCACATTTCATATTCATAGTTTAGAAGCTTATGGAGTAAGACAATCATAAAACATCTTAAATAAGTTATCCATGTGCCAGAAGTCACCACATGTACTTAAGGGAGCATTGCACACCTAATAAACAACAATATAAATGTTTCCTCAGCACAGGCATTGTGCAAAACATTTTTTTTCTGAATACATAATTTTACTACTTTCCAGAACATATTCAACAATAATATGTAAGTATAAATATAAAATATAAATTGGCGAACATCCAAAAACTGGATAAATACAACCGCTGTAGCATTTAATGGACCTCATTAAAGGCACTGCACAATTGGAATAATATGAACTTATTTCCTTGGTGGCTTTTCGAGGCCGATAGTAGTAGTTTTGCTTATTGCCATCCTTTTTGTCCTTGTGTCTTCCAAAAGCTGTTCCAACACATTTCTTGGAAGATGTTGGACAAAATGAAGCACACAAGTATAATTTTTCCAACATTAACAGGCAATTATAATGAGAATCTCTCTCTTCTCCCTCCATTCTTGATCCTTATGTCTAGACCATTTCTTTAAAATCCCCCAATTTGCTCTGGGATTAGTCTGGTTCTCCCAAAGGTGTGTTTTTGTCTTTGTCCTGGCTCAATACAGAAATTATGCAAATCAGTCATAAGTGAAGTCGGAACTAATAGCCCATATATCCCAGGAGCTATTTTTTAGCATTTATTTCCCCTGAAAAAATACCATTCATGTTTAACTTCCTCACAAATAAAGAATCATCTGTATTTCATTGGAAACTTTCATTAACATGTAGAAAGTTGCAACAGCTATCACACACAATTTGCAAGTGATGAAATGAAATCCTTTGCGATGCACAAACACATCATGATTGTGAACTGAAAATATGAATTACAATGTGTGTACAATCAATCACCTTCAGCGTATTGGGAACGTGGCAACCCTACAAGCTGCAGTTGTTTCTGTTATTGCTCCCTGCTAAATGTAATGAACATTTCTGTAAAGGCAACAAGAGCTTCCTGAATGCAGCACTGCATGGTGATTCATCCATGTGAAATTAGCCACATAACATTTCAATGCTGTCATCACTTTGACTTCATTTGACAGTAACAATGGAAGTTGTGGTTCGATCAAGTAGTACTACTCAGAACCCGCATCAAAGGACACCTATAATCACAGGTGTGACTACTTTTTTGAAGGTTGAGGCCCATGCATCAGGGCCATTGATCTGTGTCCTGGGAGTAATTGTTAAATTCCATTGCGCATCAACATTACCTCTGATTTTTCCAGATATGTCATCGGCATTGTGTACTTGGAAAGCGTAAACATGAGAAATGCATAGACACTAAGCTTACAACCTTAAACTATGTTTACGTTTTAATAATTGAATGTCTTATTTTGTAAGAAAAAATCACATTTTTAGTTTTGTCTCATTGAAGTCTTCTGTATAAGGAAAATACATATTGTTAATTAAAGTGGCTAGCAAATAGAAAAGAAAGTAAAATTGTTTGTTTATTTTGCAAGACTCGACAAAAGGTAAATTTGCAAGAATGGCACTGGAGCTACACTGGGAGAGAGACCAAATAGGTGCTAAATGTAGGTATCATTAAAATATTGCTTGAATCAGATCTTTTTTCTGAAGTTGCTGTTGCTATGCTCCTAAAAGGTTACCTCCTAAACTCACTGAGCAGATCATGGTGGGAATAGTTGACAATCAGTCTTCACAAGCAAAATTTAAAGGGATTCACATTTATTAAGTTAACTATCTGCATTGTCACAGACATTTCTTGAATACTTTTGGGTCAGACTTCTGGTTACTGTAACCAATATTTATCCTATGGTTGTCAACTTGGACATGATCTCCTTCTTCTAACTGTTGCTCCCAGGCAAGTAAGCTTTATCTAATCATTTTATAACTAACAAAAGTTTTGAAAGAAAATGAAATCAGTTTCCATTCATCCAACATTTAGTTTATTTGTGATGTTGGAGGTAGGTCACAGAGGGACATACTTGATTTTCTGGCAGTATTTAATATCCACTCTGTTGCACCCAAATTCCCAGGTAGCAGCCCAAACGCCCCTGGGGTGAAAATGTGTAAACTGTGTTGTTATTTTAAGATTATTTGATTGACAGATTATCATAGAATCCCTACAGTGTGGAGGTAGGTCATTTGGCCCACTGAGTCCACACTGACCACCCAAAGAGCATCCCACCCATATCTAGACCCAACCCTCCTACCCTATCCTTGTTACCCTGTATTTCCGATGGTTAATCCACCTAGCCTGCACATCCTTGGACACCATGGGTAATTTAGCATGGCCAGTCCACCCAACCTGTGCATCTTTGGATTTATCAGATTATTAAATGCTTGTAAACCCCTCTAAATTTGAAGATACTTATTAAGCTAATTCATTTGAATAGTTTGTCAATGATTTTAGCCAGCTCAGCAGAAAACAAGGGGGAAGCGATGGCCGAGTGGTATTACCACTGGACTTTTAATTCAGAGACCCAGATATTTTTAATTCTGGAAACCCATGCTTGAATCCCACCATGGCAGATGGAAGAACTTGACCTCACTAAAATATCTGGAATTAAGAATCTAAAGATGATCATGAATCCATTGTTGAATGTTAGAAAAACCCATGTGGTTCGCTACTGTCTTTTAGGGAGGGAAACTGCTGTCCTTACCTAGTCTGGCCTACATGTGACTCCAGATTCACAGCAATATGGTTAATTCTGAACTACCCTCAGGGCAATTGGGGATGGGCAATAAACACCACCTAGCCAGCAATGCCCTCATCCCGGGAATGGATTTTTAAAAAAATTCCCTCACAACAGGCTCAGGATTCCCAAGAGGAACCTGGCCACACATATGGAGCTGAATTATAAACAGGGCTGTGCAACAACTATTGTTTTCTTTGAAATTCATCATGGGACATGGGTGTCACTGGCTGGGTTAGGATTTATTGTTGCCCTTGAGAAGGTGGCAGTGAGTGGCCTTCATGAACTGTTGACAGTCCATTTGCTGCAGGTAAATCCATAATGTTGTTAGCGAGAGAATTCCAGAACTTTGAGTGGCTTGGCGGGAACTTGTTCTTGTAGCCTGTTCTTAATTATTTGGCTAGTCCAGCTAAGTTTCTAGTCAACAGTAACCTCCAGGATGGCGATGATGAGTGTCTAGTGACGATGGTTAGAATCTTTCTTGTTGAAGATGGTCATTGTATGGCATTCTTGTGGTGTGAATGTCCACATTGCAGACCAAACATGCATATTGTTCAAGTTTAACCTCATTTGGACATGGACTGCTTCAAAATCTGTGGAGTCATACTGATTTAACAAACTAATAATATCCTGAGAAAGAATGGTTCTGCCATTTGGATGACTGAAAGACTCTTTCAGTTCGACACAGAATGAGTGCTGAGATTCATAACAGCATGCTGCATATTGGATGATCTTGCAATTCATAACGGGGTTGTTTTGCATCTTCTTAAAAAGGAAATGAAGAAGGGAACAAGAAACCAGAGAATGCAAGGGAAAAGTAGAATGCAGCCACCACTTTATTACCCAGGGCAGCAAACTTGGCCAATAATAAACACTCACAATGTTAGCATTCACAGAGAACACAATGTCACAATGTCACAATGTCCCTTGGGTTATGAATGCCACCAGCAGGACTCAGATAAAGCATTTTTATTTATGTTCTAAGAACTCGATTACTGTGGTGGCCACTCCCTGTTGTTACATGCTCTACAAGAAACGAGGAAGTATGTGGGTATAAAAGATGTACAATGGTTTGAGGATGTAGTGATAAAGGTAATAATGAGAACAGTGAAAGGAATAGTGCACTGCAATAAGAACAGAGGAAAAGTGAAGGATGCCACAAGTGCCTGGAGGAGAATGCTGGCATTATGGAAGGAATGGGTTTTGATCCTTCAGAGGACTAATCAGAGTGTAAACAGAGCTATCAATTAGGAGATACCTTAGTTTGTTTTTTGAAGTAATTTTTGAAATTTTGTCATGAATTAGTACTCCTAGAAACTTCCTCTCCAGTGTTTTCCATACTTTCTGAATGCAGGCTTCACTGCAAAATACAACTGCTCAATTGATCCTCTTTTATGTCCTGTGTAGATTGAGGGCCCATTTCAAATTCCACCCAGCTCTATGAACCAGTCTCACTTTCAATAAATCTGTACTGCTAACAGTATTGCTTCATAACATACCTGCTTTTCCAAAACCTCTGACTCACCACTAGTAATAGCAGGAGAGATCTGCTGTTCAAACAATACACCATAAAAGATTCTGAATCATGCTGACGCTTTGCGTCAGTGTGAAATAGCAAAGAAAAACTCATGTGAATTATTGACATCTAACAACATCAAAGATTAAAAACTAAGTATGGTCTGTTTTTGGATGACTCAAAGCAATTTTCTGCAAATTTGAAATGTGAAATTGAATGAATGAAGGAGCAATGACATGAAAACGTATTTTAAATACCTAACAGTGTTAGTTGGCATAAGCCAAATGAAGTGCTTTGTTGCAAGCTTTTTTCTAGGTACTGAAATGCTGCAACCTTCTTCAAAGTATTCAAAGAAGTAAAAGGTAAAGTCACCATAGTCCTACTAGACCATACAACTGCTCTCTTGTTAGAGAGAGAAAACTGGTGTTGGTTTAACCTGACAGCCACCTCACCTCAGGTGAGGGGAGAGGTTGAGAAGGAGAGCCTTTCACAGTAAACTCAGCTGGTGTAGGACTTGAACTCATTACTGGTCTCATTCTGCATTGCAAACCAGCTGTCCGACCAACTAAGCTAACCACCAACATTCCCCTCATAAGTATTAATATACATAATGTGGAGCAATAAATGACAATTATGCAAATTTGACTCTGAATAAAGCAACAAGCTTCATCCTGATTTAATGACTGTTAACACATAATATCCTGTAACATCATTTGTATGCATATATCCTGCAATTAATAAAGAATGGTTATATCATTTTAAATTATAAATGAAACAATGACTAAAATAATAAATTAAACACAGGAAAAAATCTGAGGTGAAATTTCTTGGCTTTGCACACTGGATCACTTGGGAATTGCGAATATTCTAAAATGTCGGAGGTCAGTACACATTTATATTATTGGAGGATACTTTGATAAGCTTCTATGAGCACATAGTCTGATACATCCCACTTGTATTCCAGGTGATCCAGAGCACTAGATAAAGACTGTAGCAACTTGGAAAATTTCCATTAAGTTTGCATTTTGCAACAGCAAATATATTCTTGAATTTAGAGCAGGTCTCTTCATCTTTCATAACAACATTCAATTCCAAAAGAGGGTTGCTCGGCTAGTATCAATTGTTTTACTCAATGAGTCAGTCAAGTACAAAACCATCTTAAACTGAAGCAGAAGTCACATGACACCAGGTTATAGTCCAACAGGTTTATTTGAAATCCCAAACTTTTGCAGCACTGCTCCTTCATCAGGTAACGTGACTTCAAGTAAAGTTCAACAAATAATTTGAAACAGTAAACTAAATACACATTTCCAAGAAAGTGGCTAACTTAAGTTCACTACTTAGCAAGATACCCTTAGGATTAATTGATAAAGTGTTTACAATTTTTGGCCTTATGACACAGGAAAAAAAGCACATGGTCCAGGAAGCCCACTAGATCATAGGTATCAAGTGTCAAGTCCAAAGTACAATAGCATCTGAGCAGAATGACAGTTTATTAGCTTGTAGAATCTCTAGGTTATGACAGTATGTAGAAGGTTTCTGGCTGTCAGAGCTCAAAATGAATCCAGGCCCCTAACAATAAAAAGAGGTTTCAGGAATTAGAACCAGAAAGAGGTCTCAATGCTGTTTCGCAATCCAAGCAGAAGAGTTGGAAGGAATTGGTTGAATATGAAATCTTGAAGTTAAAATAAGAGTGATTCACTGGGACTGAGTGACTATAAAGGATATTGCTGGGAAAGAGGGTGAATCTTTATTTTTGTGATCAGAGATGTGATCTGATAAAGGGTCTAGGCCTGAAACATCAGCTTTTGTGCTCCTGAGATGCTGCTTGGCCTGCTGTGTTCATCCAGCTTCACACTTTGTTATCTTGGAATCTTTATTTTTGCTGTTTCTATTAAGATCTTTCTAAATTGTCATATGAATGGCATAGGCTTTTTATTTGCTTTTATGCAATATGCCTGTGTACTTTTATTGACAGCCTTGTGTGAATATGTGAAGTGATTGATTGCCACAGCAAGCAAACTGCAAAAATAAAATTTATGATCTATCAAAGTGATGTCTCACTCTGAAATCTGACTTACCCATTTCATCCATCAGCAATGATCATATCAGTCATCATATCTCGGTCTGAAACATCGTTTAGCTACAAACTGTGATTGTAAGACTGCAACTAATTATAAATTATTGAGGCCAATCAGAGGCAAACTGCCAAATAAAAGCAAAATATTGCTGATGCTGGAAATCTGAAATATAAACAGAATGTGCTGGGAAGATTCAACAAGTCCAGCAGCATCTGTGAAAGGAAAAATAGAGTTAATGTTCAAAGTCCAATATGGCTGTTCTTCAGAACTGCAAAAAAACTGATGCAAAGGCTGCAGGACTGTAGCAACCCTTGGAACTTTGCTGCCTCAGGAACAAGATTGTCTGGCTGCCTCCATGTACAGTTTGGTAACAGTCAGTCTTGCAGTCTCAGAATCTGCTGGATATGTAAATCAACTTGCATTCCATGATCCTCGTCACTCGGATTTAGCATCAACAGCAGGACAACAATGGAATGAAGGATCTTTACGCCATTGCCAGTATACCTTCCTGACTAGGAGGTAGGGTGGTGCCAACAGGAACCATACACAGATGATTTCTCACAGGAGACTCCAGTGATGGTCAGGTCTTCCAAGACTGGCCTACCAGTCTCTGGAGTCCAAGCCAAAGAAATTGCACTTGCCTCAGGAAAGGACACATTCAGCATGTCTAGGCCATCTAAGCAGAAATACTCCTGACCAGACCAGCAAGGCCAGTGGACACTATTGTAGGGCAAGGTCCCTCAACCCCAACTGTGGGATGTGGGCATGCACTAAGACAGAATGGTGGGGAAAAGGAGAAGAAGAAGATATTCTGAGGGCACATTGATGACATAGGTGACAATTAATGATTGCAGGTGAATGTAATTTTAGCAGCAATGCTTCATCTTCCTAGGTGCCTAAACGTTGTAATTGCATCGTAGAGGTCTGTGGAGTTCGGTTGTAAACCTGTGTACAATGATCAGGGGGTGCCTGGAGAAAGGAACTGGACTGCACACAGTCAGCTAGCGTCCTAGGGGCACAAGGAATGCTAAGCTCGCAGGTATGTTTCACCTTCGCTGTACGGGGGTCAGTCTACTGGTGTTGCCTTGTGAAGTGCCTCACATTGCTTGAAATTACCGTGCCCATTTTTGGGTGGGAATACTGCCATTTTCTTTTTGATTATGGACTTATGATTTACAGGACAATAAAAAGCAACAGTGGTAACTCCTTGTCCTGTGATTTCCAGGTTTTGCTTCTCTTTGACAGTGAACATAAATAGACAAAACATAAAGATTGCCTCTTCTGGTAGCTCTCCCTATTAACCCCATAAGCTTTGCACCTTTCCAACTCAACACCCAGCCCCTCTATCCAAGTCTCCATCTGTCCACTCTACAAGTCTATCTCCCCCTATCCCAACCCCAAAGTGAAATAGACAAGCTGGATGTGATAGTACATGTCCCTCCCAGAAAACCAGAATGCCAGTTCATATCAATAACCCTGCCTCTTGCCTGACTGGTTTTCCTCCCATACTCTATCATCTCCATGTACCATGCCTACTGACTGCTTCCCATGAATGCCTTCATCCTCTCTGCATCCCAGTATTCTGACCCCAAGCCAAACAGTTAAGTTACCGAGCCTGTCTCCTGCAACACTGGCCCCTTGATAACGTTTCCTTCTCGAAAGGGCAGCAGTGTACGGATGTTTTTTTTTATGATGGGAGTTTCATTATCACCATTACTCAGCTTTCAACTCCGGGTTTTATGGATTAATTTTCAGTGTTACCAGCTGCCTATATGGGAGGTGAATGCATGCCCCTGACCAATAGCCTAGTCCTGTGGATTACTAATCCAGTAATGCTATGAAAGTGTCATTGTCAATATTGTGGACATATAGCTAATCAAATCTGTCAGGAATGGGGTAGCTTCATATCAATTAGTGAAGGCTGATACTCCTGAAAGGCAGATTCTGCAAAGGTGCAGCAGAGGGCAGGAGGAATTGAGTTGATGTTGTGCAATGTTGCAATGAAACACCGTAGCCACTGATTATCCATGTGGTCCACACTGGTACACAGGTGACCTCACCATTTCACTCTGTTGCCAACTCATGTCTTCCTGATAATCTTTAGGGTCTCCATGTTATGCTTACAAGAAGTAAATATGCAGATGGCATCAAAATTGGAGGGTTGTGGACAGCCAACAAGGTTATCTCGGAGTTCAATGAGACCTTGATTAGATGGGCTGATGGACCAAGGAGTGGCAGATGGAGTTTAATTTAGATAAATGCAAGGTGCTGCATTTTGGAAAGGCATACCAGGGAAGAATTTATACATTTAATGGTAAGACTCTGTGGAGTGTTGTCAAACAAAAAGACCTTGGAATGCATGTTCATAGCTCCCTGAATGTTGAGACACAGGTAGATAGGATAGTGAAGGAGGCAGTTGGTACCCTTGCCTTTATTGGTCAGTGAGTTGAATATAGGAGTTGGGAGTTGCACCAGTACAGGACATTGGCTAGGCCACTTTTGGAGTACTGCATTCAATTCTGGTTGTCCAGCTATAGGAAAGATGTGGGAAACTTGAAAGGATTCAGAAAAGACTAATGAGGATATTGGCAGGGTTGGAAGGTTTGAGTTATAGGGAGAGGTTATTTTCCCCGGAGCATTGGAGGCTGAGGTGTGACCTTGTAGAGGTTTATAAAATCACTAGAGGCATGGATAGGGTGAATAGTCAAGGTCTTTTCTCCAAGGTAAGGGGGTTCAAAACTAGAGGACTGAGGTTAAAGATGAGAGGGGAAAGATTAAAAGGGACCTCAGAGGCAACTTTTTCAGGCAAATGGTGGTGTGTATGGAATGAGCTGCCAGAAGAAGTGGTGGAAGCTGGTACAATTACAACTTATAAAAGGCATCTGGATGGGTATATGAATAGGATGAGCTTACAGGGATATGGGCCAAATGCTGAAAAATGGGACTAAACTAATGTGGGATAATTGATCAGCATGGATGAGTTGGACCAAAAATTTGTTTACATGCTGTATATCTCAACGACTCGAGGCATCGGACGACCAAGCCTTAGCTCCTCAGTTATTAGTTTCCTTGTGCCTGAGGCAACTGTCAAAATCCAAAATCTCACTCCACTTGTTTCTAGTGAAATAAAACCCACAGCAGCAATTTATTCCTCAAACATCCCTTTTGAGCTCAATATCATCTATGGTTCTGTATATGTTCCCAATTTTTAACAGAACTCCTGCTGCAGATACACAAAGCACAAAATTGGCCACAACTTGAGGCTTTGAGTGGTTCAGCAGCACACTTTAAAAAATATTAGGAGTAGGATCTTTAGAGGAGATTTGAGGAAATTCTTTCACTAAAGGGTTATGGGTATCCAGAACTCTTTGCCGGAGGGGTGGTAGAAACCAAAACCCTCAAGAGATTTAAAAACTATCTGGATGGGCACTGGAAATGTCATAGCATACAAAGCTGCATGCTAAGTGCTGGAAAATAGGATTAAAATAAATAGATGGCTGATGACCAGAACGGACATGGTGGGTGGAAGGGCCTCTTTCAGAGTCACAAGACTTCTATGACCCTGTGATCAATCACTCTTTCAAGATTCTATATGCTCTGGACAGTTTATATGGGTTAGAGGGTACTGAATATAATCATAGTATTTAAAAAAGGAGGTAGAAAGGAAGTGGAATTATAGGCAGGCAAGCCAATCACCAGAAGTAGTGACAAAGCTAGTGTGTATTATGAAAACTTTAATAGCACAGTAATTGGAAAATAGTGACAGTATTGGATAGAGTTAAGACTGAGTTAAAGGTAGCATCATCAGTGAGCCTCCGATGAAGCGCTGGTGTTATGTCCCGCTTTCTATTTATCTGTTCGGGGTTCCTTGGGTTGGTGATGTCATTTCCTGCATTGGTGATGTCATTTCCTGTTCTTTTTCTCAGAGGATGGTAGATTGGCTCCAAATCAATGTGTTTGTTGATGGAGTTCCGGTTGGAATGCCATGCTTCTAGGAATTCTCGTGCGCGTCTCTGTTTGGCTTGTCCTAGGACGGATGTGTTGTCCCAATCAAAGTGGTGTCCTTTCTCATCTGTATGTAAGGATACTAGTGATAGTGGGTCATGTCGTTAAAGGTGTTAACGAGTTAAAGGTGGCATGGGACTCAGTGGTTAGCCTTGCTGCCTCACGACACCAAGGACCTGGATTTGATTCTATCTTCAGGTGTCTGTATATCAGGAGTTTGTACATTCTCCTCGTGTCTGTGTCGGTTTCTCTGGGTGCTCCAGTTGCCTGCTACAGTCCAAAAATATGCAGGTCAGGTGGATTGGCCATGCTAAATGCAGGGTTATGGGGATAGGATAAGAGGCTGGGTCTGGGTGGGATGCTCTTCAGAGGATCAGTGCAGATACAACAGGCTGAATGGCCTCCTTCCCCACTGAATGGAATCTATGAGTCAGCATGGATTTACAAAAGAAAAGTCTTGCTCAACAAATTTATTGGAGTCATTCACGGATGTAGCTAATGGGGTTGACAAAGTGGAACCAGTAGATGTAGTTTACTTGGATTTGCAGAAGGCTCTCAATAAGGTCCACATAAGAGATTGACACGTAAAATTAAAGTACCCGGGATCAGGCTGGTGTATTGACATAGGCAAAGAACTGGCTAGCAGTCAGGAAACAAAAAGTAGGGATAAGGCAGTCATTTTCTGAGTGGCAACCAGAGATCAGTGGGGTACCTCAGGGATCAGTATTTGGTTCACAATGATTCACAATTTATATTAAATATTTAGATGAGAGAATTAAATGAAATAGTTCCAAGTTTGCAGATGACACAAAGTGAGGTGGGAGAATGAGCTGTAAGGAGGATGCAGAGATGCTTCAGTGTAATTTGGACAAATCAAGTTTTTGTGCAAATGCATGGCAGATGAAATACATTGTAGATAAATGTGAGGTCATCCACTTTGGTAGCAAAATCAGGGAAGCAGATTATTATCTGAATGAATGTAGTTTGGGAAAGAGGGAGGTGCAACAGAACCTGGATATCCTTGTACACCAATCACTGAAAGCAAGTATACAGGTGCAGTAGGCAGTCAAGAAGGCAACTCGTATGCTGCCTTTCACAGCGAGAGGATTTGAGTACAGGAGTAGGGATGTCTCACTGCAATTGTATAGGGCCTTGGTGAGACCACGCCTAGAATATTGTATGCAGTTTTGGTCTCCTTACATGAGGAGTAATGTTCATAGGGTAGGGGGGGAGTGCAGTGAACGTTTACCAGACTGATTACTGGTATGGCAGGACTGACGTATGGATCGCATAGGACTATATTCATTGGAGTTCAGAAAATTGTGGGGGGAATCTCAGAATCATTTAAAATTCTAACAGAATACTACAGAGTAAATGTAGGAAGGATATCCCCAATGGCCATGGAGTTGAAATCCACACAATCATACCCTAAAGGTACAGAATAGAACATTTAGGACTGAGATGCAGAGAAATGTCTTCACCCAGACAGTGGTGAGCCTATAGAATTCTCTGCTACACAAACCAATGTAACCAAAGCATTGAATGTTTTCAAGAAGGGGGTGAAAGCCAGAACAGAATATTCATTTGGATGAGAGATAATGGGAACTGCAGATGCTGGAGAATTCCAAGATAATAAAATGTGAGGCTGGATGAACACAGCAGGCCAAGCAGCATCTCAGGAGCACAAAAGCTGACGTTTCGGGCCTAGACGCTTCATCAGAGAGGGGGATGGGGAGAGGGAACTGGAATAAATAGGGAGAGAGGGGGAGGCGGACCGAAGATGGAGAGTAAAGAAGATAGGTGGAGAGAGTGTAGGTGGGGAGGTAGGGAGGGGATAGGTCGGTCCAGGGAAGACGGACAGGTCAAGGAGGTGGGATGAGGTTAGTAGGTGGCTGGGGGTGCGGCTTGGGGTGGGAGGAAGGGATGGGTGGGAGGAAGAACCGGTTAGGGAGGATGAGACAGGTTGGACTGGTTTTGGGATGCAGTGGGTGGGGGGGAAGAGCTGGGCTGGTTGTGTGGTGCAGTGGGGGGAGGGGACGAACTGGGCTGGTTTAGGGATGCAGTAGGGGAAGGGGAGATTTTGAAACTGGTGAAGTCCACATTGATACCATATGGCTGCAGGGTTCCCAGGCGGAATATGAGTTGCTGTTCCTGCAACCTTCGGGTGGCATCATTGTGGCACTGCAGGAGGCCCATGATGGACATGTCATCTAGAGAATGGGAGGGGGAGTGGAAATGGTTTGCGACTGGGAGGTGCAGTTGTTTGTTGCGAACTGAGCGGAGGTGTTCTGCAAAGCGGTCCCCAAGCCTCCGCTTGGTTTCCCCAATGTAGAGGAAGCCGCACCGGGTACAGTGGATGCAGTATACCACATTGGCTGATGTGCAGGTGAACCTCTGCTTAATGTGGAATGTCATCTTGGGGCCTGGGATGGGGGTGAGGGAGGAGGTGTGGGGACAGGTGTAGCATTTCCTGCGGTTGCAGGGGAAGGTGCCGGGTGTGGTGGGGTTGGAGGGCAGTGTGGAGCGAACAAGGGAGTCACGGAGAGAGTGGTCTCTCCGGAAAGCTGACAGGGGAGGGGATGGAAAAATGTCTTGGGTGGTGGGGTCGGATTGTGAATGGCGGAAGTGTCGGAGGATAATGCGTTGTATCCGGAGGTTGGTAGGGTGGTGTGTGAGAACGAGGGGGATCCTCTTGGGGCGGTTGTGGCGGGGGCGGGGTGTGAGGGATGTGTTGCGGGAAATACGGGAGACGCGGTCAAGGGCGTTCTCGATCACTGTGGGGGGAAAGTTGCGGTCCTTAAAGAACTTGGACATCTGGGATGTGCGGGAGTGGAATGTCTTATCGTGGGAGCAGATGAGGCGGAGGCGGAGGAATTGGGAATAGGGGATGGAATTTTTGCAGGAGGGATGACCAGCCATGATCATATTGAATGCTGAAGCAGGCTTGAAAGGCTAAATTGACTGTTCTTGTTTGTATTTTCTCTGTTTCTATGATATGTTGGCCTTGGAGAAAGTGTAACATAGACTTACCAGACTGGGCTTGGCCGCCAAATGTTAAATTAACAAAGATTACCTTGACAGATTTACATTTTCTGAAATTTAAAAGTTTAGGAGCTTATTAGATCAAAGTTGATTCAATTTACTAGTGTTATCTGAAATTAAAATTTAGTCTCAGCAATGGTGATCTTAAAACTATCATTAATTGTCGTAAAATCTCATCCCATTCACTGATACCCTTCAAGGAAGAACATCTGCCATTTTTTGTTGGTTTGATTTGGATCTGACTCCAGACACACAACAATGTGTTTGACTCCTGTCTGCCCTCTGAAAGGGGCTGCCAAACTACTCAATTGTACTAACTTGTTATAAAGTCAAACAGCAATTAAACCAGATGGACCACCCAGTACCAGCCCAGAGGACCCTATAAACTTTTCAGAATTAATTTCTGGGAATTTGTGTCAAAGTTGGGACAGCTGTCTCACAGGGGAGTCAATATGATCACATTCACAGGATCATGCCTTCCAGACTATGTTCCAGGAACCATTACCAACCCCTTCCACTAGCAGGACAGACCCATCAGAGGTAGTGGCACTGTGGTATAGAGGCAGGAGTAAGTCTAGTCCGACACAGTCTTGTGGCATCAGGTCAAACAATGACAAAGGAATCTCCTGCTGATTATTATGCACTGCTCGCATGTTTACTTCTCTCAGTTCATAAATCAGTGCTACTCTAAATTAAGAACTAATTAAAAGAAACACAGAGAGTGAAAAGGGCAGAGAGTGTATTCTGGGTTGGGAATTCCAGTGGGTCAAATGTACCACTAATGACAGAACTGGTCAAGTCCTATGACTGAGTACAACTCTGAACAGTGGTTAGGGTCTATTCTGTAATTAAGGTTCAAAATTATGTAGGAACTGGTGGCAAGATTAACAAACTATATAACAAGGAAAATAAGCAACTAAGTAAAATTATAGTTAATTGACCACATTGAGGGTGGCAGGATGGGAGATATCTCACAGAAACAGCATGTGGGAACACCCAGATGCCTGATCCAGTCTAAACATGTCTTCAGTTAAGTGTTTGCAGCGTCTGAAGGTTATTCAGTTACTTGTATATTTTATTCCAAGAGGTGGTTACACCCATTAGTGCAGCATCTTAAAATTTGGACACCAGCCAGGAGAACAAGGGTGTGACAGCAAATGAGGCAGCTAAGAAGGCCCTTAAGATATGAGGGCAGGAGCCTCAATTTTTGCATTTGTCCAAAAAGCTTTAAGTTCTTCCAACTGGTTTCAATGAGACTGAGAGCTGAGGGGGGCATGAGTTAACTGAATATTGCACTGTTGGTCAGAATACATTCAAGAGCAAAGAGGAATGTAGCAATAATAGAAACAATATAATGTGAGAAATTGCCACTATCCTCTGCAAAAAAAAGTGTAGGTGTCCAGTGAATTGTGTTTCCCAAAATAAAAACGGGAATTGCTGGAGAAATTCAACAGGTCTGGCAGCATCTCAGAAGAAAAAAAAGTACAGAATGGATGTTTCAAATCCAATAAATGAGTCTGATATGCAATTTTAAGAAGTTATCCTGTAAACATTTCCATCAAAGGAAGTAGTGTCATATTGGACTCAAAACATTATCTCTGTTTCTGCCTCCACAAATGTTCCCAGACCCTGTGGTGTTTCTCCAGCAGTTTCTAATCTAATTTTCAATTTCCAACATTTGCAACATTTTGCCTTGCTTTTGTTAGGCTGTGTTGCCTCCCTGTGACAAGGGTTTGGGATAGCTATACAGGAGAGTAACTGTCAGTGGTTCATGTCGGTGCCAAATACACAAGCAGGACAAGGAAAGCGGTTCTGCACATGCAATATGAGATGTTAGCCATCAAATGAGGAAGCACAGGCACTACTTTCTGGATTATTACCAAAGTCTTGTCCAAATCAGTAAAGGGCAAATTTGATTGGAGAAATACAGAGTAGTAGGGTAGAAGTGGGTTCTGGTTTGTGAGGCATTAACACCAGTACTGTGGAAATTGGGGCCTCTATCTCTGAGACAGTCTCTGGCTGAACCATGCTGGACCAGTGTTCGAGTGAAAAAAAAGTCAGAAATTGCTGGAAACTCTCAGCAGACTCTAACCACCTCTGCCTTCAAAATATTCAAGGATTCTGCTTTTCACCACCCCTTCAGGAAAAGAACTGCAAAGATTCACAACTGTTTGGAGAAAGAAATCCCTTATTTCTGTTTTAAACCCCTCATCTTTAAACAGTGGGCACAAGTTCTTCATTCTTATATAACCAACCTGTTAAGATTTGTCAGGATCTTATATTTCAAACAAGGGAATGGGAAATTATATGATAGAAGGGTATAAATAGTGCAAATATAATGCATAGTATGTCAACAGGTAAGCCTAGAGGTTACAAAAATAATAAGACAGCAAAAATAAACATTCTCTATTTGAATGCATGGTGTGTTCAAAACAAAACAAATGACCTGGCAGTGCAAATAGAAATAAATAAGTAAAATCTGATAGTTAAAATCTGAAAGTTAATACAAACTTCTTTTCTGAAGAAGGGTCTCGACCCAAAACATCAACTTTCCTGCTCCTCTGATGCTGCTTGGCCTGCTGAGTTCATTTAGCTTCACACCGTGTTATCTCAGTTAAACAGATGGCTGCAGAATGACATAGACTGGACATGAATATTGAAAGGGACAGGCTATTTAGGAAGGACGTAAAGCTACAAAACGGTGAAGGAATGGCTCTGTTAGTTAGTCCTGGAATACAGAATGACCAAAGTTCAGGAAACCAGGGTGTAGAAATGGATGAGATAAGTAAATGTAAAGGCAAGTCAGTTGTAGGAGTGATATACAGACCCCTAAAACATTGCAGAATGGAATAAAAGGAAGAAATAGTGGAAGGTTGTCAAAAAGGCATGTCAGTACTCATGGCATGTATAGAATATATATATTTAACATGAGAACATAAGAACTAGAAGCTGGAATGGGCAATTCAGGCTCGAGCTTGTTCTGCCATTAATATGATCATGGCTGATTTCATCTCGGCCTCAACCCCACTTTCTTTCCTGTTCCCAAAACCCTTTCACCCATTAGAAATTAAAAATCTGTCTCGTTGCTCCTTAAATTTATTCAGTTTCCCCGTGTCTACCACACTCTGCGGTAGTGAATTTCACTGATTTGCAACCCTTTGAGAGAAGTAATTCCTCTTTATCTTTGTTTAAAATCTGCTATCCCTTATCCTAAAAATCAGACCTGTTAAAATGAGTTAGCTTTATTGTCACACGTACTCAAACGAGTACAGTGAAAGGTTCACAGTCACCACATTACAGAGCCTTCTTAGGCACAAAGGTACTGAGGTAGAGATACTTAAGATCAAAGATTCTTAGGAAACAAAATAATGAGAAAAGTGAGGAGGTAAACAATCCAGCATTATAGGTCATTGGAATAAGTTAGATAAATGAAGAAGTAAAAAGTTCAGATTATCAGTCTTTCCAAACTAGTCCATGCCAGTTCTTAGCCTCAAAGGAGACTTCCACCACTTCACCACCATCTGTGCCGTTCTTAATACAAGGGGAAACAGCCGCTCTACGTCTACTTCAACTGTCCACTTTAACATCTGGAAAAGCTGAATGGGCCAAGCTAGCAAGATAAAGAGTTCACTGAATGTTGACAGGATAATTTATTAGGGCTGTTCGTCTGGAGACGACCGGGGGCAAACTATCCTAGACTTACAGTTGCGCCACTAGATAGGACCAATTAATGACCTCATTAATAAAGATGTCTCCAGGTAGCAGCAATCATCCTATGACTGAATTATTATTCAGTTTGATGGAAAGAAGAGTTGATTCAAGATTTATATTTTAAACTGAAATAGGGCAATCATGAAGGCATGAAAGCAGAGCTAGCTAAAGTGAACTAACAAATTAGAATTGCAATGGCAGATGTTTTAAGGGACAGTGTGCAGAACAGATACATTTCAAACAGAAAGAAAAAAGCCATGGGAATGACTCACCATCTGTGGCTAACTAGAAAAGTGAAAGCTAGTATCACACAAATAAAAAGCATTATATTGTGAAAAGATGGGTGACAGAGTAGAAGATTGGACAGAAGATAAAAAAGATATTAGTTTAACAAGGTTGGAGAAGATACAGTAGGTGAAATGAGAAAGCTTGTTACAAATATAAGATCAGATAGCAAGGATTTTGTTGGATATTTAAAATGGACAAGCAAGCAAAATGAGCAAAGGTCATATAGAACACGTGTCTTAGAAATTAGTAAGGACAAATAAAGCAATAGCAGAAGGGGTGGTACTGTGACTCAGTCATTAGCACTACTGCCTCACAGCACAAAGAACGCTAGTTCAATTCCAGTCTCAGTCTGTGTGGAATTTGCACATTCTGCCTGTGTCTGTGTAGGGTTTCTGCCAGGTGTTCCAGTTTCCTCCCACAGTCACAAAGATGTGCAGGTTAGGTGAATTGGCCATGCTAAATTGCCCATAATGTCTAGGGGTGTGTGAATTAGTCATAGAAAATGTAGGGTTACAGGGAAAGGGTGAGAGGAATGGGTCTGGGTGGGATACTTTTCAGAGGGGCATTGTGGACTTGGGCTGAATGGATTCTAAGTGGACAGGTATTTTGCATCAGTCCTCACTGAAGGGGAAATAAGCAACATCTCAGAAATTGCCGTAATCTGGAAATGGAACGAAAGGAGAAATTCAGGAAGATCACATTCAACTCAAATTAGAATTAGCTTTATTTTCACATGTACAAACATGAGTACTCACTCAAGTACGTGTGACAATCAGACTAATTCGAAACTAGGAAGTGATGCTGAGCAAATTGTCAGAGCTGCAGTCTCCCACTGCTCAGCTCCAGATGGGCATCATTCTAGGGACTTTAGAGAAGATCAAATTAATCTGAGAGGTTTTGTGAAATGGAAATCAGATTTAATCAATTTACTGGAGTTCTTTGAAGTAACATTTGGTGTGGATAAAGGGGAACTGGTGGATATACGATTTATAGATTTCCAGAAAGAAGTTAATAATGTGCCACATCAAAAGTTGTGGAAAATTAAAGTTCTTGGTGTAGGCTGTAACATATTGGCATAGACAGATGATTAACTAACTAACAGGAAAGAGTGAATGGGCGTAAATAGATCATTTTCTGGTTATGAATATTAAATGAGTAGTATTTCACAGAGATCAATGCTAGGGGTCTCAACAAGTTATGTGAATGGCATGGATGCAGGCACTAAGGTATGATCAATAAATTTACTGATGATACAAAGACAGATAGGAAGGTAAGTTGAGAAGAGGACATAAGGAGGCTATAGAGGGATTATAATTAAGCAAGAGGACAGAAATCTGACAAATGGAGTATAATGTTAGAAACTGTGGAATTGTCTGTTTTGGCAGGAAGATTAAAAGAAAGCATATTATCTAAATGGTGAGAGATTACAGAAGGATTTGTATGTTCTACCTCAAAAATTGCAAAAAATGTATGCAGGTACAGCAATTAATTGTGAAAGTTCATATCAGTGATAATGGGAACTGCAGATGCTGGAGAATCCAAGATAATAAAATGTGAGGCTGGATGAACACAGCAGGCCCAGCAGCATCTCAGGAGCACAAAAGCTGACGTTTCGGGTCGTAGGGTCTAGGCCCAAAACATCAGCTTTTGTGCTCCTGAGATGCTGCTGGGCCTGCTGTGTCCATCCAGCCTCACATTTTATTATTGTGAAAGTTCATATGTTGTTTTTCACTATTGTGGAGAGAATTGAATACCAAAGTAGGGAGGTTATGCTTCAGTTTTATGGGGCATTGCTAAGACCGCAGCAATGGTACGAACTACAATATTGTTCTCTTTATTTAAGAAGTTTTAAATCCATTGGAAGCAGTTCAGAGCAGTTTTACTAGACAAATAATTGAAATGGGCAGGTTGTCTTATGAAGAAACATTGGCCAGGCTAGAGTTCATATCCACTGGAGTTTAAAAGTGAAAGAATCAACTTAGTTGAAAGATCCTGAGATGTTTCCTCTTGTGAGAGTTTAGAACTAGGGTCACAGTTTAAAAATAAGGGGCTGCACACTTAAAACAGTGATGAGGACATTTTTTCCTCACAGAATGTTGTAAGTCTTTGGAAATTTTCCTTAAAAGACAAGGAAAGCAGCCCTTGAATGTATTCGCGGCGAAAGTAGATAAATTTTCGATAAGTATTGTGAAAGACTAATGGGGGGAGGCAGGCGATCAATAAATGCCTTTTGGAGATTGCAGGTGTTGGGATATGCCTAGCTGTGCAGGTGGCATGGTGATTCAGTGGTTAGCACTGTTGCCTCACAGTGCCAAGGAGCTGGGTTTGAATCTAGCCTCTGGTGACTGTCTGTTTGGAGTTTGCACAATCTCTCTCTGTAAGTATGGGTTTTCTCTAGGTATTCTGGTTTCCTTCCACAGTCCGAAGATGTGCAGGATAGCTGCATTAATTACGGAAAGGGTAGCAAAATGGGTCTGGGTGGTATGGTGTTCCGAGTGTCAGTGTGTTCTTGATGGGCTAAATGGCGTGCTTCCACACTTTAGGGATTCTATTCTATGAAGTACATGGCAGCATTTCATGTGGCAGTGATGCTTTGTAACTATCCCTATAAACAGTAAATTCAGTCTTGTGTGATTGGTTTCTGATATAGCCCTTTTTGAAAGTGTGTATCTCTTTCTTGGCCTGAAGAAAAGATAAATATTTTCACAATTAATGATCAAGGAAACACAGGTAATTGACGCTACAGCTTGAGTTATCCAAAAAGAAAATTAAGTTGAGGAAAGGTATTGAGTGGAATTTTTACTCTACATCTGCAACCATGAAGGCAGAAGGGTGAGGAACAGGTGGGCTGACTAAGTTGTGAAGCCCACCCTCAGATGTCCACTTCTGCTCTTACCTTAGATAACAAGATGTAGAGCTGGATGAACACAGCAGGCCATGCAGCATCATAGGAGCAGAAAGGCTGACGTTTTGGGCCTGGACCCTTCAACAGAAATGGGGGAGGGGAAGGGGGTTCTGAAATAAAGAGGGAGAGACAGGGAGGCGGATAGAAGATGGATACAGGAGAAGATAGGTGGAGAGGAGACAGACAGGTCAAAGAGGTGAAGATGGAGGTAGGGAGGAGATAGGTCAGTCCAGGGAACATGGACAGGTCAAGGGGGCAGGATGAGGTTAGTAGGTAGGTAATGGGGGTGGGGCTTGAGATGGGAGGAGGGGATAGGTGAGACGAAGAACAGATTAGGGAGGTGGGGACGAGCTGGGCTAGTTTTGGGATGCAGTAGAGGGAGGGGAGATTTTGAAGCTGGTGAAGTCCACATTGAGACCATTGGGCTGCAGGGTTCCCAAGTGGAATATGAGTTGCTGTTCCTGCAACCTTTGGGTGGCATCGTTGTGGCACTGCAGGAGGCCCAGGATGGACATGTCGTCTGAGGAATGGGAGGGGGAGTTGAAATGGTTCATGACTGGGAGGTGCAGTTGTTTTGTGTAAACCGAACATAGGTGTTCTGCAAAGTTGTCCCCAAGCCTCCGCTTGGTTTCCCCAAAGTAGACGAGGCCACAACAAAAACAGTGGACGCAGTATACCATGTTAGCAGATGCGCAGGTGAACATTTGCTTGATGTGGAAAGTCTTCTTGGGGCCGAGGATGGGGGTGATGGAGGACGTGTAGGGTTAGGTGCAGCACTTCCTGCAACTGCAGGGAAAAGTATCGAGTGTGGTGGGGCTGGCGGGGAGGGTGGAGCGGACAAGAGAGTCACGGAGAGAGTGGTCCCTCCGGAAGGCAGATTAGGGTGGGGAGGGAAAAATGTCTTTGGTGGTGGGGTCGGATTGCAGATGGCGGAAGTGTCAGAGGATGATGCATTGGATCCAGAGGTTAGTGGGGTGGTACGTGAGGACGAGGGTGTTCTGCTTTGGTTGTTATTGCAGGGAGTGGATGTGAGGGATGAGTTGCGGGAACTGCGGGAGACACAGTCGAGGGCATTCTCAATCACTGAGGCGAGGGGGAAGTTGCGGTCCTTGAAAAACGAGGACATCTGAGATGTACGGGAGTGGAATGCTTCATCCTGGGAGCACATGCAGTAGAGGCGAAGGAATTGGGAATAGGGGATGGCATTTTTGCAGGAAGCTCTGTGGGAGGAGGTGTATTCTAGGTAATTGTGGGAGTCGGTGGGCTTCAAATGGATATCGACTTCTGGGTGGTTGCCAGAGACGGCAACAGAGAGGTCCAGGAAGGAGAGAGCGGTATTAGAGATGGTCCAGGTGATCTTAAGGTTGGGGTGGAATGTGTTGGTGAAGTGGGTGAACTGTTCAAGTTCTTCATGGGAGCATGAGGCAGCACAGATACAATCATCAATGTAACGGAGGAAGAGGTGGGGTTTAGGGCCAGCGTAGGTGCGGAAGAGGGACTGTTCCATGTAACCTACAAAGAGGCAGGCATAGCTTGGGCCCATGCAGGTACCCATGGCCACCCCCTTTGTCTGTAGGAAGTGGGAGGAATTGAAAGAGAAGTTGTTGAGGGTGAGGATGAGTTTGGTTAAGCAGATGGGGGCGTCAGTGGAGGTGGACTGGTCAGGCTTGCAGGACAGGAAGAAGCGGAAGGCCTTTAGGCCATCTGTATAGGGAATGCAGGTGTATAGGGACTGGACGTCCATGGTAAAGATGAGGTATTAGGGACCAGGGGATTGGAAGTTCTGGGGGAGGTGGAGGGCGTGGATGGTGTCACAGACGAAGGTAGGAAGTTCCTGGACCAAGGGGCAGAAAATGGAGTCGAGATCGGTGGAGATAAGTTCGGTGGGGCAGGAGCAGTCGAAGACAATGGGTCGACCGGGGCGGTCAGGTTTGTGGATTTTGGGAAGGAGATAGAAGCAGGCGGTGCGGGGTTGGGGTCCGATGAGGTTGGAGGTTGTGGGCTTCCTCTCCCCCTTTTCTGAAGAAGGGTCTAGGCCGGAAACATCAGCCTTCCTGGTCCTCTGATGCTGCTTGGCCTGCTGTGTTCATCCATCTCTATACTTTGTTATCTCAGATTGTCCAGCATCTGCAGTTCCTACTATCTCTGGTCTTGGTGAGTTTGGAGGAATCTGAGTTAGCTGCTCTGGATGGTGGGTCCGCATTTATAATATTGAAATGAGATGCTTTTCCTCATGTATTGGGAACTGTTTTCACTTTCCTGCTGCATTAGGGTTAGGGTTTTCTGAGGTTAGGGAATCCAGCAACTAATAGAATCACAGAATTCCTACAATGTGGAAGCAGGCCACTCAGTTCATCGAGTCCACACCGACTCTCCAAAAAGCATCCTACCCAGACCCACCATATTCCTATAACCCTGCATTTCCTATAGCTAACCTACCTAGCCGACACATCCCTGGACATTGTGGGCAATTCAGCATGGCCAACCCACCTAACCTGCACACCTTCATACTCAGAATAGGACAGGAGAACCACCAGATGCAGCACGTGAGAATGCTTTGAGCACTGTTTGTGAACCAAGAGGCACGGTAACGCTTTCACCTGGTACCTCAAAAGGTACTGTATTCCTCTGTCCAGAAATCTGTCTTCAGCTCAAATAGTTTAATCTTCACTCCCACAGTGTTTCCCTGCCCCATGGGCTCTATTTGACACATGGGGCCATATGCTGAATCCCGCCCTCTCCTCTTTCCAAATGATCTTTGACTGAAACCTTCTGCTTCAATGTCTCTCACAAATGCAAAAATAATTTGGCAAAAGCTGCAAAAAAGATGCTTGCTAAAACCCTTTAATGTCATGGTTTAAGTTTTGGAAAGCACAATCTGAGAGTCTAGTAGATGCATTTTCAAGTAAAGCACTAGACAGCGAATTCCACTGTTATCTCTCTGGAAAGGAAGTGCATGGTTCTGCGTGAAGTCAGGAGAATGGCACCGAGTGAATTACTCATTTGGAGAGCCAGTACAGACATGCTGGCTCTTTCTGTACTGAAACAACTCTGTGATTCTTAGATCCTATCATTAAATTTGGCACGATATTGAAACTGTGGGTTTTCAGGTCACAAACATGTGCTGGTCCTACCTCTTGATATATACATCAGAGTTATTGTTTCTCTGTCTTTCACGCTGCCTGGCAGCTGTCAGCTATACGAATGTTTATTTCTCCTGATCTGTCAATCTACGTTTGATAACCAGTCTGTTCTAAATGTGGGAAGGTAACAATAATTAGAGGCTACTTGCTGCAAAATTAAGCATTTTTCTTGAAATTTAACAGATGTACAATGAGTAAAGAAACAGTGGCTGTGTTCACTGCACTTTCTCTTTTATAACCAGAGGACTTTTTATCATCTCTACTCTTGCTTTCTCTCTGAATATCGGACCATAAGATGTAATGTCAATGAAATGATGGCTGATCTGATAATCCTCAACTCCATTTTCCTGTCTTTTCCCCATAACCCCTGATTCCTTTACTGATTAAAACTCCATCTATCTTTACAACTGAATATTCTGAATGATCCAGACTTGACAGACCTGTGAAGTAAGGAATTCCACTGGTTCATTACCATTTGATGGAGGAAATTTCTCATCTCTGTCTTAAATGGGTGACCATTTATTCTGAGGTCACGCCCTCTGGTCCTATATTCTTCCACAAGGGGAAACAACTTTGTTGCATCTACCCTGTTACCTCCCTTAAAGATCTTATATGTTTCAATAAGGTCACCTCTCATTCTTTTAAACTCCAATGAGTACAAGCCCAATGTAGTCAATTTGACCTGGTAAAAAAAATTCTACAAATCCCAGGATCAACCAATTCTCCTTTCGCTGAATTTTCTCCAACGCATGCATGTCCTTCTGTAGATATGTGGATCAAAACAATTAGTTTTCTTGGTGTTCTCTGACTAGTGCCTTGTACATGTTTTTTCAAACTTTTTTTATCCTTCAGTTCCTTTGAAACAATGGCCAACATTAAATAATATTCAACTCTTCTATCGTTCATGTCAAAGTGCAGAACATAACCTCATTTTTGCCACATTATAAGCCATCTGCCAAGTTTTTACCACTCATGTAACTTGTCTATGACTCTCTATAGACTCTATTATTTTCACCTCTTGTCTCCCCACCTATTTTTGTGTCATCTGCAAACTTGAAGGAGTACATTCACTTCGCTCATCCATGGTATTAATACATATCATGAAAATTGCAGCCCCAGCACTAATCCCTGTGGCATTCCACTCATTACACATTGCCATCCTGAAAATGCCTCCTTTATCCCAACTCTTTATCTTTAATTAGTTGGCCAGTCCTCTATCTTTGCTGACATACTACCATAAATGTCATCAACTCTTATCTCACAGAGTAATCTAAAGTGCAGTACCATAAAAAAACAGATAAACTACGTATACTGGTTCCCCTTTATCTATCCTGCTTGTTACCTCCCCACAGGATTCCAATAAGTTTGTCAGGTATTATTTCCCTTCATGAAGCCATGCTGATTCTATCTTATTATATTATGAGAATATAATGCTTTATATTCTCTGTAATATTTTCTCAATTGTAAATGTTAAGATAATTGGCCTGTTGTTAGGCAGCATCAGAAGAACAGGAAAGTTGACGTTTCGGGTCAAGACCCTTCTTCAGAAAACCGAAATGTCAACTTTCCTACTCCTTTGATGCTGCCTGGCCTGCTGTGCTCCTCCAGCTCCACACTGTGCTATCTCTGATTCCAGCATCTGCAGTTCTTACTATCTCTGGCCTGTAGTTACCTACATTTTGTCTCTTTCAATATCAGTTTCCCTAGTACTACTTATGTAGTGATAGTTATCACATTTATTCCCTAACCTCCCTTCCCTTTGATTTAGCATTTTGGAATGCTAATAGTGCCCTCTACCATGAAGATTGATGTGAAGTAAGTGTTCAATTGCTTTGCTATTTCCTGGTTCCCCATTATTATTTTCCCAGTGTCATTCTCTGAGGAGCATATGTTCACTTAGGCCTCTCTTTTCCTTTCTTATGTATTAACATCAGCTCTTCCTAACTTTTTATACAATACTTGCTAGTTTACTCTCATAGTTGCTTTATCTTCTCTTTTATTATTTTTGGTCATATTTTGCTAGCTTTTAAACCTTTGCCGATCCTCTGACTTGCCACTAATCTTTGCCACTTGTTCTTTTTTTCTCTTTCAATTTTATACTGTCCTTAATCACCTTGGTTAACAATGATTGGTTTAACCCATTCCAGAATCCTTCTTCCTCATTGGATATAGCATTGCTGTTTTTCGTTAGCTGTTTTCTTAAACATGGCCATTGTTCATCAACAATCTTTTCTGCTGTACCCCTTTACCAGTCTATTCCTTTCAATTCTGCTTTCATCCTTATGTGATTGCCTTTATTTGGGGTAGCGTGGTGGCTCACACTACCAGGATCCTGGGTTCAATTCCAGCCTTAGGCGACTGTCTGGGTGGAGTTTGTACATTTTCCTGTGTCTGTATGGGTTTCCTCTGGGTGCCCTGGTTTCCTCCCACAGTCCAGGTTATGTGGATTGATCATGCTAAATTGTTCATAGTATCCAGGGGATGTGCAGGCTAGATGAATTAACCATGGGAAATGCAGAGTGATGAGGATAGGGTTGGTCTGTGTGGGATGCTCTTTGGACGGTTGGTGTGGATGTGATGGGCTGAATGGTCTAACTCCACACTGTAGTGTTTCTATGACTTAAATTTACCATAGTTGTTTGGATGAGTCAAAACAACTTTAGATTGTAGATTAAAATCCCCCATGATAATTTCTGTACTATTTTTACATGCTTTAGCTATTTCTATGTTTATTGCCCGCCCCACCACTATGTCATTATTTGGTGGCCTATAGACCACAGCTATCAGTGACTTCTTCTCCCTGCTATTCCTAATTTCCAGGTTATGTGGATTGATCATGCTAAATTGTTCATAGTATCCAGGAGATGTGCAGGCTAGATGAATTAACCATGGGAAATGCAGAGTGATGAGGATAGGGTTGGTCTGTGTGGGATGCTCTTTGGACGGATGGCATGGCACCAAGGTCCAGGAGGACATTCAAGAGTGGGGAGCAAAAGACAGATTGTAGTTGGAGGGGATTCCACCATCAGGGGGATAGACAGTATCTTTTGCGAGCAGCTTACAGAATCCCGCATGGTGTGTTGCCTGCCCAGAGCCAGGGTGCGAGACATCACTAACCGGCTTGAGAGGATACTAGAGAGAGAGGGGGAGCATCCAGTTGTTGTGGTCCACGTAGGTAACAACAACATAGGCAGGACTAGGAAAAAAGGCCTGTTTTGGGATTATGAAAAGCTAGGAACAAAATTAAAAAACAAGTCTTCAAGGGTCATAATCTCTGGCTTGCTGCCCGAGCCACATGCGAATTGGCAAAGGGAGGCGAGGATCAGGGAAGTAAACATTTGGCTAAAAGAGGGGTGTGCGAAAGAGGGTTTCCTTTCCATGGGACACTGGCATCAGTTCTGGGACGGGAGGGATCTATACCCCTGGGATAGACTCCACTTGAACAGGGCTGGGTCCAGTGTTCTGGTGAAAAGGGTAAATAGGGTGGCTAATAGGACTTTAAACTAGTAAGTGGGGGGGGGGGGGGAAGGGAGATGTGAGTGTAGAGGAAGTATAACAATTAATGGAAGGCAAAGCAACAGGCTAGCAGGTGACGAGGAAGCTTCAACTCCATCGAAAATTAGGAAAAAAGTTAAAGGGAAGGTGAACTCATGAGCTGTTAGTAACGGAGTTAATAGGACCCAAGAAGAAGGTGCAAAATCTGACATAAGGGCACTTTATCTGAATGCTCGGAGCATTCGAAACAAGGTGGATGAGTTGACGGCGCAAATCATGGCAAATGGGTATGATTTAGTGGCCATTACAGAGACTTGGCTGCAGGATGGTCATGACTGGGAGTTACATATTCAGGGATATCGAACTGTTCGGAAAGACAGACAGGAAGGTAAGGGAGGTGGTGTTGGTCTGATTTTTAAGCATGATATAAGGGCGGTAGTGAGAGATGATATAGGTTCTACCAAACAAAATGCTGAATCCATTTGGGTGGAAATTAGGAATAGCAGGGAGAAGAAGTCACTGATAGCTGTGGTCTATAGGCCACCAAATAATGACATAGTGGTGGGGCGGGCAATAAACATAGAAATAGCTAATGCATGTAAAAATAGTACAGAAATTATCATGGGGGATTTTAATCTACATATCGATTGGTCAAACCAGATTGGTCATGGCAGCCTTGAGGAGGGGTTCACAGAATGCATCTGCGATAATTTCCTTGAACAATATATAATGGAACCTATGAGGAAGCAAGCTATCCTAGATCTAGTCCTGTGTATTGAGACAGGAATAATTAATGATCTCACAGTTAGGGAATCCTCTCGGAAGGAGCAATCACAGTATGGTCAAATTTAAAATACAGATGGAGCGTGAGAAAGTTAAATACAGTACCTATATCCTGTGCTTAAACAAAGGAGACTATGAAGGAATGAGGGAGGAGTTAGCTAAGGTAGAATGGGAGCAAAAGCTTTATGGTGGGTCTATTGAGGAACAGTAGATGACTTTCAAAATGATTTTTCACAGTGCTCAGCAGAAGTAAATTCCAGTGATAAGGAAGAACTGTGGGAAGAAAGGGAGCCAGCCATGGATGTCAAAGGAAATAAAGAAAAGTATCGGATTGACAAAAACCAAGAGCAGTGGGAAACTAGTAGACTGGGAAATATTTAATGGCCAACAGAAAGCCACAAAAATAGCTATAAAGAAAAGTAAGATAGATTATGAGAGTAAACTAGCTCAGAATATAAAAAGAGGCAGCAAAAGTTTCTATAAATATGTAAATCGTAAAAGAGTGTTGAAGGTAAACATTGGTCCTTTAGAGGATGAGAAGGCCGATTTAATAACTGGAAATGAGGAAATAGCCAAGGTATTAAACAATTATTCTGTGTCGGTCTTCACAGTGGAAGACACAAATAACATACCAAAAACTAATGGCAAGAAGGTTATAGCAGGCGAGGACCTAGAAACTATCATTATCACTAAGGAGGCAGTATTGGGCAAGCTAATGGGGCTAAAGGGAGACAGGTCTCCTGGCCCTGATGAAATGTATTCTAGGGTACTAAAAGAGGTGATGGGGGAGATAGCAAATGCACTATTAATTATTTACCAAAATTCACTGGACTCTGGGGTGGTTCCCACAGATTCGAAAGCAGCAAATGTGACGCCACTGTTTAAAAAAGGAAGTAGACAAAAAGGAGGTAACTATAGGCCAGTTATCTTAACTTCGCTAGTGGGGAAAATGCTTGAATCTATCATTAAGGAAGAAATAGCAAGATATCTCGATGTAAATTGTCCCATTGGAAACACCCAGCATAGGTACATGAACAGTAGGTCATGTTTAACTAATTTGGTGGAATTCTTTGAGGACGTTACTTGCATGGTGGACAGTGGGGAACCTGTGGATGTGGTGTATCTGGATTTCCAGACGGCATTTGACGAGGTGCCACACCAAAGGCTGCTACATAAGATAAAGTTGCACGGTATTACATGTAAAGTATTGGTATGGATAGAGGTTTGGTTGACCAGTAGATAGCAAACAGTAGGGGTAAATGGATGTTTTTCTGGTTGGCGTTCAGTAGCTTGTGATCCTCAGGGATCAGTGTTAGGACTGCAATTGTTTACAATTTACATATATGATTTGGAGTTGGGGACTAAGTGTGGTGTGTCAAAATTTGCAGATGACACTGAGGTGAGTAGTAGAGCAGAAGACACTGAATGTCTCCAGAGGGACATAGATAGTCTAAGTGAGTGGGAAAAAGTCTGGCAGATGGAGTACAATGTTGATAAGTGTGAGGTCATCCATTTTGGTAGGAATAACAGCAAAATGGACTACGTTTTAAATGGTAAAAAAGATTGCGGCACGCTGCTGTGCAGAGGGACTTGGGTGTCCTTGTGCATGAATCGCTAAAAGTAGGATTGCAGGTGCAGCAGGTAATTAAAAAGGCAAATGGAATTTTGTCTGCCATTGCTCAAGGGATGGAGTTTAAAAACAGGGAGGCTATGCTGCAGCTGTATAGAGTCCTGGTGAAGCCACATCTGGAGTACTGTGTGCAGTTTTGGTCTCCTTACTTGAGAAGGGATATACTAGCACTGGAGGGGGTGCAGAGGAGATTCACTCAGTTGATTCCAGAGTTGAGACGGTTGGATTATGAAGAGAGACTGAGTAGACTAGGATTACACTCTTGGAATTCAGAAGAATGAGGGGGGATCTTGTAGAAACATATAAGATTATGAAGGGAATAGATAAGGTGGAGGCAGGGAGGTTGTTTCCGCTAGCAGGTGAAACTAGGTCTAGAGGGTATCGCCTCAAAACAAAGGGAAGCAGATGTAGGACTGAGATCAGGAGAAACTTTTTCACCCAAAGGGTTGTGAATCTGTGGAATTACCTGCCTCACTGAATGTTTTTAAGGCAAGGCAAGATAAATTTTTGAACAGTAAAGGAATTAAGGGTTATGGTGAGTGGGTGGGTAAGTGGACTGAGATCAGCCATGATCTTATTAAATGGCGGGGCAGGATCAAGGGGTCGAATGGCCTACTTCTGCTCCTAGTTCTTATGTGTCTGACCTAAGTTTCTCACTTGAAAACCAAATGTTTAATCCAGTTATGTTATGGTCTCTATCCCTGAGAGGATCTTTTATTTTGAGATCAATTTATTAAATCTGCCTCATTACACAATGCCAGATCCTAAATAGCCTGATCACTGGTGGAATCCACAACATATTGTTCTGGAAATGGTACTGGATATACTCTCTGAACTCTACCTCATGGCTACCTCTGCCAGTTTGATTTTCCAAATCTGTGTGAACATTAAAGTCACCCATAATTAATGTACTGTGTTTCAAATATGCCTTCATTATTTCCTGATTTTTTCTGTTCTAAGTGCTGCTACGGTTAAGGGCCCTAAAGATTATACACCTTTTTTTCCCTTGTTTTTTTTATCTCCACCGACACAGATTTGATATCTTTCAATCCATGATCATTTCTTGCTGTAATACTTCTACAATCACTTGTGTACAAAAATGCCCAATCACACTTTCCTTCCTGACCATTTGAAAATCACATATCCCTGAATATTTAGTTCCCAGCTTCTATCTCCATGTAACCATGACGTACCCATCAACTTCTGTTTGGGCTGTTAATTCATTCATGATGTTCCATATACTACGTGCATTTAAGTAAAGAGCCATGCATTTATCTTTCTGCCATTTCCCCCTCAGACCCTATTTGCTACATAAAAATATAAACATGCTTGCACACTCTGTCCATTCCTGGCCCACCCACTCTGGATATCATTATGAAAATAACTGCACTGCAAGGTCACATTCTTTTGCTTTGTGAGCCTATGATTTTCATCTCCCGAACCCTCTCTATTTCATTTAAAACCGTCTCTACAGCCCTATTTGTTTAATTTGCCAGGACAATGGCAAAATTCAAGTGAAGCCCAACCCAACAGGACACCTCCCTACTACCCCAGCAGTGATGCCAATGCCCCACAAACTGAAACACATTCCATCCACACCAATCTGTGAGCCATGCATTCAACTCCTTGACTTTATTTACCTGATGCTAGTTTGCCAGTGGGCCAGGTCGTATTCTTGAGATTATTCCCTTGGAAGTTCTGCTTTGTAATTTAACAACTAACTGTTCAAACTCCTTCCCATTTTATTAATGTCATTTGTATCAAAATTGACAGCAACAAGTGGCTCCCTCCCCATTACCTCCAGGGTCCCATCCAACCACAGGAGATGTACTTAACTCTGGAACCAGGCCTGCAGCACTGCCTTTGGGACACACGTTCACAGGGGGTCCAATAGCAGTAAACTGTTTTTAATCATTTCGGAGATGTGGACCTTGCTGGCTAGCCCATTATTTATTGTCCAGTCCCATTCTGCCCTTGAGAAGGTGCTGTTGAACTGACTTTTGAACTGCTGCACAGTGGCTCAGTGACTGGTACTGCTGCCTCACAGCATCAGGGACATGGGTTTGATTTCACCTTCAAGCGACTGTCAGTGTGGAGTTTGCACGTTCTTCTCATGTCTGCTTGGGGTTAATCCCCCAGTCCAAAGGTGGGCAGCTTCGATGGATTGGCCAGGCTAAATTGCCCATACAGTCCAGGGACATGCAGGCCAGTCGGATTTGGAAGCATGTATTGGTTTTAAAAGGCAGCATTAGTTACTTCAGCTGGGAATTAATCCCATACACACTTTGCTTGGGGTACTGTGGATTTTATTTTGCTATCCTTTAGATCTGCTATAACAGTGGGGTGGGGGGTGGCTGGGTAGTATGCTCTTTGGAGGGTTGGTGTGGACTTGATGGGCTGAATGGCCCACTTCCACACTGTAGAGATTGTACGATTCTACGCTGCAGTCCATTTGGTTCATATACATACACAATGCAGTTAGGAAGGGAGTTTCGTTGTTTTGACTGAGCGACAATGAAAGAATGGTGATATATTTCCAAGTCAAGATTGTGAGAGACTTTGCAGAGGAGCTTTTAAATATTTCAGCCTTATCTTTTGCATTGATGTGCTGGGCCCCAATTATTCACAATGGGGATATTTGTAGACTCTCCTCCCTTCAGTGACTTGGTTAATTATCCATCACTATTCCCAATGACTGTAATGGGAAGTAATTGGAAAATCTCTAATTTGAATACATTTATAAGTTAAATCATATTAAAAATATGAAGTATGAATGAAGAATATGATTTTGCTTAGAGTGCGTTGCAAGCGAGTGACAGATTAAATAGTTAGGAAAATGACAAACTATGCAGGTGAAGTATGAGTAGTTGATCATTTCAATGTTTTGATGTCTGTAAGCTTGACACATTTAAACCAGTTTGATTCAGCTGCAATGACATTTGTCAAGAAGAGTTTATTTGATTTCACTTTGTCACCTATTTTCCACTCCTGGAAAATATCATGTGTAAAATGGATGAGTATTTATGATCAAATGATTTGAACTGAAGTCTTAATAAGCAAGGAACTAGTTTATCTAATCTAACCAATAACAAAATGGTGAGAATTAAATGACATGGGCATGGGTGCATCTCTGTGTGCGTACATGTTGAGTGTGTGTGTCTCACTCCCATACATACAAGATTTGACACACTCAATTTGAAATATGCTGCCACGTTTTAGTAGCAGTATTTTCTGGGGAGGTTCATAGATGAAGAAATTACCGCAACTCCAAATTTTCATTTGTTACGTCTTAGGGAATGAATATATTTTAGCAAGGTAAAAAAACCCCACAATAATTATTGCCTGCCATCTTGTAGTTTAAGGTGGCCTTTAGGAATTGTCCACACACTTTCTCAAAAATATCTCAATGAAAAAGTGGCTCTAAACATTACAAATAATAAAGAACAATAACACCAATGAGTATTTAGTTACACCCTCTTGAATTAGAAAAGAAGTACACAATATGGTTATGAAACAGTGGTGGTTTGAATTTGCAATAATTTTTATGTAGAAGCTAAAAAAATGCTGTGATCAAACAAACTGCAAGTTCAACAGGAAATTCCAGCTGGTTCAGTTTATTAGCATGAAATACAACATGATTCAAGTGCTGAAACTACTGTTTCCATTTTGAGTATTAGTTTTGTTTCCCTGCATTATAATTCATGAGATTGTTACTGATATGTAATAAACAGCACGTGACAATATATGTTCCACTATAATCGCAGTACTGAAAGGTTTTCAGTCTAATGCTCTGATTTTGCCTAGTGTTCTATTTAACCATGGTGAAGTAAAATACTGCGCCGATGCAAAAATCATCATTTCTAGTTTCCACCCAAGGTTGCATCAAGGCCAGCAACACATTTGAGGGAAGCAATGAACTGCCTCGGTACAGTTACTTATAAATAATTATCATTTCTCAGAGTCTCTGGTGCAGTGCAGTACCCAACATAAAAAAATGCAGGCTGTAACTTGAATAGCTAGGTTTCAAGCAGAGCAAAAACCTGAGCTTGGGCTTCTTCGAAGTGCTGATGGCCCCAAGCAAAGGTGACAGTTCCCCTGTGGGCCCTAATGATTACAAATCATCTGCTGCGACAGAACGCTCGCCCTACTCATTTGCTTTTGCGTGCTTCTGCACAGCATTTTCCATTACCTCTCTGCTCTAATACTTCGCACCAGTGAAAAACATTTCATGTCAAATTCCAGAGCAGCTTAAACCACCGCCAACCCCTGCCCCTCTACACAGATACATAGCTTTTAACAAAAATGTATTTTTTGACATTTTAACGTGAACTGAAATGATAAAAAGGCAAATGGCGGAGAATTAGTACACAGGAGGCAGAGTGGGTGGGGTCTGACAGCAAGTTTATGTCTTCCTGCATGTCAGTTGCACAAATGTGTAAAGCCATGTGGGAAGTGATTCCCCAAAACTGAAATGTGGATTGAGGTGCAGCCAGCCCCTATTTCGGCTTAACCTGAAGCTGTTTGGAAGAGAGAAAAAAATTGATTTGAAAGTTGCAGTATAAATCAAAACATAAGAATAATCAAGCACAAGGCAGGCCTGACACTTGATGGGGGCGGATGAAATCAGTCTTAAGTTTCATCCATCCTCTCTTCAGTTGGAGGTTTGGCAACGACTCAGTGCGTATGACTGTTTGAGACCAATTTTAAAACTTCCAAATAAAAACCGAAAGAACAGCGGATGCTGTAAATCATGATCAAAAACAAAAGTTGCTGGAAAAGCTCAGCAGATCTGGCAGCATCTGTGCAGAGAAATCGGAGTTAACCTTTCGGGACTGGTGACCCTTCTTTCGAATGGTTCTACCCCAGTTCTGCGGAAGAGTGACTGGACTCGAAACGTTAACTCTGGTTTCACTTCACAGACGCTTTAAATATTTTTCTGTGTTTTTACATGTCTGTGTTTTTAAGAAAGAGGAAAAGGGAATATAATTAGTTGGACAGTTGCAAATCACCTTGAAATTTCCGATCAGCAGTTTTATGATAATTTGCAAACCCGACAAATTTAATGGACTGAGTGCAAAAAAACCAAAAAAATCCCCCTAATGAACAACACTTTGACCCCCGCAGTGCATGGAATTGATCTTCTTGCGCTTTTAATGTGAAACCAATTCCCTAATGAGCTGACATCACAACTTGTTTCCTACTTTAAAAATATTCTGTGTAGTTCAAATTTAGAAAATATCAATAGACGTTAACGTTGTAGCAAATGGGGTCGGAAAAGTTACCTGCAATCCATCACCGCTGACAATTTACCTGAAACCTTTTCCCAGGCGCTAATGTGAGTATCAGTTTGGAGTGCGTTTCAACTTCCCCTTCAATCACACCACTCCACACGGGCCCAAACTCTGTGTAATTTCACATCCCAGCTATGAATGAGGGACCGTCAGTGTCAAGATGAGACTGTCGTTTGTACGAGCGCACTGTCTGGTGATTCGGTCTGCTAACTTTGCTGATGGCTGTGCATATTGCACACATGAGCATTGAGGGAGAAAGGGGATGAATTGGTGAGTTGCACAATCCGCCAGCAGAGGACGCTGTGCCCTCCTCCTGCACTGAGTGTGTGGCTGGGTGACGTCAGGGCTGTCCGGGGGCTCCTATCGCTGTTACAAAGTATTGATGTGGAGGGGAATGTATCGGTTAGGCTCTGGGAGCACCGAGCTGGAGTAAGGAGGCAGAGAGAGAAAGCTAGAGTAAAAAACGCAGCCAAAAACAAATCCTGCAGAAGTACGACTGGAACATTATGAATGCAGTGCCCTTTGTGCTTTTGCTGTTGTTGTATGAAACTTGTGGCAGTGCTGCTGTGGAATTCTCTTCGGGTGAGTATCACTGTTCTGGGGAGTAACAACTTTTTTTTACACCCGGATCCTCCTCCCTCAAGGTGTGCAAGTATGTGTGTGTCCCTCCGGGCCCCTGGTTGTTGACGGCTAGAATTCTGTTTCTAATCGGACTCGGAAGCAACAAGCAAAAGCTATGAATTCACCAACTACTGAGAATATATTTGTTAGTTTTGTTGTTTGGGAAGGGGTGAGGTTTGTTCAGCTGTGGTAGTTTGTCGAAGGAGCCGGTGAGAGCCAGGGCAACGCGGCTTGTTGAATGTGAGCAGTTGATCAGTGCGTCGCCGAGGCCGGCGGCTGAGCTTCGAAGTTTGTTTTAAAATTCTCTTTCGTGTCAGGCAGAATGAAGGAACACTTTTTGTTGTTGTTTGAGTGTTGATTTACTGCTGCGCTCTTCTGTTTGCTGTGGGGAAATGGGGAGGCTGTGCAAGGTTAGCCAGTTGGTGGAGGGTGAAGTAGCTTTGACTCCGGGTTTTAAATCGAGCGGGCACGTCGTTACGAACGGCCACAAAGTCCTATTCCCCCTTTTTGTTACTGTGTCGGTAGTATTTGTCTTGTCTTGCTCCCCTTTGCAGGATAGACGCAGAGATAAATATCTTCGTATTCGTCTAAAATTCATCCCACTTTTTAAGGAATAACATTTGCAGCTAAACAGGACATAAAGCAACTGGTTACTTTTCGAATCCCGTTGTAATTAATTCAGCTTTAATTTAGCCGACCTCACTCCTTTTGTAAAATACGTTTGCAATGAAAAGCTAGGGAGAAGGTGGCGTCGCTCAGGACAATAGGTATGTCCCAGTGGTATGCAATTTAAAATGGAGTACCTTAGTAATGAAAAAGTACAAGCAAACACTCATTGATTTCCTGGTAATTTTATACCCAGGGAAAGTTGCTGTCTTTCTGTTCAACAACAGTACAGTGCTTTCATTGTAATTCTTTAGTTAGTGTGAAAGGCATATCCTTTCCTCCTGGTTCACAGACAATAAAATCTAAACTTATGTTGCTTAAATGCGGCACCTAACAATTAGTATCCTAGTACAGGGAGGTGGAGAAACTAGATGCAAGGAGTGGGAGGTGAGACGAACAATGTTTCAAGTATTCTTGAATTTATTTTTGCAATTCCCAGAGTGATGGTTAAAATCACTCCTTCCTGCAACTGAGTGGGTTAATTAACATTACAGTATGTGTAATGCAATTTATTCTTTCCTCAAAGCCTATTGCTCAGATGCCGCAACAAAAAAAATCAGTCTCAAACCTGTTTTGCAATGTGAAACTGAAGACTTTTTCCATACTGATCCAGGACTTGGCCAAATTACTCGCAAACCTGCAAAGCCAAATTACTGGCACACCTGTAATAGATTGCAGTTCTATACAATGAACATTCCAGTTTGTTCAGTGATGTATTGTCAATCGGAATGTGGTCAGATCAAAAATAACTCAACAATTCTTGTGCATGATTTCAATTGCAGGCACATTTAGGCCACGATATTCTCAAAAAACACAGGTTATGAGGGAGGACAGTTGAATGTTCAGCATAATTTAGAAATGCATGCCATTTTTAAGTACAGTTTCAATACAGGAATGAAGACTGCTTGATGTCCGTTCCCTAAACGATAAGCAATGCAATCTATTATAATCTCAGATACTCATTCATATTGGAGGCACAAAGTTTTATCAAGGTGGAATAATTTAGTGGCTATTGAGCATGAATCCTGTACTCTACGAGTCCAAAAATTATTTATGTTTGTTAGAGTGCAGGATTATTTGTGAATGGTTGCACAGTGCAGCAAATGTGACAAGTTTGGTCATCAAGTTGCAACATTTGTTTTAACAATGACAGAAATAAATCAATACTTTAGTTGCATTAGAAAAGATAAACATCATTCAGAAGAATTTTTTTCCATTGTGTTACCCTGTGTCAGCGGCTCTTGGGAAGTAATGCTCTCTATAATAGCATTTCACTGTATGCATGAAGGAAGAACAGTAAGCTGTTTAGCTCAACAAGCCTGTTGCTAATATCATGACTGATCAGATTTTGACCCAAACTCTTAGTCAATTGACCTTATAATATGTGTTGCCTTCGTCATAGAGTTGTACAGCATGGAAACAGACCCTTTGGTCCAACTCGTCTTTTCCAAACAAATATCCTTAAGTTAATCTAGCCCCATTTGCCAATAATTGGCCAACAACCTTCTAAACCCTTCCTATTCATCTGGATGCCTTGAAGTGTACCAGCCTCTTCCGCTTCCTCTGACAGCTTATTCCATGCACGCACCACTCTTCATGAAAACATTGCCCCTTGGGTCCTTTTTAAATCTTTCCCCTCTCATCTTAAACCTATGTCCTGTAGTTTTGGACTCCCTTACCCTGGGAAAAAGACCTTGGCTATTTACCCTATCTATTCCACTCACGATTTTACAAGGCGACCTCCCCGCCTTCAATGCTTAAGGGAAAATAGCTCCAAACCATTCAGCCTCTTGTTATTGTGCAATTCCCCAAACCCTGGCAATAATCTTGTGAATCTTCTCTGTACTCTTTCAAGTTTAACAACATATTTCCTATAGCAGGGAGGCCAGAATTGAACGCAGTATTCCAGAAGTGGCCTATCCAATGCCCTGTACAACTGTAACATGACATCCCAATTTATATTCTCAAAGCACTGACCAATAAAACAGTGTACAAAATGTTGTCTTCACTACCCAGTCCACCTGCAATACCAATTTTCCAGGAACTGTGAATCTGCAGCCCAAGGCGTCTCTGTTCGGCAACACTTTCCAGGACTCATTAAGTGTATAAACCCTGTGCTGATTTGCCCTACCAAAATGCAGCACTTCATATTTACCTAAGTTAAACTCCATCTGCCACTCCTTGGCTCATTTAATCTGTTGAGTATCTGTCTAACTTAGCATTAAAAATATTCAATGATAGAACATAGAACATAGAACAGTACAGCACAGAACAGGCCCTTCAGCCCACAATGTTGTGCCGACCATTGATCCTCATGTATGCACCCTCAAATTTCTGTGACCATATACATGTCCAGCAGTCTCTTAAATGACCCCAATGACCTTGCTTCCACAACTGCTGCTGGCAACGCATTCCATGCTCTCACAACTCTCTGCGTAAAGAACCTGCCTCTGACATCCCCTCTATACTTTCCACCAACCAGCTTAAAACTATGACCCCTCGTGCTAGCCATTTCTGCCCTGGGAAATAGTCTCTGGCTATCAACTCTATCTATGCCTCTCATTATCTTGTATACCTCAATTAGGTCCCCTCTCCTCCTCCTTTTCTCCAATGAAAAGAGACCGAGCTCAGTCAACCTCTCTTCATAAGATAAGCCCTCCAGTCCAGGCAGCATCCTGGTAAACCTCCTCTGAACCCTCTCCAAAGCATCCACATCTTTCCTATAATAGGGCGCCCAGAACTGGACGCAGTATTCCAAGTGCGGTCTAACCAAAGTTTTATAGAGCTGCAACAAGATCTCACGACTCTTAAACTCAATCCCCCTGTTAATGAAAGCCAAAACACCATATGCTTTCTTAACAACCCTGTCCACTTGGGTGGCCATTTTAAGGGATCTATGTATCTGCACACCAAGATCCCTCTGTTCCTCCACGCTGCCAAGAATCCTATCCTTAATCCTGTACTCAGCTTTCAAATTCGACCTTCCAAAATGCATCACCTCGCATTTAATCAGGTTGAACTCCATCTGCCACCTCTCAGCCCATCTCTGCATCCTGTGAATGTCCCGCTGCAGCCTACAACAGCCCTCTACACTGTCAACGACACCTCCGACCTTTGTGTCGTCTGCAAACTTGCTGACCCATCCTTCAATCCCCTCGTCCAAGTCATTAATAAAAATTACAAACAATAGAGGCCCAAGGACAGAGCCCTGTGGAACTCCACTCACCACTGACTTCCAGGCAGAATATTTTCCTTCTACTACCACTCGCTGTCTTCTGTTGGCCAGCCAATTCTGTATCCAAGCAGCTAAGTTCCCCTGCATCCCATTCCTCCTGACCTTCTGAATGAGCCTACCATGGGGAACCTTATCAAATGCCTTACTGAAGTCCATATACACCACATCCACAGCTCGACCCTCATCAACTTTTCTAGTCACATCCTCAAAAAACTCGATAAGGTTTGTAAGGCATGACCTACCCCTCACAAAGCCGTGTTGACTGTATTTGATCAAGCCATGCTCTTCCAGATGGTCATAAATCTTATCCCTCAGAATCCTTTCTAACACCTTGCAGACGACAGACGTGAGACTTACTGGTCTATAATTGCCGGGGATTTCCCTATTTCCTTTCTTGAAGAGAGGAATTACATTTGCCTCTCTCCAGTCCTCAGGTACGACTCCAGTGGAGAGCGAGGATGCAAAGATCTTCGCAAGTGGCGAAGCAATTGCATTTCTCGCTTCCCAAAGCAGCCGAGGACAAATCTGATCCGGGCCTGGCGACTTGTCAATCTTAATGTTTGACAAAATTTTCAGCACATCAGCTTCGTCTATCTCTATCCATTCCAGCATGCACACCTGCTCTTCAAAGGTTTCATTCACTACAAAGTTCGTTTCTTTCGTAAAGACAGAAGCAAAAAACTCATTTACGGCTTCCCCTACCTCCTCAGGCTCCACACACAAGTTCCCTATGCTATCCCTGATCGGCCCTACTCTTTCTTTGATCATTCTCTTATTCCTCACGTAAGTGTAAAATGCCTTTGTGTTTTCCTGGATTCCTTCTGCCAAGCCTTTCTCGTGCCCCCTCCTGGCTCTCCTCAGACCATTTTTGAGCTCCTTCCTTGCCTGCATGTAATCCTCTCTAGCTGAACTTGACCCTAGCTTCCTTCACCTTATGTAAGCTACCTTCTTCCTTTTCACTAGAAGCTCCACCGCTCTCGTCATCCAAGGTTCCTTAATCTTACCCCTTCTTGCCTGTCTCAGAGGGACATATTTACTCATCACTCCCAACAACTGTTCCTTAAACCGTCTCCACGTGTCTATAGTTCCCTTACCATGGAACAACTGCTCCCAGTCCATGCTTCCTAACTCATGTCTAATCGCATCATAGTTTCCTCTTCCCCAATTAAATATCCTCCCATTTTGCCTAATCCTCTCCTTCTCCATAGCAATGTAGAATGTGAGGCAGTTATGGTCACTATCACCAAAATGCTCTCCCACCACAAGATCTGATACCTGCCCCGGCTCGTTTCCGAGCACCAAGTCTAGAATGGCCTCTCCCCTCGTCGGCCTGTCAACGTACTGCGTTAGGAAACCCTCCTGAACACACCTTACAAAAACAGCTCCATTCAAATCTTCTGCTCGAAGGAGGTTCCAGTCAATATTAGGAAAGTTAAAGTCACCCATTACAACAACCCTACTGCGTGCACACTTTTCCAAAATCTGTCGACCTATGCTTTCATGATCATGCCTTCACTGCTTGCTTGGGAAGAGAATGCCTCCGACTACTCTGCAACAAAGAATTATCTCTCCTCATCTTTGTTTTGAGTGGAAGACCCTGAATTGTTGAACCCAATCTCCTTGTGAGAGCCTGTTTCGTGAGGGGCAGCATTTTCCATATTCACTCTACCAAGTTTCTTGCGTAACAATAAGACTACCCTTCAGTGTTCTAAACTCCAATATCCAACTTTGCTCATAAGATAACTCCTTCATTCTGGGAGTGCTGTGCACAGCTAATAAATGCTTTGGGTAGCACACTGTTTACAGAGTCCTATTGATTCGGGAGAGTTTTTTGATATTTCAGAATTATAGTCCTCAATGCAAAATGTCTGTTTGATTTTGGGTTCAATTTTTGGAATGCATATATGAGCCAGAGATTAGATGCTACCTTCTGTTCCATGTATTGGTTTCTTGGCTGCTTTTGGCTGTAGGATATGTGCTGAAGAAACGTGTATCTGTTTACGCACACATGTGTGGTGAGACATTGGCCAAGGGTTGGAGAGGTAAGATGGCAGATGTTATGAGTATTTGAGTAAAGCCCGAGCCCAACTTGTATGAAAGCTTTGCCACATCTAATTAATGACTCAAACTGACTAGTTGACTGTAAGATGCAAGTCCTGGAAGATTTGAATAAGGCATGTCGAACATACCAATGGCCAGAATAATTAGCATCAAAATCTGTCATTTGGAACACTGAAGTGGACTGATAATATTGCAGCAGACCTAGGGGATCATAAGCACTTTTTAAATGCCTGCAGTTACAATTCACTGAGGCAATAAATGATTGTGCCCAAGGAGTGCAAAATAAATTGTAGGTTTCATCGAGCATCTGTGCTCAGTAAGTTGATTTGAGGAAAATGACTTAGAGATCGAAATGAACAGCATGGAAACTGACCCTTCAGCCCAACTCGTCATGCTGACCATACGTGCTAAATTAATCTAATCCCATTTGCCAGCATTTTGCCCATGTACCTCTAAACACTTCCGATTCATGTACCCGCCCAGATGCCTTCAAATGTTGTAATTGTACCAGCCTCCACTATTTCCTCTGGTGTTTCATTCCATACATGCACTGCCCTCTACGTGGAAAATATTGCCTTTTAAATTTTTCCTCTCTCACCTTAAACCTATGCCCTCTGTTCTGGACTCCCCTGCCCTGTGGTAAAGGACCTGGCTATTCACCCTATCAATGCCCCTCATGATTTTCTAAACCTTGAAGATCACTCCTTGGCCTCCAGTGCTCCAGGGAAAGTTGTCCCAACCTATTCAGCCTCCCTCATAGCTCAAATACTGCAACATCAGCAACATTTTTGTACATCTTTTCTGAACCGTTTCAAATTTCTCATTATCCTTCCTATAGATGGGAGACCAGAATTGAATGCAGTATTCCAAAATTAGCCTAACCAATGTCTTGTACAGCTGTCACATGACCTTCCAACTCCTATACTCAATGCAGTAACCAGTAAAGGCAAGTCTATCAGACACGGCCATCACTACCCTGTCTACCTGCGAAGAAACTCAGAAACAATGAACCTGGACCTCAAGGTCCGTCTGCTCAGCAACACTCCCCAGGACCTTACCATTTAAGTATATGGGTCCTGGTCAGATATGCCCTACCAAAATGCAGCACCATACATTTATCTAATTTAAGCTCCATCTGCCACAGTTCAGCTCATTTGCCCATCTGATCAAGGTCCCGATGTATTCGGAGATAACCACCTTCTCTTTCCATCCCGCCACCAATTTTGGTGTCATCTGCAAACCTACTAACCATCCCTTCTATTTTTAAATCCAAATCATATCTATAAATGATGAAAAGTAATGGAGCCAGCACTGTTTCTGATAGCACACAGCTGGTCAGAGGCTGCCAGTCTGACAAACGACCCTCCTCCACCACCACTACTCTCTGCCTTCTACCTTTGAGCCAATTTTGACTCCAAATGGCTAGCTCTCCCTGTATTCCATGTGATCTAACCTTGCTAACCGACCTATTGTGCAGAGCTTTGTCGAACGTCTTACTGGAGTCCATGTAGACAATGTTCACTGTGCTGCCTTCATAAGCCATCTTCACCACTTCTTTAAAAAACTCAATCAAGATGTTGATTGAACTTTGGAGGGAGTGGAGTAAAGGCATTATCTGTTACTAGTTATCAGTGAAATCAATAGGTAGGGGGACTGCTAACTTCCTGTTCAAGGAGTTGAGATAGCTTCACATGATATATGTTCCACCTAGTACCAGACTAAGGGAAGGTGCAAACCAGCTGAAGAAAAAAGACTATAGAGAGTTGGATGCGTCGAAGAGAAGTTTCAGTGATTGTGATTCATGTTGGAACTAACAACAAGGGAAAGAATTCACAACTTTCTGTTTGGAGAGTGTCAACAGCTGAATTAATTGAACAGGACTGTGGAATTATCATTTCTCAATTAATACCTGAGCCATGTGAGAATTTTCCCAAGAATAGTATCCGTGAACATATTAAGAGGTGTGAAGAAATTGGGGCACTTAAACCAAGAGAGGAGCAGGAAGGCTGATGATTTGGGCCTAGACCCTCTCCTTCCTGCTCTTCTTTTGCTGCTTGGTCTGCTGTGTTCATCCAGCTCTGCACCTTGTTATCTCAGATTCTCCAGCATCTGCGATTCCTGCTATCTCTGGCACTTAAACCAACACTGAGACAGGGAGGAACTGTATTGTTGAAACAGGCTCCACCTAAACCAAGCTGAGATTAGGAATCAAGGCAGTTGTGGGGTTTTATGCCAGTACATTGGCAGAAAGAGCAGACTTCAGCTGGAAAATGTGGCCTAAGTATCCACTCCAATACACGAGGCATTTCCTCCCACAGTCCAAAGGTATGCGGGCTAGGTGGATCAGCCATGCTAAATTGCCTTTCGTGTTCAGGGGTGTGTGGGTTATAGGGGGATGGGTCTGGGTGGGATGCTTCAAGTGGCAGTGTGGACTTGTTGGGCCAAAGGGCCTGTTTCCACACTGTAGGGAATCTAACAATCAAAGCAATAACAGATACAGTTTGTACTTGAAATACAGCGGACACAAGAAAACATGGGGGGAAAGAATTAAGCGCTGTTCCACTGGGGTACTTGGCCTCTGGCCTTATTATAGCCTTGGCCTAAACGTGGTCAGTTCATTAATTGAGCTTGGAATGAATACCATTGACATGGTATTCATTGTGGTATCAGAATTGTTGTAAGTGGGAATCAGCTGGCAGGGAATCTTCACTGGTTGGATTTTTAACAAGCAACCAAGTAGAATGATCATAATTGTTGGACATGACAAGAGACATTGAGGTATTGTTATTTCATCAACCTGTTTTGACATGTTGTGACACACATCTGGGCCCTGAACTCTCAAACAGCGAGATAAACACACTACCACTTTGCCACAAGTCCCACTTGCATGAGATTTAGGCTAATGGACTTGGCTCAACCATCTTCAATGGCTTCATCAATGATCTTCCTTCCATCATAAGTGCACGAGCAAGGATGTTTGCTGATTGCACAATGTTCAGTTCCATTCATATCTTATTAGACATTGAGTGGAATTCTACATTCTCACACACCAAGCCCAAGATTATATGCCACCATGGGCTAATAAATGGTAAACAGTATTTACACTACACAAATACTAGGCAGTATACAATCTCCAATGATAGAGAATTTAACAAACTTTCCATGATGTTAAATTATATGGGAAATGCTGAAGCCCCCATCAATAATATTCTTGGGGAGGCTGGTGGAAACTGAACTTCTCTGAAAACAACCACATAAGGTCTGTGGTTACAAGTGGAGGTCAGGTTGACAATTTTGCAGTGAGTCATGCATCTTCCGCCTTCTCAAAACCTGTTCACCATCTACAAGGCACATATCAGGAGTTTGATCATTAAATACTGTTATGGATCGGACCAAACCCCCTCAAATTATATTAAAATAATAGACTGGACCCTAACTTTTTCTTGTTTTAAAGGTAAGTGTAAGATGTTGTGTTCTAGATGCAATTCGATTGGTCAAACTACTCGACTTCACTCAAAACACGCTTTATTTTTACATTGCCAATAAAATAGTCCAAATAGAAATAAAAGAAGAGTCGGCTAACCTGTACCTCAATGAAAACGCTTAACGAAATAATCTATATATTTAGTGTTCCACTTTAGCAACATCCCATAAACACACCCTTGGCAAAGGCAAATTTAGTAAAATAGATTGTCTCACATGCAATACAAGTCAAAGTACTCCTCTTAAAGGCATAATACACTTCACTTGCCTGCTTTGAGAGTAACTCCAACAACACAGCTTGACTCCAGTGAGAACAAAGCAGCCCAGTTGATTGGCATCCCACCCCCCACCCCCTTCAATATTCATTTCTCTGTTACTGAAGTACAATGGCAGACTGCACCTTGTCTAAATTGCAGTGCAATAATTGGCTAATCTTCCTTCGTTACCTTCCAAACATGCAACTTCTGCCACCTAGAATGCCGAGGGATGCATGGGAACATCACAACCTGCAAGTTCTTCTCCAGGCCAATTGGCATCTTGCATCAGAGGCTAATGGAACTCTCTAATGGAACTGTAGCTATATTTCTGCCTGATGGACTGCCACAGTTGAGAAAAATGACTGCTGACCATCTTTAACACAAACACAGATAGGGGAAGAATGCTCAGGCTTCGCCACTTATGCTCACTTCTAATAAAAGAATAAAATGTTCCATGGACAGACAAACATGAGAACCAAACAATAGGTTAGCATGTGTAGTCCAAATAATTTTGAATAAAAATTTAAATTTAAGGAATAACTTGATTTGCCTGCACAAATTCAGCTTGTCAGATGTGCCATGGTGGTCAGTACTGATCCATGGCTGCATTGTCAATACTGGGAACTAAGTATACCACATCACAGGATCTACAGGAAGGATGAGATAATGGTAGAGGGAGAGAAGTCACTTAAATATTTCTGGATGAAAGCATTTCAGTGAGAGAGCACGGTGGGGAAGGGAGCTGACCGAGGGAACACTTCTAACTGTAAAACAGAGAGGTGGTTGGGAATTATGCTCTTGGTAGCAGCCTGGAAATGGTGGACAATACAAATGCAGCAAAGGGGCAGGCCAAGGTAAGATAGAATGATATTAACAGAGAATTCTATAATTTGTTGAAAAATTGGAATAAGATTGACTAATGTCAGAGGGCATTTCTTGTGTTATAGAGCAGTTTTCTGCAACAATATTCATCGGCACCACCAAGGAGGAAGACCAGCTTTAGCTAACAGTGTACAAACATTGCTCTGTCCATTGTAACTTGATTGAGTTTGTTACAGCATTTGAAAGGCAGAAGCATAAAACAGCTGCTCAGATTTAGAGATAATGGGAACTGCAGATGCTGGAGAATCTGAGATAACAAAGTGTGGAGCTGGATGAACACAGCAGGCCAAGAAGCATCTTTGGAGCACAAAAGCTGACGTTTTGGGCCTAGACCCTTCATCAGAAAAGGTGGATGGGGAGAGGGTTCTGAAATAAATAGGGAGAGAGGGGGCGACGGATCAAAGGTGGATAGAGGAGAAGATAGGTGGAGAGGAGATGGACAAGTTAAAGGGGCAGGGATGAAGCAGTTTCAAGGCTGAAGAGATTACATGAGAGTTGCAGTGGGAGAGAGATCCCCTGAGGTTTGTCCAGCGGGAGGGGGGTAACTTCTTCAGGTTAGGCATCCCTGGAAGAGACTTCGTAGTGAGGTTAAAATTGTATCAGAGATAATGGGAACTGCAGATGCTGGAGAATCCGAGATAACAAAGTGTGGAGCTGGATGAACGCAGCAGGCCAAGCAGCATCCTAGGAGTGCAAAACCTGATGTTTCGGGCCTAGACCCTTCATCAGAAAATGAAGGGTCTAGGCTCCTAAGATGCTGTTTGGCCTGCTGCTTGACTGTAATTCTAGGATATTTCTTACATCTTTAGTAAAAACAGGCACAATGCAATTGCTTAGTTTCTCTGTTTCTCTTTTTGTCTTTATAAATATTCCTGACTTGGCTCTCAGTGGATCCACATTCATCTTGGCCCAATATTTCTTTTTATGTACTTGCAGAAGCTTTTACAGTCTATTTCTGTCTGCCTGCTTACTTCAAATGTGCATTATGTTGCCTGAGAAAATATATTCAAAACATTTTACTTGAGCATTTCTCCCCTTTGTGATGGACAAAAGGCAGAATTTAATGAACCAAACCTCTCGTTCATTTAACTCCTAAACTACCAGTAGTTAAATGTTGCGACAAATGTTTCATATTACTTCTCATTTCATCCAACTTAACTTGAACTTTAATTCACTTCATATCACTTCACTTTACCTTAACTTTAACTTAATCCACATTTAACCCAAACTATAACTTTACCTCTGTATTTGGATCAAGCCAAATTTGTAACCGTGATTTGAGTGAAGTGGTCAACTTTGTTCTCCATGTAGATTTTACCTCTCAGTTCCTTGTTGCTGAAGATCACTTAAGTGTATGTGCTTCTGAAATGTGGTCTGGAAGAATTCTGCTTTGAAATTTCCTTCGTTTCGGTAACTTAGCTGATCTTCTCTCGAAAGTTCCCTGGCACTGAACCAATGAGTTGAACAATTCCTGGTCGTATTCTTTGATACCAGCCAATGGACCTTTTTATTTTAAAAGACAAAGTCCAAATGTTTAACAGACACAACACAGTATGGAGCTGGAGGAACATAGCAGGCCAGGCAGCATCAGAGGAAAAGGAATGTTGATGTTTCGTGTTGGGATTCTTCTTCAGAAATGGGAAGGGGGAAGGGAGCTCAGAAATAAAGTAAGTGTGGGGCTGGGAAAGGTTGTTGGGATGGTGATAGATTAGTGCAGGTAGGGAGTGAGAGGGATTGGCCAGTGCGAAAGGTTGGGCAGATAGGAGGGAGAGAAGATGGATAGGTTGTGTCAGATGAAGGAGGTGGGGATGAGAGGGAGATTCAGACATGGGATGAGGCAGGGGGTGAGGAGATTTTATAACTGGTGAAATCCATGTTTAGACCATCAGGCTGGAGGCTCCCAAGGCAGAATATTAGGTGCTGTGCCTCCCGTTTGCATGTCATGTCATTGTGGCATTGGAGGAGGCCCAGGTTGGACATGTCACTGAGGGAGTGGGAGAGGTTGTTAAAATGGTTGGCGAGAAGGAAGGTATAATCCCTCTGCACATCCGCACTACCAAGAATCTTTCCATTGACCCAGTATTCTGCCTTCCTATTATTCTTCCCCAAGTGAATCACCTCACATTTATCTGCATTGAACTCCATTTGCCACCTTTCAGCCCAATTCTGCAATTTATCCAAGTCTCCCTGCAACGTACAACATTCTTCCTCACTGTCCACCGTCAATCGACTTTAGTGTCATGTGTAAACTGACTAACCCATCCACCTATGCCTGTGTCCAAGTCATTTATAAAAATGACAAACAGCACTGGTCCCAAAACAGATCCTTGAGGCACACTATTAGTAACTGGACTCCAGGCTGAATATTTTCCATCAACCACCACTTGTTGCCTTCTTATAGAAAGCCAGTTTCTAATCCAAACTGCTAAATCGCCCTCAATCCCATGCCTCCATATTTTTCCCAATAGCCTACCATGTGGAACCTTATCAAAGGCTTTACTGAAGTCCATGTACACCACATCAACTGCTCTACCCTCATCCCCATGCTCGCTCACCTTCTCAAAAAACTCAGAGGTTTGTGAGACACTACCTGCCCTTGACGAATCCATGTTGAACACAGAGGATCCTGGTTCGTCCTTTGGCAATAAGGCTGAAACAAGACAGTGCACTTGAAGAGGCAGCAAGTAAAATATAAGGGATCTGGTTGCCATGTACCACCCTTTATAGGATAGTTTGGTGACATATAGCAAGAAGTTATGAGCCAATTTTTACTCAGTGAAGCTATTCTCTGAAGGAGAGTGGTGATTTTTGGTCCCATGGGCAGAATGAATGGTAAGGCAATTCGTGATGTTATCCTTAATGAGAATATTGGGCAGGAATTTTGAAAGAGAGGAGGATGAATGCATGAGAGTGCATGAGATGGGTGAATGCACATGAGAGAATGCTGAGAGGGAGAGAGCTACTTGTATTATTGAAATCGGATGCAAGCCAGGTTCAGAGGTAAAGAGGGGGAAGACAAGGCAACAGAGCAATAACTAGTTTCAAACATAGGTCAGGGTTGTGACCCAAAAGGGGAAGGTGGTATGGCTGAGTGATCAAGAGAGAATAGAAACTGAGTAATGGGCCTGAATCCAGCAGAGCAATGTACATTCTGTGAACAATGAGCAAATCCATCAACTTGTTTCAGTTGAATTATGACACTGACATCTATCTGAAAATGATAGATGAACCAAATATACCAAGGATCAATTGAAACCTGGCAATGATTACTTGATTGGCTGAGCAATATAATGAAAGCTTTCCTCAATAATGGTAGGGTTACTGTTAATTGGTAACTTTTTCACTAATTCTAAAGTGAAGTTTCCCCAGAACTATTCTGCTCCAGACCACAATACCACTTCCAGAAAAGCACAAACCGGGAGGCTGTGTCTCCTCAGTATTCAAGCAGCATGAAATGAATGTCATCAGGAAGCAACAGAGAATCTGATGCCATTGTGAGTAAAAGGGAAAATTCTCCTTTGGTTGAAGTTGTTTTATTTTACCTGTAATGAGAGGGTGAAAATGAGCAATAATAAAGGCCAAACTGCACTGTTGAATTATTGTTGCAGGAGTGCCCCAGGATCTATTGATCCACCTTCAGTTGTTCTGCCAACTATACTATCATAGCAGGAGTGGAGTTGTTTGACGGTTCCAGAATGTTCAGATTTATAGACAACTCTGATTGAAAATATGTAATGGCTAACATTCTTCCCAACCCCAAATCCCACTCCGGATTTCTGACCAAAATATAATTCTTTTCTGTCACTTTTGATGCAAAGTAATTTCTCTTGCGAAGTGACTTCATTTTTCACCTTTGCTGTGGTTTACCGTCATCTGTATTCAAGCCGTCCCTAAACCTTTCCCTTTGTAAACTTCCCAGCCAGCATTGTTAGCCATCGTCCCCTTGATCTCATTAATCTTGGCCTTTACTTGCCACTAATCCACTATGTTTGCATTGACTTGAAGAGCCATGATAAATATAGGCTTTTAGTCCATGACCAATGAACTCCTCTGATTGTCTTCAGGACCTGATTCGGTTTGATAATGGGAAATGTTTCGAGCTACTGACTTGTGGTGACAGAGGTGGAGTGTGGATCTTTATCAGCTGAATATTTGACCCCACATTTTGTACTTAATGTATTGGATGGATCCAAGTGCTAAGAAATGAAATGTGCCTCTTGCAACATCATCAGTGTAATGTACTAGCATTTAGTTCCTGGCAAATTTGGGATTGGCTTTTTGATGGCTACTGGGAAGGAATATAAAGTTATTTTCGGGGTATGTCATCATAGGGCACTTCAATCAGCGAGTCAATGACATCCACAGATGTGTTTTTCTGGTCCAATTATTTTGTTTCTTTAGAAGTGATTGTGAATATCCTGTACGCACAAAAGGAATGCATGAAACTGAGCTGAGTGTCTTACAGGTATCTTTTGTGCATTAGGTCAAGATCAGGTACATTTTCTAAGTTAGTCTGGCATCTGTGTTAAGTGAATACTGTAAAGTCTGAAAAGGTTTCAGAATCTTCAAAGTATGCTTGTCTTTGCATTCAGTGATGAAAGTCTCCACGTGTGATGTGTTAAATTGCTGTAGAAGTAGTTCATAGAATCTCACAGAGATAGGAATTGCCGATGATTGAGTCTGAGTTAACAAGGTGTGGAGCTGGAGGAACACAGCAGGCCAAACAGCAACAGAGGAGCAGGAAGGCTGACGTTTCGGATCTGGACCCTTCTTCTGAAGGTTCCCCACGGCAGACTCATTCATAAAGTCAGGAGGTATGGGATACAGGGTGATTTGGCTGTCTGGATTCAGAATTGGTTGACTGACAGGAGGCAGAGAATAGTTGTAGATGGTAAGTATTCTGGCTGGAGGTCAGTGCTGAGTGGTGTTCCACAGGGCTCTGTTCTTGGGCCTCTGCTCTTTGTAGTTTTTATAAATGACCTGGATGAGGAGGTTGATAGGTGGGTTAGTATGTTTGCTGATGAGACAAAGGTTGGGGGTGCCGTTGATAGTATCGAGGCCTATTGCAGGCTTCAGCGAGACATTGACAGAATGCAGAGCTAGGCTGAGAAATGACAGATGGAGTTCAACCTGGATAAATGTGAAGTGATGCATTTTGGAAGGTCAAACATAAATGCTGAATATAGGATTAAAGGTAGGATTCTCGGCAGTGTGGAGGAACAGCGGGATCTTGGTGTTCAAGTGCATAGTTCCCTCAAAGTTGCCACCCAAGTGGATAAGGTTGTTAAGAAAGCATGCGGTGTTTTGGCTTTCATTAACAGGGGGATCGAGTTTAAGAGCCGCAAGGTTATGCTGCAGCTCTACAAAACCCTGGTGAGACCACACTTGGAATATTGTGTCTGGTTCTGGTCGCCCTATTATAGGAAAGATGTGGAGGCTTTGGAGAGGGTGCAAAAGAGTTTTACCAGGATGCTGCCTGGACTGGAGGGTTTGTCTTACGAGGAGAGGTTGACTGAGCTCGGACTTTTCTCTCGAGAGAAGGAGGAAGAGAGGTTACCTGATCGAGGTGTGCAAGGTAATGAGAGACATGGATAGAGTCGATTGACAGAGATCTTTCCCCAGGGCAGGATTGACTGCCATGAGGGTGTCATAGTTTTAAGGTGTTAGGAGGAAAGTACAGAGGAGAGGTAGGAGGGAGGTTCTTCACGCAGAGAGTTGTGAGCACATGGAATAGTTTGCCAGTGGTAGTCGTGGAACCGGAGTCATTAGTGACATTTAAGCAACTGCTGGAAATGCACATGGATAGCAGTGAATTGAGGGGTATGTAGGTTAGGTTATTTTATTTTTGGATTAGGATTATTCCACGGCACAACATCATGGGCCGAAGGGCCTGTACTGTGCTGTACTTTTCTATGTTCTGTGTTCTATGAACACTTCTTCCAGTTGTATCGCAGTTGGACGCACAACCGGTGATGAAGTATAAACTATATACATTTTGTCCTGAGTTTGGCTTGATATATATGTAGTAGCAATATAGTACTTGAACATAACTTGTTTATTAATTGAATTGTGTTTAATTGAAATAATTTAGTTTAGATTTCAGAGATTTACAATACAAGTTAATGTAGTGAGAAGGACAGCATGTAGCTGCTGTATAGAAGGTTCTGTAAATATTTTGCATGATTTTATTTTGCTGATAATTGAATTTTAAAATTAAACAATATTTACAGGGCATTCTCAGTAGATGGTTTTTCTTTCGCAAAATGTCGTTGTTCAGTTTCATTTATACCTCGAAGAGGTTGAATCTTCCTGAGCTCCCAAAAGTTCTCCTGTTTCTCCTGATGTCACTGAGCATCAGGAATTTTCCTAGATGTCAAACAAACTGATAGAAATATATTCTTCTATTCTGAAAGCTGAGGAAACTTTTTTTCTTGTAAATGTATATGTACACTCTGCTGTGCTGATTTGTACAAAATGTTTGCTTCAAATAAAGCTTCAGGCTGCTTTAGGTTTTTATTTCAATTTACGAAGATACAAATCGTAGCAATAAATGAACATTAATTATTAGCTGCTGCAATGGATTTATTATTGCAGTAGAGGCCTTGGGCAGCCTCCTGAGGTTCATTAAAGATCCATGGCACTATATGCAGTGCTATTAAGAGAAGGAGAGTCATTTTGATGTCCTGGAAAACACATTTCCTTGACATAAGTCAATGAAACAGATTATCTAGTAATTTTTCTGTTTGCTGTTTGTAGTGTCTAGCAGTATTTTAATAGAATATAATTTTCCCCTACATTTTTCTAACTTCACTTAAATATGTGGAAACAGAGATAGCAGAGGTGCAATTACAACTTCATAAAAATTAATTAGTAAAGGAAAATGTGCCAAAGGAATGTCAGATAATTTGCATTACTTCTTTATTTTAAGAAGGGAAGTAGTTTAGAAAGCTAAACGATCAGCCAAGGTAATGCAATAGCTGTAATATAATTGGATTTTTGAATGGCTCTGGATGAAATACTATGTACACTTTGACCACGGTAAGGCCTAGGTAAAGTCTATAAGGTCAAGGTGCAGGAGGCAGAATGGGTAGCAAACTGTCCATAAAACAGAAGAGGTACTGGTTTAATATAGCTTTTGGAGACTTGACAACAGATAAGAAAATATGTTACAGGGGTGTGGGGGGCTTGGTGCTGAGATCACTTCATAATTTACATTAATAATTTTAATTTACATTAATAATTTTAATTTACATTAATAATTTGAATTTACATTAATTTGAATTTACATTAATAATTTGAATTTACATTAATAATTTGAATTTACATTAATAATTTGAATTTACATTAATAATATGAATTCACGTGCAGTTTGAAAATTTGTGAATGACATTTTCTGGATATCATTAAAGGAAAGGAAGATTATGACTAAGCACAGGATGGCATGAATGACAATTTTAACATGGGTAAGGAGCCATATGCTACTTGGTCAAAAGAGGAACAGAAGTAGGTTGTGATTCAGATACACACACATGGTTAACAGCAGTTTTGGTTTATTGGTGCTTTTTTTGGAAAAAGAAAACTTGTGGAGGGTTCAAATTGAGCAGTGGAGATGTTATATAAAACCTGTGCTGAATCATGGTTAGATCACATTCCGAAAACTTGAAAACTCTGACCTCAGTATTATAACAGTGGTGATGGCATTGAAGAAAGTACAAAAGTGATTTGCAGTGACCATACTGGAACTGAGAGGTCTTGCTATCAGAAAACAGAATAGAACATAGAACATTACAGCACAGTACAGGCCCTTCGGCCCTCAATGTTGCACCGACCTGTGAAACCAATCTGAAGCCCATCTAACCTACACTATTCCATTATCGTCCATATGTTTATCCAATGACCATTTAAATGCCCTTAAAGTCAGTGAGTCTACTACTGTTGCAGGCATTGGAGCTCTTTTTAAAAATGACTTAAAGGCTGATTGTGGGGCTACCCCAACCCCCTAATTCCACTCCAGATTTCTGCCCAAAATCTAATTCTTTTCTGTCACTTGCTAAACAAAGTATCTTCTCATCCGCAGTGACTTCTGTAATTGCTGATAACAATTAGTAACATACAGGGCCCTCTTGTGGTGCAGTGGTAGTGTCCTTATACCTGGACTGAGAAATCCAGGTTCAAGTCTCAGAAGTGTGTGATAATATCTCTGAACAGGTTGATTGGAAAAATAGGTTCGTGACAAATTTAGTCTAAGAAGTACTTCGGGAAGAAGCCTGAAACCTATAGTACAGTGAGGAATAGTCTGGACAGATCACATTGATAAGCACGAGGGGAAAATAGAATTCACTGACAGGGTTAGATGAAGAAGGGATGAAGGATGTTCACGGAACCAAATGCTGATATAAATCAGTTAGACCAATCACTGCCGTGATTAAAGCTTCGGAAATCAGTATTTCATTGGCTGCCAAGAACTTCAGAGCTCCTGACGTTTTATGAAGCACTATGATAGATGAAAGTTCTTTGCAGCATTGGTTAAATCCAATATATTGTTAATGAGAAACTATTTTTATTTAAATTATGTAATTCTCTTGAAGAATTAGTGGTTGTACAATTAATTGAACAATTTTTAAAAAATCCATATGCGTAAAGTAGAACCCCTGTGGCCTTTGAATTTACAGATTCTAAGAATAATCTCTGAGGCCAATTCATAGTTCCCATTCAATTTGTGTAAACATTTAGATTTTGCACAGAACAGTGCAATCTTTGCACAAATCATACACTCGTTAAGCTAAAGACATATGTAATTTGTTTTATCAATGGGTTTTTGCAGTTCAGATTTTGATAACCCTGCTTCTTGTGTCTATGCTTGGTAAGTGTGTCGATTTTGGCTTCTCTCCAATGCTTCCAAAATTCTGTTATCTTCTTTCTGAGGGGGAAAAAAAACTCACCTTTACTCAGTTTAAAATGTTTTCCTACCTGTAAATTCAACGTTGAGAAATTTGACAATGTTACATAACAACGAGCTTATGTTTCTTGACTTGTTGCTTGAATTTGTTTTTGAACTGCACACAGCACCGAAATCACCCTGGTCAAGCCAACTAATCACATCCTGTGTAACTGCAACTACATTTCATTCCCTCATCAATCATTTACTGCCTTTAATGCTGCTGACCATTCCATTCTCTTACTCCGTTTGATACATTGCACTATTCTCTTGTAACTCCATCCTTGGCCCTCTCATTGCAAATCAACACAATCTCTGCCCTGTCTATATCGTCACTGTCATGTCCTTAGAGAGTCCCCTTGTGCTCCTACTTCGTGTTCTTTGCTACGTTTTATTAATATCCAGTAATAATTTCACTGTTCATCAGTGGACATGAATTGGTTTTATCTGAGACCATGCAGTAATGAAGTGACATGATTAATTTTGGAAAACAACTGTTTCTGTGATTGTGGCACTGGAACTTGCACAAGTTACATATTGTGCACTTGCATCTTCAATAGATGGGAAAATGCTGCTTTTGGTGGACGTTATATTTATGTTAAAAGTAAGTAGTAATTAGATATGTTAAATATATATGCAGAATAAGATGATAGCAAGCAACTAGCAGTGTTCATAATGGAGAATGGTTTTTTAGATTGCTGCTCAAGATTTTGCACATATTCTCCCAGATTATATTTCTTAAACAGTGCCATATTGTTTAAAACTTATTGATATGATGATCGTTTCTTTATGCAGAAATGTTTCTCCTGAAATTGAACTGTGGAAATGGCATTTTGAACGCATCTTAAATTTAAGAAGCTTCTGATTAAAGAGCTGTCATTCATTGGGGATACTTGACTTCATCCTTTTGAAGGAGCCCCAGTTAGTGTATCATGCACATTTGAAGTACTGAATGTAATGTTCTATCATTGCTCATTATAATCCAGGAACTACACTTACTATTTTCACTTAAATTTTGTACAAAACCAAGACTTTTAAAGCATGCCCACATTTCTGGGCTTGTTATTATGTACTTGAGTTACACACCAACACAACTTGCTTTCCTAAACAAAGAAACAATTTCTATACCAATTTTTGTGCTGTTTAACAGAAACATTATTATTTCTCTAGGATTATCCCCTATGCACTTCCAACTTTGATACCTATTGAAATGCAGAGCTGAAATTTTAACTGAATTTAATGTCTCCTGGAAATTTTCTAAAGTTAACAAATATCCATTTTAGATGACCTAAAATATTTATTCCGTTTCTCTCTCTACAGGAGCTTATTTATTTCTAGCCTTGCTTGATTTCGAATTTCCAACATCCACAGTATTTCACTTCTCTGTCTGTTGAAGATTCCTAGGTTTTCACAGTGCTTTCCACAGAAAATTAAAATGGAGTAGTTTGCTGCCCTGCTACTGTAATTATATATTCCCTTTGTGCAATCCATTAATGTTAAGAAATATAATTTTCAAGTTGCTTTCTTTTTAAAGTTGTTTAAACTTATCCTTCATTCATGACATTATATATTTTATGAGTTTAAGTTTTGGAGATTGTCCAAACTTGATAACACCATTTCAGCTCGTGATGTAGACTGTTTATCGAAGTGTTTTGGGAGTTCTCTATCATAACACTGGATGTCATTGACAGAACTATGAGCTATCATGTGGGAAGCCTTCTCTCACTGAAACATTTGCTCTCCATGATTGGGAGAATTGTAAATTGACTTGCATGTTTCCCCTTAGCAAATCTCTAAGTTGTAAGTAAGCGAACTTCAGTAACAGGGGTAAATTTGGGTAGGATTCTAATGTAACTACCAGTAGATCTATCAAGATAAGATTGAGGCACCTTCAGGACACTGAAGCCAGCCAAGTCTTCCTCCGTAGTAGCTGAAGCACCTCTGCCAATGAAACATTCCTTCACTTCTACAAGTTGGCATGTGACCCAAACTATCTTCTTTCTGACTGAGAGGAGAGTGATAACACTGACTCTGCAATATTTTGCACGAGGACAGAAGGACACATCTGGAACTATGAGAAGAGTTAACTCTTGAAATCTTGCTAACTTTGAGCCCTGACTGGGAATAAATAGCATCTGCTGTCAGCGATATTCCAGTAGTAGCTATTAAAAATAGAACACAGAGACTCCTTGCCAGAAGAGGGGAAGTCAAAAGTTAACCATTCTTGCACTAGGTCAATAAATGTTAGCTCTGCCACAAAATGAAAGAAATTTTCCATATATTGTGATTGATAATTGGTTGAAGAAGCAAACGCAACATCACAATCCAAAATTGCTTCATAACTGAGTTTTTTTTCTTCTGCCCAGGGCAGATGAAATAGGTTCACAGAATTGTTTTGGTGTCAGATAACTGTCTAACATTTTGAAATCACATGGCGATTTTACTTTGGGCTTCAGTGTAATATTGGTTATCAACCTGACTCTCACTGGTCCTTTTAAATCCTGCTTGCTCATCCTGCGGGCCCTTAAGGTTGTGCAGAGATCGAGACATCAGTTTGATTTTTGGCAGGTAAACAGCACAGTTTTTTCCGCTCTAATACAGATAAACACCAAGTTTTCTTGTGAATCTTTTGTATTTTATCTTGCTCATTACTTGGCAACTTCAAAAAGGTTTGTGCATGACGTTGCCACAGATATAGAATGCTACCTAAAGGTAGTCATGTTGAATTAAAGCCCTGTATGACCCAGTTAGTATTTGTTGTTTTGAAGTAGGTCATCTTAAATTTTCCACTATTTAGTATTAGAAGAGGGTGAAAGAACATTTTGACTGAAAAATACACCGAACTGGAAGATTACAATGTAAGAATATGCTGCAGCACAAGAATAATGGTCTTAAAAATTGCTCATTAGTATCTTATCGGTGACGTTCATGCGTTTGGCTACTTCACATGTTTTGTGTTTTCTGTTAAATGAGCAAATTTGTTTGGAGTGTTCAAACCCATTTGGCTTCTGGTTGTAAACATACATGAAAACAATGCAAATGTTAACTCAGTTTCATGTTACAAATGTGTTCTGTAATGCATTGAGTAAGACTAACGTGGATTTACAGCAGGAAGCCATTACTGAACTATGTTTACAACCCTACAGTAGAGAGGGCATGTTTAATTATTATAGTATATTACAGCAGCTTCTTCAGATTTTGTCCTTTTCATGGTTGAAACATAATGGGCATTCGACATTCAGGTAGTTTAAAATCGAGAGATTTATTTTCCTCCATGTAGAAATGAGGCTGAAAGTTTGAGTTGTGAATTGGCTTGGGTAGTGGCTATGCACGATTGTGTGAGGGAAAATTCCAGAAAATTGCATTGATTCATTTAGTCTCCAGTGTACAGCTTTTGTTTATGATTAGAGTGCCCTCATGATGTGTGGAGAGGCAGTTGAAAAAGACATTGAGCTGTGTTTGCCATATTGATTAGAAAGATAAGCACCTGTGTTCAGGCAAAATCCATTTATTGCAAACATTCTCCATTACAATTTACCAATAACTATAGCCTGAAAACTTTGAACTCATTTCAGCAGCAGTGACATCCCTGTACGGAGAATGTAATCGGGAATCAATGTATTTCTTTTGAAATTTTAATAAAAGATGGTGTAAGTAACGCATGGCATTGTGAAGTATTAGTGCTGTAGATTCAAAACGACTGTTTGAACTGCTTTTTTAAATATGTTGCTTCATGTCTGTGGGAATAGTTGTCATTCATGGAGCGCATGTCCTTTTAATAAAAAATTTTGATGGCACTCCTGTTACAAGATGAGGAATCCCACTGATCATTCTGACCACCATTATATACTTAGGAACTCTAATAGGAATTACACAATTGAAACATCCCAGACTTGGTTCCCAACTGGCTAAACAGCAGGTGCCTAACTTTTCAATATAGCATTCCTCAGTTATGAATTGTAAAGATAGGTGCAATTTTGGCTGTTGACTCTTGTTAACAGATTCTACCTCAAGCATGTGTATACGTAGATGCTGAATTAGGATTGGAGTGAGCTCAATTTGGTGGCATTCATTTTCCAAGCATTTGCATACATAACTAATGATCATTTGGATAAATTATAAAAAAAATTGGCATTAACTAACTGATGCACCCGTAAGTCAGCAGATGTGTTCAGTATGGAAACTTCACCATTTGTGATTTACTTATTTCAATTATTTTTAATTTTATTTAAATCACTTATGGGATGTAGGCATTGCTGCTTGGACCAGCATTTATTGCCTACACTGAGTTGCTGTTGAGAGTGTGGTGGTGGTGAGCTTCTGTCATGACCCGCTGCAGTCCTCAGCACGGAAACAGACCTTTCAGTCCAACTCGTTCATACCGAACAGATAGTCTAAAATCTAGTTTCATTTGCAAGAATTTGGCCCATATCCCTCTTAACCCAACCTCTCCATGTACCCATCCAGATGCCTTTTAAATGTTGTTGTGTCAGCTGCCGCCTCCACTTCTGGCAGCTCATTCCATACACTCGCCATCCTCTGAGTGAAAGCATTGCCTTTTAGTTGTTTTTAAATTTTTCCCCTCTCACTTTCAACTTACATCCTCTAGTTTTGGACTGTACTACACTGGGGAAAAGACCTTGACTCTTCACCCTATCCATGCCCCTCATGAGCTTTATAAACCTCCATAAGGTCACGCCTCAGCCTCTGACATTGCAGGGAAAATAGCCCCAGCCTGTATATCCTCTCGCTGTAGCTCAAGCCCCTTCATCATGACAACATACTTGTAAATCTTGATTGGACCCTTTCAAACATGAAAACATCTTTGCTGTAGCAGGAAGACCACAATAGAATGCATTATTCCAAAAATGGTTAACCCATATCCTGTACATCTGCAACATTACCTCCCTAATTCTGTACTCCATATACTTCCCTAGCCTGTCTCTCTGCGACTCCACTTTTGAGGAACAATGAACATGCACTCCAAGGTCTCTTCATTTGTCAACTCTTCCAAGGATGTTACCAATAAGTGTGTAAGTCCCACTCTGATTTGCTGTTCCAAAGTACAGCACCAAGTATTTATCTAAACTAAGTTCCATCTGCCACTCTTCAATCTGTTGGCTCATCTGATCAAGATCATGTTGTACAGTAAAGTAAACTTTGCCGTCCACTACACCACAAATTTTGTTGTCATATAATCATAGCCCCTATGTTCACATCCAAATCAGTTATACAAATGATTAAAAGCAGTGGAGCCAGTATTGATTCTTGCAGCACACTGCTGGTCAGAAGCTTCTAGTCTGAAGAACAGCCCTCCACCACCATCCTCTGTCTCCTACCTTTGAGTCAATTTTGTATTCAAATGGCTAGCTTTTCCTGTTTCAATGTGATCTAACCTTTCTAACCAATCTACCATGCAGAACCTTGTTGAATGACTTGAAGTCCATTTTGACAATGTCCACTACTCTAACTTCATCAGTCCTCATCAACATCACTTCAAAAAACTCACTCAAGTTAGTGACACATGATTTCCCGTACACAAGGCAATGTTGACTTTCCCTTGCTAGACAAACAGGAGGCTGGCAGAACACAGCAAGCCAGGCAGCATCTGCAGGAAAAGCACAGTCAACATTTCAGGTATTATCCTTCTTCAGGACCGAATGTTGGGGAAGAGTGGTAGTGGGATGATGATGATAGTTGGATACTGGTAGTTAAGTACAACCTGGTTAGTCAGTGGGAAGGGTGAGTCTGTTTAGTGGCTGGAAGGGAAGGTCAGAAAGTGGAATGGAATGGAAGGGAGGAGATGGGGCAGTAAGGGGAACCGGGGGTGGGTCGGGGAGTTTTTTGAAATTGGAGAACTTAGTGATGCGTCCTCTGGGCTGTAGGATGCCCAGGCAGAAGATAAAATGTTGTTCTTCAGATTGCATAGCGAGTCGCTGTGACACTGGAGGCGGCCAAGGTCGGACATGTCGGAGGGGGAGTGGGGGTGGGGGAGTTGAAATAGGCTGTGACCAGGAGGTCATGTTGGCTATTTTGTGCCAAGCAAAGAAGCTCGGCAAGACGGTCACCTACTCTGTTTGATCTCATAGACATAGAATAATAAAATCCCTGCAGTGCGGAAACACGCCCTTCAGCCCAACACCAATGGAGTAGCCCACATTGGGAGCACCAGATGCAGATGAAGGCCTGTCTCAGCTCGAAGGACTGTTTAGGACCCTGGATGGAGGTGAGGGAGGTGGCTACAGGAGATCGTACTGGGCGGGCTGGAGTGGTTGGTGGTGAGTGTGGTGTGAACAAAGGAGCGACGAAGGGAATGGTCCTTGCAGAATGCAGAGAGGGGAGGGGATTGGAAGACGTTCCATGTGGTGGGGTCTGATTGGAGTTGGTGGAAGTGTTTGAGGATGATAAGCTGGATGCGGAGGTTAGCGGGGTGGATAGGGAGAGCAAAGGGGACTCTGTTGTTAATATGTTTGGAGGGGGCTGGGTGGTTAGTAGCTATGGAGTGGGGAATGGAGGAGGTGTGGTGGAGGGCTGACTGGATGATAGGGGGAGAAAAGAGCGTTGTCTGAAATGAACGGACATCCGGGATGCTTGGCTTTTCAAATTTAAACTGCTGTGGTTACAACCTGGCACAATCTGAATCCACAAGTGCCAGCTAGCAACTTGATCAATGCAGTCAGCAACTCATGAGTTTTGTCATCACGAGCATTATTGTGTTTGCAAGTATTAGCATGTTTGACTAGAAGTCATTCACCTGATTGCTTGTTTGACCACAATGGCGACAACATTGGGTATTATTTGCCTATGACCGTTGTAGCTTCTCGGACTGAGCAAAGTATTTATTATGGAGATATTATGGCATTGCAGATGCTGGAGAATCTGAGATAACAAGGTGTAGAGCTGGATGAACACAGCAGGCCAAGCAGCATCAGAGGAGCAGGAAGGCTGACATTTTGGGCCTAGACCCTTCTTCAGAAATAAGAAGGGTCGAGGCCTGAAATGTCATCCTCCTTGCTCCTCTGACGCTGCTTGGCCTGCTGTGTTCATCCAGCTCTACACCTTGTTATCACAGGGTATTTATTATGACTTGGCCAGACTCTTTACTTTGTCAGGAGGAGGACCTGTTGGTGTTTGCCAGCCCTGTGCCTTCCTTGCAACTCAGATCTTTCCAGTGTGTTCCTGCCAACTCTGGCATTGACATAAGCAAGGAGAATCATTTTATCTCCCTTTTAGAACATGGGACAACAACTAGTCAAGAGTTGAAAGGAATTTTATTTTCCTTACCCATTGCTTGCATATCTGGTGCATGCGTCAGATAGCTGATATGTGCTACCTCTGGAGCTAAAGTGTCATGACGGTTTCTTTATGTCATGGGAGATTTGCTGAGATGGTCAGCGGGTTTGTTTTTATGATGAAATCCCTGTGGATTTGTTGTTCTTTTTCAGCGTTGCCCTTCCAGAAGAGGTTGTATCCATCCCCTTGTTTTTTGAGCCGACTTTCTGCTCACTTTGTCTCATTCAGCACAATAATGTCAGTGTCACAGTGGTGGAGTTCCGAAGGTCTTATAATGGTGTGACACTCAGCTGTGTCATTGCTGGGCTGTCCAGTGGGATCACATTTCCAGGTCCTAGATCTTCATTTTGACAAGGCACAAGGTGTCTGTGTGTGTTCTCTTAATGGAAAGTGCCATGTGGCCCTGGCGGGGTAGTGCCGATCAGCTGAGGTGACAGAATACCAGGGTCCACGTGGATCGAATTCACATGTTGCCCGGGACCACTCCCATCTTAAGTAGCTAGAGAATCTAATGCACAGTTTGCATAAAGCTTCTTGAAGTGTGCAAACTGGGGCCAAATAAGATTGTGTCATTGTATCAGAGCTGTTCCTCATCTTCCTTGTTGCAGTGCTCCCAACACAATTCCATTCCTGAGACCTCACCTCTGCTGGAAAGGAAGTGAGGTAGGAAACTGTTCAAACTGCATCACTTCCAGCCTTGTACCAAGATCATTATAATTTCTATCATTGAGCTGCAGTGTTTGCTGACAACACCTGCATAACCCACCTTCAGAGGCCATGCTCCAAACCTTGTTGGTATGTTCCTGGATGCATTTGAGAGAATGGGATTTAAATGAAATTTCAGAATGACAAGATCCTCTCCAACCTACTGTCACCACACAACATTGACAGTTATTGGACTTGAGGAACTATCGAAGAGCAAGCTCTAACTTGTGTTTTTTTAATCAACGGTACTGGGATGTATTCTGATGGAATTTAGAATGCAACAGCACTGTGTGTGTGTGTTTTTCTGTGTTGTATATGTCTCTTGAAGAAAATTGGACTGTGTTTCAGGAGTTTGAAGCAGAGGAGCCAAAATATCTGTTCACAAACTTTATGGATGTACAAGAACTGATACTGCAGTTTTACCTCCTTAATTAGCTCCATTATTTTTCTCTTCCTGTTGGTTGATTGTATTCTATTTTGGACCATGACAGCTTATTGTTCTGCACTAAGATGAGTTCATAAAATTGTCAAATGTTGTTTTCCTTTGACTCTGTAAAGCCTAGCAATATGGCTACATTTATACAAGTGAAAAATATAAAAGGTGAAAATTTGATTGCAAAGCTCCAATATTCTGCCTTAACTGCATTGATGAACATGGGGATTAGGAAAAAAACTGTCGGGATGAATAAACAGTTTATGCAGCCCCTCTATAAGGCATTTAACCAAATAATTTTAAGGGTGTGATTTTTATTAATTTGTTGATTGTACTGGGCGCAAACTTTAAATAATCACGTATGTCAAAAGCAATTGCCAAGGAAAATTTTTACAATAGTGCAAGTAAGTTTCCCAGGTGATCAATGTGTTAACTTTTCTGGGTTCCTAATCAGCTGATCAATCACAATTAAAATAAAGATTTGGTTTCCTACTTTCAAATATATTTTGTGCAAAAACATTTTTCCTTAGCCAAATATGAGTTGAATAGATTTGCTTCTATTTAAGCATGTAGTTTCAATTTCTCTGCCTGCTAGATGGGTAAGTTGAGGCAAGAATTTGTGAAAATATAATTGAACACTTTTTAAAAAAAAAACATAGGCTTGTATTACAAAACAATTATTATTAAAACAACCAGCTTTTATATTTTTTCACATTTTTAACTCATTGCTTTTCTCCTTACCGTCACTCAAACTATCGCAGCTCACTGTAATGTGTGAAGCCGCTGGTTAGGTTCCCCATTATTTGGAGAAACCTGGTTTTGGTTCTGTTAGAAATGAACACTTTCCAGTTTATGAATTCATCTGGATAATATGGTTGCTGCATGAAACATTGTAGCAAGGTGTTGCTCATCCAGAGCTTTAGTGCAGATCAAATAAGTCATCTGTATCCATTATTCACAGTGGAAAGAAAAAGAAAATAACTGCTGTGCTTATAATGTATTTGATTAAATTTTTGAAAGAACTGGATCTCCTGAAATACACGTAATATGTGTGAAAAGATTTCAAACAAACTGTTTGTGTTAAAGTTTGAAGTTTTTTAAAAGAATAGGAACTGGGGTATTTTAAACCATTTTTACTGCAGACTGAAGAATTCATTTATTAACTAATGTGTGGCAATTATTGCAGGCCAAGGAAGGCTTTAAAATAGGAGATAACAAAGTGTGGAGCTGGATGAACACAGCAGGCCAAGCAGCATCTTGGGAGCACAAAAGCTGACATTTTGGGCCTAGACCCTTCATAATTTTACACTGGGACTGAATTTGTCTTTGTAATGTAATAGTTTTTCATTGTGCTTGGAATAATAAATGGTGTTTAGCATAGAGTTTCTTTTCCTGGTGGTCAACGAGGTTGATATTGCTATTCTACCTCAGGATCCAAACAATTTGCCTATTCTATTGAGACATGTGTTAGTGGATGGGCTCCATGTTTTTGTTCTGCCTGTCCCTGCCTTATGGAACTTAGCCCTTCCTACCCTGACTTGATTTATTTTCTCTCCTTGTCCAATCTTTTCCCACTTACATATGTGATTCCTCTGATGCTTTACATTTCTATTGGAATTTACAGTTTGTGGGCTCCAGCTGCTGCCTTTTCACCATTGATGTGCAATTCGTTGGCACTCCCCCTCCCCCCCCCCCCCCCCCCCCCCCCATCAGGATGGTCTCAGGGCTGTCTGCTGCTTCCTGGGGAAAAAGGCCTGAACCTGTTCTCATCCATCACCACCTTACTCTGCCTTGCTGAGCTCATTCCCACTTTGAACGACTTCTCATTCAATGTCTGTCACTTTCTTCATATTGGAGGGTTGGCCATGGATACCCACTTGTGCCCCAGTTAACAAAGTCTGGAGCTGGATGAACACAGCAGGCCAAACAGCATCTCAGGAGCACAACCCCAGTTATATCTGTTTTTGTTTGCGGTACGTGCAGCATTAATTGTTCCAATCCCACACAAGTCCCTCTGCAAAACTCTTTATCTGGTGCGTCAATGACACTATCTGTGCTGCTTCCCTCTCTCGTTAGGAATAGAAAAGATGGTCAGTTTTGCTTTCACTTTCATCTGGTTCATATCTGAATCCTTCCTTCCTTTCCTCAACATCTTGGGGGTAACCTGGCCACAAGTATGCACTACTAACCCACTGACTCCCACAGTTACTTTGATTGTACATACTCACACCCAGCTTCCTGCAAGGACTCATCACATTCTCCCAGTCTCTCGTCCCTGTCATTTTTGTTCCTGTGATGCCAGCTTTTACAAGGGGCCCTCTGAAATTTCTGAAAAAGGGTCCGGACTGGAAACGTCCACTTCCCTGGCCTGCTGTGTTGATCCAGCTCTTTACCTTGTTACCTCATTTCTGCCTGGGGATCCTGAAGTTCTCAGGACTCTACATTACTAAACTCAACATATTTTACCCACACTCACACCCTAGGCCCTGTCATGATATGAGCTGCTTTCAGCACATTTATCACATTTATACCTACTTACGTCTTTCGTTATTATCCATCCCTTTGTCTCCTTAACTGTCATTTCTTCTCTCTGGGTTCTATATTTGCATATCTATTCACTCTCTCCTCCTTTTCCTTTGCCTCTCTCCACCCACCACTTAGAGTATGTATATGACCTTTTCCGAGCTGCTGTCGGCTCCAAAGAGGAGTCAGTAGATTCAAAACATTAACCCTGATTTCTGTCCCCATATGTTGCCAGACCTGCTGAGTTCCTCTAGCAATTTCTGTTTTTGTTTCAGATTTCCAGCATCTGCAGCTCGTTGTTTCAGTTTATTCCCTTTGTGCAAGATATTGGGGAATTAACTTCCATGCTTTCATAATAAAATAAAAAGTGCAACTTGTGTAACTATTATGCAACATTAACAAAAAAGTATGCGCTTGTGCAAATGGACGACAATGTTGATGTGCATGTGATGTTTTAGGTTTGGCATTTGAGATTACATGCTTTGAAAGAGCAAATATTCAGTAAGTAGTGCTTCTTTTAACATCTTATTGATATTCCAATACAGACAGTTTCCTCTCCAGATAATGCACACCCATTTAGCAGCGCAAAGTCTATTCGCAATTATACTACTCAATAGTTGCAACGTTTCGAATGGATACAGTGTGATACAGAAATCTCTTATGCATTCACCTCTGTACAGTGAAATTTTACTGGCAGTACTGTGTTTGCATCCTTTAGTGTAGGTATAATGAAAATAGGTGGTGTGCAGCTTTTCTAGTTCTATGTAGGATAGATATTGATAGACATTTAAGTAAGGTGGCCTCTGCACACTGTTGTTGCACCATGATTGACAAGAATATTATGAGGGAAAATACAAGAGAATTAAAGATAACCGACTGTGACATATTGTGAATAAACCTTCATGAGCCTTAAAATGACCTGTGCAACAGTGAGCCTATATTTGTAGTTAGCTTGGTTCATTAATTTAGATTGCAGTAGAAGTTCAAAGTTCAAAATCAACTTAAATGCTCGGACTCAAAATCAATGCCTGTGTCAGTTTAGGCTTTAAGATAGAATAAGAAGGATCTTTTTAAAAGAACTTTTTAAAAAACCTAGTGGAAAAAGAAGACAGACTGAAATCAACTCTGAGGTAAATGGCTTGGAGGAGAATTAATTTCCTTCATTGCTTATGAATAGAGAAATTGGTTTCTGTTACAGTGATCTTGGGAAACCTATTATTTTAGTGGATGCTGCTGGATATACGTTTGAAGTAGAAGATTCCAATGAAAAATCTTTTCAGAATACTATTTGTTCCATTCCCTATACTGAATTTGGAACATTAGAGCATCGGAACAGGATTTTGAGCTTGCTGCATCGTTCATTAAGATAATGACTGACCTGGTTGTGGTCTCATCTCCATTTTTTTCATGCCTGCCTGACTGCCTTGTCAATCAAAAATCTATCCAACAGAGCTTTGAAGAAATGCAGTGACCTTGCATTGACTGTTTTCTGGGGTAGCAAATGCCATTTCCAAGAGACCCTTTGTTGAGAAGAAAATAAATTCACCACCTGTCCATCTTGCTCTTGAAATGCATCTCCTAGTTCTAGTCTTTCTCTAAAAGTGAAAATATCCCCCTGAGGTCCACTCTGTCAAGTTCCCTTAGATCTTAAATCTTTGAATATGATCATTTCTCATTCTTCTGAAATCCAGTTTTGTTTTCAAATTTTCTTCATTAAATAATCCTTTAGTTCCACATCTTAGTCAAGTGAATCTTCTTTGCTAACTGTGTTAGCAGTAGTTCAATAACGTCTAATCAACCTATTCAGTTATCTCGAATTCTCCAGCATCTGCGGTTCCTATTATCTCTGATACAGTTTTAACCCCACTGCGAAGCCTCTTCTAAGGATGCCTACCCAGAAGATGTTACCCTCCTCTCTCCGGACAAACCTCTGGAGCGGGGAGACGTGAACCAGGCTTCATGGGAAACTACTGGGAAAAAAAATCTGAAGAAATATGGATGCTGAAAATCGGAAACTAAAACAGACATTTCTGAAAACTTAAGGTCTATCAGCATCTGTGGAGAGAAAGCAGAATTAACATCTTGATTCACTAAAGTCACTAGACTGAAGCATTGATGCCAGTTTCTTTCCACAAACACAAGCAGACCTGCTGAATTTCTCTAGCAATTTTTGTATTTATTTGCGGGGATGCTACAATTGTCCGACCAGGAACCTATAAGTATCCTTTTTTAAAAGGAGAATAAAACGAGACAGTAAATCCTCACTCACATTCCTGAAAATTGCAACTTTAACTTTAAGTGGATCATTGATTTGTATTGGAATCTGTTAAAAGCCAGAGATGGAATTCTTTGAATATTTTTATCCAGGAAAAAAGGACACTGAACAAGTTGAAATCCTGTATTTTATATACAGCATTACAGCTAATAAACAAGTACCTCACTAAACGTAAAGGAATAACAGTATTTTAAAATCTTACTCTGAATATATTTCCATATTTAGATTGACCAGGCTCCATCCACTGCTAGAATCTGGGTGCAGAATTCCTGTGCTGACCAACTTCTGTCACAAAATGTAGCTATTCAGTGTGGTTCACAATTGCAATCAGGAGAAAGAAATGTTTTATTTAGAAGGAATGGCTCACAGTAAAAGCAGAGTGAGTCATTACCAGAAGGAAATAAGATTGAAGGGAGGTCTCTCAGAAGGTGAAGCTGGGTGGGAGGGGAGGTGAATAATATTAAACTGGCGACTTGAAGCCAGGACTTATTGTACACAGTATTTCAGATACAGTCTCAACAGTGCCCTATACAATGGCATCTATCTACTTTTGTACTCCATTCCTCTTGCAGTACAAGACAACATCCCATTTGATTTCCTAATCACTTGCTGCACTGCGTATTAAAATTTATGCATCAGGACACTCAGATACCCTTCTACGACAGGTTCTGTAGTCTCTCTCCAATTAAATACTAGATTGGTAGGAAGATTAGAAAAGCAAAGTAGCAAATTCACATTTTCATACAACATTCTTCAAATTTTTGGCCACTTACCTATTCTGTATATCCCTTTCTGGACTCTTGACAACTTTCAATCTATCTGTGTCCTCAGCAAATTTAGTAACCATATAAATTTAGCAACAATTGGTCAGTCATTGATTGCAAATAATTGAGTCCCCAGTGCTGATTCCTGTGGCAGCACACTAGTTATAGTGAGAAATATTTTGACAATGTTTAAAATTGCTTGCAATCCATTAACGATGTAGATGGCAAATATGTTATTTGCTAATGAGATGGTGAACTCTTTGAAGTTCAACTGAAGCTTGTGGTTCAGTTTCCAAAGACCAGGGCAAGGGGATAGAACAACAGGCTGAGGATGGGCACAGCTCAATTTTTTTTTTGGAACTGCAAGGCCAACCTTTCTATGGCTACCAATCTGATGTATCTTTGAAACAGATCTGTGAGATCCCAGAGATAAGCAGACCGCAACTTCATAGATCTTGATGACACATGGAGGACTCGATCAATAAGTGCACTAATTACTCTATACATGTCCTGCTTCTGTATCCCATCGTAAACCTTGCCACAGGCTCCAGTCCTTTTGTACTGATGTTTTCTGAATCTAAATCTGTTCTTTCAAAACCCTGATATTTCAGGCTGTATTTTTCAGGATGCGGCTATATCATGCAGGTTGTTGATTCATTCCTTCCGTTTTTTTTAAATGGAAGGAGGCAACGCCATGTTTTAGACTAGAGATTCCAATTAGGACTCCTTCGGAAATACGGATCCACATTTCTGTTTGTACCTTTCCTTTGCCATGTAGAGCTACTGGGGGAAGGTGAGCTATGCCCCCTCTCCCAACTGTATTCCAGAGTTGAAAGGTCCAGACAGCTGCTGTACACCAGGTAAGGATGGTGTTGCAGTGCTAATGGAGTAGGAGATATAGTCCCAGTTAAGTAGCGTGCCAGCTTGGTAGTATTGGCGGTGCGTATCAAATCAGCAGAGTGTGAGGATTGATTGCAGGAGATGGCCGTCTTGAGCCAAGGTCTGAGAGATGTTGTGGGGGTGAGTCAGGTAAGTTCAGGGTCTCTTGAATAGCCTGGACTTGATTTACTTTTAGTAATAACCTTACTGATCAGAGCTTCCACCCTCCATGAAGCTTGATCTATCTGATAAATAGGTATTGCTGCTTGTGATCTTCTGTGGCACAGTGCCTATTGATACATTAAATTTTAAGCCTTTCATTCTGGTCTTCAGATTCCTCTGTAACTTAGATGAAATTTAAGTTTTGTAATTGGCTGCAGCTTTTGAGAATCTAAGAATGGGACTTTATGCGCATCTCTTTCTACTCAAATGTGCCAGCACCTTTGGCTGATTTTCCAATAACATACTTTCTGACCTCATCTACTTCATTACTCTTATTTTGAAAAGGCTTTTTAAAAAATGTTTGCTCAGAAGCATGTTCATCACTTTTCTAACTTTTAACGAGTCATTGTCTGCTTCATGAATTTACTTTATACCAAAATACCTGAAAAAGCATTAAGTTTTACAAGTAAAAATAAATAGATATGACATGACATGATTGAAATGGTGCAGCAGGAAAACTTAACAGGTGCCTTGTGAAATGGTGTTCCATGCCACTCTGTGCATCCTGTAGTAGCTCAACTTAAGGTTAGAAAAAGAGACCTGTCTTTTGCTTGAAAGAGTCAATTTCAAACAAATGGAGTACTGGCAATTTTAATTTAAAAATGCAAGCAATGACTGAAGAAATTGGTACACTTTAATGAAGTCTTGACCTGTGAGGCAACGTGAAATGTATTCTGAGATCCAATTATGTATGTAATATTCTGTGTGAGTGATGTCTGCTTGACCAGTACAAGAATAGTACTGCTCTACATTTTTATGATGGGAGTTGTGTATGGTGCTAGGGTGAGAGAAGCTTTGTTTACTCATTACCTATTTAAGCTGTGCACTTTGTCAGGGCAAATCAATGGATTCAATTAGACTTTGTTGATGGTGATCATTGTTTAACTAATGGCACATTGATAGACTTGCTTTCCCAATTACAGAAACTGACACATTGTAACTGCTTGTGGTCAGCCAATGAATGAATTAAGAATTATCGAATCAGGGAAAAAATGTTTCCTTACTGCTTGAGCAATTGCAAGTTATTAAATTCCCATGTAATAAGTGCTGTTCTTGCTCAATGGAGAAAGAATTAAAAGACCTAACATGGGATTTTGAAATCATACATGGAGAAAATGCTTTGTCAGAACTTGCTGACTTACTGTACTGGTATTAAATTGCAAATGACTGTTTGGCATCAATTTTTACCTTCCAGCAAGATTCACTTTGGTCATAATGGCGAGACAAGCTGTTGGGGTAGTTAACTGAGCCAACATTTGTAAGTAAGCTTTTCTGTTACAAAGAATTCTTTGTGTTGTCAGTCTGAACTGGAACACAATCAACATAAATGATTCAACAAGACTGCAGCAGACAAGAAAGCGAAATTACAGTGTCACAGTAAATGTTGCTTTGTCCTTCCTATTCAATTCAATGGGTGAGAATCTAAATAAATTTAGAGGTGAATCTGTGAATATTTTTATTTAGTCTGATCTTGAGAGTTTTCTAGGGATTGAAAGTGCACGTGTGTATGAGTGACACAAACGTTCCAGTTGATATCAATGCGATGCCGGATCGTGGTTCCAAGTTATGCCTCATAGATAAATATATGACAGTGTTCCTACTTTGTCCCAAACCATCTAAGACTGCTTCCAGACATGACTAGCATTGTGATATTATTTCCAATAGAATATTAAAAGCTGCATTCTAGCTATTTTCTAATTGATTTGTTCAGTTAGATGTTAGTGCACATCTCTGGTGCAGGTGGTTGTTTGAAACTGGACCTCCTAGCTCAGAGGTAGGGACATGACTACTGCACCACTTACAGCCCTAAAAAGCTTCATTCTATACTTGGTACTGGGTTTTGGGTTGACGAGCAAACAATCCTTGATGAGATGGGACAATGATATTGTTTTTGGATCAGTAATCCAGAAACCTAAGATAACACAGTGGGATATGGGTTCAAGTCCCACCATGGCAGCTGGTAGAACTTAAATTTAACCTGCATACCTTTGTACTGTGGCAGGAAACTGGAGCATCTGGAGGAAACGCACGCCGACACGAAAAATGCGCAAACTCCACGCAGACAGTGAAATTTAACCCGGGTCCCTGGCGCTATGAGGTGGTAGTACTAACCACTGAGCCACCGTGCCACCCATGAAACCGTTGTCATCATGAAACCAATAACAGAGTGCTGACGGTCTGAAACAAAAACTAGAATTGCTGCACGAACTCAGCAGGTCTGGCAGCATCAGTAGAGAGAGATGAAAGGTCACTGGACTCAATGTTAACTCTGCTGTGTCTCCACAGATGCTGCCAGACCTACTGAGCTTTTGCAGCAATTTCTGTTTATGAAACCATTGTTGAAAACCCATCTGGGAAGGAATTCTGCTGTGCTTACTTGGCCTGGCTGACATTTGGCTCCAGACTTGCTGCAATGTGGTTGTCTCTTAACTGCATTCCGAAATGGCCCTCTGACCTACTCGGTTGTATCAACCCATAATGAAGTTGAAAAGGAATGAAACTGGAATAAACCACCAGCTTCAGCATCCTTGGCACTAGCAACGTCAACTGCTGTAGCAATCCTGTTGATCCTGTGAAACCGTCTTTCTTCACAGCTGGGGGCCAGTGCCAAAACTGGGAGTGCTGTTCCACACAGTGGTCAAGCAAGACCCTGCTATAGTCATGTCCATTGATTCATTGTTGACAATAATGTTAAAAATGTGTGGTGATAGGCAGCTTTGCTCCTGGAAGTCTCCAGATTGCCCTGGAAAATTCAATCACAGGGATGACCAGTCAGAGAAAAGATTCGTACCCCACCCCGCAGGTGGAATGGATTGAAAGTGTGCTTGTGGCTGACAGACACACGAAGAGCAGAGAGCAGTTGAGAAAGTTATTGCTAAGGCTGCGGGAGAGCCTTCAGCTAGGATCCAAAATCTGTTGTTTTGTTGCCTTGGAATTCTATCTGCTGGGATCCTGGTTACAGATGATATTCAGAGGTGGGGTGGGGGGCTGCGGTGGATATGTTGGCGGTGGTGAGAGTTGCAAAAAGCACTTGCAGCAGATGGGAGAGGAAGACTGAAGGAGGAATATGGAGAAGAGAGGATGACTACAGGAGGGGTGTGAGAGCTGCTAATGGAGGCAGGACGCTGTAACAGTGGGGTATGGCCTTGAGATGGAGGCTATGGGGTGGGGAATGGGGAGTAGGGGACTACAGATTGAGTGGGGAGGATGTGGTTGCAAGGCGTTTGTAAGAGGTGGGTTGCAAGGTAGAGAGAAAGAGGCTGTAACACACTGTTGTAAATCTCTCAACAGGAATTTACAGATTACTGGGATTTAAGACTCATTCCAATCACTGAAGTGACTATTTCCTTGCAAATGAATGAAACCAGGTCAAGGCTACAATGTAACAAACAACTGCAGATACTGAAGATCAAAAAAAAGTGCTGGAGAAAGTCAAAAGGCCTGGCAGCATCCGTGAGGAGAAAGCAGAGTTTACAATTTCAGTCCAGTGACTCTTGGAGTTCTGATGTTGCCAGATCTGCTGAGTTTCTCAAGCAATTTGTTTTAGTTTCGGGCAATGTAAATTCTCTAGTACTGATATATTGTGGGTGTACTGGTTAGGGAATGGAGCACATAGTTCCCATTGACATAACAGTGTCATTTGTTAAACATCAATTTTATATCTAAAATGTATCAAATTAATTAGTAACTGCTTATTTCTCCTGTGAATTTGTGTGATAGAAACACATGAACTGTGACCTCATCGTCTATGAATGATCTTTTAGCCTGGTCGGTTTTCATTATATAGGGGTATGTTAATTTGGACAAGATTGATTTAATTTATTAACTTGTACCAACTTAAATACTGTAGTTTCTAGGGAATTAATACATTCCTTACCTTGAGGCTTTAAGCTTATTGAAGAGGTGATATTGAGGATATTGATTAGTTATTCTGATTTTGCTTACGAGTTAGAAAAGAAAATTCCTTAAGTCAACAAGTACAGAAGGTATTGTTACGATGTGACTGCATGACCTGTTAAATGAAGTTAAAATGAATTAGTTTGAATGAAAACGTAGCCCGAGGAGAGCCTTGAAGGTGAATCCATTTGACCATCATATCCCTTACAGCCAGAGCTCCAGGCACTACCCTTGCTTGTTATGTCCTGTCTCATACAGATGGAAGGAAATTGCCCATGCAGTCCTCTGTGTTGACTCCAGCCTGTGTGAAATCTCATGGTAACATGTCAAACATGGGCAAGGCAAGGTCCTGCTGATGACTAATCCTCACCTCTTGACCCTGCAAAAACAAAAATTGTGAAACACTTCTCCTCCATGTTGAACACAAACTGGGAGAAGCACTAATTCTGGCACAGCATGTTTGAGGACTTGAATGTCCATCACCAAGAGTGGCTAAGTCCCGACTCAATAAATGGCCATGTACTGAAGGGCATAGCTGCTGGACTGGGTCTGTAGCAGGTGGTGAGGTACCAACAACAGAGTGGAGTTGGGGAAGTGTATCAACCCAATTTATTGCTTGCTCAGTAATCTACTTGTAGTGGATGCATATGTCCATAACAGTTGGGTAGGAGTGATCATTGTACAACCCTTAAGGAGAGGAAGATCTGCCTTCACATTGAGGATGTTCTCTTTCTCCCCCAAAGTTTGCTGTTATGATATGACAATGAGAACTCTTCTTTCACTTCTTTAGAAGGCTTCACTCTTGTGAACACTGAAATCTTCTACAGTGTTGAAGCTTCTTTTTCCTATTTGGATCCATTTACTTTCTTGGCATTGCTATTTTACTTAACTGCTGTGGCGTATCCATCTGTAATTCATGCCTAAGTCAACTCCAGACTTGACTATGCCAGTGCTTTCCAGGCTAGTCATTCAAACCACTCCCTGTTGTAAATCTGATCGCTTGTATCACTGCCCACATTCCAACTTGCATCCCATCCTTCATCAGTGCTTTGCACAGTTTTTTTTTGTTTCAGGTTCCCCAAAAGCTCAATTTAAAACTCTCAACTTGGATCTAAATCTGTCCACAGCCTGCCTTCTTTTATCATTAAAATCTCTTGCAGGCATACAAACTTCAAAGCACTCTTCATGCCTTTTGTATGTTACTCCATTTGCTTTTCCACACCATTGGGACCTGCAAACGTTTACCCTACCTTCCAGGAATCCTGCATAAACTTTTCCAGCATACAAGATGTTGCTTAAAGCTGAATCTATAGCCAGCCCACTGTTAAGGTCATCCACTTCGGTGTCAATTTTTGTTTGTTTCATCATTTACTGAGATAGTTTAGTCATTAAACTGCTGGCCTGAAGTCTTAGCAATTGTTGGTTCAAATTTCTTTTGAATTAGGGAATAATTTGCAATAAAAACTGGTGAAAGGAATTAATGTAACCCATTGTGTTGTTGAGAGGAAGGAGCAAATTCACCGGATTAAAAATTGGAGACTAAATCTGGGTGGGCACTGATTCTGCTTTAGCAGCTGGTGGAATTTTATATTTAATAAACCTGGGGTTAAAAGAAACTAGTCTCAGTAGCGATCCTCACAAAGCCATTGTTAATTATAATACAAAAACCACATTGTTCACAATTTTAATTTGGGGTTGGTTAGCTCACTTGGCTGACAGAGAGTGAGTGGATCTGATTCATGCCAACTGCACAGAGTTCAGTTGAAGTTCTGGCTGAGGTAGTCTTGGAAGCTGTCTTTTTCAACCTTCCCGCAGTTTAAAAATAAATCTTGTTAGTTTATGCTGTGGCCTGAAAGCTCAGGACAAGAAGGAGGAAGTGACAAAGTTCAGGCGTGATCACAAGAATGGTTCCAGGGATCAGAGACTTTGGTTGCAATCATATGTTGGAGAGGTTGATCTGGTATGTTTGGAGAGAAGAAGGCTCAGATTGAATAAAAGTTTTAAAAATCATACAGTTCCCACTCTCAAAGGTTTGAGAATTAGAGGGCATAGATTTAAAACTGCAAAAGTAGTAAGTGTACTGTGAGGGGAAAAAAAAACACAAGTGATGTACAGAATTGGATTCACTGCCTACTTGAAGTGGAGCCACATTCAACTGAGGTATTTCCAGAGGGCATTAAATGATTATTTGGATAGAAACAATCTGCAGTGGTATAGAGAAAAGGCAGAATTAGGCACCAAGATGCTATTGTGGTGTAATAGTTAATACTGTTGCCTCCCAGCACTATGGATCCAGGTTCGATTCTAGCCTTAGGTGGCTGTGTGGTGTTTGCATGTTCTTTCCATGTCTGCTTGGGTTTCCTGTGGGTGCTTCTGTTTCCTTCTAGTTCAAAGATGCATGCGTTAGTTGGATTGGCCATGCTAAATTACCCTGTAGTGTCTAAGCTAGGTGGTTTAGCCATGGTAAATGTGGGGTTACGGAGATAGGTTGAGTCTTGGAGAGATGCTCTTCAGAGTGTCATTGCTAACTCAGTAGGTTGTGTGGCTTCTTTCTGCACTGTGGGGTTCTATGATTCTATAATTTGGAATGCTCATTGTGAGCTGGTGCAGGGACCATGGGTCAGATGTCTTCCTCCTGAACCATGTTACTTGCGATTCCATGAGTTATATTGTGCAAGTCGTTTAAACTGGCTTCTGACTCGAGTTCTTGTGTCTTTGCCCCAGCAATTCAGTTGGCTTGGATCATGCTCTGCTGCTATCTCTTTTCCTTTTAAAAAGTCGTCTTAAAAGTTATTTGCATTTTACATTTGGTAGCTACCCTCTTAATCTACTTTCCCCTGGTTGTGTCCATTTCCTTTTTCCTCTGTGAAGTGCCTTAAGTTATATTTCCATGTTGAAGATAGTACAGGAATGTAAATCATTTCTTCTTGTCAGCATGTGATGGGCAGTGGGAAGGATTGTTTTCACACTACCAGGCCATAGATGGCAATTTAAGCAAGGGGCACATTTCATTGCAGAATATGATCATAATCATGAGAGCAGCAAATTAAAAAAAATCTCAGCATGTGCAGAGAACAAAAAAAGTCAAAATTATTCTAAATAGACCAATCTAAATCTGTTTTCTTTGCCAAGAGTTTTCTTCTTTTAACAAGGTAAATTGAATGAATAGCTTCAAAGGAAAGTTACTAATGCCCATGGACTGCTGAGGTCTTTCGCTGAGGAATTCGTATCAGACATTTCTAAATTTTAGACATCAAATGAACAATACCAAGAAGATGAAAATACAAAAGATTCATTTGTAAAACGCCAAGTAAATTGCAAATGCAGTAACTTAGCTTTGGCCTTTGGTGCTGCTATTGTGCAGAAGTTTAATTCTTTTTGTCGATGGAGCGGTAACATTATTTGTCTCAGTTGCAAATTGCTTTAGGCATAAGGTGACTTGTGCAAGATTCTCAAAGAATGTGTGATTGAAATTTCCCTTTGTTAAACATTGAAACTGATTTATCCAAATATTTGTTTTTGCTGATATTTGGTATTCTACAGTACAGAGGTGCAAATATGAATCGGTGTAAGGTGCGGTGCAAGACGAGAGAAATCCGAAATGGGCAAAAGTGTTTTTAAGTGTACGGCTTACCATTATTGAGAAATTTATTAGCAATGTTTAAATTCATTTTTCATGACTGAGCTTCAAGAGATTCACAAAACCGTGATATAGTTTTGTTCCCTGAGTAAACATTATTATGCTGGTTCAATTATGTGAATGATGAGTTATGCAAGGTAGTTGTAAATTGATGGCTGCAGAATAAGCTGCCGCAGAAGCAAATTGCAGTGTATTGTTCAATTGCACAGTTAAGATATTAGTCAATAGTTTCTCTTAAATGGAAAAATGGGCTTTACAATTGACTTGCTTAAGGAAAATTACTAGTCTACTTAAGTACAGTTTCTCGTGAGCTGTGACAACATGTGCACTGCCTTTGAGAATATTTTAGTTTTTTCTTTCAGAGTGCAGATATTGCCAGTTATGTCAGCATTTGTTGCCCAACCCTAATTGCTCTGGAGAGATTAATTGTGACATCCTTGTAAGTCTACTGTAGTCAGAGATAGTAGGAACTGCCGATGCTGGAGAATCTGAGACAACAGGTGTAGAGCTGGATGAACACAGCAGGCCAAGCAGCATCAGAGGTACAGCAAAGCTGACATTTCTAGAGCCTTCTTCAGAAATGGGGGAGGGGCAAGGAGAGGAAGTTATTTCAGAATCCCCTTCCCCTCCCCCATTTCTGAAGAAGGCTCTAGACCTGAAATGTCAGCTTTGCTGTACCTCTGATGCTTGGCCTGCTGTGCTCGTCCAGCTCTACACCTTGTTATCTCAAACCACTGTAGCCCGTCCAGTTTAGGGACACCGACTGTGCTGTTGGGAAGGGAGCTCCAGTTATTCTACGTCAGCAACAGAAAAGAAACAGATTTAGTTTGAAGTCAGGATGGTTTGTGGCTTGGAGGGAAACTTGCAGGTAGTAGATCTGCTGCTGTTATATTTCTAACTAGTAGAAGTCAAAGGCTTGGAAAATGCTGCTGAAGGCGTTTCGGTGAGTTGCTGCAGTGTACCTTGCAGATGGTATACACTGCTGCTACACCTGGTGGTTGAGGGGGGTGAATATTTAAGGTGTTGGTAGGGAGCCAGTCAAGTGGGCTGCTTTGTTGCGGATGCTGTTAAGTGCATTCATTCAGGCAAATGAGAGTATTCTGTCACACTGCTGACTTGTTCCTTGTCAATGGTGGTCAAATTACATACATTAAAAATCTAGTAACCCATCACAATCTTGCACCAAACCAAAGTGCTGCATCTCTTTTCATCTTGTTTGATTTTCCAAAAAAGTAACTTTATTTTTCATGCATTGTGATTTTCTGTTTTCTAATAGCTGTTCCTTTTTTAAATTTAAATTTCCACCCTTGGGAGGAACTGATCTTCTTTCCTCTTTGTAATCCAGGTGTATTTTCACAGGTACTGGCTGCCCTCCTATACCTAACTGTTGTAAATTGCAACCTATTGCAACTGCAGTTATTGTCAGCATCACCACTATTCTAATTTGGCATCCAAACACTTCCCAAGTGTAAACATCTGTTTTTTTTCTCCCTGTCTTTCATTACTAAAAGATACAGAGTGCAATTTCAGAAATCAATTTGATTCATCATCAAAATAAATTGATTTTGCACAGATCTAGAGATTGAATCTATAACCTTTGATTCAACTTCAATTTTAATTACGAACAATTCACATATTACCAAGAAACACTGCTCAGAAGCTTTGCCAGTTCCATGGTAATAGTTTGTAATGTCACTAACAAGTTCACCCTTTTTTGTAAGAAAAAGGGAAATTTGCATTTGTCATTTAAATGTCCCATTGTTTCCTACCTGCAGCATTTTGGAAGAGGACAGCTGGGTTTGAGTTCCTGATTTCGTCTGTAATGCCTTGGAGAAGAGACAGTAGGTATTTGGGGTGGGAGTAGGTGAATCAAAACTTTTCTCTGGACTGCACTCTGAGGAGTTATCTCTGAGCTCACTGGGCAATACTTCAAAGATTCTTAGGTGCACAGTGTTTGACCAAGGGAATTTCAAAAGGTTATTTTGGGTCCAGTTGCAGATTGTACGCTTTAATCTATGAAACATTCCTTGCAAACAACAAACTTTGATCAGTTGACTCTTTCATTACTTCATGTCAGACTGTGACCAAGTGAAAATTGGCCATTGCAACCTTTATCGGGCCCTGTGTTCAGTGTTGCAGTTGACTTTGTTAACTTATCCTGGTTGCCGTGTAGTTGTGTTAGGTGTCAATTGCTGTTAAATTGCCAACAACTTTGATTAGCTGTACACTTAATTTTAAGTCATTGCAAATGACTTACCAGTGAGCAAAAAATCAACTGATCTACATTTGTGTAGGGTTTTCAATTAAGTGTGGTATTGCAGAAGGCTTGGCACCAGGATAAGAGCATACAATGCCAAGCCAAACATGGAAAGAAGTTGGGTTCGGGGAAGCGGATCTCGGTGGTGATGATACCCGAGTTGTGGTGTTGTGGAGGTTGGCTATTGATGTGAGCAATGCCTTTTATGTGGCCTTTATGTATTTCAAAAAAGCATTTAGTATAGTCAAAAATAATATGCCAAACAAAGCTGAAGTTCCCAGAACAAATGGGGTAATGACAACATTGATGTGAATTTGTCTATCTGACGGGCAGTGGACAGAGACATGATGAATTTTCTTGTGTCTTGTAGCAAATACATGATGTGCTTTCAGAGGCCACACTGATGATGTTATTACAATCATAGCATGTGACCTAATAATATAAAGCTCTCCATCCCCATCTTGCTGAGCATAACATGTTTAGGGAAACTTCGTGGAGTATATCTGAATCACTTAGCTTGTACCCAGACACACACATGCCTGGCATTGTAATGTACATACCTAAATAAAAGATACTGCAATGACCTACATCTTGACTTTGTTTTACAGAAGCTAATAAAGGTATCAATGCATGATAGTAGCAGATCATCAGTAAATCTCAACAAATCACATCATTGTTGCAAATGGCAATGAACAGTTTTTCTTCAGACCAGAGGGAAGTTATCTGGTGGGAATCCACAGCATCTAAGAAGCATATTGTTTGTAATAACTTAGATTTAAATAACGTGGCCACAATCTCAAAATTTGCTGAAGAAAAATAGGTTGAAATATTGAGAGCTAAGAAGGACAGTGGTAGAAAGGAAGAACTGTGGACTGGCTTTGGAATGGAAAGATAAGGTTTTTGAATGCAGAAGTCTTCGTGAGAAGTGGTGAGGCAATAGAAAAGGATGCAGTTCTAAAATGGGCACAGATGCCAGAAACTATTCAGATATCTACCCACAATATGGAAAATTGGTCCTTATGCCCTGTCCCCAAAAGTCTGACAAATCCAGCCTGGCTGCCTGCTGCCCTGTTTTGTCTGTCTTTATCATCAAAGTGATGGAAGGGTTCATGATTAGCCTTTCAAATGGCACTTGGAAAAGGGATAACCTGTTGGCTGTACTCAGTTTGGTTCCCTATAAGCCAACTCAGCTCAGCCCCCATTACAGCATTAGTTGAAGGAATATGTTGGAATAACCTTCATTGTTCTTGCATAGGTGTAGAACAAGATTAAGGAAGCTCAGCCCCATTCAGGATGAAATGTCTTATTTGAATGACACCTGTCCACCACCTTTGACATTCACTCCCTTCACCACTAATGCACTGTGTCCGAAGTTTGTCCCGTCTACAAGATGCAGTGCAGTAACTCATCCAAGTCTCCTTTTGACAGCACCTTCCAAGTACACAGCCATTAACAAAAACAAGTGCACCAGCTGCATGGGAACAGCACCACCCTGCAAGGTCCCATCCAAGTGACATACTGTCTTGACTTGAAAATATCTCGCTGTTACTTCACTCTGGTTTAGAATTCTGGAACTGTCATCACCCAAGAACTGCAGTGGCTCCAGAGTCCAGCTTTACAGCTACCTTCTCGAGGCTGTTCGGGGTCGGCAGTAAATACTTGACTAGCCAGTAAGACCTACGTCCAGTGAATAGATTTGAACAGTATGCCTGTGGGCATTATGCGTGCTGATTGTGGCCGGTCAGCCTTATGGGTAACTGAACTTTGTAAATAGAGACAGAAGAGTATAAAAGCGAGGAGCTTGTGATCAATAATTATTAAACATTGGTCTCAATGGGAGCATTGTGTCCAATACTGGGCATGACACTAGGAAAAAATGTGTAGCTATAAAAGAGTGCAGAAAAGATTATATGTATATATTTTTAGCATGAGAAACTACTTGAGGAAGGTAAATTTGAGTGCAGTTCAGAGGAGCTTTACGAGAAATGGCTAAAGAAAAATGAATAGGCTGGACAGAGTGTATTAGGAGATACCATCCACATTGACACGAAGGGTGAAGAGCAAGAGGGAACAGGTTTAAAATGAGTAGCAAAAGTACAAAATATGTAAGGTAAATGCATAATTTATTAATAGTTTAATTTTTACACAAGTGCCATTTCATACACATCGTTTCTCAATTCCTCTGCACTAATGAAACAGCCTATTACTGTTTTTTTTGTATTTTGTGCTACTGAGCTGCATTCTGTTGAGTCTGTCCTGTATCCGCTGTATTGAATAGCATTCAAACTTGGAGTGGAGCCCCACATTGCATGCCGGATTCTCACTTTGGTTTTAGAAGGAGTTGATTTAGATGTGCCTTTAATATTTATATCATCAACAGCCACAAGTGAGGTGCTGGATGACTGGACATTGGCTAACATGGTGCCATTATATAAGAAAGGTGGTAAGGAAAAGCCAAGGAACTATGGACCAGTGAGCCTGACATTGATGGTGGGCAAGTTGTTGGAGGGAATCCTGAGGGACAGGATTTACATGTATTTGGAAAGGCAAGGACTGACTAGTGGTAGTCAACATGGCTTTGTGTTTGGGAAATGATGAACTTTGAGATTTTTGAAGTAGTAGATAGTTAAGGTGCAAAGATGGCCTTCAGTAGAATGATGTGCTCTTCCTGTTGGATGTGGGAGATTAGGGAGCATTTCCATGTTACAAATGATTATGTCTGTGTAAATTGTGTTTGGTTGCGAATCTTATCGGATTGCATGGATTGGTTGGAACGACACTTAAAGGCAATGAGGAATTTACAGAAGCTATCAGGGATGATGGATGGCAGCTGTAGGAAGGGAGAAAAACCACAAGTAAAGTCAGGTAAATGAGCTACCACCAGGAAAGGAAGGAGAGGGGGGCAGGTTGTGCAGGAGTCTCCCGTGGCTATCTCCATCTCAAAGAAGCATGCTGTTTTGGAAAATGTAACACTGACAGCCAGGTTTCTGGTACTGAGCCTGGCTCTTAAAGCAATGAGAGTTATCTCAGGTTCTGAGCAATCAGTTGTGATAGGGGACTGACTCGTCAGAGGCACAGACACATGTTTCTGCGACCGACAGGGAGACATTGGAATGGTGTGTTGCCTCACTCGTGCCAGGATCAAGGATACCTTGGAGAATGTGTCGAATATTTTTAAATCATTGGAATCATTTCTGTGCTAAAAGTGATTTGTATAAGAAGGACGGATTGCACCTGATTTTGAAGGGGACTAACACACTAGTGAGGAGATTTGCTGGAGCTGCTCGGAAGGACTTAATAGTAATGGTTGTGGGGGTGGGGTGCGGTTGGTGGTGGAGAGAGGAAATGGGGAAAGAGTTTGCGGAGAGGTAGGACCCAGAGAGATAGTGAGGAAAGCGGTCAGTCTGAGACTGGTACAGTTGGGAAAAGGAGCAAGACTAACAGTCAGGCGAGCAGGTTCAAAGCCAAAAATGAGGTAGGACTGATTAATTAAACTGCAATTATTTTGATGGAAGAGGTCTGACAGGTAAGGCAGATGAACTCCGAGCATGGTTGGGAGGATGGGACTGGGAAATCATAGCAATGACAGAAGTGTGACTGAGGGATTGGCTGGACTGGCAGCTTTATGTTCCAGGTTGTTGATGCTACAGGAACGCCAGAAAGCTGGGGGTGGGGGCACGAGAGGAGGGGCATTTTTGATTAGGGATAACATTGCAGCTGTACTTGGGGAGGAGATTCCTGGGAATACCTCCAGGCAAGTTATTTGTGTGGAATGAGAAATAAGAAGGGTATGATCACTTTATTGGGATTTTACAATAGACCCCACTGTAGTCAGTAGGAAATTGAGAAACAGATTTGCAGGGAGACTCAGTTATCTGTAAGAATAGTAGGGTGGTTAAGTTCAGGGATTTTAACTTTCCAAGCATAGACTGGGACTGCCGTAGTGTTAAGGGCTTCAATGGAGAGGAATTTAAGTGTGCACAAGAACATATTCTGATTCAGTATGTGGATGTTCCTACTGGAGAAGATGCAAAACTTGATCTACTCTTGGAAAACAAGGCAGGGTAGGTGACTGAGGTGTTGTGGGTGGCGGCGGTGGGGAACAGTGCTTTGGGGCCAGCAATCATAATTCTATTAGTTTTTAAAATAGTGATGGAAAAGGATAGACTGGATCTAAAAGCTTAAGTTCTAAATTGAAGGAAGGCCAGTTTTGGCAGTATGAGGCTAAAAGTTTCCAAAGTTGATTGGGGCTGATATTTGCAGGTAAAGGGAAGGCTGGAAAATGGGAAGCCTTCAAAAATGGTACAATGAGAGTCCAGAGCCAGTTTGTTCCTATTAGAGTGAAGGGTAAAGCAGACAGGTGTAGGGAACGTTGGAGGACTAGAGAAATTGAGGTTTCTTTCAAGAAAAAGAAACCAGTAAATGCCAGGATAGACAGCAGAGATCGAGTGAATCCTTAGAACATAGAACATTACAGCACAGTACAGGCCCGTCGGCCCTCGATGTTGTGCCAACCTGTCGTACTGATCTCAAGCCCATCTAACCTACACTATTCCATGTACGTCCATATGCTTATCCAATGACGACTTAAATGTACCTAAAGTTGGCGAATCTACTACCGTTGCAGGCAAAGCGTTCCATTCTCTTACTACTCTCTGAGTAAAGAAACTACCTCTGACATCTGTCGTATATCTTTCACCCCTCAATTTAAAGCTTTGCCCCCTCGTGCTCGCCGTCACCATCCTAGGAAAAAGGCTCTCCCTATCCCTGCCCTATCTAACCCTCTGATTATTTTATTTTATATGTTTCAATTAAGTCACCTCTCACCCTTCTCTCTAATGAAAACAGCCTCAAGTCCCTCAGCCTTTCCTCATAAGACCTTCCCTCCATACCAGACAACATCCTAGTAAATCTCCTCTGCACCCTTTCTAAAGCTTCCACATCCTCCTTATAATGCAGTGACCAGAACTGTACGCAATACTCCAAGTGCAGTCGCACCAGAGTTTTGTACAGCTTCACCATAACCTCTTGGTTCCGGAACTCGATCCCTTTATTAATGAAAGCTAAAACACTGTATGCCTTCTTAACAGCCCTGTCAACCTGGGTGGCAACTTTCAAGAACATAATGAAGGCAGTAGGAGTATACTTAAAAGGGAAATCAGGAGGACAAAAAGGGGACATAAGATAGCTTTGGAAAATAGGGTTAAGGACAAATCCAAAGGGACTTTAAAAAATACATCAAGGACAAAAGGGTAACTAGGGAGGGAATAGTGCCCCTTAAAGATCATCAATTCTGCCTATGCGTGGAACTGCAGGAGATGGTGGACATACGAATGCCAAATACTCATTTAGTGTTTACTGTGGAGAAGGTATAGAATGTGAAGAAATAAATAGTGACATCTTGAAAATTGTCCATATTACAGAGGAGGATGCGCTGGATGGCTTCAAACGCATAAAGGAGGATAAATCCGTGGGACCTGATCAGGTGCACCATAGAACTCTGTGGGAAGTGAGGGAAGTGACTGGGCCCCTTGCTGTGATATAAATATCATTGATGGCCATGGGTGAGCTGCTGGAACACTGGAGGTTGGCTAATGTGGTACCACTATTGAAGAAGGGTGGTTTAAGACAAAGCCGGGGAACTATTGACCGGTGAGCCTGACGTCGGTGGTGGGCAAGTTGTTGGAGGGAATTCTGAGGGACTGTATTTGCATGTTTTTGGAAAGGCAAGGACTGATTAGGGAAGGTCAACAATGGTTTTGTGCATGGGAAATCGTGTCTCAGTAACTTGATTGAGATTTTTGAAGAGGTGACAAAGAAGACTGATAAGGGCAGAGTGTGATCTATGTGGACATCAGTAAGGCATTCGACAAGGTTCCACATGGTAGACTGGTTAGCAAGGTTAGATAACATTGGAGTACAGGGAGAACTAGTCATTTGGATACAGAACTGTCTCAGAGAAAGGAGACAGAGGTTGGTGGTGGAAGGTTGCTTTTCAGCCTGTGACCAGCGGTGGCCCACAAGGATCGGTGCTGGGTCCACTACTTTTTTGTCATTTATGTAAATATTTTTTGGATGTGAACATAGGAGGTGTGGTTAGTAGGTTTGCAGATCATACCAAAATAGGAGGTATAGTGAGCAATGAAGAAGGTTACCCTGCTGTGTTCATCCAGCCTCACATTTTGTTATCTTGGAATTCTCCAGCATCTGCAGTTCCCATTATCTCTCTCTCTCTCTACCTCTAAGTACAATTGGATTTTGATCAGACGGGCTGATGAGCTGAAGAGTGGTAGATGGAGTTTAATTTAGATAAATGTGAAGTGCTGCATTTTGGAAAGGCAAATAAGGGTGGGACTTGTACATTTAATGGTAAGGCCCTGTGGAGTGTTGCAGAACAAAGAGACTATGGAGTGCAGGTTCGTAGTTCCTTGAGAGTGGAGTCACAGACAGAATAGTGAAAAAGGCATTTGGTATGCTTGCCTTTATTGGTCACTGCATTAAGTATAGGAGTTGGGAGGTCATGATACAGCTGTGTGGGACATTGGTTAAGCACTTTTGGAATACTGTGTTCAATTCTGGTTTCCCTGCTATAGGAAGGATATTGTGAAACTTGCGAGGGTTCAGAAAAGATTTACAAGGATGTTGCCTGGGTTGGAGGATTTGAGCTGCAGGAAGAGAGAGGCTCAATAGGCTGGGGCTATTTTCCCTGGAGAGTCAGAGGCTGAGGGGTGACCGTATGGAGATTTATAAAATCAGGAGGGGCATGGATAGGGTGAACAGTCAAGGTCTTTTCCCTGGGTTAGGGGGTGGTCCAAAACTGGAGAGCATAGGTTTAAGGTGAGAGGGGAAAGATTTAGAAAGGATCTAAGGGGAACATTTTCATGCAAAGGGTTGATGTGTGCTTGGAATGAGCTGCCAGAGGAAGTGGTGGAAGTGGGTACAATTACAACATTTAAAAGGCATCTGGATGAATATATAAAAAGAAAGAGTTTAGAAGGATATGGGCCAGATGCTGGCAAATGGGACTAGATTAATTTAGGATACCTGGTCAGCCTGGACAAGTTGGAATGAAGGGTCTGTCTCTGTGCTGTACAGCTCTGATTCTCAAACCCAGTTGATCTTAGTTAAATTGTGAATTCAAACCTCAGATTTTCTCATGTTATGCATGCCATCTAATCTTCTCCCAATTAAGAGTAGCATGTCTATTTCTTATATTAAATTCCATCTACTGCTTTTCTTCACATAGCACCACTTCACCGTTATCACTTCTGACAGCTGTGCGCTGAAGTTTTCAGGTGAGATTGTGCTCAAGTCTCTGGAATGGGAATTGAGCCCTCATGTTCTTACTGAAGCAAATGCACACTACTGAGTCAAAGCTAAACTTAAAATCGTCGTAATGAAAAGAACACTGACTGGTTTGGGTCCTTTGTGCAACTCATCTCAACTTCTCAAATAACCTCATGATGATGCTCTTAAGTAGTATACATATTTCTTGGGATTACTCTGACACCACTTGCACCACTATGCTGATTGTGGACATTAGGTAATGACACCAACCATTTATCATTATCATGGGGTTCCATTGCAAATTAAAATATATTAAGCACACAGGCTATTTCTTAGAATTGAGCATTTACTGATTTTTACAAACTCTGCTGATTTCAGGCAAAGCAGCCTTAAACATCTGTTTGTTCGTAATTACAGGAGGCAGTTTGCAAGTGGAGACTTCAGGCAGCTTCAATCAGTTTGTTGAAGCTGCCTGAAGTCGCCCAATTTCTGACTGCCTCCTGCAGTTGTTAACAGTGGAAGTAGTTGATTGAAGCTGTCAAGTGAGTAGGAGTCAGTTTTCCAAACCCTTATGACCTGCAGCTTTAAGCTTCACTTTCATGTCTGCTATGATTTTTTGTGTTAAGCATGGCAGTGTTTGGAATAATTACAGCTCTAGGGTTTGTTGCTGCACTCTTCTGTTCTGTCTACAGCACGAGCTTACAATTGTGATCCAGGTATTGCAGTCTCTGCAAATTGACTGAAGCTGCTAACACAGTTAACAATTAAGGAAAGCAGTTGAAAAGTGGGGCCTAGAAGCAGCTGTTTTCTAGTCCACTGTATACAGCAGGAAAACTGCATTAACATGAATAAGCCAACTATATGAGATGGGGCCCATAGTCAGGTTTCAATTTTTCATTGCAGCCCTGTTAGCCTTGTGTCTACAAGGCTGTGGCTGAGCTACTAAAAGCTCATCAAGAAGCTATATAATTAGTTCTGAGGAAGGGTCACTGGACCTGAAATGTTAACTGTGATTTCTCTGCTGCCAGATCTGAGTTTTTCTAGCAGTTTGATTTGTTTTCTAGTTTTTTTGGCTCATGAAGGATTTGGGCTCATGGGCGCTGACCCTCCAGAATCCAAGCTAAAATAAAATAACAGCAGTGGTGAATTATTTTGACAATGCTCAACCCTCCTGCATGTTTCCGTATAATGTGCTATGTAGGCAGAAAAATATGATTAATCTACTTTTGTATAAAACAAAAATATAATATTTTAGGAAAGGCAAGCTGTGTATTCTAAATGCTAAAGTCAAGCATTAAGGTTCCGTTGATTTTTTTTTTCTCGAAAGAAGGGCCAACATTCTGTCTTTAAGCTGTAAAAGCAGGACCAATCAAACTCAGCCAAACAGCACTCCATTGGTTTCTCCCTCATCACTCTCATCAACAACGTGATGGAAAGGTTAATGGACAGTGCAGTCGAGTGGCACCACATTAGAAATAACTTACTTATTGCTCAGTTTGGGTTCCTCCAGGACCACTGAGCTTATGACTTCATTGCAGCATTAATTCACACCTGAACTGAAGAGTTGAACCGTTGAGATGAAAGTGACTGCTCTTGATGGGCAT